>NW_026061810.1:661875-1323750 GCF_023897955.1 Schistocerca gregaria | reverse complement strand
CAACAGTCACCATCCGCACATTCCTTCATGGGAGAAATGACTGAAACAGTCTACGCTTTGATTGCACCCTGGAAGACCAGTAGTAGTTTCCGATGCACATCTGGAGGCATTCTATAATCTGCGGACCTTCAAAGTGTTGATGAAACACAGAAATTTCATCGGGAGTGAATACAACTGTCACAATCCGCACTTTCCTCAATGGGAGCAATGTCTGGTCAAGTCTACGCTTTGATCGTACCCAGTATGACCAGTAGTAGTTTCCGATCCACATCTGGAGGCATTCTGTAATCTGTGGAGTATCAGAGTGTTCATGAAACACAGAAATGGCATCGGGATTGAATACAACAGTCACCATGCGCACTTCCCTCCATGGGAGTAATGTCTCAAACAGTCTACGCTTTGATCGTTCCCTGGAAGACCAGTAGCAGTTTCCGATGCACATCTGGTATCATTCTTTAATCTGCGGACTATCAGAGTGTTGATGAAACACAGAAATTGCATCAGGATTGAATACAACAGTCACCATCCGCAATTTCCGCCATGGGAGTAATGTCTGAAACAGTCCTCGCTTTAATCGTTCCCTGGAAGACCAGTAGTTGTTTCCGATGCACATCTGGTGGCATTCTGTAACCTGTGAGCTATCAGAGTGTTGATGAAACACAGAAATTGCATCGGGATTGAATACAACAGTCACCATGCGCGGTTTCCTACATGGGAGTAATGTCTCAAACAGTCTATGCTTTAATCGTTCCCAGGAAGACCAGTAGTAGTTTCCGATGCATATCTGGAGGCAATCTGTAATCTGTGGACTATCAGAGTGTTGATGAAACACAGAAATTGCATTGGGATTGAATACAACAGTCACCATCCGCACTTTCCACCACGGGTGTAATGTCACAAACAGTCTACGCTTTGATCGTTCCCTGGAAGACCAGTAGTAGTTCTAGATGCACTTCTGGAGGCAATCTGTAATCTGTGGACTATTAGAGTGTTGATGAGAAACAGAAATTGCATCGGGATTGAATTCAACAGTCACCATGCACACTTTCCTCCAAGGGAGTAATGTCTCTAACAGTCTACGCTTTGATCGTTCCCTGGAAGACCAGTAGTAGTTACCGATGCACATCTGGAGGCATTCTGTAATCTGTGGACTATCAGAGATTTGATGAACACAGAAATTGCATCGGGATTGAATACAACAGTCACCATCCGCAATTTCCTCCATGGAGTAACGTTTGAAACAGTCTACGCTTTGATCGTTCCCTGGAAGACCAGTAGTAGTTTGCGATGCACATCTGGGGGCATTCTGTAATCTGTGGACTATCTGAGTTTTGATGAAACACAGAAATTGCATTGGGATTGAATACAACAGTCACCATGCACACTATCCTCCACGGGAGTAATGTCTCAAACAGTCTACGCTTTGATCGTTCCCTGGATGACCAGTAGTAGTTTCCGATGCACATCTGGAGGCATTCTGTAATCTGTGGAACATCAGGGTGTTGATGAAACACAGAAATTGCATCGGGATTGAATACAACAGTCACCATGCGCACTTTCCTACATGGGAGTAATGTCTCAAACAGTCTATGCTTTGACCGTTCCCAGGAAGACCAGTAATAGTTTCCAATGCATATCTGGAGGCAATCTGTAATCTGTGGACTATCAGAGTGTTGATGAAACACAGAAATTGCATTGGGATTGAATACAACAGTCACCATCCGCACATTCCACCACGGGAGTAATGTCTCAATCAGTCTACGCTTTGATCGTTCCCTGGAAGACCAGTAGTAGTTTCAGATGCACATCGGGAGGCATTCTGTTATGTGTTGACCTTTAAAGTGTTGAGGAAACACAGAAATTGCATCGGGATTGAATACAACAGTCACCATGCGCACTTTCTTCCACGGGAGTAATGTCACAAACAGTCTACGCTTTGATCGTTCCCTGGAAGACCAGTAGTAGTTTCCGATGCACATCTTGTGGCATTCTATAATCTTTGGACTATCAGAGTGTTGATGAAACATAGAAATTGCATCGGGATTGAATACAACAGTCACCATGCGCACTTTTCTCCACGGGAGTAATGTCACAAACAGTTTTCGCTTTGATCGTTCCCTGGAAGACCAGTACTAGTTTCCGATGCACATCTGGTGGCATTCTGTATTCTGTGGACTATGAGAGTGTTGATGAAACACAGAAATTGCATCGTGATTGAATACAACAAGCACCATGTGCTCTTTGCTCCACAGGAGTAATGTTTCAAAGAGTCTACGCTTTGATCGTTCCCTGAAAGACCAGTAGTAGTTTTGGATGCACATCTGGTGGCATTCTGTAATCTGTGGACTATCAGAGTGTTGATGAAACACAGAAATTGCATCGGGATTGAATACAACTGTCACCATGCGCACTTCCCTCCATGGGAGTAATGTCTCAAGCAGTCTACGCTTTGATCGTTCCCTGGAAGACCAGTAGTAGTTTCCGATGCACATCTGGTATCATTCTGTAATCTGCGGACTATCAGAGTGTTGATGAAACACAGAAATTGCATCGGGATTGAATACAACAGTCACCATCCGCAATTTCCGCCATGGGAGTAATGTCTGAAACAGTCCTCGCTTTAATCGATCCCTGGAAGACCAGTAGTTGTTTCCGATGCACATCTGGTGGCATTCTGTAACCTGTGAGCTATCAGAGTGTTGATGAAACACAGAAATTGCATCGGGATTGAATACAACAGTCACCATGCGCACATTCCTCCATTTGAGTAATGTCTCATACAGTCTACGCTCTAATCGTTCCCAGGAATACCAGTAGTAGTTTCCGATGCACATCTGGAGGCAAACTGTAAATTGTGGACTATCAGAGTGTTGATGAAACATAGAAATTGCATCGGGATTGAATACAACAGTCACCATCCGCACTTTCCTCAATGGGAGCAATGTCTGGTACAGTCTACGCTTTGATCGTACCCAGGAAGACCAGTAGTAGTTTCCGATGCACATCTGGAGGCATTCTGTAATCTGTGGAGTATCAGAGTGTTGATGAAACACAGACATTGCATCGGGAATGAATACAACAGTCACCATGCGCGGTTTCCTACATGGGAGTAATGTCTCAAACAGTCTATGCTTTGATCGTTCCCAGGAAGACCAGTAGTAGTTTCCGATGCATATCTGGAGGCAATCTGTAATCTGTGGACTATCGGAGTGTTGATGAAACGCAGAAATTGCATTGGGATTGAATACAACAGTCACCATCCGCACTTTCCACCACGGGAGTAATGTCACAAACAGTCTACGCTTTGATCGTTCCCTGGAAGACCAGTAGTAGTTTCCGATGCACATCTGGAGGCATTCTGTAATCTGTTGACCTTCAAAGTGTTGATGAAACACAGAAATTGCATCGGGATTGAATACAACAGTCACCATGCACACTTTCCTCCATGGGAGTAATGTCTCAAACAATCTACGCTTTGATCGGTCCCTGGAAGACCAGTAGTAGTTTCCGATGCACATCTGGAGGCATTCTGTAATCTGTGGACCTTCAAAGTGTTGATGAAACACAGAAATTGCATCGGGATTGAATACAACGGTCACCATGTACACTTTCCTCCATGGGAATAATGTCTCAAACAGTCTAAGGTTTGATCGTTCCCAGGAAGACCAGTAGTATTTTTCGATGCACTTCTGGAGGCAATCTGTTATCTGTGGACTATCAGAGTGTTGATGAAACACAGAAATTGCATCGGGATTGAATACAACAGTCACCATGCACACTTTCCTCCATGGGAGTAATGTCTCTAACAGTCTACGCTTTGATCGTTCCCTTTAAGACCAGTAGTAGTTTCCGATGCACATCTGGAGGCATTCTGTAATCTGTGGACTATCAGAGTGTTGATGAAACACAGATATTGCATCGGGATTGAATACAACAGGCACCATGCTCACTTTCCTCCACAGGATTAATTTCTCAAACAGTCTACGCTTTGATCGTTCCCTGGAAGACCAGTAGTAGTTTCCGATGCACATCTGGTGGCATTCTGTTATCTGTGGACTATCAGAGTGTTAATGAAACACAGAAATTGCATCGGGATTGAATACAATAGTCACCATCCACACTTTCCGCCATGGGAGTAATGTCTGAAACAGTCCTCGCTTTAATCGTTTCCTGGAAGACCAGCAGTAGTTTCCGACGCACATCTGGTGGCATTCTGTAATATGTGGACAGTCAGAGTGTTGATTAAACACAGAAATTACATCGGGATTGAATACAATAGTCACCATGCGCACTTTCCTAAACGGGAGTATTGTGTCAAACAGTCTACGCTTTGATCATTCCCTGGAAGACCAGTAGTAGTTCCCGATGTACATCTGGTGGTATTCTGTAATCTGTGGACTATCAGAGTGTTGATGAAACACAGAAATTGCATCGGGATTGAATACAACAGTCACTATCCGCACTTTCCTCCATGGGAGGAATGTCTCAAACGGTCTACGCGTTGATCGGTCCCAGGAAGACCAGTAGTAGTTTCCGATGCACATCTGGAGACAATCTGTAATCTGTGGACTATCAGAGTGTTGATGAAACACAGAAATTGCATCGGGATTGAATACAACAGTCACCATCCGCACATTCCTCCATGGGAGTAACGACTGAAACAGTCTACCCTTTGATCGTTCCCTGGAAGACCAGTAGTAGTTTCCCATGCACATCTGGAGGCATTCTGTAATCTGTGGACCTTCAAAGTGTTGATGAAACACAGAAATTGCATCGGGATTGAATACAACGGTCACCATGCACACATTCCTCCATCTGAATAATGTCTCAAACAGTCTAAGCTTTGATCGTTCCCAGGAAGACCAGTAGTAGTTTCCGATGCACATCTGGTATCATTCTGTAATCTGTGGACTATCAGAGTGTTGATGAAACACAGAAATTGCATCGGGATTGAATACAACTGTCACCATGCGCACTTCCCTCCATGGGAGTAATGTCTCAAGCAGTCTACGCTTTGATCGTTCCCTGGAAGACCAGTAGTAGTTTCCGATGCACATCTGGTATCATTCTGTAATCTGCGGACTATCAGAGTGTTGATGAAACACAGAAATTGCATCGGGATTGAATACAACAGTCACCATCCGCAATTTCCGCCATGGGAGTAATGTCTGAAACAGTCCTCGCTTTAATCGTTCCCTGGAAGACCAGTAGTTGTTTCCGATGCACATCTGGTGGCATTCTGTAACCTGTGAGCTATCAGAGTGTTGATGAAACACAGAAATTGCATCGGGATTGAATACAACAGTCACCATGCTCACTTACCTCCATTTGAGTAATGTCTCATACAGTCTACGCTCTAATCGTTCCCAGGAATACCAGTAGTAGTTTCCGATGCACATCTGGAGGCAATCTGTAAATTGTGGACTATCAGAGTGTTGATGAAACATAGGAATTGCTTCGGGATTGAATACAACAGTCACCATCCGCACATTCCTTCATGGGAGTAATGACTAAAACAGTCTACGCTTTGATTGTACCCTGGAAGACCAGTAGGAGTTTCCGATGCACATCTGGAGGCATTCTGTAATCTGCGGACCTTCAAAGTGTTGATGAAACACAGAAATGGCATCGGGAGTGAATACAACTGTCACAATCCGCACTTTCCTCAATGGGAGCAATGTCTGGTACAGTCTACGCTTTGATCGTACCCAGGAAGACCAGTAGTAGTTTCCGATGCACATCTGGAGGCATTCTGTAATCTGTGGACCTTCAAAGTGTTGATGAAACACAGAAATTGCATCGGGATTGAATACAACGGTCACCATGCACACTTTCCTCCATGAGAATAATGTCTCAAACAGTCTAAGTTTTGATCGTTCCCAGGAAGACCAGTAGTATTTTTCGATGCACTTCTGGAGGCAATCTGTTATCTGTTGACTATCAGAGTGTTGATGAAACACAGAAATTGCATCGGGATTGAATACAACAGTCACCATGCACACTTTCCTCCATGGGAGTAATGTCTCTAACAGTCTACGCTTTGATCGTTCCCTTTAAGACCAGTAGTAGTTTCCGATGCACATCTGGAGGCATTCTGTAATCTGTGGACTATCAGAGTGTTGATGAAACACAGAAATTGCATCGGGATTGAATACAACAGGCACCACGCTCACTTTCCTCCACAGGATTAATTTCTCAAACAGTCTACGCTTTGATCGTTCCCTGGAAGACCAGTAGTAGTTTCCGATGCACATCTGGTGGCATTCTGTTATCTGTGGACTATCAGAGTGTTAATGAAACACAGAAATTGCATCGGGATTGAATACAACAGTCACCATCCACACTTTCCGCCATGGGAGTAATGTCTGAAACAGTCCTCGCTTTAATCGTTTCCTGGAAGACCAGTAGTAGTGTCCGACGCACATCTGGTGGCATTCTGTAATATGTGGACAGTCAGAGTGTTGATTAAACACAGAAATTGCATCGGGATTGAATACAATAGTCACCATGCGCACTTTCCTAAACGGGAGTAGTGTGTCAAACAGTCTACGCTTTGATCATTCCCTGGAAGACCAGTAGTAGTTCCCGATGTACATCTGGTGGTATTCTGAAATCTGTGGACTATCAGAGTGTTGATGAAACACAGAAATTGCATCGGGATTGAATACAACAGTCACTATCCGCACTTTCCTCCATGGGAGGAATGTCTCAAACGGTCTACGCGTTGATCGGTCCCAGGAAGACCAGTAGTAGTTTCCGATGCACATCTGGAGACAATCTGTAATCTGTGGACTATCAGAGTCTTGATGAAACACAGAAATTGCATCGGGATTGAATACAACAGTCACAATCCGCACATTCCTCCATGGGAGTAACGTCTGAAACAGTCTACCCTTTGATCGTTCCCTGGAAGACCAGTAGTAGTTTCCCATGCACATCTGGAGGCATTCTGTAATCTGTGGACCTTCAAAGTGTTGATGAAACACAGAAATTGCATCGGGATTGAATACAACGGTCACCATGCACACTTTCCTCCATCTGAATAATGTCTCAAACAGTCTAAGCTTTGATCGTTCCCAGGAAGACCAGTAGTAGTTTTCGATGCACTTCTGGAGGCAATCTGTTATCTGTGGACTATCAGAGTGTTGATGAAACACAGAAATTGCCTCGGGATTCAATACAACAGTCACCATGTGCACCTTCCTCCATGGGAGTAATGTCTCAAACAGTCTACACATTGGTAGTTCCCTGGAAGACCAGTAGTAGTTTCCGATGCACTTCCGGTGGCATTCTGTAATCTGTGGACTATCATAATGTTGTTGAAACACTGAAATTGCATCGGGATTGAATACAACAGTCACCATCCGCACATTCCTCCATGGGAGTAACGTCTGAAACAGTCTACGCTTTGATCGTTCCCTGGAAGACCAGTAGTAGTTTCCGATGCACATCTGGTGGCATTCTGTAATCTGTGGACTATCAGATTGTTGATGAAACACATAAATGGCATCGGGTTTGAATACAACAGACTCGATGCGCACTTTCCTCCATTGGAGAAATGTCTCAAACAGTCTACGCTTTGATCGTTGCCTGGAAGACCAGTAGTAGTTTCCGATGCACATCTGGAGTCATTCTGTAATCTGAGGAGTATCAGAGTATTGATGAAACACAGAAATTGCATCGGGATTGAATACAACACTCACCATGCGCGCTTTCCTACATTCGAGTAAAGTCTCAAACAGTCTATGCTTTGATCGTTCCCAGGAAGACCAGTAGTAGTTTCCGATGCATATCTGGAGGCATTCTGAAATCTGTTGACCTTCAAAGTGTTGATGAAACACAGAAATTGCATCGGGATTGAATACAACAGTCACCATGCACACTTTCCTCCACGGGAGTAATGTCTCAAACAGTCTACGCTTTGATCGTTCCCTGGAAGACCAGTAGTAGTTTCCGATGCACATCTGGTGGCATTCTGTATTCTGTGGACTATCAGAGTGTTGATGAAACACAGAAATTGCATCGGGATTGAATACAACAGGCACCATGCTCACTTTCCTCCACAGGATTAATTTCTCAAACAGTCTACGGTTTGATCGTTCCCTGGAAGACCAGTAGTAGTTTCCGATGCACATCTGGAGGCATTCTGTAAGCTGTGGACTATCAGAGTGTTGACGAAACACAAAAAATTGCATCGGGATTGAATACAACAGTCACCATCCGCACATTCCTCCATGGGAGTAACGTCTGAAACAGTCTACCCTTTGATCGTTCCCTGGAAGACCAGTAGTAGTTTCCGATGCACATCTGGAGGCATTCTGTAATCTGTGGACCTTCAAAGTGTTGATGAAACACAGATATTTCATAGGGATTGAATACAACAGTCACCATGCACACTTTCCTCCATGGGAATAATGTTTCAAACAGTCTAAGTTTTGATCGTTCCCTGGAAGACCAGAAGAACTTTGCGATGCACATCTGCATGCATTCTGTAATCTGTGGAATATCAGAGTGTTGATGAAACTCAGAAATTACATCCGGATTGAATACAACAGTCACCATGACCACTTTCCTCCATGGGAGTAATGTCTGAAACAGTCTACGCCTTGATCGGTCCCAGGAATACCAGTAGTAGTTCCCGATGTACATCTGGTGGCATTCTGTAATCTGTGGACTATCAGAGTGATGATAAAACACAGAAATTGCATCGAGATTGAATACAACAGTCACCATCCGCACTTTCCTCCATGGGAGTAATGTCTCAAGCAGTCTTCACTTTGATCGCTCCCTGGAAGACAAGTAGTAGTTTCCGATGCACATCTGGAGGCATTCTTTAATCTGTGGACCTTCAAAGTGTTGATGAATACACAGAAATTGCATCGGGTTTGATTACAACAGTCACCATGCGCACTTTCCTCCATTTGAGTAATGTCTCATACAGTCTACGCTCTAATCGTTCCCAGGAATACCAGTAGTAGTTTCCGATGCACATCTGGAGGCAATCTGTAAATTGTGGACTATCAGAGTGTTGATGAAACATAGAAATTGCATCGGGATTTAATACAACAGTCACCATGCGCACATTCCTCCATGGGAGTAATGTCTGAAACAGTCTACGCCTTGATCGGTCCCAGGAATACCAGTAATAGTTTCCGATGCACATCTGGGGACAATCTGTAATCTGTGGACTATCAGAGTGTGGATGAAACACAGAAATTGCATCGGCATTGAATACAACAGTCACCATCCGCAATTTCCGCCATGGGAGTAATGTCTGAAACAGTCCTCGCTTTAATCGTTCCCTGGAAGACCAGTAGTAGTTTCCGATGCACATCTGGTAGCATTCTGTAACCTGTGAGCTATCAGAGTGTTGATGAAACACAGAATCTGCATCGGGATTGAATACAACAGTCACCATACGCACTTTCCCCCATGGGTGTAATGACTCAAACAGTTTACGCTTTGATCGCTCCCTGGAAGACCAGTAGTAGTTTCCGATGCACATCTGGAGGCATTCTGAAATCTGTGGACTATCAGAGTGTTGATGAAACACAGAAATTACATCGGGATTGAATATTACAGTCACCCTGACCACTTTCCTCCATGGGAGTAATGTCTAAAACAGTCTACACTTTGATCGTTCTCTGGAAGACCAGTAGTAGTTTCCGATGCACATCTTGAGGTAATCTGTAAGCTGTGGACTATCAGAGTGTTGACGAAACACAAAAAATTGCATCGGGATTGAATACAACAGTCACCATCTGCACATTCCTCCATGGGAGTAACGTCTGCAACAGTCTACCTTTTGATCGTTCCCTGGAAGACCAGTAGTAGTTTCCGATGCACTTCTGGAGGCAATCTGTAATCTGTGGACTATCAGAGTTTTGATGAAAAACAGAAATTGCATCGGGATTGAATTCAACAGTCACCATGCACACTTTCTTCCAAGGGAGTAATGGCTCTAACAGTCTACGCTTTGATCGTTCACTGGAAGACCAGTAGTAGTTACCGATGCACATCTCGAGGCATTCTGTAATCTGTGGACTATCAGAGAGTTGATGAACACAGAAATTGCATCGGGATTGAATACAACAGTCACCATGCGCACTTCCCTCCATGGGAGTAATGTCTCAAACAGTCTACGCTTTGATCGTTCCCTGGAAGACCAGTAATAGTTTTCGATGCACATCTTCAGGTACTCTGTAATCTGTGGTCTATCCGGGTGTTGATAAAAGACAGAAATTGCATCGGGATTGAATACAACAGGCACCATGCGTACATTTCTCCATGGGAGTAGTGTCTCAATCTGTCATCGCTAAGATCGTTCCCTGTTAGACCAGTAGTAGTTTCCGATGCACATCTGGTGGCATTCTGAAATCTGTGGACTATCAGAATGTTGTTGAAACACTGAAATTGCATCGGGATTGAATGCAACAGTCACCATGCACACTTACCCTCATGGGAGTAATGTCTCAAACAGTCTACGCTTTGATCGTTCCCTGGAAGACCAGTAGTAGTTTCGATTCACATCTGGAGGCATTCTGTAATCTGTGGTTCTTCAAAGTGTTGATGAAACACAGAAATTGCATCGGGATTGAATACAACAGTCACCATGGGCACTTTCCTCCATGGGAGTAATGTTTCAAACAGTCTACTCTTTTATCGTTCCCTGGAAGACCAGTAGTAGTTTCCATTGCTCATCTGGTGGCATTCTGTAATCTGTGGACTATCAGAGAGTTGATGAAACACAGAAATTGCATCGGGATTAAATACAACAGTCACAATCCGCACTTTTCTCCATGGGAATAATGTCTAAAACAGTCTACGCTTTGATCGTTCCCTGGAAGACCAGTAGTAGCTTCCGATGCACATCTGGAGGCATTCTGTAATCTGTGGACCTTCAAAGTGTTGATGAAACACAGAAATTGCATCGGGAGTGAATACAACTGTCACAATCCGTACTTTCCTCAATGGGAGTAATGTCTGGTACAGTCTACGTTTTGATCGTACCCAAGAAGACCAGTAGTAGTTTCCGATGCACATCTGGAGACAATCTGTATTCTGTGGACTATCAGAGTGTTGATAAAACAAAGAAATTGCATCGGGATTGAATACAACAGTCACAATCCGCAATTTCCTCCATCGGAGTAATGTCTGGTACAGTCTACGCTTCGATCGTTCCCAGGAAGACCAGTAGTAGTTTTCGATGCACTTCTGGAGGCAATCTGTTATCTGTGGACTATCAGAGTGTTGATGAAACACAGAAATTGCATCGGGATTGAATACAACAGTCACCATCCGCAATTTCCTCCATGGAGTAACGTCTGAAACAGTCTACGCTTTGATCGTTCCCAGGAAGACCAGTAGTAGTATCCGATGCACATCTGGGGGCATTCTGTAATCTGTGGACTATCAGATTGTTGATGAAACACAGAAATGGCATCGGGTTTCAATACAACAGACACGATGCGCACTTTCCTCCATGGGAGTAATGTCTCAAACAGTCTACGATTTGATCGTTCCCTGGAAGACCAGTAGTAATTTCCGATGCATATCTGGGGGCATTCAGTTATCTGTGGACTATCAGAGTGTTGATGAAACACAGAAATTGCATCGGGATTGAATACAACAGTCACCATCCACACTTTCCGCCGTGGGAGTAATATCTGAAAGAGTCCTCGCTTCAATCGTTTCCTGGAAGACCAGTAGTAGTTTCCGATGCACATCTGGTGGCATTCTGTAATCTGTGGGCTATCAGAGTTTTGATGAAACAGAGAAATTGCATCGGGATTGAATACAACAGTCACCATGCGCACTTTCCTCCAAGGGAGTAATGTCTCAAACAGTTTACGCTTTGATCGTACCCTGGAAGACCAGTAGTAGTTTCCGATGCACATCTGGTTTCATTCTGTAATATGTGGACTGTGAGAGTGTTGATGCAACACAGAAATTGCATCGGGATTGAATACAATAGTCACCATGCGCACTTTCCCAAACGGGAGTAGTGTGTCAAACAGTCTACGCTTTGATCATTCCCTGAAAGACCAGTAGTAGTTACCGATGTATATCTGGTGGCATTCTGTAATCTGTGGACTATCAGAGTGTTGATGAAACACAGAAATTGCATCGGGATTGAATACAACAGTCACCATGCACAATTTCCTCTTCCAGGGAACGATCAAAGCGTAGACTGTTTGAAACTTTACTCCCATGGAGGATAGTGCGCATTGTGACTGTTGTATTCAATCCCGATTGCAATTTCTGTGTTTCAACAACACTCTGATAGTTCACAGATTACAGAATGCTGCCAGATGTGCATCGGAATCTACTACTGGTCTTCCAGGGAACGATCAAAGCGTAGACTCTTTGAGACATTACTCCCAAGGAGGAAAGTGCGCATTGTGACTGTTGTATTCAATCTCGATGCAATTTCTGTGTTTCATCAACACTTTGAAGGTCCACAGCTTACAGAATGCCTCCATATGTGAATCGAAACTACTACTGGTCTTCCAGGGAACGATCAAAGTTTAGACTGTTTGAGACATTACTCCCATGGAGGAAGGGGCGCATTGTGACTGTTGTATTCAATCCCGATGCAATTTCTGTGTTTCAACAACACTCTGATAGTCTACAGATTACAGAATGCCACCAGATGTGCATCGGAAACTACTAGTGGTCTTCCAGGGAACCATCAAAGCTTAGACTGTTTGAGATGTTACTCCCATTGAGGAAAGTCCGCATGGTGACTGTTGTATTCAATCCCGATGCAATTTCTGTGTTTCAACAACACCCTGATAGTGAACAGATTACAGAATGCTTCCAGATGTGCATCGGAAACTACTACTGGTCTTCCACGGATCGATCAAAGCGTAGACTGTTTGAGACATTACTCCCATGGAGGAAAGTGGTCATGGTGACTGTTGTATTCAATCCCGATGCAATTTCTGTGTTTCATCAACACTCTGATAGTCCACAGACTACAGAATGCCTCCAGATGTGCATCGGAAACTACTACTGGTCTTCCAGGGAACGATCAAAGCATAAACTTCTTGAGACATTACTCCCATGGATGAAAGTGCGCATGGTGACTGTTGTATTCAATCCCGATGCAATTTCAGTGTTTCAACAACACTCTGATAGTCCACAGATTACAGAATATCTCCAGAGGTGCATCGGAAACTACTACTGGTCTTCCAGGTATCGATCAAAGCGTTGACTGTTTGAGACATTACTCCCATGGAGGGAAGTCCGCATGGTGACTGTTGTATTCAATCCCGAGGCAATTTCTGTGTTTCAAAAACACTCTGATAGTAAACAGATAACAGAATGCCTAAAGACGTGCATCGGAAACTACTACTGGTCCTCCAGGGAACGATCAAAACGTAGACTGTTTGAGACATTACTCCCATGGAGGAAAGTGCGCATGGTGACTGTTGTATTCAATCCCGAAGCAATTTCTGTGATTCATCAACGCTCTGATAGTCCACAGATTACAGATTGCCTCCAGATATGCATCGGAAACTACTACTGGTCTTCCTGGGATCGATCAAAGAATAGACTGTTTGAGACATTACTCCCATGGAGGAAAGTCTGCATGGTGACCGTTCTATTCAATCCCGATGCAATTTCTGTGTTTCATCAACACCCTGATAGTCCACAGATTACAGAACGCCACCAGATGTGCATCGGAAACAACTACTGGTCTTCCAGGGAACGATCAAACCGTAGACTCTTTGAGACATTACTCCCATGGAGGAAAAGGCGAATGGTGGCTGTTGTATTCAATCCCGATGCAATGTCTGTGTTTCATCAAAACTCTGATAGTCCACAGATTAGAGAATGCCACCAGATGTGCATCGGAAACCACTACTGGTCTTCCTGAGAACGATCAAAGTGTAGACTGTTTGAGGTATTACTCCCATGGAGGAAAATGCGCATGGTGACTGTTGTATTCAATAACGATGCAATTTCTGTGTTTCAGCAACACTTTGAAGGGCCACAGATTACAGAATGCCTCCAGATGTGCATCGGAAACTACTACTGGTCTTCGAGGAAACGATCAAAGCATAGACTGTTTGAGACATTACTTCCGTGGAAGAAAGTGCGCATGGTGACTGTTGTATTCAATCCCGATGCCATTTCTGTGTTTCATCAACACCCGGATAGACCACAAATTACAGAATGCCTCCAGATGTGCATCGGAAACTACTACTTTTCTACCAGGGAACGATCAAGGCGTACACTGTTTGAGACATTACTCCCATGGAGGAAAGTTCGCATGGTGACTGTTGTATTCAATGCCGATGCAATTTCTGTGTTTCATCAACACCCGGATAGACCACAAATTACAGAATGCCTCCAGATGTGCATTGGAAACTACTACTGGTCTTCAGGGAACGATCAAATCGATGACAGTTTGAGACGTTACTCCCATGGAGGAAAGTTCGCATGGTGACTGTTTATTCAATCCCGATGCATTTTCTGTGTTTCATCAACACTTTGAAGGTCCACATATTACAGAATGCCTCGAGATGTGCATCGGAAACTACTACTGGTTTTCCAGGGAACGATCAAAGAGTAGACTGTTTAAGATATTATTCCCATGGAGGAAAGTGCGCACGGTTACTGTTGTATTCAATCCCGATGCAATTTCTGTGTTTCAAGACTACTCTGATAGTCCACAGCTTACAGAATGCCACCAGACGTGCATCGGAAACCACTACTGGCCTTCCAGGGAACGATAAAGGCGTAGAAAGTTTGAGACATTACTCCAATGGAGGAAAGTGCGCATGGTGACTGTCGTATTAAATCCCGATGCAATTTCTGTGTTTCATCAACACTTCGAAGGTCCACAGATTACAGAATGCCTCCATATGTGAATCGAAACTACTACTGGTCTTCCAGGGAACGATCAAAGCTTAGACTGTTTGAGACATTAATCCCATGGAGGAAAGTGCGCATGGTGACTATTGTATTCAATCCCGATGCAATTTCTGTGTTTCATTAGCACTCGGATAGTCCACAGATTACAGAAGGCCTCCAGATGTGCATCGGAAACTACTACTGGTCTTGAGGGAATGATCAATGCGATGACAGTTTGAGACATTACTCCAATGTAGAAATGTACGCATGGTGCATGCTGTATTCAATCCCGATGCAATTTCTGCGTTTCGTCAACACTTTGAAGGTCCACAGATTACAGAATGCCTCCAGATGTGCATCGGAATCTACTACTGGTCTTCCAGTGAACGATCAATGCGTAGACTGTTTGACACTTTACTCCCATGGAGGAATGTGCGCATGGTGACTGTTGTATTCAATCCCGATGCAATTTCTGTGTTTCATCAACACTCTGATAGTCCACAGATTACAGAATTCTTTCAGTTGTGCACGTGAACCTGCTACTGGTCTTCCAGGGCACGATCAAAGCGTAGACTGTTTGAGACATTACTCCTATGTAGGAAAGTGCGCATGGTGACTGTTGTATTCAATCCCGATGCAATTTCTGTGTTTCATCAACACTCTGATAGTCCACAAATTAGAGAATGCCTCCAGATGTGCATCGGAAACTACTACTGGTCTTCCAGGGAACGATCAAAGCGTAGACTTCTTGAGACATTACTCCCATGGATGAAAGTGCGCATGGTGACTGTTGTATTCAATCCCGATGCAATTTCAGTGTTTCAACAACACTCTGATAGTCCACAGATTACAGAATGCCTCAAGATGTGTTCGGAAACTACTACTGGTCCTCCAGGGATCGATCAAAGCGTTGACTGTTTGAGACATTACTCCCATGGAAGGAAGTCCGCATGGTGACTGTTGTATTAAATCCCGATGCAATTTCTGTGTTTCAACAACACTCTGATAGTAAACAGATAACAGAATGCCTAAAGACGTGCATCGGAAACTACTACTGGTCTTCCAGGGAACGATCAAAGCGTAGACTCTTGAGACATTACTCCTATGTAGGAAAGTGCGATGGTGACTGTTGTATGCAATCCCGATGCAATTTCTGTGTTTCAACAACACTCTGATAGTCCACAGATTACAGAATGCCTCCAGATGTGCATCGGAAACTACTACTGGTCTTGCAGGGAGCGATCAAAGCGTAGACTGTTTGAGGCATTACTCCCATTGGGGAAAGTGTGCATGGTAACTGTTGTATTCAATCCCGATGCAATTTCTGTGTTCATCAACACTCTTATAGTCCACAGATTACAAAATTCCTCCAGATGTGCATCGGAAACTACTAGTGGTCTTCCATGGAACGATCAATGCGTAGACTGTATGAGACATTACTCCCACGGAGAAAAGTGCGCATGGTGACTGTTGTATTCAATCCCGATGCAATATCTTTGTTTCATCAACACTCTGATAGTCCACAGATTACAGAATGCCTCCAGATGTGCATCGGAAACTACTACTGGTCTTCCAGGGAACGATCAAAGCGTAAACTGTTTGAGACATTACTCCAATGGAGGAAAGTGCGCATGGTGACTGTTGTATTCAATCCCGAAGCAATTTCTGTGATTCATCAACACTCAGATAGTCCACAGATTACAGAATGCCTCCAGAGGTGCATCGGAAACTACTACTGGTCTTCCATCGAACGATCAAGGCGTAGACTGTTTGAGATATACTCCCATGGAGGAAAGTGTGCATGGTGACTGTTGTATTCAATCCCGATGCAATTTCTGTGTTTCATCAACACTTTGAAGGTCCACAGATTACAGAATGCCTCCAGATGTGCATCGGAAACTACTACTCGTCTTCCTGGGAATGATCAAAGCATAGACTGTTTGAGACATAACTCCCATGTAGGAAAGTGACCATGGTGACTGATGTATTCAATCACGATGTAATTTCTGTGTTTCATCAACACTTTGAAATACACAGATTACAGAATGCCTCCAGATGTGTATCGGAAACTACTACTACCCTACGAGGGAACGTTCAAAGCATAGACTGTTTGAGACATTACTCCTGTGGAGGAAAGTGCGCATGGTGACAGTTGTATTCAATCCCGATGCAATTTCTGTGTTCATCAACACTCTTATAGTCCACAGATTACAAAATTCCTCCAGATGTGCATCGGAAACTACTACTGGTCTTCCATGGAACGATCAATGCGTAGACTGTATGAGACATTACTCCCACGGAGGAAAGTGCGCATGGTGACTGTTGTATTCAATCCCAATGCAATTTCTTTGTTTCATCAACACTCTGATAGTCCACAGATTACAGAATGCCTCCAGATGTGCATCGGAAACTACTACTGGTCTTCCAGGGAACGATCAAAGCGTAAACTGTTTGAGACATTACTCCAATGGAGGAAAGTGCGCATGGTGACTGTTGTATTCAATCCTGATGCAATTTCTGTGTTTCATTAGCACTCGGATAGTCCACAGATTACAGAAGGCCTCCAGATGTGCATCGGAAACTACTACTGGTCTTGAGGGAATGATCAATGCGATGACAGTTTGAGACATTACTCCAATGTAGAAATGTACGCATGGTGCATGCTGTATTCAATCCCGATGCAATTTCTGCGTTTCGTCAACACTTTGAAGGTCCACAGATTACAGAATGCCTCCAGATGTGCATCGGAATCTACTACTGGTCTTCCAGTGAACGATCAATGCGTAGACTGTTTGACACTTTACTCCCATGGAGGAATGTGCGCATGGTGACTGTTGTATTCAATCCCGATGCAATTTCTGTGTTTCATCAACACTCTGATAGTCCACAGATTACAGAATTCTTTCAGTTGTGCACGTGAACCTGCTACTGGTCTTCCAGGGCACGATCAAAGCGTAGACTGTTTGAGACATTACTCCTATGTAGGAAAGTGCGCATGGTGACTGTTGTATTCAATCCCGATGCAATTTCTGTGTTTCATCAACACTCTGATAGTCCACAAATTAGAGAATGCCTCCAGATGTGCATCGGAAACTACTACTGGTCTTCCAGGGAACGATCAAAGCGTAGACTTCTTGAGACATTACTCCCATGGATGAAAGTGCGCATGGTGACTGTTGTATTCAATCCCGATGCAATTTCAGTGTTTCAACAACACTCTGATAGTCCACAGATTACAGAATGCCTCAAGATGTGTTCGGAAACTACTACTGGTCCTCCAGGGATCGATCAAAGCGTTGACTGTTTGAGACATTACTCCCATGGAAGGAAGTCCGCATGGTGACTGTTGTATTAAATCCCGATGCAATTTCTGTGTTTCAACAACACTCTGATAGTAAACAGATAACAGAATGCCTAAAGACGTGCATCGGAAACTACTACTGGTCTTCCAGGGAACGATCAAAGCGTAGACTCTTGAGACATTACTCCTATGTAGGAAAGTGCGATGGTGACTGTTGTATGCAATCCCGATGCAATTTCTGTGTTTCAACAACACTCTGATAGTCCACAGATTACAGAATGCCTCCAGATGTGCATCGGAAACTACTACTGGTCTTGCAGGGAGCGATCAAAGCGTAGACTGTTTGAGGCATTACTCCCATTGGGGAAAGTGTGCATGGTAACTGTTGTATTCAATCCCGATGCAATTTCTGTGTTCATCAACACTCTTATAGTCCACAGATTACAAAATTCCTCCAGATGTGCATCGGAAACTACTAGTGGTCTTCCATGGAACGATCAATGCGTAGACTGTATGAGACATTACTCCCACGGAGAAAAGTGCGCATGGTGACTGTTGTATTCAATCCCGATGCAATATCTTTGTTTCATCAACACTCTGATAGTCCACAGATTACAGAATGCCTCCAGATGTGCATCGGAAACTACTACTGGTCTTCCAGGGAACGATCAAAGCGTAAACTGTTTGAGACATTACTCCAATGGAGGAAAGTGCGCATGGTGACTGTTGTATTCAATCCCGAAGCAATTTCTGTGATTCATCAACACTCAGATAGTCCACAGATTACAGAATGCCTCCAGAGGTGCATCGGAAACTACTACTGGTCTTCCATCGAACGATCAAGGCGTAGACTGTTTGAGATATACTCCCATGGAGGAAAGTGTGCATGGTGACTGTTGTATTCAATCCCGATGCAATTTCTGTGTTTCATCAACACTTTGAAGGTCCACAGATTACAGAATGCCTCCAGATGTGCATCGGAAACTACTACTCGTCTTCCTAGGAATGATCAAAGCATAGACTGTTTGAGACATAACTCCCATGTAGGAAAGTGACCATGGTGACTGATGTATTCAATCACGATGTAATTTCTGTGTTTCATCAACACTTTGAAATACACAGATTACAGAATGCCTCCAGATGTGTATCGGAAACTACTACTACCCTACGAGGGAACGTTCAAAGCATAGACTGTTTGAGACATTACTCCTGTGGAGGAAAGTGCGCATGGTGACAGTTGTATTCAATCCCGATGCAATTTCTGTGTTCATCAACACTCTTATAGTCCACAGATTACAAAATTCCTCCAGATGTGCATCGGAAACTACTACTGGTCTTCCATGGAACGATCAATGCGTAGACTGTATGAGACATTACTCCCACGGAGGAAAGTGCGCATGGTGACTGTTGTATTCAATCCCAATGCAATTTCTTTGTTTCATCAACACTCTGATAGTCCACAGATTACAGAATGCCTCCAGATGTGCATCGGAAACTACTACTGGTCTTCCAGGGAACGATCAAAGCGTAAACTGTTTGAGACATTACTCCAATGGAGGAAAGTGCGCATGGTGACTGTTGTATTCAATCCTGATGCAATTTCTGAGTTTCATCAACACTCTGATAGTCCACAGATTACAGATTGCCTCCAGATGTGCGTCGGAAACTACTACTGGACTTCCACGGAACGATCAAAGCGTAGACTGTTTGAAACATTACTCACATGGAGGAAAGTGCGCATGCTGACTGTTGTATTCAATCCCGATTCAATTTCTGTGTTTCAACAACACTCTGATAGTCCACAGATTACAGAATGCCTCCAGATGTGCATCGGAAACTACTGCTAGGCTTCCTGGGAACGATCAAAGCATAGACTGTTTGAGGTATTACTCCCATGGAAGAAATTGCGCATGGTGACTGTTGTATTCAATCACGATGCAATTTCTGTGTTTCATCAACACTTTGAAGGTCTACAGATTACAGAATGCCTCCAGTTGTGCATCGGAAACTACTACTGGTCTTCGAGGGAACGATCAAATCATAGACTGTTTCAGACATTCCTCCCATGGGGGAAAGTGCGCATGGTAACTGTTGTATTAAATCCCGATGCAATTTCTGTGTTTCAACAACACTCTGATAGTCCACAGACTACAGAATGCCACCTGATGTGCATCGGAAACAACTACTGGTCTTCCAGGGGACGATGAAACCGTAGACTGTTTGAGACATTACTCCCATGGAGGAAAGTGCGCATTGTGACTCTTGTATTCAATCCCGCTGCAATTTCTGTGTTTCAACATCACTCTGATAGTCCACAGATTATATAATGCCTCCAGATGTGCATCGGAAACTACTACTGGTCTTCCAGGGAACGATAAAAGCGTAGACTGTTTGAGACATTACTCCCATGGAAGGAAGTGCGAATGGTGACTGTTGTATTCAATCCCGGTGCAATTTCTGTGTTCCATCAACACTCTGATACTCCACAGATTACAGAATGCCTCCAGATGTGCATCGAAAAATACTACTGGTCTTTTAGGGAACGATCAAATCATTACTGTATGAGACAATACTCCTATGGGGGAAAGTGCGCATGGTAACTGTTGTATTCAATCACGATGCAATTTCTGTGTTTCATCGACACTCTGATAGTCCACAGATTACACAGTGCCTCCAGATGTGAATCGGAAACTACTACTGGTCTTCCAGGGTACGATCAAAGCGTAGACTGTTTGAGACATTTCTCCCATGGAGGAAAGTGCGCATGGTGACTGTTGTTTTCAATCCCGATGCAATTTCTTTGCTTCATCAACACTCTGATAGTCCACAGATTACAGAATGCCTCCAGATGTGCATCGGCAACTGCAACTGGTCTTCCAGGGAACGATCAAATCGTAGACTGTTTGAGACATTACTCCCATGGAAGGAAGTGCGAATGGTGACTGTTGTATTCAATCCCGGTGCAATTTCTGTGTTTCATCAACACTTTGAAGGTCTACAGATTACAGCATGCCTCCAGATGTGCATCGGAAACTACTACTGGTCTTCGAGGGAACGATCAAATCATAGACTGTTTCAGACATTACTCCCATGGGGGAAAGTGCGCATGGTAACTGTTGTATTCATTCCCGATGCAATATCTGTATTCATCAACACTCTCATAGTCCACAGATTACAGAATGCTTCCAGATGTGCATCGGAAACTACTACTGGTCTTCCAGGGAACGACCAAACGTAGACTGTTTGAGACATTACCCCTATGTAGGAAAGTGCGCATGGTGACTGTTGTATACAATCCCGATGTAATTTCTGTTTCTCATCAACACTCTGATAGTCCACAGATTACAGAATGCCTCTAGATGTTCATCGGAAACTGCTATTGGTCTTCCAGGGAACAATCAAACCGTAGACTGTTTGAGACATTACTCCCATTGAGGAAAGTACGCATGGTGACTGTTGTATTCAATCCCAATGCTATTTCTGTGTTTCATCAACACTCAGATATTCATCAGATTACAGAATGCCTCCAGATGTGCATCGGAAACTACTACTGGTCTTCCAGGGAACGATAAAAGCGTAGACTGTTTGAGACATTACTCCCATGGAAGGAAGTGCGAATGGTGACTGTTGTATTCAATCCCGGTGCAATTTCTGTGTTCCATCAACACTCTGATACTCCACAGATTACAGAATGCCTCCAGATGTGCATCGAAAAATACTACTGGTCTTTTAGGGAACGATCAAATCATTACTGTATGAGACAATACTCCTATGGGGGAAAGTGCGCATGGTAACTGTTGTATTCAATCACGATGCAATTTCTGTGTTTCATCGACACTCTGATAGTCCACAGATTACACAGTGCCTCCAGATGTGCATCGGAAACTACTACTGGTCTTCCAGGGTACGATCAAAGCGTAGACTGTTTAAGACATTTCTCCCATGGAGGAAAGTGCGCATGGTGACTGTTGTTTTCAATCCCGATGCAATTTCTTTGCTTCATCAACACTCTGATAGTCCACAGATTACAGAATGCCTCCAGATGTGCATCGGCAACTGCAACTGGTCTTCCAGGGAACGATCAAATCGTAGACTGTTTGAGACACTACTCCCATGGAAGGAAGTGCGAATGGTGACTGTTGTATTCAATCCCGGTGCAATTTCTGTGTTTCATCAACACTTTGAAGGTCTACAGATTACAGCATGCCTCCAGATGTGCATCGGAAACTACTACTGGTCTTCGAGGGAACGATCAAATCATAGACTGTTTCAGACATTACTCCCATGGGGGAAAGTGCGCATGGTAACTGTTGTATTCATTCCCGATGCAATATCTGTATTCATCAACACTCTCATAGTCCACAGATTACAGAATGCTTCCAGATGTGCATCGGAAACTACTACTGGTCTTCCAGGGAACGACCAAACGTAGACTGTTTGAGACATTACCCCTATGTAGGAAAGTGCGCATGGTGACTGTTGTATACAATCCCGATGTAATTTCTGTTTCTCATCAACACTCTGATAGTCCACAGATTACAGAATGCCTCTAGATGTGCATCGGAAATTACTACTGGTCTTCCTGGGAACGATCAAAGCGTAGACTGTTTGTGACATTACTCCCACGGAGGAAAGTGCCCATGGTGACTGTTGTATTCAATCCAGATGCAATCTCTGAGTTTCATTAACACTCTGTTAGTCCACAGATTACAGATTGCCTCCAGATGTGCATCGGAAACTACTACTGGTCTTCCTGGGAACGATCAAAGCGTAGACTGTTTGAGACATTACTCCCACGGAGGAAAGTGCGCATGGTGACTGTTGTATTCAATCCCAATGCAATTTCTGTGTTTCATCAACACTCAGATATTCATCAGATTACAGAATGCCTCCAGATGTGCATCGGAAACTACTACTGGTCCTCCAGGGAACGATCAATGAGTAGACTGTTTGAGACATTACTCCAAGGAGGAAAGATCGCATTGGTGACTGTTGTATTCAATGCCGATACACTTTCTGGGTTTCATCAACACCCGGATAGACCACAGATTACAGAGTGCTTCCAGATGTGCATCTGAAACTACTACTGGTCTTCAGGGAACGATCAAATAATAGACTGTATGAGACAATACTCCTATGGGGGAAAGTGCGCATGGTAAATGTTGTATTCAATCACGATGCAATTTCTGTGTTTCATCAACACTCCGACAGTCCACAGTTTACACAATGCTTCCAGATGAGCATCGGAAACTACTACTGGTCTTCCAGGGAACGATCAAAGCGTAGACTGTTTGAGACAAAACTCCTATGTAGGAAAGTGCGCATGGTGACTGTTGTATTCAATCCCGTTGTAATTTCTGTGTTTCGTCAACACTCTGATAGTCCACAGATTACACAATGCCCCCAGATGTGCATCGGAAACTACTACTGGTCTTCCAGGGTACGATCAAAGCGTAGACTGTTTGAGACATTTCTCCCATGGAGGAAAGTGCGCATGGTGACTGTTGTTTTCAATCCCGATGCAATTTCTTTGCTTCATCAACACTCTGATAGTCCACAGATTACAGAATGCCTCCAGATGTGCATTGGAAACTGCTACTGGTCTTCCAGGGAACGATCAAAGCGTAGACTGTTTGAGACATTACTCCCATGGAAGGAAGTGCGAATGATGACTGTTGTATTCAATCCCGGTGCAATTTCTGTGTTTCATCAACACTCTGATAGTCCACAGATTACAGAATGCCTCCAGATGTGCATTGGAAACTACTACTCGTCATCGAGGAAACGATCAAAGCATAGACTGTTTGAGACATTACTCCCATGGAAGAAAGTGCGCGTGGTGACTGTTGTATTCAATCCCGATGCAATTTCTATGTTTCATCAACACTCAGTTAGTCCACAGATTACAGAATGCCTCCAGATGTGCATCGGAAACTACTACCGGTTCTCCAGGAACGATCAAGACGTACACTGTTTGAGAATTACTCCCATGGAGGAAAGTGGTCATGGTGACTGTTGTATTCAATCCCGATGAGATTTCTGTGTTTCATCAACACTTTGAAGGTCTACAGATTACAGCTTGCCTCCAGATGTGCATCGGGAACTACTACTGGTGTTCGAGGGAACGATCAAATCATAGACTGTTTCAGACATTACTCCCATGGGGGAAAGTGCGCATGGTAACTGTTGTATTCAATCCCGATGCAATTTCTGTATTCATCAACACTCTCATAGTCCACAGATTACAGAATGCTTCCAGATGTGCATCGGAAACTACTACTGGTCTTCCAGGGAACGATCAAAGCGTAGACTGTTTGAGACATTACTCCAATGTAGGAAAGTGCGAATGGTGACTGTTGTATACAATCCCGATGTAATTTCTGTTTTTCATCAACACTCTGATAGTCCACAGAATACAGAATGCCTCTATATATGCATCGGAAACTACTATTGATCTTCCAGGGAACGATCAAACCGTAGACTGAATGAGACATTACTCCCATTGAGGAAAGTACGCATGGTGACTGTTGTATTCAATCCCAATGCTATTTCTGTGTTTCATCAACACTCAGATATTCATCAGATTACAGAATGCCTCCAGATGTGCATCGGAAACTACTACTGGTCTTCCAGGGAACGATCAAATCGAAGACTGTTTGAGTCATTACTCCTATGGAGGAAAGTGCGCATGGTGTGTGTTGTATTAAATCGCGATGCAATTTCTGTGTTTCAACAACACTATGATAGTCCACAGATAACAGAATGACTAAAGATGTGCATCGGAATCTACTACTGGTCTTCCAGGGAACGATCAAATCGATGACAATTGAGACATTACTCCCATGGAGGAAAGTGCTCATGGTGACCGTTGTATTCATCCCGATGTAATTTCTGTGTTTCATCAACACTCTGATAGTCCGCAGATTACAGAATGCCTCCAGATGTGCATCGGAAACAACTACTGTTCTTCCAGGCAACGATCAAAGCGTAGACTGTTTGAGACATTACTCCCGTGGAGGAAAGTGCGCATGGTGACTGTTGTATTCAATCCCGAGGCAAATTCTGTGTTTCATCAACACTTTGAAGGTCCACAGATTACAGAATGACTCAAGATGTTCATCGGAAACTACTATTGGTCTACCAGGGAACGATTAAAGCGTAGACTGAGATATTACTCCCATGGAGGAAAGTGCGCATGGTTACTGTTGTATTCAATCCTGATGCAATTTCTGTGTTTCAACAACACTCTGATAGTCCACAGACTACAGAATGCCACCTGATGTGCATCGGAAACAACTACTGGTCTTCCAGGGACGAAGAAACCGTAGACTGTTTGAGACATTACTCAAATGGAGGAAAGTGCGCACGGTGACTCTTGTATTCAATCCCGCTGCTATTTCTGTGTTTCAACAACACTCTGATATTCCACAGATTACAGAATGCCTCCAGATGTGCATCGAAAAATACTACTGGTCTTCGAGGGAACGATCAAATCATAGACTGTATGAGACATTACTCCCATGGGGGAAAGTGCGCATGGTAACCGTTGTATTCAATCACGATGCAATTTCTGTGTTTCATCAACACGCTGACAGTCTAAAGATTACAGAATGCTTCCAGATGAGCATCGGAAACTAATGCTGGTCTTCCTGGGAACGATCAAAGCGTAGACTGTTTGAGACCTTACTCCCATGGAGGAAAGTGCGCATGGGGACTGTTGTATTCAATCCCAATGCAATTTCTGTGTTTCATCAACACTCAGATATTCATCAGATTACAGAATGCCTCCAGATGTGCATCGGAAACTACTACTGGTCTTCCAGGGAACGATCAAATCGTAGACTGTTTGAGTCATTACTCCCATGGAGGAAAGTGCGCATGGTGTGTGTTGTATTAAATCGCGATTCAATTTCTGTGTTTCAAGAACACTCTGATAGTCCACAGTTTACAGAATGGCTCCAGATGTGCATCGGAAACTACTACTGGTCCTCCAGGGAACGATCAAGGAGTAGACTGTTTGAGACATTACTCCAAGGAGGAAAGATCGCATTGGTGACTGTTGTATTCAATGGCGATACACTTTCTGGGTTTCATCAACACCCGGATAGAGGACAGATTACAGAGTGCTTCCAGATGTGCATCGGATACTACGACTGGTCTTCAGGGAACGATCAAATCGATGACAATTGAGACATTACTCCCATGGAGGAAAGGGCGCATGGTGACCGTTGTATTCAATCCCGATGTAATTTCTGTATTTCATCAACACTCTGATAATCCACAGATTACAGAATGCCTCCAGATGTGCATCGGAAACTACTACTGTTCTTCCAGGCAACGATCAAAGCGTAGACTGTTTGAGACATTACTCCCGTGGAGGAAAGTGCGCATGGTGACTGTTGTATTCAATCCCGAGGCAAATTCTGTGTTTCATCAACACTTTGAAGGTCCACAGATTACAGAATGCCTCAAGATGTTCATCGGAAACTACTATTGGTCTTCCAGGGAACGATCAAAGCGTAGACTGAGATATTACTCCCATGGAGGAAAGTGCGCATGGTTACTGTTGTATTCAATCCCAATGCAATTTCTGTTTTCATCAACACCCGGATAGACCACAGATTACAGAATGCATCCAGATGTGCATCGGAAACTACTACTGGTCGTCAGGGGACGATCAAACCGATGACAGTTTGAGACATTACTCCCATGGAGGAAAGTGCGAATGGTGACCGTTGTATTAAATCCCGATGTAATTTCTGTGTTTCATCAACACTCTGATAGTCCACAGATTACAGAATGCCTCCAGATGTGCATCGGAAACTACTACTGTTCTTCCAGGGAACGATCAAAGCGTAGACTGTTTGAGACATTACTCCCATGGAGGAAAGAGCGCTTGGTGACTGTTGTATTCAATCCCGAGGCAAATTCTGTGTTTCATCAACACTTTGAAGGTCCACAGATTACAGAATGCCTCAAGATGTTCATCGTAAACTACTAATGGTCTTCCAGGGAACGATCAATGCGTAGACTGAGATATTACTCCCATTGAGGAAAGTGCACATGGTTACTGTTGTATTCAATCCTGATGCAATTTCTGTGTTTCAACAACACTCTGATAGTCCACAGACTACAGAATGCCACCTGATGTGCATCGGAAACAACTACTGGTCCTCCAGGGACGATGAAACCTTAGACTGGTTGAGATATTACTCCCATGGAGGAAAGTGCGCATGGTGACTGTTGTATTCAATCCCAATGCAATTTCTGTGTTTCATCAACACTCAGATATTCATCAGATTACACAATGCCTCCAGATGTGCATCGGATACTACTACTGGTCTTCCAGGGAACGATCAAATCGTAGACTGTTTGAGTCACTACTCCCATGGAGGAAAGTGCACATGGTGTGTGTTGTATTAAATCGCGATTCAATTTCTGTGTTTCAACAACACTCTGATAGTCCACAGTTTACAGAATGGCTCCAGATGTGCATCGGAAACTACTACTGGTCCTCCAGGGAACGATCAAGGAGTAGACTGTTTGAGACATTACTCCAAGGAGGAAAGATCGCATTGGTGACTGTTGTATTCAATGGCGATAAACTTTCTGGGTTTCATCAACACCCGGATAGACCACAGATTACAGAGTGCATCCAGATGTGCATCGGAAATTACGACTGGTCTTAAGGGAACGTTCAAATCGATGACAATTGAGACATTACTCCCATGGAGGAAAGGGCGCATGGTGACCATTGTATTCAATCCTGATATAATATCTGTGTTTCATCAACACTCTGATAGTCCACAGATTACAGAATGCCTCCAAATGTGCATCGGAAACTACTACTGTTCTTCCAGGCAACGATCAAAGCGTAGACTGTTTGAGACATTACTCCCGTGGAGGAAAGTGCGCATGGTGACTGTTGTATTCAATCCCGAGGCAAATTCTGTGTTTCATCAACACTTTGAAGGTCCACAGATTACAGAATGCCTCAAGATGTTCATCGGAAACTACTATTGGTCTTCCAGGGAACGATCAAAGCGTAGACTGTTTGAGACATTACTCCCATGGAGGAAAGTGCGCATGGTTACTGTTGTATTCAATCCCAATGCAATTTCTGTGTTTCATCAACACCCGGATGGACCACAGATTACAGTATGCATCCAGATGTGCATCGGAAACTACTACTGGTCTTCAGGGGACGATCAAACCGATGACAGTTTGAGACATTACTCCCATGGAGGATAGTGCGCATGGTGACCGTTGTATTAAATCCCGATGTAATTTCTGTGTTTCATCAACACTCTGATAGTCCACAGATTACAGAATGCCTCCAGATGTGCATCGGAAACTACTACTGTTCTTCCAGGGAACGATCAAAGCGTAGACTGTTTGAGACATTACTCCCATGGAGGAAAGTGCGCATGGTGACTGTTGTATTCAATCCCGAGACAAATTCTGTGTTTCATCAACACTTTGAAGGTCCACAGATTACAGAATGCCTCAAGATGTTCATCGGAAACTACTAAACTTCCAGGGAACGATCAAAGCGTAGACTGAGATATTACTCCCATGGAGGAAAGTGCTCATGGTTACTGTTGTATTCAATCCTGATGCAATTTCTGTGTTTCAACAACACTCTGATAGTCCACAGACTACAGAATGCCACCTGATGGGCATCGGAAACAACTACTGGTCTTCCAGGGACGATGAAACCGTAGACTGGTTGAGATAATACTCCCATGGAGGAAAGTGCGCACGGTGACTGTTGTATTCAATCCCAATGCAATTTCTATGTTTCATCAACACTCAGATATTCATCAGATTACAGAATGCCTAAAGATGTGCATCGGAAACTACTACTGGTCTTCCAGGGAACGATCAAATCGTAGACTTCTAATATTAGAAGAACAAATACGCCGGGAAAATGTCAGAAGTCACATCAAATCGTAGACTGTTTGAGTCATTACCCACCATGGAGGAACGTGCACATGGTGTGTGTTGTATTAAATCGCGATTCAATTTCTGTGTTTCAACAACACTCTGATAGTCCACAGTTTGCAGAATGGCTCCAGATGTGCATCGGAAACTACTACTGGTCCTCCAGGGAACGATCAAGGAGTAGACTGTTTGAGACATTACTCCAAGGAGGAAAGATCGCATTGGTGACTGTAGTATTCAATGCCGATACACTTTCTGGGTTTCATCAATACCCGTGTAGACCACAGATTACAGAGTGCTTCCAGATGTGCATCGGAAACTACTACTGGTCTTTAGGGAACGATCAAATCGATGACAATTCAGACATTACTCCCATGGAGGAAAGTGCGCATGGTGACCGTTGTATTCAATCCCGATGTAATTTCTGTGTTTCATCAACACTCTGATAGTCCACAGATTACAGAATGCCTCCAGATGTGCATCGGAAACTACTACTGTTCTTCCAGTGAACGATCAAAGCGTAGACTGTTTGAGACATTACTCCCATGGAGGAAAGTGGGCATGGTGACTGTTGTATTCAATCCCGAGGCAAATTCTGTGTTTCACCAACACTTTGAAGGTCCACAGATTACAGAATGCCTCAAGATGTTCATCGGAAACTACTATTGGTCTTCCTGGGAACGAACAAATCGTAGACTGAGATATTACTCGCATGGAGGAAAGTGCACGTGGTTACTTTTCTATTCAATCCTGATGCAATTTCTGTGTTTCAACAACACTCTGATAGTCCACAGACTACAGAATTCCACCTGATGTGCATCGGAAACAACTACTGGTCTTCCAGGGACGATGAAACCGTAGACTGTTTGAGACATTACTCCCATGGAGGAAAGTGCGCATGGTGACTCTTGTATTCAATCCCGCTGCTATTTCTGTGTTTCAACAACAATCTGATAGTCCACAGATTACAGAATGTCTCCAGATGTGCATCGGAAACTACCACTGGTCATCCAGGGAACGATAAAAGAGTAGACTGTTTGAGACATTACTCCCATGGAGGGAAATACCCATGGTGACTGTTGTATTCAATCACGATGCAATTTCTGGGTTTCATCAACACTTTGATGAACCACAGATTACAGAATGCCTCCAGATGTGCATCGAAAAATACTACTGGTCTTCGAGGGAACGATCAAATCATAGACTGTATGAGACATTACTCCCATGGGGGAAAGTGCGCATGGTAACAGTTGTATTCAACCACGATGCAATTTCTGTGTTTCATCAACGCTCTGACAGTCCACAGATTACAGAATGCTTCCAGATGAGCATCGGAAACTAATACTGGTCTTCCAGGGAACGATCAAAGCGTAGACTGTTTGAGACATAACTCCTATGTAGGAAGGTGCGCATGGTGACTGTTGTATTCAATCCCGATGTAATTTCTGTGTTTCATCAACACTCTGATAGTCCACAGATTACACAATGCCTCCAGATGTGCATCGGAAACTACTACTGGTCTTCCAGGGTACGATCAAAGCGTAGACTCTTTGAGACATTTCTCCCATGGAGGAAAGTGCGCATGGTGACTGTTGTATTCAATCCCGATGCAATTTCTTTGCTTCATCAACACTCTGATAGTCCCCAGATTACAGAATGCCTCCAGATGTGCATCGGAAACTGCTACTGGTCTTCCAGGGAACGATCAAAGCGTAGACTGTTTGAGACATTACTCCCATGGATGAAAGTGCGAATGGTGACTGTTGTATTCAATCCCGATGTAATTTCTGTGTTTCATCAACACTCTGATAGTCCACAGATTACAGAATGCCTCCAGATGTGCATCGGAAACTACTACTGTTCATCGAGGAAACGATCAAAGCATAGACTGTTTGAGACATTACTCCCGTGGAAGAAAGTGCGCGTCTTGACTCTTGTATTCAATCCCGATGCAATTTCTATGTTTCATCAACACTCAGTTAGTCCACAGATTACAGCATGCCTCCAGATGTGCATCGGAAACTACTACTGGTCTTCCAGGGAACGATCAAGTCGTAGACTGTTTGAGAATTACTCCCATGGAGGAAAGTGGTCATGGTGACTGTTGTATTCAATCCCGATGCAATTTCTGTGTTCATCAACACTTTGAAGGTCTACAGATTACAGAATTCCTCCAGATGTGCATCGGAAACTACCACTGGTCTTCGAGGGAACGATCAAATCATAGACTGTTCAGACATTACTCCCATGGGGGAAAGTGCGCATGGTAACTGTTGTATTCAATCCCGATGCATTTTCTGTGTTCATCAAAACTCTCATAGTCCACAGATTACAGAATGCTTCCAGATGTGCATCAGAAACTACTACTGGTCTTCCAGGGAACGATCAAAGCGTAGACTGTTTGAGACATTACTCCTATGTAGGAAAGTGGGCATGGTGACTGTTGTATACAATCCCGATGTAATTTCTGTGTTTCTTCAACTCTCTGATATTGCACAGATTACAGAATGCCTCCAGATGTGCATCGGAAACTACTATTGGTCTTCCAGGGAACGATCAAACCGTAGACTGTTTGAGACATTACTCCCATGGAGGTAAGTACCCATGGTGACTGTTGTATTCAATCCCGAAGCAATTTTTGTGTTTCATCGACACTCTGATAGTCCACAGATTACAGAATGCCTCCAGATGTGCATCGGAAACTACTACAGTTCTTCCAGGGAACGATCAAAGCGTAGACTGTTTGAGACATTACTCCCATGGAGGAAAGAGCGCATGGTGACTGTTGTATTCAATCCCGAGGCAAATTCTGTGTTTCATCAACACTTTGAAGGTCCACAGATTACAGAATGCCTCAAGATGTTCATCGGAAAGTACTAATGGTCTTCCAGGGAACGATCAAAGCTTAGACTGAGATATTACTCCCATTTAGGAAAGTGCACATGGTTACTGTTGTATTCAATCCTGATGCAATTTCTGTGTTTCAACAACACTCTGATAGTCCACAGACTACAGAATGCCACCTGATGTGCATCGGACACAACTACTGGCCTTCCAGGGACGATGAAACCGTAGACTGATTGAGATATTACTCCCATGGAGGAAAGTGCGCATGGTGACTGTTGTATTCAATCCCAATGCAATTTCTGTGTTTCATCAACACTCAGATATTCATCAGATTACAGAATGCCTCCAGATGTGCATCGGAAACTACTACTGGTCTTCCAGGGAACGATCAAATCGTAGACTGTTTGAGTCATCACTCCCATGGAGGAAAGTGCACATGGTGTGTGTTGTATTAAATCGCGATTCAATTTCTGTGTTTCAACAACACTCTGATAGTCCACAGTTTACAGAATGGCTCCAGATGTGCATCGGAAACTACTACTGGTCCTCCAGGGAACGATCAAGGAGTAGACTGTTTGAGACATTACTCCAAGGAGGAAAGATCGCATTGGTGACTGTTGTATTCAATGGCGATACACTTTCTGGGTTTGATCAACACCCGGATAGACCACAGATTACAGAGTGCTTCCAGATGTGTATCGGAAACTACGACTGGTCTTCAGGGAACGTTCAAATCGATGACAATAGAGACATTACTCCCATGGAGGAAAGGGCGCATGGTGACCTTTGTATTCAATCCCGATATAATTTCTGAGTTTCATCAACACTCTGATAGTCCACAGATTACAGAATGCCTCCAGATGTGCATCGGAAACTACTACTGTTCTTCCAGGCAACGATCAAAGCGTAGACTGTTTGAGACATTACCCCCGTGGAGGAAAGTGCGCATGGTGACTGTTGTATTCAATCCCGAAGCAAATTCTGTGTTTCATCAACACTTTGAAGGTCCACAGAGTACAGAATGCCTCAAGATGTTCATCGGAAACTACTGTTGGTCTTCCAGGGAACGATCAAAGCGTAGACTGAGATATTACTCCCATGGAGGAAAGTGCGCATGGTTACTGTTGTATTCAATCCCAATGCAATTTCTGTGTTTCATCAACACCCGGATGGACCACAGATTGCAGTATGCATCCAGATGTGCATCGGAAACTACTACTGGTCTTCAGGGGACGATCAAACCGATGACAGTTTGAGACATTACTCCCATGGAGGATAGTGCGCATTGTGACCGTTGTATTAAATCCCGATGTAATTTCTGTGTTTCATCAACACTCTGATAGTCCACAGACTACAGAATGCCACCTGATGGGCATCGGAAACAACTACTGGTCTTCCAGGGACGATGAAACCGTAGACTGGTTGAAATAATACTCCCATGGAGGAAAGTGCGCATGGTGACTGTTGTATTCAATCCCAATGCAATTTCTGTGTTTCATCAACACTCAGATATTCATCAGATTACAGAATGCCTCCAGATGTGCATCGGAAACAACTACTGGTCTTCCAGGGAACGATCAAATCGTAGACTGTTTCAGTCATTACTCCCATGGAGGAACGTGCACATGGTGTGTGTTGTATTAAATCGCGATTCAATTTCTGTGTTTCAACAACACTCTGATAGTCCACAGTTTACAGAATGGCTCCAGATGTGCATCGGAAACTACTACTGGTCCTCCAGGGAACGATCAAGGAGTAGACTGTTTGAGACATTACTCCAAGGAGGAAAGATCGCATTGGTGACTGTTGTATTCAATGGCGATACACTTTCTGGGTTTGATCAACACCCGGATGGACCACAGATTACAGTATGCATCCAGATGTGCATCGGAAACTACTACTGGTCTTCAGGGGACGATCAAACCGATGACAGTTTGAGACATTACTCCCATGGAGGATAGTGCGCATGGTGACCGTTGTATTAAACCCCGATGTAATTTCTGTGTTTCATCAACACTCTGATAGTCCACAGATTACAGAATGCCTCCAGATGTGCATCGGAAACTACTACTGTTCTTCCAGGGAACGATCAAAGCGTAGACTGTTTGAGACATTACTCCCATGGAGGAAAGTGCGCATGGTGACTGTTGTATTCAATCCCGAGGCAAATTCTGTGTTTCATCAACACTTTGAAGGTCCACAGATTACAGAATGCCTCAAGATGTTCATCGGAAACTACTAATGGTCTTCCAGGGAACGATCAAAGCGTAGACTGAGATATTACTCCCATGGAGGAAAGTGCTCATGGTTACTGTTGTATTCAATCCTGATGCAATTTCTGTGTTTCAACAACACTCTGATAGTCCACAGACTACAGAATGCCACCTGATGGGCATCGGAAACAACTACTGGTCTTCCAGGGACGATGAAACCGTAGACTGGTTGAGATAATACTCCCATGGAGGAAAGTGCGCATGGTGACTGTTGTATTCAATCCCAATGCAATTTCTGTGTTTCATCAACACTCAGATATTCATCAGATTACAGAATGCCTCCAGATGTGCATCGGAAACTACTACTGGTCTTCCAGGGAACGATAAAAGAGTAGACTGTTTGAGACATTACTCCCATGGAGGAAAGTACCCATGGTGACTTTTGTATTCAATCACGATGCAATTTCTGGGTTTCATCAACACTTTGATGAACCACAGATTACAGAATGCCTCCAGATGTGCATCGAAAAATACTACTGGTCTTCGAGGGAACGATCAAATCATAGACTGTATGAGACATTACTCCCATGGGGGAAAGTGTGCATGGTAACTGTTGTATTCAATCACGATGCAATTTCTGTGTTTCATCAACACTCTGACAGTCCACAGATTACAGAATGCTTTTAGATGAGCATCGGAAACTACTACTGGTCTTCCAGGGAACGATCAAAGCGTAGACTGTTTGAGACATTACTCCTATGTAGGAAAGTGGGCATGGTGACTGTTGTATACAATCCCGATGTAATTTATGTGTTTCATCAACACTCTGATATTCCACAGATTACAGAATGCCTCCAGATGTGCATCGGAAACTACTATTGGTCTTCCAGGGAACGATCAAACCGTAGACTGTTTGAGACATTACTCCCATGGAGGAGAGAGCGCATGGTGACTGTTGTAATCAATCCCGAGGCAAATTCTGTGTTTCATCAACACTTTGAAGGTCCGCAGATTACAGAATGCCTCAAGATGTTCATCGGAAACTACTAATGGTCTTCCAGGGAACGATCAAAGCGTAGACTGAGATATTACTCCCATGGAGGAAAGTGCACATGGTTACTGTTGTATTCAATCCTGATGCAATTTCTGTGTTTCAACAACACTCTGATAGTCCACAGACTACAGAATGCCACCTGATGTGCATCAGACACAACTACTGGTCTTCCAGGGACGATGAAACCGTAGACTTGTTGAGATATTACTCCCATGGAGGAAAGTGCGCATGGTGACTGTTGTATTCAATCCCAATGCAATTTCTGTGTTTCATCAACACTCAGATATTCATCAGATTACAGAATGCCTCCAGATGTGCATCGGAAACTACTACTGGTCTTCCAGGGAACGATCAAATCGTAGACTGTTTGAGTCATTACTCCCATGGAGGAAAGTGCACATGGTATGTGTTGTATTAAATCGCGATTCATTCTCTGTGTTTCAACAACACTCTGATAGTCCACAGTTTACAGAATGGCTCCAGATGTGCATCGGAAACTACTACTGGTCCTCCAGGGAACGATCAAGGAGTAGACTGTTTGAGACATTACTCCAAGGAGGAAAGATCGCATTGGTGACTGTTGTATTCAATGGCGATACACTTTCTGGGTTTGATCAACACCCGGATAGACCACAGATTACAGAGTGCTTCCAGATGTGTATCGGAAACTACGACTGGTCTTCAGGGAACGTTCAAATCGATGACAATAGAGACATTACTCCCATGGAGGAAAGGGCGCATGGTGACCTTTGTATTCAATCCCGATATAATTTCTGAGTTTCATCAACACTCTGATAGTCCACAGATTACAGAATGCCTCCAGATGTGCATCGGAAACTACTACTGTTCTTCCAGGCAACGATCAAAGCGTAGACTGTTTGAGACATTACCCCCGTGGAGGAAAGTGCGCATGGTGACTGTTGTATTCAATCCCGAAGCAAATTCTGTGTTTCATCAACACTTTGAAGGTCCACAGATTACAGAATGCCTCAAGATGTTCATCGGAAACTACTGTTGGTCTTCCAGGGAACGATCAAAGCGTAGACTGAGATATTACTCCCATGGAGGAAAGTGCGCATGGTTACTGTTGTATTCAATCCCAATGCAATTTCTGTGTTTCATCAACACCCGGATGGACCACAGATTGCAGTATGCATCCAGATGTGCATCGGAAACTACTACTGGTCTTCAGGGGACGATCAAACCGATGACAGTTTGAGACATTACTCCCATGGAGGATAGTGCGCATTGTGACCGTTGTATTAAATCCCGATGTAATTTCTGTGTTTCATCAACACTCTGATAGTCCACAGACTACAGAATGCCACCTGATGAGCATCGGAAACAACTACTGGTCTTCCAGGGACGATGAAACCGTAGACTGGTTGAAATAATACTCCCATGGAGGAAAGTGCGCATGGTGACTGTTGTATTCAATCCCAATGCAATTTCTTTGTTTCATCAACACTCAGATATTCATCAGATTACAGAATGCCTCCAGATGTGCATCGGAAACAACTACTGGTCTTCCAGGGAACGATCAAATCGTAGACTGTTTCAGTCATTACTCCCATGGAGGAACGTGCACATGGTGTGTGTTGTATTAAATCGCGATTCAACTTCTGTGTTTTAACAACACTCTGATAGTCCACAGTTTACAGAATGCCTCCAGATGTGCATCGGAAACTACTACTGTTCATCGAGGAAACGATCAAAGCATAGACTGTTTGAGACATTACTCCCGTGGAAGAAAGTGCGCGTCTTGACTCTTGTATTCAATCCCGATGCAATTTCTATGTTTCATCAACACTCAGTTAGTCCACAGATTACAGCATGCCTCCAGATGTGCATCGGAAACTACTACTGGTCTTCCAGGGAACGATCAAGTCGTAGACTGTTTGAGAATTACTCCCATGGAGGAAAGTGGTCATGGTGACTGTTGTATTCAATCCCGATGCAATTTCTGTGTTCATCAACACTTTGAAGGTCTACAGATTACAGAATTCCTCCAGATGTGCATCGGAAACTACCACTGGTCTTCGAGGGAACGATCAAATCATAGACTGTTCAGACATTACTCCCATGGGGGAAAGTGCGCATGGTAACTGTTGTATTCAATCCCGATGCATTTTCTGTGTTCATCAAAACTCTCATAGTCCACAGATTACAGAATGCTTCCAGATGTGCATCAGAAACTACTACTGGTCTTCCAGGGAACGATCAAAGCGTAGACTGTTTGAGACATTACTCCTATGTAGGAAAGTGGGCATGGTGACTGTTGTATACAATCCCGATGTAATTTCTGTGTTTCTTCAACTCTCTGATATTGCACAGATTACAGAATGCCTCCAGATGTGCATCGGAAACTACTATTGGTCTTCCAGGGAACGATCAAACCGTAGACTGTTTGAGACATTACTCCCATGGAGGTAAGTACCCATGGTGACTGTTGTATTCAATCCCGAAGCAATTTTTGTGTTTCATCAACACTTTGAAGGTCAACAGATTACAGAATGCCTCCAGATGTGCATCGGAAACTACTACAGTTCTTCCAGGGAACGATCAAAGCGTAGACTGTTTGAGACATTACTCCCATGGAGGAAAGAGCGCATGGTGACTGTTGTATTCAATCCCGAGGCAAATTCTGTGTTTCATCAACACTTTGAAGGTCCACAGATTACAGAATGCCTCAAGATGTTCATCGGAAAGTACTAATGGTCTTCCAGGGAACGATCAAAGCTTAGACTGAGATATTACTCCCATTTAGGAAAGTGCACATGGTTACTGTTGTATTCAATCCTGATGCAATTTCTGTGTTTCAACAACACTCTGATAGTCCACAGACTACAGAATGCCACCTGATGTGCATCGGACACAACTACTGGCCTTCCAGGGACGATGAAACCGTAGACTGATTGAGATATTACTCCCATGGAGGAAAGTGCGCATGGTGACTGTTGTATTCAATCCCAATGCAATTTCTGTGTTTCATCAACACTCAGATATTCATCAGATTACAGAATGCCTCCAGATGTGCATCGGAAACTACTACTGGTCTTCCAGGGAACGATCAAATCGTAGACTGTTTGAGTCATTACTCCCATGGAGGAAAGTGCACATGGTGTGTGTTGTATTAAATCGCGATTCAATTTCTGTGTTTCAACAACACTCTGATAGTCCACAGTTTACAGAATGGCTCCAGATGTGCATCGGAAACTACTACTGGTCCTCCAGGGAACGATCAAGGAGTAGACTGTTTGAGACATTACTCCAAGGAGGAAAGATCGCATTGGTGACTGTTGTATTCAATGGCGATACACTTTCTGGGTTTGATCAACACCCGGATGGACCACAGATTACAGTATGCATCCAGATGTGCATCGGAAACTACTACTGGTCTTCAGGGGACGATCAAACCGATGACAGTTTGAGACATTACTCCCATGGAGGATAGTGCGCATGGTGACCGTTGTATTAAACCCCGATGTAATTTCTGTGTTTCATCAACACTCTTATAGTCCACAGATTACAGAATGCCTCCAGATGTGCATCGGAAACTACTACTGTTCTTCCAGGGAACGATCAAAGCGTAGACTGTTTGAGACATTACTCCCATGGAGGAAAGTGCGCATGGTGACTGTTGTATTCAATCCCGAGGCAAATTCTGTGTTTCATCAACACTTTGAAGGTCCACAGATTACAGAATGCCTCAAGATGTTCATCGGAAACTACTAATGGTCTTCCAGGGAACGATCAAAGCGTAGACTGAGATATTACTCCCATGGAGGAAAGTGCTCATGGTTACTGTTGTATTCAATCCTGATGCAATTTCTGTGTTTCAACAACACTCTGATAGTCCACAGACTACAGAATGCCACCTGATGGGCATCGGAAACAACTACTGGTCTTCCAGGGACGATGAAACCGTAGACTGGTTGAGATAATACTCCCATGGAGGAAAGTGCGCATGGTGACTGTTGTATTCAATCCCAATGCAATTTCTGTGTTTCATCAACACTCAGATATTCATCAGATTACAGAATGCCTCCAGATGTGCATCGGAAACTACTACTGGTCTTCCAGGGAACGATAAAAGAGTAGACTGTTTGAGACATTACTCCCATGGAGGAAAGTACCCATGGTGACTGTTGTATTCAATCACGATGCAATTTCTGGGTTTCATCAACACTTTGATGAACGTCAGATTACAGAATGCCTCCAGATGTGCATCGAAAAATACTACTGGTCTTCGAGGGAACGATCAAATCATAGACTGTATGAGACATTACTCCCATGGGGGAAAGTGTGCATGGTAACTGTTGTATTCAATCACGATGCAATTTCTGTGTTTCATCAACACTCTGACAGTCCACAGATTACAGAATGCTTTTAGATGAGCATCGGAAACTACTACTGGTCTTCCAGGGAACGATCAAAGCGTAGACTGTTTGAGACATTACTCCTATGTAGGAAAGTGGGCATGGTGACTGTTGTATACAATCCCGATGTAATTTATGTGTTTCATCAACACTCTGATATTCCACAGATTACAGAATGCCTCCAGATGTGCATCGGAAACTACTATTGGTCTTCCAGGGAACGATCAAACCGTAGACTGTTTGAGACATTACTCCCATGGAGGAGAGAGCGCATGGTGACTGTTGTATTCAATCCCGAGGCAAATTCTGTGTTTCATCAACACTTTGAAGGTCCGCAGATTACAGAATGCCTCAAGATGTTCATCGGAAACTACTAATGGTCTTCCAGGGAACGATCAAAGCGTAGACTGAGATATTACTCCCATGGAGGAAAGTGCACATGGTTACTGTTGTATTCAATCCTGATGCAATTTCTGTGTTTCAACAACACTCTGATAGTCCACAGACTACAGAATGCCACCTGATGTGCATCGGACACAACTACTGGTCTTCCAGGGACGATGAACCCGTAGACTTGTTGAGATATTACTCCCATGGAGGAAAGTGCGCATGGTGACTGTTGTATTCAATCCCAATGCAATTTCTGTGTTTCATCAACACTCAGATATTCATCAGATTACAGAATGCCTCCAGATGTGCATCGGAAACTACTACTGGTCTTCCAGGGAACGATCAAATCGTAGACTGTTTGAGTCATTACTCCCATGGAGGAAAGTGCACATGGTATGTGTTGTATTAAATCGCGATTCATTCTCTGTGTTTCAACAACACTCTGATAGTCCACAGTTTACAGAATGGCTCCAGATGTGCATCGGAAACTACTACTGGTCCTCCAGGGAACGATCAAGGAGTAGACTGTTTGAGACATTACTCCAAGGAGGAAAGATCGCATTGGTGACTGTTGTATTCAATGGCGATACACTTTCTGGGTTTGATCAACACCCGGATAGACCACAGATTACAGAGTGCTTCCAGATGTGTATCGGAAACTACGACTGGTCTTCAGGGAACGTTCAAATCGATGACAATAGAGACATTACTCCCATGGAGGAAAGGGCGCATGGTGACCTTTGTATTCAATCCCGATATAATTTCTGAGTTTCATCAACACTCTGATAGTCCACAGATTACAGAATGCCTCCAGATGTGCATCGGAAACTACTACTGTTCCTCCAGGCAACGATCAAAGCGTAGACTGTTTGAGACATTACCCCCGTGGAGGAAAGTGCGCATGGTGACTGTTGTATTCAATCCCGAAGCAAATTCTGTGTTTCATCAACACTTTGAAGGTCCACAGAGTACAGAATGCCTCAAGATGTTCATCGGAAACTACTGTTGGTCTTCCAGGGAACGATCAAAGCGTAGACTGAGATATTACTCCCATGGAGGAAAGTGCGCATGGTTACTGTTGTATTCAATCCCAATGCAATTTCTGTGTTTCATCAACACCCGGATGGACCACAGATTGCAGTATGCATCCAGATGTGCATCGGAAACTACTACTGGTCTTCAGGGGACGATCAAACCGATGACAGTTTGAGACATTACTCCCATGGAGGATAGTGCGCATTGTGACCGTTGTATTAAATCCCGATGTAATTTCTGTGTTTCATCAACACTCTGATAGTCCACAGACTACAGAATGCCACCTGATGGGCATCGGAAACAACTACTGGTCTTCCAGGGACGATGAAACCGTAGACTGGTTGAAATAATACTCCCATGGAGGAAAGTGCGCATGGTGACTGTTGTATTCAATCCCAATGCAATTTCTGTGTTTCATCAACACTCAGATATTCATCAGATTACAGAATGCCTCCAGATGTGCATCGGAAACAACTACTGGTCTTCCAGGGAACGATCAAATCGTAGACTGTTTCAGTCATTACTCCCATGGAGGAACGTGCACATGGTGTGTGTTGTATTAAATCGCGATTCAATTTCTGTGTTTCAACAACACTCTGATAGTCCACAGTTTACAGAATGGCTCCAGATGTGCATCGGAAACTACTACTGGTCCTCCAGGGAACGATCAAGGAGTAGACTGTTTGAGACATTACTCCAAGGAGGAAAGATCGCATTGGTGACTGTTGTATTCAATGGCGATACACTTTCTGGGTTTGATCAACACCCGGATGGACCACAGATTACAGTATGCATCCAGATGTGCATCGGAAACTACTACTGGTCTTCAGGGGACGATCAAACCGATGACAGTTTGAGACATTACTCCCATGGAGGATAGTGCGCATGGTGACCGTTGTATTAAACCCCGATGTAAATTCTGTGTTTCATCAACACTCTGATAGTCCACAGATTACAGAATGCCTCCAGATGTGCATCGGAAACTACTACTGTTCTTCCAGGGAACGATCAAAGCGTAGACTGTTTGAGACATTACTCCCATGGAGGAAAGTGCGCATGGTGACTGTTGTATTCAATCCCGAGGCAAATTCTGTGTTTCATCAACACTTTGAAGGTCCACAGATTACAGAATGCCTCAAGATGTTCATCGGAAACTACTAATGGTCTTCCAGGGAACGATCAAAGCGTAGACTGACATATTACTCCCATGGAGGAAAGTGCTCATGGTTACTGTTGTATTCAATCCTGATGCAATTTCTGTGTTTCAACAACACTCTGATAGTCCACAGACTACAGAATGCCACCTGATGGGCATCGGAAACAACTACTGGTCTTCCAGGGACGATGAAACCGTAGACTGGTTGAGATAATACTCCCATGGAGGAAAGTGCGCATGGTGACTGTTGTATTCAATCCCAATGCAATTTCTGTGTTTCATCAACACTCAGATATTCATCAGATTACAGAATGCCTCCAGATGTGCATCGGAAACTACTACTGGTCTTCCAGGGAACGATAAAAGAGTAGACTGTTTGAGACATTACTCCCATGGAGGAAAGTACCCATGGTGACTGTTGTATTCAATCACGATGCAATTTCTGGGTTTCATCAACACTTTGATGAACCACAGATTACAGAATGCCTCCAGATGTGCATCGAAAAATACTACTGGTCTTCGAGGGAACGATCAAATCATAGACTGTATGAGACATTACTCCCATGGGGGAAAGTGTGCATGGTAACTGTTGTATTCAATCACGATGCAATTTCTGTGTTTCATCAACACTCTGACAGTCCACAGATTACAGAATGCTTTTAGATGAGCATCGGAAACTACTACTGGTCTTCCAGGGAACGATCAAAGCGTAGACTGTTTGAGACATTACTCCTATGTAGGAAAGTGGGCATGGTGACTGTTGTATACAATCCCGATGTAATTTATGTGTTTCATCAACACTCTGATATTCCACAGATTACAGAATGCCTCCAGATGTGCATCGGAAACTACTATTGGTCTTCCAGGGAACGATCAAACCGTAGACTGTTTGAGACATTACTCCCATGGAGGAGAGAGCGCATGGTGACTGTTGTAATCAATCCCGAGGCAAATTCTGTGTTTCATCAACACTTTGAAGGTCCGCAGATTACAGAATGCCTCAAGATGTTCATCGGAAACTACTAATGGTCTTCCAGGGAACGATCAAAGCGTAGACTGAGATATTACTCCCATGGAGGAAAGTGCACATGGTTACTGTTGTATTCAATCCTGATGCAATTTCTGTGTTTCAACAACACTCTGATAGTCCACAGACTACAGAATGCCACCTGATGTGCATCAGACACAACTACTGGTCTTCCAGGGACGATGAAACCGTAGACTTGTTGAGATATTACTCCCATGGAGGAAAGTGCGCATGGTGACTGTTGTATTCAATCCCAATGCAATTTCTGTGTTTCATCAACACTCAGATATTCATCAGATTACAGAATGCCTCCAGATGTGCATCGGAAACTACTACTGGTCTTCCAGGGAACGATCAAATCGTAGACTGTTTGAGTCATTACTCCCATGGAGGAAAGTGCACATGGTATGTGTTGTATTAAATCGCGATTCATTCTCTGTGTTTCAACAACACTCTGATAGTCCACAGTTTACAGAATGGCTCCAGATGTGCATCGGAAACTACTACTGGTCCTCCAGGGAACGATCAAGGAGTAGACTGTTTGAGACATTACTCCAAGGAGGAAAGATCGCATTGGTGACTGTTGTATTCAATGGCGATACACTTTCTGGGTTTGATCAACACCCGGATAGACCACAGATTACAGAGTGCTTCCAGATGTGTATCGGAAACTACGACTGGTCTTCAGGGAACGTTCAAATCGATGACAATAGAGACATTACTCCCATGGAGGAAAGGGCGCATGGTGACCTTTGTATTCAATCCCGATATAATTTCTGAGTTTCATCAACACTCTGATAGTCCACAGATTACAGAATGCCTCCAGATGTGCATCGGAAACTACTACTGTTCTTCCAGGCAACGATCAAAGCGTAGACTGTTTGAGACATTACCCCCGTGGAGGAAAGTGCGCATGGTGACTGTTGTATTCAATCCCGAAGCAAATTCTGTGTTTCATCAACACTTTGAAGGTCCACAGATTACAGAATGCCTCAAGATGTTCATCGGAAACTACTGTTGGTCTTCCAGGGAACGATCAAAGCGTAGACTGAGATATTACTCCCATGGAGGAAAGTGCGCATGGTTACTGTTGTATTCAATCCCAATGCAATTTCTGTGTTTCATCAACACCCGGATGGACCACAGATTGCAGTATGCATCCAGATGTGCATCGGAAACTACTACTGGTCTTCAGGGGACGATCAAACCGATGACAGTTTGAGACATTACTCCCATGGAGGATAGTGCGCATTGTGACCGTTGTATTAAATCCCGATGTAATTTCTGTGTTTCATCAACACTCTGATAGTCCACAGACTACAGAATGCCACCTGATGGGCATCGGAAACAACTACTGGTCTTCCAGGGACGATGAAACCGTAGACTGGTTGAAATAATACTCCCATGGAGGAAAGTGCGCATGGTGACTGTTGTATTCAATCCCAATGCAATTTCTGTGTTTCATCAACACTCAGATATTCATCAGATTACAGAATGCCTCCAGATGTGCATCGGAAACAACTACTGGTCTTCCAGGGAACGATCAAATCGTAGACTGTTTCAGTCATTACTCCCATGGAGGAACGTGCACATGGTGTGTGTTGTATTAAATCGCGATTCAACTTCTGTGTTTCAACAACACTCTGATAGTCCACAGTTTACAGAATGGCTCCAGATGTGCATCGGAAACTACTACTGGTCCTCCAGGGAACGATCAAGGAGTAGACTGTTTGAGACATTACTCCAAGGAGGAAAGATCGCATTGGTGACTGTTGTATTCAATGCCGATACACTTTCTGGGTTTCATCAACACTCGGATAGACCACAGATTACAGAGTACTTCCAGATGTGCATCGGAAACTACTACTGGTCTTTAGGGAACGATCAAATCGATGACAATTGAGACATTACTGCCATGGAGGAAAGTGCGCATGGTGACCGTTGTATTCAATCCCGATGTAATTTCTGTGTTTCATCAACACTCTGATAGTCCACAGATTACAGAATGCCTCCAGATGTGCATCGAAAACTACCACTGTTCTTCCAGGGAACGATCAAAGCGTAGACTGTTTGAGACATTACTCCCATGGAGGAAAGTGCGCATGGTGACTCTTGTATTCAATCCCGCTGCTATTTCTGTGTTTCAACAACACTCTGATAGTCCACAGATTACAGAATGCCTCCAGATGTGCATCGGAAACTACTACTGGTCTTCCAGGGAACGATAAAAGAGTAGACTGTTTGAGACATTACTCCCATGGAGGAAAGTACCCATGGTGCCTGTTGTATTCAATCACGATGCTATTTCTGGGTTTCATCAACACTTTGATGAACCACAGATTACAGAATGCCTCCAGATGTGCATCGAAAAATACTACTGGTCTTCGAGGGAACGATCAAATCATAGACTGTATGAGACATTACTCCCATGGGGGAAAGTGTGCATGGTAACTGTTGTATTCAATCACGATGCAATTTCTGTGTTTCATCAACACTCTGACAGTCCACAGATTACAGAATGCTTCCAGATGAGCATCGGAAACTGATACCGGTCTTCCAGGGAACGATCAAAGCGTAGACTGTTTGAGACATAACTCCTATGTAGGAAGGTGCGCATGGTGACTGTTGTATTCAATCCCGATGTAATTTCTGTGTTTCATCAACACTCTGATAGTCCACAGATTACACAATGCCTCCATATGTGCATCGGAAACTACTACTGGTCTTCCAGGGTACGATCAAAGCGTAGACTGTTTGAGACATTTCTCCCATGGAGGAAAGTGCGCATGGTGACTGTTGTATTCAATCCCGATGCAATTTCTTTGCTTCATCAACACTCTGATAGTCCACAGATTACAGAATGCCTCCAGATGTGCATCGGAAACTGCTACTGGTCTTCCAGGGAGCGATCAAAGCGTAGACTGTTTGAGACATTACTCCCATGGATGAAAGTGCGAATGGTGACTGTTGTATTCAATCCCGATGTAATTTCTGTGTTTCATCAACACTCTGATAGTCCACAGATTACAGAATGCCTCCAGATGTGCATCGGAAACTACTACTGGTCATCGAGGAAACGATCAAAGCATAGACTGTTTGAGACATTACTCCCATGGAAGAAAGTGCGCGTGGTGACTGTTGTATTCAATCCCTATGCAATTTCTATGTTTCATCAACACTCAGTTAGTCCACAGATTACAGAATGCCTCCAGATGTGCATCGGAAACTACTACTGGTCTTCCAGGGAACGATCAAAGCGTAGACTGTTTGAGAATGCTCCCATGGAGGAAAGTGGGCATGGTGACTGTTGTATTCAATCCCGATGCAATTTCTGTGTTCATCAACACTTTGAAGGTCTACAGATTACAGAATGCCTCCAGATGTGCATCGGAAACTACTACTGGTGTTCGAGGGAACGATCAAAGCATAGACTGTTCAGACATTACTCCCATGGGGGAAAGTGCGCATGGTAACTGTTGTATTCAATCCCGATGCATTTTCTGTGTTCATCAAAACTCTCATAGTCCACAGATTACAGAATGCTTCCAGATGTGCATCGGAAACTACTACTGGTCTTCCAGGGAACGATCAAAGCGTAGACTGTTTGAGACACTACTCCTATGTAGGAAAGTGGGCATGGTGACTGTTGTATACAATCCCGATGTATTTTCTGGGTTTCATCAACACTCTGATATTCCACAGATTACAGAATGCCTCCAGATGTGCATCGGAAACTACTATTGGTCTTCCAGGGAACGATCAAACCGTAGACTGTTTGAGACATTACTCCCATGGAGGAAAGAGCGCATGGTGACTGTTGTATTCAATCCCGAGGCAAATTCTGTGTTTCATCAACACTTTGAAGGTCAACAGATTACAGAATGCCTCAAGATGTTCATCGGAAACTACTAATGGTCTTCCAGGGAACGATCAAAGCGTAGACTGAGATATTACTCCCATGGAGGAAAGTGCACATGGTTACTGTTGTATTCAATCCTGATGCAATTTCTGTATTCCATCAACACTCTGATAGTCCACAGACTACAGAATGCCACCTGATGTGCATCGGACACAACTACTGGTCTTCCAGGGACGATGAAACCGTAGACTGGTTGAGATATTACTCCCATGGAGGAAAGTGCGCATGGTGACTGTTGTATTCAATCCCAATGCAATTTCTGTGTTTCATCAACACTCAGATATTCATCAGATTACAGAATGCCTCCAGATGTGCATCGGAAACTACTACTGGTCTTCCAGGGAACGATCAAATCGTAGACTGTTTGAGTCATTACTCCCATGGAGGAAAGTGCACATGGTGTGTGTTGTATTAAATCGCGATTCAATTTCTGTGTTTCAACAACACTCTGATAGTCCACAGTTTACAGAATGGCTCCAGATGTGCATCGGAAACTACTACTGGTCCTCCAGGGAACGATCAAGGAGTAGACTGTTTGACACTTTACTCCAAGGAGGAAAGATCGCATTGGTGACTGTTGTATTCAATGGCGATACACTTTCTATGTTTGATCAACACCCGGATAGACCACAGATTACAGAGTGCTTCCAGATGTGCATCGGAAACTACGACTGGTCTTCAGGGAACGTTCAAATCGATGACAATTGAGACATTACTCCCATGGAGGAAAGGGCACATGGTGACCGTTGTATTCAATTCCGATATAATTTCTGTGTTTCATCAACACTCTGATAGTCCACAGATTACAGAATGCCTCCAGATGTGCATCGGAAACTACTACTGATCTTCCAGGCAACGATCAAAGCGTACACTGTTTGAGACATTACTCCCGTGGAGGAAAGTGCGCATGGTGACTGTTGTATTCAATCCCGAAGCAAATTCTGTGTTTCATCAACACTTTGAAGGTCCACAGATTACAGAATGCCTCAACATGTTGTCGGAAACTACTATTGGTCTTCCAGGGAACGATCAAAGCGTAGACTGAGATATTACTCCCATGGAGGAAAGTGCGCATGGTTACTGTTGTATTCAATCCCAATGCAATTTCTGTGTTTCATCAACACCCGGATGGACCACAGATTGCAGTATGCATCCAGATGTGCATCGGAAACTACTACTGGTCTTCAGGGGACGATCAAACCGATGACAGTTTGAGACATTACTCCCATGGAGGATAGTGCGCATGGTGACTGTTGTATTAAATCCCGATGTAATTTCTGTGTTTTATCAACACTCTGATAGTCCACAGATTACAGAATGCATCAAGATGTTCATCGGAAACTACTATTGGTCTTCCAGGGAACGATCAAAGCGTAGACTGAGATATTACTCCCATGGAGGAAAGTGCACATGATTACTTTTGTATTCAATCCTGATGCAATTTCTGTGTTTCAACAACACTCTGATAGTCCACAGACTACAGAATGCCACCTGATGTGCATCGGAAACAACTACTGGTCTTCCAGGGACGATGAAACCGTAGACTGTTTGAGACATTACTCCCATGGAGGAAAGTGCGCATGGTGACTCTTGTATTCAATCCCGCTGCTATTTCTGTGTTTCAACAACACTCTGATAGTCCACAGATTACAGAATGCCTCCAGATGTGCATCGGAAACTACTACTGGTCATCGAGGAAACGATCAAAGCATAGACTGTTTGAGACATTACTCCCGTGGAAGAAAGTGCGCGTGGTGACTTTTGTATTCAAGCCCAATGTAATTTCTATGTTTCATCAACACTCAGTTACTCCACAGATTACAGAATGCCTCCAGATGTGCATCGGAAACTACTACTGGTCTTCCAGGGAACGATCAAGTCGTAGACTGTTTGAGAATTACTCCCAGGGAGGAAAGTGGTCATGGTGACTGTTGTATTCAATCCCGATGCAATTTCTGTGTTCATCAACACTTTGAAGGTCTACAGATTACAGAATGCCTCCAGATGTGCATCGGAAACTACTACTGGTCTTCGAGGGAACGATCAAAGCATAGACTGTTCAGACATTACTCCCATGGGGGAAAGTGCGCATGGTAACTGTTGTATTCAATCCCGATGCATTTTCTGTGTTCATGAAAACTCTCATAGTCCACAGATTACAGAATGCTTCCAGATGTGCATCGGAAACTACTACTGGTCTTCCAGGGAACGATCAAAGCGTAGACTGTTTGAGACATTACTCCTATGTAGGAAAGTGGGCATGGTGACTGTTGTATACAATCCCGATGTAATTTCTGTGTTTCATCAACACTCTGATATTGCACAGATTACAGAATGCCTCCAGATGTGCATCGGAAACTACTATTGGTCTTCCAGGGAACGATCAAACCGTAGACTGTTTGAGACATTACTCCCATGGAGGAAAGAGCGCATGGTGACTGTTGTATTCAATCCCGAGGCAAATTCTGTGTTTCATCAACACTTTGAAGGTCCACAGATTACAGAATGCCTCAAGATGTTCATCGGAAACTACTAATGGTCTTCCAGGGAACGATCAAAGCGTAGACTGAGATATTACTCCCATGGAGGAAAGTGCACATGGTTACTGTTGTATTCAATCCTGATGCAATTTCTGTGTTTCAACAACACTCTGATAGTCCACAGACTACAGAATGCCACCTGATGGGCATCGGAAACAACTACTGGTCTTCCAGGGACTATGAAACCGTAGACTGGTTGAGATAATACTCCCATGGAGGAAAGTGCGCATGGTGACTGTTGTATTCAATCCTAATGCAATTTCTGTGTTTCATCAACACTCAGATATTCATCAGAATACAGAATGCCTCCAGATGTGCATCGGAAACTACTACTGGTCTTCCAGGGAACGATCAAATCGTAGACTGTTTGAGTCATTACTCCAAGGAGGAAAGATCGCATTGGTGACTGTTGTATTCAATGCCGATACACTTTCTGGGTTTCATCAACACTCGGATAGACCACAGATTACAGAGTGCTTCCAGATGTGCATCGGAAACTACTACTGGTCTTTAGGGAACGATCAAATCGATGACAATTGAGACATTACTGCCAAGGAGGAAAGTGCGCATGGTGACCGTTGTATTCAATCCCGATGTAATTTCTGTGTTTCATCAACACTCTGATAGTCCACAGATTACAGAATGACTCCAGATGTGCATCGGAAACTACTACTGTTCTTCCAGGGAACGATCAAAGCGTAGACTGTTTGAGACATTACTCCCATGGAAGAAAGTGGGCATGGTGACTGTTGTATTCAATCCCGAGGCAAATTCTGTGTTTCATCAACACTTTGAAGGTCCACAGATTACAGAATGCCTCAAGATGTTCATCGGAAACTACTATTGGTCTTCCAGGGAACGATCAAAGCGTAGACTGAGATATTACTCCCGTGGAGGAAAGTGCACATGGTTACTTTTGTATTCAATCCTGATGCAATGTCTGTGTTTCAACAACACTCTGATAGTCCACAGACTACAGAATGCCACCTGATGTGCATCGGAAACAAATACTGGTCTTCCAGGGACGATGAAACCGTAGATTGTTTGAGACATTACTCCCATGTAATAAAGTGCGCATGGTGACTCTTGTATTCAATCCCGCTGCTATTTCTGTGTTTCAACAACACTCTGATAGTCCACAGATTACAGAATGCCTCCGGATGTGCATCGGAAACTACTACTGGTCTTCCAGGGAACGATAAAAGAGTGGACTGTTTGAGACATTACTCCCATGGAGGAAAGTACCCATGGTGACTGTTGTATTCAATCACGATGCAATTTCTGGGTTTCATCAACACTTTGATGAACCACAGATTACAGAATGCCTCCAGATGTGCATCGAAAAATACTACTGGTCTTCGAGGGAACGATCAAATCATAGACTGTATGAGACATTACTCCTATGGGGGAAAGTGCGCATGGTAACTGTTGTATTCAATCACGATGCAATTTCTGTGTTTCATCAACACTCTGACAGTCCACAGATTACAGAATGCTTCCAGATGAGCATCGGAAACTAATACTGGTCTTCCAGGGAACGATCAAAGCGTAGACTGTTTGAGACATAACTCCTATGTAGGAAGGTGCGCATGGTGACTGTTGTATTCAATCCCGATGTAATTTCTGTGTTTCATCAACACTCTGATAGTCCACAGATTACACAATGCCTCCATATGTGCATCGGAAACTACTACTGGTCTTCCAGGGTACGATCAAAGCGTAGACTGTTTGAGACATTTCTCCCATGGAGGAAAGTGCGCATGGTGACTGTTGTATTCAATGCCGATGCAATTTCTTTGCTTCATCAACACTCTGATAGTCCACAGATTACAGAATGCCTCCAGATGTGCATCGGAAACTGCTACTGGTCTTCCAGGGAGCGATCAATGCGTAGACTGTTTGAGACATTACTCCCATGGATGAAAGTGCGAATGGTGACTGTTGTATTCAATCCCGATCTAATTTCTGTGTTTCATCAACACTCTGATAGTCCACAGATTACAGAATGCCTCCAGATGTGCATCGGAAACTACTACTGGTCATCGAGGAAACGATCAAAGCATAGACTGTTTGAGACTTTACTCCCGTGGAAGAAAGTGCGCGTGGTGACTGTTGTATTCAATCCCGATGCAATTTCTTTGCTTCATCAACACTCTGATAGTCCACAGATTACAGAATGCCTCCAGATGTGCATCGGAAACTGCTACTGGTCTTCCAGGGAGCGATCAAAGCGTAGACTGTTTGAGACATTACTCCCATGGATGAAAGTGCGAATGGTGACTGTTGTATTCAATCCCGATCTAATTTCTGTGTTTCATCAACACTCTGATAGTCCACAGATTACAGAATGCCTCCAGATGAGCATCGGAAACTACTACTGGTCATCGAGGAAACGATCAAAGCATAGACTGTTTGAGACTTTACTCCCGTGGAAGAAAGTGCGCGTGGTGACTGTTGTATTCAATCCCGATGCACTTACTATGTTTCATCAACACTCAGTTAGTCCACAGACTACAGAATGCCTCCAGATGTGCATCGGAAACTACTACTGGTCTTCCAGGGAACGATCAAGTCGTAGACTGTTTGAGAATTACTCCCATGGAGGAAAGTGGTCATGGTGACTGTTGCATTCAATCCCGATGCAATTTCTGTGTTCATCAACACTTTGAAAGTCTACAGATTACAGAATGCCTCCAGATGTGCATCGGAAACTACTACTGGTCTTCGAGGGAACGATCAAAGCATAGACTGTTCAGACATTACTCCCATGGGGGAAAGTGCGCATGGTAACTGTTGTATTCAATCCCGATGCATTTTCTGTGTTCATCAAAACTCTCATAGTCCACAGATTACAGAATGCTTCCAGATGTGCATCGGAAAATACTACTGGTCTTCAAGGGAACGATCAAGGCGTAGACTGTTTGAGACATTACTCTTATGTAGGAAAGTGGGCATGGTGACTGTTGTATACAATCCCGATGTAATTTCTGTGTTTCATCAACACTCTGATATTCCACAGATTACAGAATGCCTCCATATGTGCATCGGAAACTACTATTGGTCTTCCAGGGAACGATCAAACCGTAGACTGTTTGAGACATTACTCCCATGGAGGAAAGTACGCATGGTGACTGTTGTATTCAATCCCGAAGCAATTTCTGTGTTTCATCGACACTCTGATAGTCCACAGATTACAGAATGCCTCCAGTTGTGCATCGGAATCCACTACTGGTCTAACAGGGAACGAACAAAGCGCAGAATGTTTGAGACATTACTCCCATGGATGAAAGTGCGCATGGTGACTGTTGTATTCAATCCAGATGCAATTTCTGAGTTTCATCAACACTCTGATACTCCACAGATTACAGATTGCCTCCAGATGTTCATCGGAAACTACTACTGGTCTTCCTGGGAACGATCAAAGCGTAGACTGTTTGAGACATTACTCCCATGGAGGAAAGTGCGCATGGTGACTGTTGTATTCAATCCCAATGCAATTTCTGTGTTTCATCAACACTCAGATATTCATCAGATTACAGAATGCCTCCAGATGTGCATCGGAAACTACTACTGGTCTTCCAGGGAACGACCAAATCGTAGACTGTTTGAGTCATTGCTCCCATGGAGGAAAGTGCGCATGGTGTGTGTAGTATTAATTCGCGATGTAATTTCTGTGTTTCAGTCCACAGTTTACAGAATGGCTCCAGATGTGCATCGGAAACTACTACTGGTCCTCCAGGGAACGATCAAGGAGTAGACTGTTTGAGACATTACTCCAAGGAGGAAAGATCGCATTGGTGACTGTTGTATTCAATGCCGATACACTTTCTGTGTTTCATCAACACCCGGATAGAAAACAGATTACATAGTGCTTCCAGATGTTCATCGGAAACTACTACTGGTCTTCGAGGAAACGATCAAATCGATGACAATTGAGACAAAACTCCCATGGAGGAAAGTGCGCATGGTGACCGTTGTATTCAATCCCGATGTAATTTCTGTGTTTCATCAACACTCTGATAATCCACTGATTATAGAATGCCTCCAGATGTGCATCGGAAACTACTACTGTTCTTCCAGGCAACAATCAAAGCGTAGACTGTTTGAGACATTACTCCCATGGAGGAAAGTGCGCATGGTGACTGTTGTATTCAATCCCGAGGCAAATTCTGTGTTTCATCAACACTTTGAAGGTCCACAGATTACAGAATGCCTCAAGATGTTCATCGGAAACTACTATTGGTCTTCCAGGGTACGATCAAAGCGTAGACTGAGATATTACTCCCATGGAGGAAAGTGCGCATGGTTACTGTTGTATTCAATCCCAATGCAATTTCTGTGTTTCATCAACACCCGGATAGACCACAGATTACAGAATGCTTCCAGATGTGCATCGGAAACTACTACTGGTCTTCAGGGGACGATCAAACCGATGACAGTTTGAGACATTACTCCCATGGAGGAAAGTGCGCATGCTGACTCTTGTATTCAATCCCGCTGCTATTTCTGTGTTTCAACAACACTCTGATAGTCCACAGATTACAGAATGCCTCCAGATGTGCATCGGAAACTACTACTGGTCTTCCAGGGAACGATAAAAGAGTAGACTGTTTGAGACATTACTCCCATGGAGGAAAGTACCCATGGTGACTGTTGTATTCAATCACGATACAATTTCTGGGTTTCATCAAAGCTTTGATGAACCACAGATTACAGAATGCCTCCAGATGTGAATCGAAACTACTACTGGTCTTCCAGGGAACGATCAAAGCGTAGACTGTTTGAGACATTACTCCCATGGAGGAAAGTGCGCATGGTGACTGTTGTATTCAATCCCGATTGAATTTCTGTCTTTTATCAACACCCGGATAGACCACAGATTACAGAATACCTCTAGATGTGCATCGGAAACCACTACTGGTCTTCGAGGGAACGATCAAATCATAGACTGTTTCAGACATTACTCCCATGGAGGAAAGTGCGCATGGTGACTGATGTATTCAATCACGATGCAATTTCTGTGTTTCATCAACACTCTGACAGTGCACAGATTACAGAATGCTTCCAGATGTGCATCGGAAACTAATACTGGTCTTCCAGGGAACGATCAAAGCGTAGACTGTTTGAGACATAACTCCTATGTAGGAAGGTGCGCATGGTGACTGTTGTATTCAATCCCGATGTAATTTCTGTGTTTCATCAACACTCTGGTAGTCCACAGATTACACAATGCCTCCAGATGTGCATCGGAAACTACTACTGGTCCTCCAGGGTACGATCAAAGCGTAGACTGTTTGAGACATTTCTCCCATGGAGGAAAGTGCGCATGGTGACTGTTGTATTCAATCCCGATGCAATTTCTTTGCTTCATCAACACTTTGATAGTCCACAGATTACAGAATGCCTCCAGATGTGCATCGGAAACTGCTACTGGTCTTCCAGGGAACGATCAAAGCGTAGACTGTTTGAGACATTACTCCCATGGATGAAAGTGCGAATGGTGACTGTTGTATTCAATCCCGATGTAATTTCTGTGTTTCATCAACACTCTGATAGTCCACAGATTACAGAATGCCTCCAGATGTGCATCGGAAACTACTACTGGTCATCGAGGAAACGATCAAAACATAGACTGTTTGAGACATTACTCCCGTGGAAGAAAGTGCGCGTGGTGACTGTTGTATTCAATCCCGATGCAATTTCTATGTTTCATCAACACTCAGTTAGTCCACAGATTACAGAATGCCTCCAGATGTGCATCGGAAACTACTACTGGTCTTCCAGGGAACGATCAAGGCGTAGACTGTTTGAGAATTACTCCCATGGAGGAAAGTGTTCATGGTGACTGTTGTATTCAATCCCGGTGCAATTTCTGTGTTCATCAACACTTTGAAAGTCTCAGATTACAGAATGCCTCCATATGTGCATCCGAAACTACTACTGGTCTTCGAGGGAACGATCAAATCATAGACTGTTTCAGACATTACTCCCATGGAGGAAAGTACCCATGGTGACTGTTGTATTCAATCACGATGCAATTTCTGGGTTTCATCAACACTTTGATGAACCACAGATTACAGAATGCCTCCAGATGTGAATCGAAACTACTACTGGTCTTCCAGGGAACGATCAAAGCGTAGACTGTTTGAGACATTACTCCCATGGAGGAAAGTGCGCATGGTGACTGTTGTATTCAATCCCGATTCAATTTCTGTCTTTTATCAACACCCGGATAGACCACAGATTACAGAATACCTCTAGATGTGCATCGGAAACCACTACTGGTCCTCGAGGGAACGATCAAATCATAGACTGTTTCAGACATTACTCCCATGGAGGAAAGTGCGCATGGTAACTGTTGTATTCAATCCCGATGCAATTTCTGCGTTCATAAACACTCTCATAGTTCACAGATTACAGAATGCTTCCAGATGCGCATCGGAAACTACTACTGGTCTTCCAGGGAACGATCAAAGCGTAGACTGTTTGAGACATTACTCCTATGTAGGAAAGTGCGCATGGTGACTGTTGTATACAATCCCGATGTAATTTCTGTGTTTCATCAACACTCTGATAGTCCACAGACTACATAATGCCACCTGATGTGCATCGGAAACAACTACTGGTCTTCCAGGGGAAGATGAAACCGTAGACTGTTTGAGACATTACTCCCATGGAGGAAAGTGCGCATGGTGACTCTTGTATTCAATCCCGCTGCAATTTCTGTGTTTCAACAACACTCTGATAGTCCACAGATTACAGAATGCCTCCAGATGTGCATCGGAAACTACTACTGGTCTTCCAGGGAACGATAAAAGGGTAGACTGTTTGAGACATTACTCCCATGGAGGAAAGTGCGCATGGTGACTGTTGTATTCAATCCCGATGTAATTTCTTTGTTTCATCAACACTCTGATAGTCCACAGATTACAGAATGCCTCCAGATGTGCATCGGAAACTACTACTGGTCTTCCAGGTAACGATCAAAGCGTATACTCTTTGAGACATTACTCCCATGGAGGGAAGTGCGCATGGTGACTGTTGTATTCAATCCCGAAACAATTTCTGTGTTTCATCAACACTCTGATAGTCCACAGATTACAGAATGCCTCCAGATGTGCATCGGAAACTACTACTTTTCTAACAGGTAACGATCAAAACGTAGAATGTTTGAGACATTACTCCCATAGGGGAAAGTGCGCTTGGTGACTGTTGTATTCAATCCCGATGCAATTTCTGAGTTTCATCAACACTCTGATAGTCCACAGATTACAGATTGCCTCCAGATGTGCATCGGAAACTGCTACTGGTCTTCCTGGGAACGATCAAAGAATAGACTGTTTGAGACATCACTCCCATGGAGGAAAGTGCGCATGGTGACTGTTGTTTTCAATCCCAATGCATTTTCTGTGTTTCATCAATACTCAGATACTCATCAGATTACAGAATGCCTCCAGATGTGCATCTGAAACTACGACTGGTCTTCCAGGGAACGATCAAAGCGTAGACTGTTTGAGTCATTACTCCCATGGAGGAAAGAGCGAATGGTGGCTGTTGAATTAAATTGCGATGCAATTTCTGTGTTTCAGCAACACTCTGATAGTCCACAGATTACCGAATGCCTCCAGATGTGCATCGGAAAGTACTACTGGTCTTCCAGGGAACGATCAAAGCGTAGACTGTTTGAAACATTACTCCCATGGAGGAAAGTGCGCATGGTGACTGTTGTATCCAATCCCCATTCAATCTCTGTGTTTCATCAACACTCTGATAGTCCACAGATTACAGAATGCCTCCAGATGTACATCGCAAACTACTACTGGTCTTCCAGGGAACGATCAAAGCGTAAACTGTTTGAGACATAACTGCCTTGGAGGGAAGTGCGCATGGTGACTGTTGTATTCAGTCCCCATTCAATCTCTGTGTTTCATCAACACTCTGATACTCCACAGATAACAGAATGACTCCAGATGTGCATCGGAAACTACTACTCGTCTTCCAGGGAACGATCAAAGCGTAGACTGTTTGAGACATTATTCCCATGGAGGAAAGTGCCCATAGTGACTGTTGTATTCAAACCCGAAGCAATTTCTGTGTTTCTTCGACACTCTGACAGTCCACAGATTACAGAATGCTTCCAGATGTGCATCGGAAACCACTACTGGTCTAACTGGGAACGATCAAAGCATAGAATGTTTGAGACATTACTCTCATGGGGGAAAGTGTGCATGATGACTGTTGTTTCAATCCCGATGCAATTTCTGTATTTCATCAACACTAAGATAGTCTACAGATTACAGAATGCCTCAAGATGTGCATCGGAAACTACTACTGGTCCTCCTGGGAACGATCAAAGCGTAGACTGTTTGTGACATTACTCCCACGGAGGAAAGTGCGCATGGTGACTGTTGTATTCAATCCCGATGCAATGTCTGAGTTACATCAACACTCTGATAGTCCACAGATTACAGATTGCCTCCAGATGTGCATCGGAAACTACTACTGGTCTTCCTGGGAACGATCAAAGAATAGACTGCTTGAGACATTACTCCCATGGAGCAAAGTGTGCATGGTGACTGTTGCATTCAATCTCAATGCAATTTCTGTGTTTCATCAACACTCAGATAATCATCAGATTACAGAATGCCTCCAGATGTGCATCGGAAACTGCTACTGGTCGTCCAGGGAACGGCCAAAGCGTAGACTGAGATATTACTCCCAAGGAGGAAAGTGCCCTTTTTTACTGTTGTATTCAATCCTGATGCAATTTCTGTGTTTCAACAACACTCTGATAGTCCACAGACTACAGAATGCCACAAGATGTTCATCGGAAACAACTACTGGTCTTCCAGGGAACGATCAAAGCGTAGACTGTTTGAAACATTACTCCCATGGAGGAAAGTGCGCATGGTGACTGTTGTATCCAATCCCCATTCAATCTCTGTGTTTCATCAACACTCTGATAGTCCACAGATTACAGAATGCCTCCAGATGTACATCGCAAACTACTACTGGTCTTCCAGGGAACGATCAAAGCGTAAACTGTTTGAGACATAACTGCCTTGGAGGGAAGTGCGCATGGTGACTGTTGTATTCAGTCCCCATTCAATCTCTGTGTTTCATCAACACTCTGATAGTCCACAGATAACAGAATGACTCCAGATGTGCATCGGAAACTACTACTCGTCTTCCAGGGAACGATCAAAGCGTAGACTGTTTGAGACATTATTCCCATGGAGGAAAGTGCCCATAGTGACTGTTGTATTCAAACCCGAAGCAATTTCTGTGTTTCTTCGACACTCTGACAGTCCACAGATTACAGAATGCTTCCAGATGTGCATCGGAAACCACTACTGGTCTAACTGGGAACGATCAAAGCATAGAATGTTTGAGACATTACTCTCATGGGGGAAAGTGTGCATGATGACTGTTGTTTCAATCCCGATGCAATTTCTGTATTTCATCAACACTAAGATAGTCTACAGATTACAGAATGCCTCCAGATGTGCATCGGAAACTACTACTGGTCTCCCAGGGAACGATCAAGGCGTAGCCTGTTTGAGAATTACTCCCATGGAGGAAAGTGGTCATGGTGACTGTTGTATTCAATCCCGAAGCAATTTCTGTCTTTCATTAACACTCTGATAGTCCACAGATTACAGATTGCCTCCAGATGTGCATCGGAAACTGCTACTGGTCTTCGAGGGAACGATCAAAGCGTAGACTGTTTGAGACATTACTCCCATGGAGGAAAGTGTGCATGGGGACTGTTGTATTCAATCCCCATTCAATCTCTGTGTTTCATCAACACTCAGATACTCATCAGATAACAGAATGCCTCCAGATGTACATCTGAAACTACTACTGGCCTTCCAGCGAACGATCAAAGCGTAGACTGTTTGAGTCATTACTCCCATGGAGGAAAGAGCGCATGGTGTCTGTTGAATTAAATCGCGTTGCAATTTCTGTGTTTCAACAACACTCTGATAGTCCACAGATTACCGAATGCCTCCAGATGTGCATCGGAAAGTACTACTGGTCTTCCAGGGAACGATCAAAGCGTAGACTGTTTGAGACATTACTCCCATGGAGGAAAGTGCGCATGGGGACTGTTGTATTCAATCCCCATTCAATCTCTGTGTTTCATCAACACTCTGATAGTCCACAGATTACAGAATGACTCCAGATGTGCATCAGAAACTACTACTGGTCATCGAGGAAACGATCAAAGCATAGACTGTTTGAGAAATTACTCCCGTGGAAGAAAGTGCGGATGGTGACTGTTGTATTCAATCCCTAAGCAATTTCTGTGTTTCATCGACACTCTGACAGTCCACAGATTACAGAATGCTTCCAGATGTGCATCGGAAACCACTACTGGTCTAACTGGGAACGATCAAAGCATAGAATGTTTGAGACATTACTCTCATGGGGGAAAGTGTGCATGATGACTGTTGTTTCAATCAAGATGCAATTTCTGTATCTCATCAACACTAAGATAGTCTACAGATTACAGAATGCCTCAAGATGTGCATCGGAAACTACTACTGGTCTTCCTGGGAACGATCAAAGCGTAGACTGTTTGTGACATTACTCCCACGGAGGAAAGTGCGCATGGTGACTGTTGTATTCAATCCCGATGCAATGTCTGAGTTTCATCAACACTCTGATAGTCCACAGATTACAGATTGCCTCCAGATGTGCATCGGAAACTACTACTGGTCTTCCTGGGAACGATCAAAGAATAGACTGCTTGAGACATTACTCCCATGGAGCAAAGTGTTCATGGTGACTGTTGCATTCAATCTCAATGCAATTTCTGTGTTTCATCAACACTCAGATAATCATCAGATTACAGAATGCCTCCAGATGTGCAACGGAAACTACTACTGGTCTTCCAGGGAACGATCAAAGCGTAGACTGAGATATTACTCCCAAGGAGGAAAGTGCCGTTTCTAACTGTTGTATTCAATCCTGATGCAATTTCTGTGTTTCAACAACACTCTGATAGTCCACAGACTACAGAATGCCTCCAGATGTGCATCGGAAACAACTACTGGTCTCCCAGGGAACGATCTACCGTAGACTGTTTGAGACATTACTCCCATGGAGGAAAGTGCGCATGGTGACTGTTGTATTCAATCCCGATGCAATTTCTTTGTTTCATCAACACTCTGAACGTCCACAGATTACAGAATGCCTCCAGATGAGCATCGGAAACTACTACTGGTCTTCCAGGGAACGATCAAAGCGTAGACTGTTTGAGGCATTACTCCCATGGAGGAAAGTGCGCATGGGGACTGTTGTATTCAATCCCCATTCAATCTCTGTGTTTCATCAACACTCTGATAGTCCACAGATTACAGAATGCCACCAGATGTGCATCGGAAACTACTACTGGTCATCGAGGAAACGATCAAAGCATAGACTGTTTGAGAAATTACTCCCGTGGAAGAAAGTGTGGATGGTGACTGTTGTATTCAATCCCGATGCAATTTCTGTGTTTCATCAACACTCTGATAGTCCACAGATTACAGATTGCCTCCAGATGTGCATCGGAAACTAATACTGGTCTTCGAGGGAACGATCAAAGCATAGACTGTTTGAGAAATTACTCCCGTGGAAGAAAGTGCGGATGGTGACTGTTGTATTCAATCCCGAAGCAATTTCTGTGTTTCATCGACACTCTGACAGTCCACAGATTACAGAATGCTTCCAGATGTGCATTGTAAACCACTACTGGTCTAACTGGGAACGATCAAAGCATAGAATGTTTGAGACATTACTCTCATGGGGGGAAGTGTGCATGATGACTGTTGTTTCAATCCCGATGCAATTTCTGTATCTCATCAACACTAAGATAGTCTACAGATTACAGAATGCCTCATGATGTGCATCGGAAACTACTACTGGTCTTCCAGGGAACGATCAAGGCGTAGACTGTTTGAGAATTACTCCCATGGAGGAAAGTGGGCATGGTGACTGTTGTATTCAATCCCGATGCAATTTCTTTGTTTCTTCAACACTCTGAATGTCCACAGATTACAGAATGCCTCCAGATGTGCATCGGAAACTACTACTGGTCTTCCAGGGAACGATCAAAGCGTATACTCTTTGAGACATTACTCCCATGGAGGGAAGTGCGCATGGTGACTGTTGTGTTCAATCCCGAAGCGATTTCTGTGTTTCATCAACACTCTGATAGTCCACAGATTACAGAATGCCTCATGATGTGCATCGGAAACTACTACTGGTCTTCCAGGGAACGATCAAGGCGTAGACTGTTTGAGAATTACTCCCATGGAGGAAAGTGGTCATGGTGACTGTTGTATTCAATCCCGAAGCAATTTCTGTCTTTCATCAACACTCTGATAGTCCACAGATTACAGGTTGCCTCCAGATGTGCATCGGAAACTGCTACTGGTCTTCCTGGGAACGATCAAAGAATAGACTGTTAAAGACATCACTCCCATCGAGGAAAGTGCGCATAGTGACTGTTGTTTTCAATCCCAATGCAATTTCTGTGTTTCATCAACACTCAGATATTCATCAGATAACAGAATGCCTCCAGATGTGCATCTGAAACTACAACTGGTCTTCCAGGGAACGATCAAAGCGTAGACTGTTTGAGTCATTACTCCCATGGAGGAAAGAGCGCATGGTGTCTGTTGAATTAAATCGCGGTGCAATTTCTGTGTTTCAACAACACTCTAATAGTCCACAGATTACCGAATGCCTCCAGATGTGCATCGGAAAGTACTACTGGTCTTCCAGGGAACGATCAAAGCATAGACTGTTTGAGACATTACTCCCATGAGGAAAGTGCGCATGGGGACTGTTGTATTCAATCCCCATTCAATCTCTGTGTTTCATCAACACTCTGATAGTCCACAGATTACAGAATGCCACTAGATGTGCATCGGAAACTACTACTGGTCATCGAGGAAACGATCAAAGCATAGACTGTTTGAGAAATTACTCCCGTGGAAGAAAGTGCGGATGGTGACTGTTGTATTCAATCCCGATGCAATTTCTGTGTTTCATCAACATTCTGATAGTCCACAGATTACAGATTGCCTCCAGATGTGCATCGGAAACTAATACTGGTCTTCGAGGGAACGATCAAAGCATAGACTGTTTTAGAAATTACTCCTGTGGAAGAAAGTGCGGATGGTGACTGTTGTATTCAATCCCGATGCAATTTCTGTGTTTCATCAACACTCTGATAGTCCACAGATTACAGATTGTCTCCAGATGTGCATCGGAAACTACTGCTAGGCTTCCTGGGAACGATCAAAGCATAGACTGTTTGAGGTATTTTTCCCATGGAAGAAATTGCGCATGGTGACTGTTGTATTCAATCACGATGCAATTTCTGTGTTTCATCAACACTTTGAAGGTCCACAGATTACAGAATGCCTCCAGATGTGCATCGGAAACTACTACTGGTCTTCGAGGAAACGATCAAAGCATAGACTGTTTTAGACATTACTCCACTGGAAGAAAGAGCGCATGGTGACTGTTGTATTCAATCCCGATGCAATTTCTGTGTTTCATCAACACTCTGTTAGTCCACAGATTTCAGAATGCCTGCTGATGTGCATCGGAAACTACTACTGGTCTTCCAGGGAACGATCAAAGCGTAGACTGTTTGCGACTTTACTCCCATGGAGGAAAGTGCGAATGGTAACTGTTGTATTCAATCCCGATGCAATTTCTGTGTTTCATCAACACTCTGATAGTGCACAGATTACAGAATGATACCAGATGTGCATCGGAAACAACTACTGGTCTTCCAGGGAACGATCAAACCGTAGACTGTTTGAGATATTACTCCCATGGTGGAAAGTGCGCATTCTGACTGTTGTATTCAATCCCGATGCAATTTCTGTGTTTCATCAACACCCAGATAGACCACAGATTACACAATGCCTCCAGATGTGCATCGGAAACTACTACTGGTCTTCAAGGAACGATCAAATCGATGACAGTTTGAGATATTACTCCCATTGAGGAAAGTGCGTATGGTGACTGTTGTATTCAATCCCGATGCAATATCTGTGTTTCATCAACACTTTGAGGAACCACAGATTACAGAATGACTCCAGATGTGAATCGAAACTACTACTGGTCTTCCAAGGAACGATCAAAGCGTAGACTCTTTGAGACATTACTCCCATGGAGGAAAGTGCGCATGGGGACTGTTGTATTCAATCCCGATGCAATTTCTGTCTTTTATCAACACCCGGATAGGCCACAGATTACAGAATACCTCCAGACGTGCATCGGAAACTACTACTGGCCTTCCAGGGAACGATCAAAGCGTAGACTGTTTGAGACATTACTCCCATGGAGGAATGTGAGCATGGTCACTGTTGTATTCAATCACGATGCAATTTCTGTGTTTCATCAACACTTTGAAGGTCCACTGATTACAGAATGCCTCCAGATGTGCATCGGGAACTACTACTGGTCATCGAGGAAACGATCAAAACATAGACTGTTTGAGACATTACTCCCGTGGAAGAAAGTGCTCATGGTGACTGTTGTATTCAATCACGATGCAATTTTGTGTTTCATCAACACTCAGTTAGTCCACAGATTACAGAATGCCTCCAGATGTGCATCGGAAACTACTACTGGTCTTCCTGGGAACGATCAAAGCATAGACTGTTTGAGACATTACTCCCTTGGAGGAAAGTGCGCATGGTGACTGTTGCATTCAATCACGATGCGACTTCTGTGTTTCATCAAAACTTTGAAGGTTTACAGATTACACAATGCCTCCAGATGTGCATCGGAAACTACTACTGGTCTTCGAGGGAACGATCAAATCATAGACTGTTTGAGACATTAGTCCCATGCAGGAAAGTGCGCATGGTGACTGTTGTATTCAATCACGATGCAATTTCTGTGTTTCATCAACACTTTGAAGGTCCACAGATTACATAGTGACTCCAGATGTGCATCGGAAACTACTACTGGTCCTCCAGGGATAGATTAAGGCGCAGACTGTTTGAGGCATTACTCCCATGGGGGAATGTTCGCATGGTGACTGTTGTATTCAATGCCGATACAATTTCTGTGTTTCATCAACACCCGGATGGACCACAGATTACAGAATGCCTCCAGATGTGCATCGGAAACTACTACTGGTCTTCAGGGAGCGATCAAATCGATGACAGTTTGTGACATTACTCCCATGGAGAAAGTGCGCATGGTGACTGTTGTATTCAATCCCGATGCAATTTCAGTGTTTCATCAACACTCTGATAGTCCACAGATTACAGAATTCCTCCAGATGTGCATCGGAAACTGCTACTGGTCTTCCAGGGAATGATCAAAACGTAGACTGTTTGAGACATTACTCCCATGGAGGAAAGTGCGAATGGTGACTGTTGTATTCAATCCCGATGCAATTTCTGTGTTTCATCATCACTCTGGTAGTACACAGATTACAGATTGCCTCCAGATGTGCATCGGAAACTACTACTGGTCTTCCTGGAACGATCAAAGCATAGACTGTTTGAGACATTACTCCCATGGAGGAAAGTGCGCATGGTGACTGTTGCATTCAATCACGATGCAACTTCTGTGTTTCATCAACACTTTGGAGGTGTACAGATTACAAAATGCCTCCAGATGTGCATCGGAAACTACTACTGGTCTTCGAGGGAACGATCAAATCATAGACTGTTTGAGACAAGACTCCCGTGGGGGAAAGTGCGCATGGTGACTGTTGTATTCAATCCCGATGCAACTTCGGTGTTTCATCAACACTCTGATAGTCCACAGATTACAGAAAGCCAACAGATGTGCATCGGAAACTACTACTGGTCTTCCAGGGAACGATCAAAGCGTAGACTGTTTAAGATATTACTCCCCTGGAGAAAGTGCGCATGGTGACTGTTGTATTCAATCCCGATGCAATTTCTGTGTTTCATAAACACCCGGATAGAAAACAAATTACAGAATGCCTTTAGATGTGCATCGGAAATTACTACTGTTCTTCAGGGAACGATCAAATCGATGACAGTTTGAGACATTACTCCCATGTAGGAAAGTGCGCATGGTGACTGTTGTATTCAATCACGATGCAATTTCTGTGTTTCATCAACACTTTGAAGGTCCACAGATTACAGAATGCCTCGAGATGTGCATCGGAAACTACTACTGGTCTTCCAGGGAACGATCAAATCGTAGACTGTTTGAGATATTACTCCCATGGAGAAAAGTGCGCATAGTCACTGTTGTATTCAATCCCAGTGCAATTTCAGTGTTTCAACAACACTCTGGTAGTCCACAGATTACAGATTGCCTCCAGATGTGCATCGGAAACTAATACTGGTCTTCGAGGGAACGATCAAAGCATAGACTGTTTGAGACATTACTCCCGTGGAGGGAAGTGGGCATGGTGACTTTTGTATTCAGTCCCGATGCAATTTCTGTGTTTCGTCAACACTCAGTTAGTCCACAGATTATAGAATGCCTCCAGATGTGCATCGGAAACTACTACTGGTCTTTCAGGAAACGATCAAAGCGTAGACTGTTTGAGACATTACTCCCATGGAGGAAAGTGCGCATGATGACTGTTGTATTCCATCCCGATGCAATTTCTGTGTTTCATCAACACTCTGATAGTCCACAGATTACAGATTGCCTCCAGATGTGCATCGGAAACTAATACTGGTCTTCGAGGGAACGATCAAAGCATAGACTGTTTGAGACATTACTCCCGTGGAGGAAAGTGCGCATGGTGACTTTAGTATTCAGTCCCGATGAAATTTCTGTGTTTCGTCAACACTGAGTTAGTCCACAGATTACAGAATGCCTCCAGATGTGCATCGGAAACTACTACTGGTCTTCCAGGAAACGATCAAAACGTAGACTGTTTGAGAGATTACTCCCATGGAGGAAAGTGCGCATGGTGACTGTTGTATTCCATCCCGATGCAATTTCTGTGTTTCATCAACACTCTGATAGTCCACAGATTACAGAATGCCTTCAGATGTGCATCCGAAACTACTACTGGTCTTCGAGGGAACGATCAAGGCATAGACTGTTTGAGACATTACTGCCGTGGAGGAAAGCGCGCATGGTGACTGTTGTTTTCAATCCCGATGCAATTTCTGTGTTTCATCAACACTCAGATACTCATCAGATTACAGAATGTCTCCAGATGTACATCGGAAACTACTACTGGTCTTCCTGGGAACGATCAAAGAGTAAACTGTTTGAGACATTACTCCCATGGAGGAAAGTGCGCATGGTGACTGTTGTTTTCAATCCCGATGCAATTTCTGTGTTTCATCAACACTCAGATACTCATCAGATTACAGAATGCCTCCAGATGTGCATCGGAAACTACTACAGGTCTTCCAGGGAACGATCAAAGCGTAGACTGTTTGAGTCATTACTCCCATGGAGGAAATTGCGCGAGGTGACTGTTGTATTAAATCGCGATGCAATTTCTGTGTTTCAAGAACACTCTGCTAGTCCACAGACTACAGAATGCCTCCAGACGTGCATCGGACGCTACTACTGGTCTTCCAGGGAACGATCAAAGGGTAGAATGTTTCAGACAAAACTCCCATGGGGGAAAGTGTGCATGGTGACTGTTGTTTTCAATCCCGATGCAACTTCTATGTTTCATCAACACCCAGATATTCCACAGATTACAGAATGCCTCCAGATGTGCATCGGAAAATACTACTGGTCTTCCTGGGAACGATCAAAGAGTAGACTGTTTGAGATATTACTCCCATGGAGGAAAGTGCGCATGGTGGCTGTTGTTTTCAATCCCGATGCAATTTCTGTGTTTCATCAACACTCAGATACTCATCAGATTACAGAATGGCTCCAGATGTGCATCTGAAACTCCTACTGGTCTTCCAGGGAACGATCAAAGCGTAGACTGTTTGAGTCATTACTCCCATGGAGGAAATTGCGCGTGGTGACTGTTGTATTAAATCGCGATGCAATTTCTGTGTTTCAAGAACACTCTGCTAAACCACAGACTACAGAATGCCTCCAGATGTGCATCGGACGCTACTACTGGTCTTCCAGGGAACGATCAAAGCGTAGACTGTTTGAGACATTACTCCCATGGCGGAAAGTGCGCATGGTGACTGTTGAATTCAATCCCGATGCAATTTCGGTGTTTCATCAACACTCTGATAGTTAACAGGTTACAGAATGCCACCAGATGTGCATCGGAAACTAGTACTGGTCTTCCAGTGAACGATCAAAGCGTAGACTGTTTGAGACATTACTCCCATGGAGGAAAGTGCGAATGGTGACTGTTGTATTCAATCCCGATGCAATTTCTGTGTTTCAACAACACTCTGATAGTAAACAGATTACAGAATGCCTCCAGATATGCATCGGAAACTACTACTGACCTTCCAGGGAACGATCAAAGCGTAGACTGTTTGAGACTTTACTCCCATGGAGGAAAGTGCGCATGGTGACTGTTGTATTCCATCCCGATGCAGTTTCTGTGTTTCATCAACACTCTGATAGTCCACAGATTACACAATGCCTCCAGATGTGCATCGGAAACTTCTACTGGTCTTCCAGGGAACGATCAAAGCGTAGACTGTTTGAGACATTACTCCCATGGAGGGAAGTGCGCATGGTGACTGTTGTATTCAATCCCGAAGCAATTTCTGTGTTTCATCAACACTCTGATAGTCCACAGTTTACAGAATGCCTCCAGATGTGCATCGGAACCTACTACTGGTCTAACAGGGAACGATCAAAGGGTAGAACGTTTCAGACAATACTCCCATGGGGGAAAGTGTGCATGGTGACTGTTGTTTTAAATCCCGATGCAATTTCTGTGTTTCATCAACACTCAGATAGTCCACAGATTACAGAATGCCTCCAGATGTGCATCTGAAACTACTACTGGTCTTCCTGGGAACGATCAAAGAGTAGTTTGTGACATTACTCCCATGGAGGGAAGTGCGCATGGTTACTGTTGTATTCAATCCCGATGCAATTTCTCTGTTTCATCAACACTCAGTTAGTCCACAGATTACAGAATGGCTCCAGATGTGCATCGGAAACTACTACTGGTCTTCCAGGGAACGATCAAAGCATAGACTGTTTGAGGTATTACTCCCATGGAGGGAAGTGCGCTTGGTGACTGTTGTATTAAATCGCGATGCAATTTCTGTGTTTCATCAACACTTTGAAGCTCCACAGATTACAGAATGCCTCCAGATGTGCAATGGAATCTTCCACTGGTCTTCCAGGGAACGATCAAGCCGTAGACTGTTTGAGATATTACTCCCATGGAGGAAAGTGCGCATGGTTACTGTTGTATTCAATCCCGATGCAATTTCTGTGTTTCAACAACACTCTGATAGTCCACAGCTTACAGAATGCCTCCAGATGTGCATTGGAAACTACTACTGGTCTTCCAGGGAACGATCAAAGTGTAGACTGTTTGAGACATTACTCCTGTGGAGGAAAGTGCGAATGGTGACTGTTGTATTCAATCCCAATGCAATTTCTGTGTTTCATCAACACTCTGATAGTCCACAGATTACAGAATGCCTCCAGATGTGCATCGCAAACTAATACTGGTCTTCGAGGGAACGATCAAAGCATAGATTGTTAGAGACATTACTCCCGTGGAGGAAAGTGCGCATGGTGACTTTTGTATTCAATCCCGATGCAATTTCTGTGTTTCGTCAACACTCAGTTAGTCTACAGATTACAGAATGCCTCCAGATGTGCATCGGAAACTACTAATGGTCTTCCAGGAAACGATCAAAGCGTAGACTGTTTGAGACATTACTCCCATGGAGGAAAGAGCGCATGGTGACTGTTGTATTCCATCCCGATGCAGTTTCTGTGTTTCATCAACACTCTGATAGTCCACAGATTACACAATGCCTCCAGATGTGCATCGGAAACTTCTACTGGTCTTCCAGGGAACGATCAAAGCGTAAACTCTTTGAGACATTACTCCCATGGAGGAAAGTGCGCATGGCGACTGTTGTATTCAATCCCGATTCAATTTCCGTGTTTTATCAACACTCTGATAGTCCACAGATATCAGAATGACTAAAGATGTGCATCGGAAACTACTACTGGTCTTCCAGGGATCGATCAAAGCGTAGACTGTTTGAGACATTACTCCCATGGAGAGAAGTGCGCATGGTGACTGTTGTATTCAATCCCGAAGCAATTTCTGTGTTTCATCAACACTCTGATAGTCCACAGTTTACAGAATGCCTCCAGATGTGCATCGGAACCTACTACTGGTCTAACAGGGAACGATCAAAGGGTAGAACGTTTCAGACAATACACCCATGGGGGAAAGTGTGCATGGTGACTGTTGTTTTCAATCCCGATGCAATTTCTGTGTTGCATCAACACTCAGATAGTCCACAGGTTACAGAATGCCTCCAGATGTGCATCTGAAACTACTACTGGTCTTCCTGGGAACGATCAAAGAGTAGACTGTTTGTGACACTACTCCCACGGAGGAAAGTGGCATGGTGACTGTTGTATTCAATCCCGATGCAATTTCTGAGTTTCATCAACACTCTGATAGTCCACAGATTTCAGATTGCCTCCAGATGTGCATCGGAAACTGCTACTGGTCTTCCTGGGAACGATCAAACAATAGACTGTTTGAGACATTACTCCCATGGAGGGAAATGCGCATGGTGACTTGTATTCAATCGCGATTCAATTTCTGTGTTTCATCAACACTTTGAAGGTCCACAGATTACAGAATGCCTCCAGATGTGCATCGGAAACTACTACTGGTCTTCCTGGGAACGATCAAAGCATAGACTGTTTGAGGTATTACTCCCATGGAGGGAAGTGCGCTTGGTGACTGTTGTATTAAATCGCGATGCAATTTCTGTGTTTCATCAACACTTTGAAGCTCCACAGATTACAGAATGCCTCGAGATGTGCATCGGAATCTTCTACTGGTCTTCCAGGAACGATCAAACCGTAGACTGTTTGAGACATTACTCCCATTGAGGAAAGTGCGCATGGTGACTGTTGTATTCAATCCCGTAGCAATTTCTGTGTTTCATCAACACTCTTATAGTCCACAGATTACAGAATGCTTCCAGACGTGCATCGGAAACTAATACTGGTCTTCGAGGGAACGATCAACGCATAGACTGTTTGATACATTACTCCCATGGCGGAAAGTGCGCATGGTGAATTTTGTATGCAATCCCGATGCAATTTCTGTGTTTCGTCAACACTCAGTTAGTCCACAGATTACAGAATGCCTCCAGATGTGCATCGGAAACTACTACTGGTCTTCCAGGAAACGATCAAAGCGTAGACTGTTTGAGACATTACTCCCATGGAGGAAAGTGCGCATGCTGACTGTTGTATTCCATCCCGATGCAGTTTCTGTGTTTCATCAACACTCTGGTAGTCCACAGATTACACAATGCCTCCAGATGTGCATCGGAAACTTCTACTGGTCTTCCAGGGAACGATCAAAGCGTAAACTCTTTGAGACATTACTCCCCTTGAGGAAAGTGCGCATGGTGACTGTTGTATTCAATCCCGATTCAATTTCCGTGTTTTATCAACACTCTGATAGTCCACAGATAACAGAATGACTAAAGATGTGCATCGGAAACTACTACTGGTCTTCTAGGGAACGATTAAAGCGAAGATTGTTTGAGGCACTACTCCCATGGAGAAAATTGCGCATGGTTACTGATGTACTAAATCCCGATGCAAATTCTGTGTTTCATCAACACTTTGAAGGTCCACGGATTACAGAATGCCTCGAGATGTGCATCGGAATCTTCTACTGGTCTTCCAGGGAACGATCAAACCGTAGACAGTTTGAGACATTACTCCCATTGAGGAAAGTGCGCATGGTGACTGTTGTATTCAATCCCGATGCAATTTCTGTGTTTCAACAACACTCTGATAGTCCACAGATTAGAGAACGCCTCGAGATGTGCATCGGAAAGCACTACTGGTCTTCGAGGGACCGAACAAAGGGTACCCTCTTTGAGACATTACTCCCAAGGAGGAAAGTGCGAATGGTGACTGTTGTATTCAATCCCGATGCAATTTCTGTGTTTCATTAGCACTCGGATAGTCCACAGATTACAGAATGCCTCCAGATGTGCATCGGAAACTACTACTGGTCTTCCTGGGAACGATCAAAGCATAGACTGTTTGAGGTATTACTCCCATGGAGGGAAGTGCGCTTGGTGACTGTTGTATTAAATCGCGATGCAATTTCTGTGTTTCATCAACACTTTGAAGCTCCACAGATTACAGAATGCCTCGAGATGTGCATCGGAATCTTCTACTGGTCTTCCAGGAACGATCAAACCGTAGACTGTTGGAGACATTACTCCCATTGAGGAAAGTGCGCATGGTGACTGTTGTATTCAATCCCGTAGCAATTTCTGTGTTTCATCAACACTCTTATAGTCCACAGATTACAGAATGCTTCCAGATGTGCATCGGAAACTAATACTGGTCTTCGAGGGAACGATCAACACATAGACTGTTTGAGACATTACTCCCATGGCGGAAAGTGCGCATGGTGACTTTTGTATGCAATCCCGATGCAATTTCTGTGTTTCGTCAACACTCAGTTAGTCCACAGATTACAGAATGCCTCCAGATGTGCATCGGAAACTACTACTGGTCTTCCAGGAAACGATCAAAGCGTAGACTGTTTGAGACATTACTCCCATGGAGGAAAGTGCGCATGCTGACTGTTGTATTCCATCCCGATGCAGTTTCTGTGTTTCATCAACACTCTGGTAGTCCACAGATTACACAATGCCTCCAGATGTGCATCGGAAACTTCTACTGGTCTTCCAGGGAACGATCAAAGCGTAAACTCTTTGAGACATTACTCCCCTTGAGGAAAGTGCGCATGGTGACTGTTGTATTCAATCCCGATTCAATTTCCGTGTTTTATCAACACTCTGATAGTCCACAGATAACAGAATGACTAAAGATGTGCATCGGAAACTACTACTGGTCTTCTAGGGAACGATTAAAGCGAAGATTGTTTGAGGCACTACTCCCATGGAGAAAATTGCGCATGGTTACTGATGTACTAAATCCCGATGCAAATTCTGTGTTTCATCAACACTTTGAAGGTCCACGGATTACAGAATGCCTCGAGATGTGCATCGGAATCTTCTACTGGTCTTCCAGGGAACGATCAAACCGTAGACAGTTTGAGACATTACTCCCATTGAGGAAAGTGCGCATGGTGACTGTTGTATTCAATCCCGATGCAATTTCTGTGTTTCAACAACACTCTGATAGTCCACAGATTAGAGAACGCCTCGAGATGTGCATCGGAAAGCACTACTGGTCTTCGAGGGACCGAACAAAGGGTACCCTCTTTGAGACATTACTCCCAAGGAGGAAAGTGCGAATGGTGACTGTTGTATTCAATCCCGATGCAATTTCTGTGTTTCATTAGCACTCGGATAGTCCACAGATTACAGAATGCCTCCAGATGTGCATCGGAAACTACTACTGGTCTTCCAGGGAACGATCAAAGCGTAGACTGTTTGAGACATTACTCCTGTGGAGGAAAGTGCGAATGGTGACTGTTGTATTCAATCCCGATGCAATTTCTGTGTTTCATCAACACTCTGATAGTCCACAGATTACAGAATGCCTCCAGATGTGCATCGGAAACTAATACTAGACTTCGAGGGGACGATCAAAGCATACACTGTTTGAGACATTACTCCCATGGAGGAAAGTGCGCATGGTGACTTTTGTATTCAATCGCGATGCAATTTCTGTGTTTCATCAACACTCTGATAGTCCACAGATTACACAATGCCTCCAGCTGTCCATCGGAAACTTCTACTGGTCTTCCAGGGAACGATCAAAGCGTAAACTCTTTGAGACATTACTCCCATTGAGGAAAGTGCGCATGGTGACTGTTGTATTCAATCCCGATTCAATTTCCGTGTTTTATCAACACTCTGATAGTCCACAGATAACAGAATGACTAAAGATGTGCATCGGAAACTACTACTGGTCTTCCAGGGAACGATCAAAGCGTAGACTGTTTGAGACATTACTCCCATGGAGGGAAGTGCGCATGGTGACTGTTGTATTTAATCCCGAAGCAATTTCTGTGTTTCATCAACACTCTGATAGTCCACAGTTTACAGGATGCCTCCAGATGCACATCGGAACCTACTACTGGTCTAACAGGAAACGATCAAAGGGTAGAACGTTTCAGACAATACTCCCATGGGGGAAAGTGCGCATGGTGACTGTTGTTTTCAATCCCGATGCAATTTCTGTGTTTCATCAACACTCAGATAGTGCACAGATTACATAATGCCTCCAGATGTGCATCTGAAACTACTACTGGTCTTCCTGGGAACGATCAAAGAGTAGACTGTTTGTGACATTACTCCCACGAAGGAAAGTGCGCATGGTGACTGTTGTATTCAATCCCGATGCAATTTCTGTGTTTCATTAGCACTCGGATAGTCCACAGATTACAGAATGCCTCCAGATGTGCATCGGAAACTACTACTGGTCTTCCAGGGAACGATCAAAGCGTAGACTGTTTGAGACATTACTCCTGTGGAGGAAAGTGCGAATGGTGACTGTTGTATTCAATCCCGATGCAATTTCTGTGTTTCATCAACACTCTGATAGTCCACAGTTTACAGGATGCCTCCAGATGCACATCGGAACCTACTACTGGTCTAACAGGAAACGATCAAAGGGTAGAACGTTTCAGACAATACTCCCATGGGGGAAAGTGCGCATGGTGACTGTTGTTTTCAATCCCGATGCAATTTCTGTGTTTCATCAACACTCAGATAGTGCACAGATTACATAATGCCTCCAGATGTGCATCTGAAACTACTACTGGTCTTACTGGGAACGATCAAAGAGTAGACTGTTTGTGACATTACTCCCACGAAGGAAAGTGCGCATGGTGACTGTTGTATTCAATCCCGATGCAATTTCTGAGTTTCATCAACACTCTGATAGTCCACAGATTACACATTGCCTCCAGATGTGCATCGGAAACTGCTACTGGTCTTCCTGGGAACGATCAAACAATAGACTGTTTGAGTCATTACTCCCATGGAGGAAATTGCGCGTGGTGACTGTTGTATTAAATCGCGATGCAATTTCAGTGTTTCAAGAACACTCTGCTAGTCCACAGACTACAGAATGCCTCCAGATGTGCATCGGACGCTACTACTGGTCTTCCTGGGAACGATCAAAGAGTAAACTGTTTGAGACATTACTCCCATGGAGGAAAGTGCGCATGGTGACTGTTGTTTTCAATCCCGATGCAATATCTGTGTTTCATCAACACTCAGATACTCATCAGATTACAGAATGCCTCCAGATGTGCATCGGAAACTACTACAGGTCTTCCAGGGAACGATCAAAGCGTAGACTGTTTGAGTCATTACTCCCATGGAGGAAATTGCGCGAGGTGACTGTTGTATTAAATCGCGATGCAATTTCTGTGTTTCAAGAACACTCTGCTAGTCCACAGACTACAGAATGCCTCCAGACGTGCATCGGACGCTACTACTGGTCTTCCAGGGAACGATCAAAGGGTAGAATGTTTCAGACAAAACTCCCATGGGGGAAAGTGTGCATGGTGACTGTTGTTTTCAATCCCGATGCAACTTCTGTGTTTCATCAACACCCAGATATTCCACAGATTACAGAATGCCTCCAGATGTGCATCGGAAAATACTACTGGTCTTCCTGGGAACGATCAAAGAGTAGACTGTTTGAGATATTACTCCCATGGAGGAAAGTGCGCATGGTGGCTGTTGTTTTCAATCCCGATGCAATTTCTGTGTTTCATCAACACTCAGATACTCATCAGATTACAGAATGGCTCCAGATGTGCATCTGAAACTCCTACTGGTCTTCCAGGGAACGATCAAAGCGTAGACTGTTTGAGTCATTACTCCCATGGAGGAAATTGCGCGTGGTGACTGTTGTATTAAATCGCGATGCAATTTCTGTGTTTCAAGAACACTCTGCTAGTCCACAGACTACAGAATGCCTCCAGATGTGCATCGGACGCTACTACTGGTCTTCCAGGGAACGATCAAAGCGTAGACTGTTTGAGACATTACTCCAATGGCGGAAAGTGCGCATGGTGACTGTTGAATTCAATCCCGATGCAATTTCGGTGTTTCATCAACACTCTGATAGTTAACAGGTTACAGAATGCCACCAGATGTGCATCGGAAACTAGTACTGGTCTTCCAGTGAACGATCAAAGCGTAGACTGTTTGAGACATTACTCCCATGGAGGAAAGTGCGAATGGTGACTGTTGTATTCAATCCCGATGCAATTTCTGTGTTTCAACAACACTCTGATAGTAAACAGATTACAGAATGCCTCCAGATATGCATCGGAAACTACTACTGACCTTCCAGGGAACGATCAAAGCGTAGACTGTTTGAGACTTTACTCCCATGGAGGAAAGTGCGCATGGTGACTGTTGTATTCCATCCCGATGCAGTTTCTGTGTTTCATCAACACTCTGATAGTCCACAGATTACACAATGCCTCCAGATGTGCATCGGAAACTTCTACTGGTCTTCCAGGGAACGATCAAAGCGTAAACTCTTTGAGACATTACTCCCATGGAGGAAAGTGCGCATGGTGACTGTTGTATTCAATCCCGATTCAATTTCCGTGTTTTATCAACACTCTGATAGTCCACAGATAACAGAATGACTAAAGATGTGCATCGGAAACTACTATCGGTCTTCCAGGGAACGATCAAAGCGTAGACTGTTTGAGACATTACTCCCATGGAGGGAAGTGCGCATGGTGACTGTTGTATTCAATCCCGAAGCAATTTCTGTGTTTCATTAACACTCTGATAGTCCACAGTTTACAGAATGCCTCCAGATGTGCATCGGAACCTACTACTGGTCTAACAGGGAACGATCAAATGGTAGAACGTTTCAGACAATACTCCCATGGGGGAAAGTGTGCATGGTGACTGTTGTTTTAAATCCCGATGCAATTTCTGTGTTTCATCAACACTCAGATAGTCCACAGATTACAGAATGCCTCCAGATGTGCATCTGAAACTACTACTGGTCTTCCTGGGAACGATCAAAGAGTAGTTTGTGACATTACTCCCATGGAGGGAAGTGCGCATGGTTACTGTTGTATTCAATCCCGATGCAATTTCTCTGTTTCATCAACACTCAGTTAGTCCACAGATTACAGAATGGCTCCAGATGTGCATCGGAAACTACTACTGGTCTTCCAGGGAACGATCAAAGCATAGACTGTTTGAGGTATTACTCCCATGGAGGGAAGTGCGCTTGGTGACTGTTGTATTAAATCGCGATGCAATTTCTGTGTTTCATCAACACTTTGAAGCTCCACAGATTACAGAATGCCTCCAGATGTGCAATGGAATCTTCCACTGGTCTTCCAGGGAACGATCAAGCCGTAGACTGTTTGAGATATTACTCCCATGGAGGAAAGTGTGCATGGTTACTGTTGTATTCAATCCCAATGCAATTTCTGTGTTTCATCAACACTCTGATAGTCCACAGATTACAGAATGCCTCCAGATGTGCATCGGAAACTAATACTGGTCTTCGAGGGAACGATCAAAGCATAGATTGTTAGAGACATTACTCCCGTGGAGGAAAGTGCGCATGGTGACTTTTGTATTCAATCCCGATGCAATTTCTGTGTTTCGTCAACACTCAGTTAGTCTACAGATTACAGAATGCCTCCAGATGTGCATCGGAAACTACTAATGGTCTTCCAGGAAACGATCAAAGCGTAGACTGTTTGAGACATTACTCCCATGGAGGAAAGAGCGCATGGTGACTGTTGTATTCCATCCCGATGCAGTTTCTGTGTTTCATCAACACTCTGATAGTCCACAGATTACACAATGCCTCCAGATGTGCATCGGAAACTTCTACTGGTCTTCCAGGGAACGATCAAAGCGTAAACTCTTTGAGACATTACTCCCATGGAGGAAAGTGCGCATGGCGACTGTTGTATTCAATCCCGATTCAATTTCCGTGTTTTATCAACACTCTGATAGTCCACAGATATCAGAATGACTAAAGATGTGCATCGGAAACTACTACTGGTCTTCCAGGGATCGATCAAAGCGTAGACTGTTTGAGACATTACTCCCATGGAGAGAAGTGCGCATGGTGACTGTTGTATTCAATCCCGAAGCAATTTCTGTGTTTCATCAACACTCTGATAGTCCACAGTTTACAGAATGCCTCCAGATGTGCATCGGAACCTACTACTGGTCTAACAGGGAACGATCAAAGGGTAGAACGTTTCAGACAATACACCCATGGGGGAAAGTGTGCATGGTGACTGTTGTTTTCAATCCCGATGCAATTTCTGTGTTGCATCAACACTCAGATAGTCCACAGGTTACAGAATGCCTCCAGATGTGCATCTGAAACTACTACTGGTCTTCCTGGGAACGATCAAAGAGTAGACTGTTTGTGACACTACTCCCACGGAGGAAAGTGGCATGGTGACTGTTGTATTCAATCCCGATGCAATTTCTGAGTTTCATCAACACTCTGATAGTCCACAGATTACAGATTGCCTCCAGATGTGCATCGGAAACTGCTACTGGTCTTCCTGGGAACGATCAAACAATAGACTGTTTGAGACATTACTCCCATGGAGGGAAATGCGCATGGTGACTTGTATTCAATCGCGATTCAATTTCTGTGTTTCATCAACACTTTGAAGGTCCACAGATTACAGAATGCCTCCAGATGTGCATCGGAAACTACTACTGGTCTTCCTGGGAACGATCAAAGCATAGACTGTTTGAGGTATTACTCCCATGGAGGGAAGTGCGCTTGGTGACTGTTGTATTAAATCGCGATGCAATTTCTGTGTTTCATCAACACTTTGAAGCTCCACAGATTACAGAATGCCTCGAGATGTGCATCGGAATCTTCTACTGGTCTTCCAGGAACGATCAAACCGTAGACTGTTTGAGACATTACTCCCATTGAGGAAAGTGCGCATGGTGACTGTTGTATTCAATCCCGATGGAATTTCTGTGTTTCATCAACACTCTGATAGTCCACAGATTACAGAATGCCTCCAGATGTGCATCGGAAACTAATACTAGACTTCGAGGGGACGATCAAAGCATACACTGTTTGAGACATTACTCCCATGGAGGAAAGTGCGCATGGTGACTTTTGTATTCAATCGCGATGCAATTTCTGTGTTTCATCAACACTCTGATAGTCCACAGATTACACAATGCCTCCAGCTGTCCATCGGAAACTTCTACTGGTCTTCCAGGGAACGATCAAAGCGTAAACTCTTTGAGACATTACTCCCATTGAGGAAAGTGCGCATGGTGACTGTTGTATTCAATCCCGATTCAATTTCCGTGTTTTATCAACACTCTGATAGTCCACAGATAACAGAATGACTAAAGATGTGCATCGGAAACTACTACTGGTCTTCCAGGGAACGATCAAAGCGTAGACTGTTTGAGACATTACTCCCATGGAGGGAAGTGCGCATGGTGACTGTTGTATTCAATCCCGAAGCAATTTCTGTGTTTCATTAACACTCTGATAGTCCACAGTTTACAGGATGCCTCCAGATGCACATCGGAACCTACTACTGGTCTAACAGGAAACGATCAAAGGGTAGAACGTTTCAGACAATACTCCCATGGGGGAAAGTGCGCATGGTGACTGTTGTTTTCAATCCCGATGCAATTTCTGTGTTTCATCAACACTCAGATAGTGCACAGATTACATAATGCCTCCAGATGTGCATCTGAAACTACTACTGGTCTTCCTGGGAACGATCAAAGAGTAGACTGTTTGTGACATTACTCCCACGAAGGAAAGTGCGCATGGTGACTGTTGTATTCAATCCCGATGCAATTTCTGAGTTTCATCAACACTCTGATAGTCCACAGATTACACATTGCCTCCAGATGTGCATCGGAAACTGCTACTGGTCTTCCTGGGAACGATCAAACAATAGACTGTTTGAGTCATTACTCCCATGGAGGAAATTGTGCGTGGTGACTGTTGTATTAAATCGCGATGCAATTTCTGTGTTTCAAGAACACTCTGCTAGTCCACAGACTACAGAATGCCTCCAGACGTGCATCGGACGCTACTACTGGTCTTCCAGGGAACGATCAAAGGGTAGAATGTTTCAGACAAAACTCCCATGGGGGAAAGTGTGCATGGTGACTGTTGTTTTCAATCCCGATGCAACTTCTGTGTTTCATCAACACCCAGATATTCCACAGATTACAGAATGCCTCCAGATGTGCATCGGAAAATACTACTGGTCTTCCTGGGAACGATCAAAGAGTAGACTGTTTGAGATATTACTCCCATGGAGGAAAGTGCGCATGGTGGCTGTTGTTTTCAATCCCGATGCAATTTCTGTGTTTCATCAACACTCAGATACTCATCAGATTACAGAATGGCTCCAGATGTGCATCTGAAACTCCTACTGGTCTTCCAGGGAACGATCAAAGCGTAGACTGTTTGAGTCATTACTCCCATGGAGGAAATTGCGCGTGGTGACTGTTGTATTAAATCGCGATGCAATTTCTGTGTTTCAAGAACACTCTGCTAGTCCACAGACTACAGAATGCCTCCAGATGTGCATCGGACGCTACTACTGGTCTTCCAGGGAACGATCAAAGCGTAGACTGTTTGAGACATTACTCCCATGGCGGAAAGTGCGCATGGTGACTGTTGAATTCAATCCCGATGCAATTTCGGTGTTTCATCAACACTCTGATAGTTAACAGGTTACAGAATGCCACCAGATGTGCATCGGAAACTAGTACTGGTCTTCCAGTGAACGATCAAAGCGTAGACTGTTTGAGACATTACTCCCATGGAGGAAAGTGCGAATGGTGACTGTTGTATTCAATCCCGATGCAATTTCTGTGTTTCAACAACACTCTGATAGTAAACAGATTACAGAATGCCTCCAGATATGCATCGGAAACTACTACTGACCTTCCAGGGAACGATCAAAGCGTAGACTGTTTGAGACTTTACTCCCATGGAGGAAAGTGCGCATGGTGACTGTTGTATTCCATCCCGATGCAGTTTCTGTGTTTCATCAACACTCTGATAGTCCACAGATTACACAATGCCTCCAGATGTGCATCGGAAACTTCTACTGGTCTTCCAGGGAACGATCAAAGCGTAAACTCTTTGAGACATTACTCCCATGGAGGAAAGTGCGCATGGTGACTGTTGTATTCAATCCCGATTCAATTTCCGTGTTTTATCAACACTCCGATAGTCCACAGATAACAGAATGACTAAAGATGTGCATCGGAAACTACTATCGGTCTTCCAGGGAACGATCAAAGCGTAGACTGTTTGAGACATTACTCCCATGGAGGGAAGTGCGCATGGTGACTGTTGTATTCAATCCCGAAGCAATTTCTGTGTTTCATCAACACTCTGATAGTCCACAGTTTACAGAATGCCTCCAGATGTGCATCGGAACCTACTACTGGTCTAACAGGGAACGGTCAAAGGGTAGAACGTTTCAGACAATACTCCCATGGGGGAAAGTGTGCATGGTGACTGTTGTTTTAAATCCCGATGCAATTTCTGTGTTTCATCAACACTCAGATAGTCCACAGATTACAGAATGCCTCCAGATGTGCATCTGAAACTACTACTGGTCTTCCTGGGAACGATCAAAGAGTAGTTTGTGACATTACTCCCATGGAGGGAAGTGCGCATGGTTACTGTTGTATTCAATCCCGATGCAATTTCTCTGTTTCATCAACACTCAGTTAGTCCACAGATTACAGAATGGCTACAGATGTGCATCGGAAACTACTACTGGTCTTCCAGGGAACGATCAAAGCATAGACTGTTTGAGGTATTACTCCCATGGAGGGAAGTGCGCTTGGTGACTGTTGTATTAAATCGCGATGCAATTTCTGTGTTTCATCAACACTTTGAAGCTCCACAGATTACAGAATGCCTCCAGATGTGCAATGGAATCTTCCACTGGTCTTCCAGGGAACGATCAAGCCGTAGACTGTTTGAGATATTACTCCCATGGAGGAAAGTGCGCATGGTTACTGTTGTATTCAATCCCGATGCAATTTCTGTGTTTCAACAACACTCTGATAGTCCACAGCTTACAGAATGCCTCCAGATGTGCATTGGAAACTACTACTGGTCTTCCAGGGAACGATCAAAGTGTAGACTGTTTGAGACATTACTCCTGTGGAGGAAAGTGCGAATGGTGACTGTTGTATTCAATCCCAATGCAATTTCTGTGTTTCATCAACACTCTGATAGTCCACAGATTACAGAATGCCTCCAGATGTGCATCGGAAACTAATACTGGTCTTCGAGGGAACGATCAAAGCATAGATTGTTAGAGACATTACTCCCGTGGAGGAAAGTGCGCATGGTGACTTTTGTATTCAATCCCGATGCAATTTCTGTGTTTCGTCAACACTCAGTTAGTCTACAGATTACAGAATGCCTCCAGATGTGCATCGGAAACTACTAATGGTCTTCCAGGAAACGATCAAAGCGTAGACTGTTTGAGACATTACTCCCATGGAGGAAAGAGCGCATGGTGACTGTTGTATTCCATCCCGATGCAGTTTCTGTGTTTCATCAACACTCTGATAGTCCACAGATTACACAATGCCTCCAGATGTGCATCGGAAACTTCTACTGGTCTTCCAGGGAACGATCAAAGCGTAAACTCTTTGAGACATTACTCCCATGGAGGAAAGTGCGCATGGCGACTGTTGTATTCAATCCCGATTCAATTTCCGTGTTTTATCAACACTCTGATAGTCCACAGATATCAGAATGACTAAAGATGTGCATCGGAAACTACTACTGGTCTTCCAGGGATCGATCAAAGCGTAGACTGTTTGAGACATTACTCCCATGGAGAGAAGTGCGCATGGTGACTGTTGTATTCAATCCCGAAGCAATTTCTGTGTTTCATCAGCACTCTGATAGTCCACAGTTTACAGAATGCCTCCAGATGTGCATCGGAACCTACTACTGGTCTAACAGGGAACGATCAAAGGGTAGAACGTTTCAGACAATACACCCATGGGGGAAAGTGTGCATGGTGACTGTTGTTTTCAATCCCGATGCAATTTCTGTGTTGCATCAACACTCAGATAGTCCACAGGTTACAGAATGCCTCCAGATGTGCATCTGAAACTACTACTGGTCTTCCTGGGAACGATCAAAGAGTAGACTGTTTGTGACACTACTCCCACGGAGGAAAGTGGCATGGTGACTGTTGTATTCAATCCCGATGCAATTTCTGAGTTTCATCAACACTCTGATAGTCCACAGATTACAGATTGCCTCCAGATGTGCATCGGAAACTGCTACTGGTCTTCCTGGGAACGATCAAACAATAGACTGTTTGAGACATTACTCCCATGGAGGGAAATGCGCATGGTGACTTGTATTCAATCGCGATTCAATTTCTGTGTTTCATCAACACTTTGAAGGTCCACAGATTACAGAATGCCTCCAGATGTGCATCGGAAACTACTACTGGTCTTCCTGGGAACGATCAAAGCATAGACTGTTTGAGGTATTACTCCCATGGAGGGAAGTGCGCTTGGTGACTGTTGTATTAAATCGCGATGCAATTTCTGTGTTTCATCAACACTTTGAAGCTCCACAGATTACAGAATGCCTCGAGATGTGCATCGGAATCTTCTACTGGTCTTCCAGGAACGATCAAACCGTAGACTGTTTGAGACATTACTCCCATTGAGGAAAGTGCGCATGGTGACTGTTGTATTCAATCCCGTAGCAATTTCTGTGTTTCATCAACACTCTTATAGTCCACAGATTACAGAATGCTTCCAGACGTGCATCGGAAACTAATACTGGTCTTCGAGGGAACGATCAACGCATAGACTGTTTGAGACATTACTCCCATGGCGGAAAGTGCGCATGGTGACTTTTGTATGCAATCCCGATGCAATTTCTGTGTTTCGTCAACACTCAGTTAGTCCACAGATTACAGAATGCCTCCAGATGTGCATCGGAAACTACTACTGGTCTTCCAGGAAACGATCAAAGCGTAGACTGTTTGAGACATTACTCCCATGGAGGAAAGTGCGCATGCTGACTGTTGTATTCCATCCCGATGCAGTTTCTGTGTTTCATCAACACTCTGGTAGTCCACAGATTACACAATGCCTCCAGATGTGCATCGGAAACTTCTACTGGTCTTCCAGGGAACGATCAAATCGTAAACTCTTTGAGACATTACTCCCCTTGAGGAAAGTGCGCATGGTGACTGTTGTATTCAATCCCGATTCAATTTCCGTGTTTTATCAACACTCTGATAGTCCACAGATAACAGAATGACTAAAGATGTGCATCGGAAACTACTACTGGTCTTCTAGGGAACGATTAAAGCGAAGATTGTTTGAGGCACTACTCCCATGGAGAAAATTGCGCATGGTTACTGATGTACTAAATCCCGATGCAAATTCTGTGTTTCATCAACACTTTGAAGGTCCACGGATTACAGAATGCCTCGAGATGTGCATCGGAATCTTCTACTGGTCTTCCAGGGAACGATCAAACCGTAGACAGTTTGAGACATTACTCCCATTGAGGAAAGTGCGCATGGTGACTGTTGTATTCAATCCCGATGCAATTTCTGTGTTTCAACAACACTCTGATAGTCCACAGATTAGAGAACGCCTCGAGATGTGCATCGGAAAGCACTACTGGTCTTCGAGGGACCGAACAAAGGGTACCCTCTTTGAGACATTACTCCCAAGGAGGAAAGTGCGAATGGTGACTGTTGTATTCAATCCCGATGCAATTTCTGTGTTTCATTAGCACTCGCATAGTCCACAGATTACAGAATGCCTCCAGATGTGCATCGGAAACTACTACTGGTCTTCCAGGGAACGATCAAAGCGTAGACTGTTTGAGACATTACTCCTGTGGAGGAAAGTGCGAATGGTGACTGTTGTATTCAATCCCGATGCAATTTCTGTGTTTCATCAACACTCTGATAGTCCACAGATTACAGAATGCCTCCAGATGTGCATCGGAAACTAATACTAGACTTCGAGGGGACGATCAAAGCATAAACTGTTTGAGACATTACTCCCATGGAGGAAAGTGCGCATGGTGACTTTTGTATTCAATCGCGATGCAATTTCTGTGTTTCATCAACACTCTGATAGTCCACAGATTACACAATGCCTCCAGCTGTCCATCGGAAACTTCTACTGGTCTTCCAGGGAACGATCAAAGCGTAAACTCTTTGAGACATTACTCCCATTGAGGAAAGTGCGCATGGTGACTGTTGTATTCAATCCCGATTCAATTTCCGTGTTTTATCAACACTCTGATAGTCCACAGATAACAGAATGACTAAAGATGTGCATCGGAAACTACTACTGGTCTTCCAGGGAACGATCAAAGCGTAGACTGTTTGAGACATTACTCCCATGGAGGGAAGTGCGCATGGTGACTGTTGTATTCAATCCCGAAGCAATTTCTGTGTTTCATTAACACTCTGATAGTCCACAGTTTACAGGATGCCTCCAGATGCACATCGGAACCTACTACTGGTCTAACAGGAAACGATCAAAGGGTAGAACGTTTCAGACAATACTCCCATGGGGGAAAGTGCGCATGGTGACTGTTGTTTTCAATCCCGATGCAATTTCTGTGTTTCATCAACACTCAGATAGTGCACAGATTACATAATGCCTCCAGATGTGCATCTGAAACTACTACTGGTCTTCCTGGGAACGATGAAAGAGTAGACTGTTTGTGACATTACTCCCACGAAGGAAAGTGCGCATGGTGACTGTTGTGTTCAATCCCGATGCAATTTCTGAGTTTCATCAACACTCTGATAGTCCACAGATTACACATTGCCTCCAGATGTGCATCGGAAACTGCTACTGGTCTTCCTGGGAACGATCAAACAATAGACTGTTTGAGTCATTACTCCCATGGAGGAAATTGCGCGTGGTGACTGTTGTATTAAATCGCGATGCAATTTCTGTGTTTCAAGAACACTCTGCTAGCCCACAGACTACAGAATGCCTCCAGATGTGCATCGGACGCTACTACTGGTCTTCCAGGGAACGGTCAAAGCGTAGACTGTTTGAGACATTACTCCCATGGAGGAAAGTGCGCATGGTGACTGTTGAATTCAATCCCGATGCAATTTCGGTGTTTCATCAACACTCTGATAGTTAACAGGTTACAGAATGCCTCCAGATGTGCATCGGAAACTACTACTGGTCTTCCAGTGAACGATCAAAGCGTAGACTGTTTGAGACATTACTCCCATGGAGGAATGTGCGAATGGTGACTGTTGTATTCAATCCCGATGCAATTTCTGTGTTTCAACAACACTCTGATAGTAAACAGATTACAGAATGCCTCCAGATATGCATCGGAAACTACTACTGACCTTCCAGGGAACGATCAAAGCGTAGACTGTTTGAGACATTACTCCCATGGAGGAAAGTGCGCATGGTGACTGTTGTATTCCATCCCGATGCAGTTTCTGTGTTTCATCAACACTCTGATAGTCCACAGATTACACAATGCCTCCAGATGTGCATCGGAAACTTCTACTGGTCTTCCAGGGAACGATCAAAGCGTAAACTCTTTGAGACATTACTCCCATGGAGGAAAGTGCGCATGGTGACTGTTGTATTCAATCCCGATTCAATTTCCGTGTTTTATCAACACTCTGATAGTCCACAGATAACAGAATGGCTAAAGATGTGCATCGGAAACTACTATCGGTCTTCCAGGGAATGATCAAAGCGTAGACTGTTTGAGACATTACTCCCATGATGGGAAGTGCGCATGGTGACTGTTGTATTCAATCCCGATCCAATTTCTCTGTTTCATCAACACTTTGAAGCTCCACAGATTACAGAATGCCTCCAGATGTGCATTGGAATCTTCTACTGGTCTTCCAGGGAACGATCAAGCCGTAGACTGTTTGAGATATTACTCCCATGGAGGAAAGTGCGCATGGTTACTGTTGTATTCAATCCCGATGCAATTTCTGTGTTTCAACAACACTCTGATAGTCCACAGCTTACAGAATGCCTCCAGATGTGCATTGGAAACTACTACTGGTCTTCCAGGGAACGATCAAAGTGTAGACTGTTTGGGACATTACTCCTGTGGAGGAAAGTGCGAATTGTGACTGTTGTATTCAATCCCGATGCAATTTCTGTGTTTCATCAACACTCTGATAGTCCACAGATTACAGAATGCCTCCAGATGTGCATCGGAAACTAATACTGGTCTTCGAGGGAACGATCAAAGCATAGATTGTTAGAGACATTACTACCGTGGAGGAAAGTGCGCATGGTGACTTTTGTATTTAATCCCGATGCAATTTCTGTGTTTCGTCAACACTCAGTTAGTCCACAGATTACAGAATATATCCAGATGTGCATCGGAAACTACTAATGGTCTTCCAGGAAACGATCAAAGCGTAGACTGTTTGAGACATTACTCCCATAGAGGAAAGAGCGCATGGTGACTGTTGTATTCCATCCCGATGCAGTTTCTGTGTTTCATCAACACTCTGATAGTCCACAGGTTACACAATGCCTCCAGATGTGCATCGGAAACTTCTACTGGTCTTCCAGGGAACGATCAAAGCGTAAACTCTTTGAGACATTACTCCCATGGAGGAAAGTGCGCATGGTGACTGTTATATTCAATCCCGATTCAATTTCCGTGTTTTATCAACACTCTGATAGTCCACAGATATCAGAATGACTAAAGATGTGCATCGGAAACTACTACTGGTCTTCCAGGGATCGATCAAAGCGTAGACTATTTGAGACATTACTCCCATGGAGGGAAGTGCGCATGGTGACTGTTGTATTCAATCCCGAAGCATTTTCTGTGTTTCATCAACACTCTGATAGTCCACAGTTTACAGAATGCCTCCAGATGTGCATCGGAACCTACTACTGGTCTAACAGGGAACGATCAAAGGGTAGAACGTTTCAGACAATACACCCATGGGGGAAAGTGTGCATGGTGACTGTTGTTTTCAATCCCGATGCAATTTCTGTGTTGCATCAACACTCAGATAGTCCACAGGTTACAGAATGCCTCCAGATGTGCATATGAAACTACTACTGGTCTTCCTGGGAACGATCAAAGAGTAGACTGTTTGTGACACTACTCCCACGGAGGAAAGTGGCATGGTGACTGTTGTATTCAATCCCGATGCAATTTCTGAGTTTCATCAACACTCTGATAGTCCACAGATTACAGATTGCCTCCAGACGTGCATCGGAAACTGCTACTGGTCTTCCTGGGAACGATCAAACAATAGACTGTTTGAGACATTACTCCCATGTAGGGAAATGCGCATGGTGACTTGTATTCAATCGCGATGCAATTTCTGTGTTTCATCAACACTTTGAAGGTCCACAGATTACAGAATGCCTCCAGATGTGCATCGGAAACTACTACTGGTCTTCCTGGGAACGATCAAAGCGTAAACTCTTTGAGACATTACTCCCATTGAGGAAAGTGCGCATGGTGACTGTTGTATTCAATCCCGATTCAATTTCCGTGTTTTATCAACACTCTGATAGTCCACAGATAACAGAATGACTAAAGATGTGCATCGGAAACTACTACTGGTCTTCCAGGGAACGATCAAAGCGTAGACTGTTTGAGACATTACTCCCATGGAGGGAAGTGCGCATGGTGACTGTTGTATTCAATCCCGAAGCAATTTCTGTGTTTCATTAACACTCTGATAGTCCACAGTTTACAGGATGCCTCCAGATGCACATCGGAACCTACTACTGGTCTAACAGGAAACGATCAAAGGGTAGAACGTTTCAGACAATACTCCCATGGGGGAAAGTGCGCATGGTGACTGTTGTTTTCAATCCCGATGCAATTTCTGTGTTTCATCAACACTCAGATAGTGCACAGATTACATAATGCCTCCAGATGTGCATCTGAAACTACTACTGGTCTTCCTGGGAACGATCAAAGAGTAGACTGTTTGTGACATTACTCCCACGAAGGAAAGTGCGCATGGTGACTGTTGTATTCAATCCCGATGCAATTTCTGAGTTTCATCAACACTCTGATAGTCCACAGATTACAGATTGCCTCCAGATGTGCATCGGAAACTGCTACTGGTCTTCCTGGGAACGATCAAACAATAGACTGTTTGAGTCATTACTCCCATGGAGGAAATTGATCGTGGTGACTGTTGTATTAAATCGCGATGCAATTTCTGTGTTTCAAGAACACTCTGCTAGTCCACAGACTACAGAATGCCTCCAGATGTGCATCGGACGCTACTACTGGTCTTCCAGGGAACGGTCAAAGCGTAGACTGTTTGAGACATTACTCCCATGGAGGAAAGTGCGCATGGTGACTGTTGAATTCAATCCCGAAGCAATTTCGGTGTTTCATCAACACTCTGATAGTTAACAGGTTACAGAATGCCTCCAGATGTGCATCGGAAACTACTACTGGTCTTCCAGAGAACGATCAAAGCGTAGACTGTTTGAGACATTACTCCCATGGAGGAATGTGCGAATGGTGACTGTTGTATTCAATCCCGATGCAATTTCTGTGTTTCAACAACACTCTGATAGTAAACAGATTACAGAATGCCTCCAGATATGCATCGGAAACTACTACTGACCTTCCAGGGAACGATCAAAGCGAAGACTGTTTGAGACATTACTCCCATGGAGGAAAGTGCGCATGGTGACTGTTGTATTCCATCCCGATGCAGTTTCTGTGTTTCATCAACACTCTGATAGTCCACAGATTACACAATGCCTCCAGATGTGCATCGGAAACTTCTACTGGTCTTCCAGGGAACGATCAAAGCGTAAACTCTTTGAGACATTACTCCCATGGAGGAAAGTGCGCATGGTGACTGTTGTATTCAATCCCGATTCAATTTCCGTGTTTTATCAACACTCTGATAGTCCACAGATAACAGAATGGCTAAAGATGTGCATCGGAAACTACTATCGGTCTTCCAGGGAACGATCAAAGCGTAGACTGTTTGAGACATTACTCCCATGGAGGGAAGTGCGCATGGTGACTGTTGTATTCAATCCCGATCCAATTTCTCTGTTTCATCAACACTCAGTTAGTCCACAGATTACATAATGGCTCCAGATGTGCATCGGAAACTACTACTGGTCTTCCAGGGAACGATCAAAGCATAGACTGTTAGAAGTATTACTCCCATGGAGGGAAGTGCGCTTGGTGACTGTTGTATTAAATCGCGATGCAATTTCTGTGTTTCATCAACACTTTGAAGCTCCACAGATTACAGAATGCCTCCAGATGTGCATTGGAATCTTCTACTGGTCTTCCAGGGAACGATCAAGCCGTAGACTGTTCGAGATATTACTCCCATGGAGGAAAGTGCGCATGGTTACTGTTGTATTCAATCCCGATGCAATTTCTGTGTTTCAACAACACTCTGATAGTCCACAGCTTACAGAATGCCTCCAGATGTGCATTGGAAACTACTACTGGTCTTCCAGGGAACGATCAAAGTGTAGACTGTTTGGGACATTACTCCTGTGGAGGAAAGTGCGAATTGTGACTGTTGTATTCAATCCCGATGCAATTTCTGTGTTTCATCAACACTCTGATAGTCCACAGATTACAGAATGCCTCCAGATGTGCATCGGAAACTAATACTGGTCTTCGAGGGAACGATCAAAGCATAGATTGTTAGAGACATTACTCCCGTGGAGGAAAGTGCGCATGGTGACTTTTGTATTCAATCCCGATGCAATTTCTGTGTTTCGTCAACACTCAGTTAGTCCACAGATTACAGAATGCCTCCAGATGTGCATCGGACACTACTAATGGTCTTCCAGGAAACGATCAAAGCGTAGACTGTTTGAGACATTACTCCCATGGAGGAAAGAGCGCATGGTGACTGTTGTATTCCATCCCGATGCAGTTTCTGTGTTTCATCAACACTCTGATAGTCCAAAGGTTACACAATGCCTCCAGATGTGCATCGGAAACTTCTACTGGTCTTCCAGGGAACGATCAAAGCGTAAACTCTTTGAGACATTACTCCCATGGAGGAAAGTGCGCATGGTGACTGTTGTATTCAATCCCGATTCAATTTCCGTGTTTTATCAACACTCTGATAGTCTACAGATATCAGAATGACTAAAGATGTGCATCGGAAACTACTACTGGTCTTCCAGGGATCGATCAAAGCGTAGACTATTTGAGACATTACTCCCATGGAGGGAAGTGCGCATGGTGACTGTTGTATTCAATCCCGAAGCAATTTCTGTGTTTCATCAACACTCTGATAGTCCACAGTTTACAGAATGCCTCCAGATGTGCATCGGAACCTACTACTGGTCTAACAGGGAACGATCAAAGGGTAGAACGTTTCAGACAATACACCCATGGGGGAAAGTGTGCATGGTGACTTTTGTTTTCAATCCCGATGCAATTTCTGTGTTGCATCAACACTCAGATAGTCCACAGGTTACAGAATGCCTCCAGATGTGCATATGAAACTACTACTGGTCTTCCTGGGAACGATCAAAGCATAGACTGTTTGAGGTATTACTCCCATGGAGGGAAGTGCGCTTGGTGACTGTTGTATTAAATCGCGATGCAATTTCTGTGTTTCATCAACACTTTGAAGCTCCACAGATTACAGAATGCCTCGAGATGTGCATCGGAATCTTCTACTGGTCTTCCAGGAACGATCAAACCATAGACTGTTTGAGACATTACTCCCATTGATTAAAGTGCGCATGGTGACTGTTGTATTCAATCCCGATGCAATTTCTGTGTTTCATCAACACTCTGATAGTCCACAGATTACAGAATGCTTCCAGACGTGCATCGGAAACTAATACTGGTCTTCGAGGGAACGATCAACGCATAGACTGTTTGAGACATTACTCCCATGGAGGAAAGTGCGCATGGTGACTTTTGTATGCAATCCCGATGCAATTTCTGTGTTTCGTCAACACTCAGTTAGTCCACAGATTACAGAATGCCTCCAGATGTGCATCGGAACCTACTACTGGTCTAACAGGGAACGATCAAAGGGTAGAACGTTTCAGACAATATTCCCATATGGGAAAGTGTGCATGGTGACTGTTGTTTTAAATCCCGATGCAATTTCTGTGTTTCATCAACACTCAGATAGTCCACAGATTACACAATGCCTCCAGATGAGCATCGGAAACTTCTACTGGTCTTCCAGGGAACGATCAAAGCGTAAACTCTTTGAGACATTACTCCCCTTGAGGAAAGTGCGCATGGTGACTGTTGTATTCAATCCCAATTCAATTTCCGTGTTTTATCAACACTCTGATAGTCCACAGATAACAGAATGACTAAAGATGTGCACCGGAAACTACTACTGGTCTTCTAGTGAACGATTAAAGCGAAGATTGTTTGAGGCACTACTCCCATGGAGAAAATTGCGCATGGTTACTGATGTACTAAATCCCGATGCAAATTCTGTGTTTCATCAACACTTTGAATGTCCACGGATTACAGAATGCCTCGAGATGTGCATCGGAGTCTTCTACTGGTCTTCCAGGGAACGATCAAACCGTAGACTGTTTGAGACATTACTCCCATTGAGGAAAGTGCGCATGGTGACTGTTGTTTTCAATCCCGATGCAATTTCTGTGTTTCAACAACACTCTGATAGTCCACAGATTAGAGAACGCCTCCAGATGTGCATCGGAAAGCACTACTGGGCTTCCAGGGACCGAACAAAGGGTACCCTCTTTGAGACATTACTCCCAAGGAGGAAAGTGCGAATGGTGACTGTTGTATTCAATCCCGATGCAATTTCTGTGTTTCAATAGCACTCGGATAGTCCACAGATTACAGAATGCCTCCAGATGTGCATCGGAAACTACTACTGGTCTTCCAGGGAACGATCAAAGCGTAGACTGTTTGAGACATTACTCCTGTGGAGGAAAGTGCGAATGGTGACTGTTGTATTCAATCCCGATGCAATTTCTGTGTTTCATCAACACTCTGATAGTCCACAGATTACAGAATGCCTCCAGATGTGCATCGGAAACTAATACTAGATTTCGAGGGGACGATCAAAGCATACACTGTTTGAGACATTACTCCCATGGAGGAAAGTGCGCATGGTGACTTTTGTATTCAATCGCGATGCAATTTCTGTGTTTCATCAACACTCTGATAGTCCACAGATTACACAATGCCTCCAGCTGTCCATCGGAAACTTCTACTGGTCTTCCAGGGAACGATCAAAGCGTAAACTCTTTGAGACATTACTCCCATTGAGGAAAGTGCGCATGGTGACTGTTGTATTCAATCCCGATTCAATTTCCGTGTTTTATCAACACTCTGATAGTCCACAGATAACAGAATGACTAAAGATGTGCATCGGAAACTACTACTGGTCTTCCAGGGAACGATCAAAGCGTAGACTGTTTGAGACATTACTCCCATGGAGGGAAGTGCGCATGGTGACTGTTGTATTCAATCCCGAAGCAATTTCTGTGTTTCATCAACACTCTGATAGTCCACAGTTTACAGGATGCCTCCAGATGCACATCGGAACCTACTACTGGTCTAACAGGAAACGATCAAAGGGTAGAACGATTCAGACAATACTCCCATGGGGGAAAGTGCGCATGGTGACTGTTGTTTTCAATCCCGATGCAATTTCTGTGTTTCATCAACACTCAGATAGTCCACAGATTACAGAGTGCCTCCAGATGTGCATCTGAAACTACTACTGGTCTTCCTGGGAACGATCAAAGAGTAGACTGTTTGTGACATTACTCCCACAGAGGAAAGTGCGCATGGTGACTGTTGTATTCAATCCCGATGCAATTTCTGAGTTTCATCAACACTCTGATAGTCCACAGATTACAGATTGCCTCCAGATGTGCATCGGAAACTGCTACTGGTCTTCCTGGGAACGATCAAACAATAGACTGTTTGAGACATTACTCCAAGGGAGAGATGTGCGCATGGTGACTTGTATTCAATCACAATGCAATTTCTGTGTTTCATCAACACTTTGAAGGTCCACAGATTACAGAATGCCTCCAGACGTGGATCGGAAACTACTACTGGTCTTCCTGGGAACGATCAAAGCATAGACTGTTTGAGGTATTACTCCCATGGAGGAAAGTGCGCATGGTGACTGTTGTATTCAATTCCGATGCAATTTCTGTGTTTCACCAACACTCAGTTAGTCCACAGATTACAGAATGACTCCAGATGTGCATCGGAATCTACTACTGGACTTCCAGGGAACGATCAAAGCATAGACTGTTTGAGGTATTACTCCCAATGAGGGAAGTGCGCTTGGTGACTGTTGTATTAAATCGCGATGCAATTTCTTTGTTTCATCAACACTTTGAAGCTCCACAGATTACAGAATGCCTCCAGATGTGCATTGGAATCTTGTACTGGTCTTCCAGGGAACGATCAAGCCGTAGACTCTTTGAGATATTACTCCCATGGAGGAAAGTGCGCATTGTTACTGTTGTATTCAATCCCGATGCAATTTCTGTGTTTCATCAACACTCTGATAGTCCACAGATTACAGAATGCCTCCAGATGTGCATCGGAAACTAATACTGGTCTTCGAGGGAACGATCAAAGCATAGACTGTTTAAGACATTACTCCTGTGGAGGAAAGTGCGCATGGTGACTTTTGTATTCAATCCCAATGCAATTTCTGTGTTTCGTCAACACTCAGTTAGTCCACAGATTACAGAATGCCTCCAGATGTGCATCGGAAACTACTACTGGTCTTCCAGGAAACGATCAAAGCGTAGACTGTTAGAGACATTACTCCCATGGATGAAAGTGCGCATGGTGACTGTTGTATTCCATCCCGATGCAGTTTCTGTGTTTCATCAACACTCTGATAGTCCACAGATTACACAATGCCTCCAGATGTGCATCGGAAACTTCTACTGGTCTTCCAGGGCACGATCAAAGCGTAAACTCTTTGAGACATTACTCCCATGGAGGAAAGTGCGCATGGTGACTGTTGTATTCAATCCCGATTCAATTTCCGTGTTTTATCAACACTCTGATAGTCCACAGATAACAGAATGACTAAAGATGTGCATCGGAAACTACTACTGGTCTTCCAGGGAACGATCAAATCGTAGACTGTTTGAGACATTACTCCCATGGAGGGAAGTGCGCATGGTGACTGTTGTATTCAATCCCGAAGCAATTTCTGTGTTTCATCAACACTCTGATAGTCCACAGTTTACAGAATGCCTCCAGATGTGCATCGGAACCTACTACTGGTCTAACAGGGAACGATAAAAGGGTAGAACGTTTCAGACAATATTCCCATGTGGGAAAGAGTGCATGGTGACTGTTGTTTTAAATCCCGATGCAATTTCTGTGTTTCATCAACACTCAGATGGTCCACAGATTACAGAATGATTCCAGATGTGCATCTGAAACTACTACTGGTCTTCCAGGAAACGATCAAAGCGTAGACTGTTAGAGACATTACTCCCATGGAGGGAGGTGCGCATGGTGACTTGTATTCACTCACGATGCAATTTCTGTGTTTCATCAACACTTTGAAGGTCCACAGATTACAGAATGCCTCCAGATGTGCATCGGAAACTACTACTGGTCTTCCTGGGAACGATCAAAGTATAGACTGTTTGAGGTATTACTCCCTTGGAGGAAAGTGCGCATGGTGACTGTTGTATTCAATCCCGATGAAATTTCTGTGTTTCATCAACACTCAGTTAGTCCACAGATTACAGAATGACTCCAGATGTGCATCGGAAACTACTACTGGTCTTCCAGGGAACGATCAAAGCATAGACTGTTTGAGGTATTACTCCCATGGAGGGAAGTGCGCTTGGTGACTGTTGTATTAAATCGCGATGCAATTTCTGTGTTTCATCAACACTTTGAAGCTCCACAGATTACAGAATGCCTCCAGATGTGCATTGGAATCTTCTACTGGTCTTCCAGGGAACGATGAAGCCGTAGACTGTTTGAGATATTACTCCCATGGAGGAAAATGCGCATGGTTACTGTTGTATTCAAACCCGATGCAATTTCTGTGTTTCAACAACACTCTGATAGTCCACAGCTTACAGAATGCCACCAGATGTGCATCGGAAACAACTACTGGTCTTCTAGGGAGCGATTAAAGCGAAGATTGTTTGAGGCACTACTCCCATGGAGAAAATTGCGCATGGTTACTGATGTACTAAATCCCGATGCAAATTCTGTGTTTCATCAACACTTTGAAGGTCCACGGATTACAGAATGCCTCGAGATGTGCATCGGAATCTTCTACTGGTCTTCCAGGGAACGATCAAACCGTAGACTGTTTGAGACATAACTCCCATTGAGGAAAGAGCGCATGGTGACGTTTGTATTCAATCCCGATGCAATTTCTGTGTTTCAACAACACTCTGATAGTCCACAGATTACAGAACGCCTCCAGATGTGCATCGGAAAGCACTACTGGTCTTCCAGTGAACGATCAAAGCGTAGACTGTTTGAGACACTACTCCCATGGAGGAAAGTCCGAATGGTGACTGTTGTATTCAATCGCGAGGTAATTTCTGTGTTTCAACACCACTCCGATGGTAAACAGATAACAGAATGCCTACAGATGTGCATCGGAAACTACTACTGGTCTTCCAGGGAACGATCAAAGCGTTGACTGTTTGAGACATTACTCCCATGCAGGAAAGTGCGGACAGTGACTGTTGTATTCAATCCCGATGCAATTTCAGTGTTTCATCAACATTCTGATAGTCCACAGATTACAGAATGCCTCCAGATGTGCACCGGAGAATACTACTGGTCTTCCAGGGAGCGATCAAAGCGTAGACTGTTTGAGACAATACTCCCATGGGGGAAAGTGCCCATGGTAACTGTTGTATTCAATCCCGATGCAATTTCTGTGTTCATCAACACTCTCATAGTCCTCAGATTACAGAATGCCTCCAGATGTCCATCGGATACTACTACTGGTCTACCAGGGAACGATCAAAGCGTAATCTGTTTGAGACATTACTCTCATGGAGGAAAGTGCGCATGGTGACTGTTGTATTCAATCCCGATGCAATTTCTGTGTTTCATCAACACTCAGTTAGTCCACAGATTACAGAATGACTCCAGATGTGCATCGGAAACTACTACTGGTCTTCCAGGGAACGATCAAAGCATAGACTGTTTGAGGTATTACTCCCATGGAGGGAAGTGCGCTTGGTGACTGTTGTATTAAATCGCGATGCAATTTCTGTGTTTCATCAACACTTTGAAGCTCCACAGATTACAGAATGCCTCCAGATGTGCATTGGAATCTTCTACTGGTCTTCCAGGGAACGATGAAGCCGTAGACTGTTTGAGATATTACTCCCATGGAGGAAAGTGCGCATGGTTACTGTTGTATTCAATCCCGATGCAATTTCTGTGTTTCAACAACACTCTGATAGTCCACAGCTTACAGAATGCCACCAGATGTGCATCGGAAACAACTACTGGTCTTCTAGGGAGCGATTAAAGCGAAGATTGTTTGAGGCACTACTCCCATGGAGAAAATTGCGCATGGTTACTGATGTATTAAATCCCGATGCAATTTCTGTGTTTCATCAACACTCTGATAGTCCACAGATTTCAGAATGCCTCCAGATGTGCATGGGAAACTACTACTTTTCTTCCAGGGAACGATCATGGCGTAGACTGTTTGAGACATTACTCCCATGGAGGAAAGTGCGCATGGTGGCAGTTATATTCAATCCCGATACAGTTTCTGTCTTTCATCAACACTCTGATAGTCCACACAGTACAGAATGCCTCCAGATGTGCATGGGAAACTACTACTTTTCTTCCAGGGATCGATCAAGGCGTAGACTGTTTGAGACATTACACCCATGGAGGAAAGTGCGCATGGTGACTGTTGTATTCAATCACGATGCAATTTTTGTGTTTCATCAACACTTTGAAGGTCCACAGATTACAGAATGCTTTAAGATGTGAATCGGAAACTTCTACTGGTCTTCGAGGAAACGATCAAAGCATAGACTGTTTGAGACATTACTCGCGTGGAAGAAAGTGCGCATGGTGACTGTTGTATTCCATCCCGATGCAATTTCTGTGTTTCATCAACACTCAGTTAGTCCACAGATTACAGAATGCCTCCAGATGTGCATCGGAAACTACTACTGCTCTTCCAGGGAACGATCAAAGCGTAGACTGTTTGAGACATTACTCCCATGGAGGAAAGTGCGAATGGTGACTGTTGTTCTCAATCCCGATGCAATTTCCGTGTTTCATCAACACTCTGATAGTCCACAGATTACAGAAAGCCACCAGATGTGCATCGGAAACTACTACTGGTCTTCCAGGGAACGATCAAAGCGTAGACTGTTTAAGATATTACTCCAGTGGAGGAGAGTGCACATGGTAACTGTTGTATTCAATCCCGATGCAATTTCTGTGTTTCATCAACACTCTGATATTGCACAGATTACAGAATGACACCAGATGTGCATCGGAAATAACTACTGGTCTTCCAGGGAACGATCAAATCGTAGACTGTTTGAGACATTACTCCTGTTGAGGAATGTGCGCATGGTGACTGTTGTATTCAATCCCGATGCAATTTCTGTGTTTCATAAACACCGGGATAGAAAACAAATTACAGAATTCCTTTAGATGTGCATCGGAAACTACTACTGTTCTTCAGGGAACGATCAAATCGATGACAGTTTGAGATATTACTCGCATGTAGGAATGTGCGCATGGTGACTGTTGTATTCAATCACGATGCAATTTCTGTGTTTCATCAACACTTTAAAGGTCCACAGATTACAGAATGCCTCCAGATGTGCATCGGAAACTACTACTGGTCTTCCAGGGAACGATGAAAGCGTAGACTGTTTGAGACATTACTCCCATGGACGAAAGTCCGTCATAGTGACTGTTGTATTCAATCCCGATGCAATTTCTGTGTTTCATCAACACTCTGATAGTCCACAGATAACAGAATGACTAAAGATGTGCATCGGAAACTACTACTGGTCTTCCAGGGAACGATCAAAGCGTATACTGTTTGAGACATTACTCCCATGGAGGGAAGTGCGCATGGTGACTGTTGTATTCAATCCCGAAGCAATTTCTGTGTTTCATCAACACTCTGATAGTCCACAGATTACACAATGCCTCCAGCTGTCCATCGGAAACTTCTACTGTTCTTCCAGGGAACGATCAAAGCGTAAACTCTTTGAGACATTTCTCCCATTGAGGAAAGTGCGCATGGTGACTGTTGTATTCAATTCCGATTCAATTTCCGTGTTTTATCAACACTCTGATAGTCCACAGATAACAGAATGACTAAAGATGTGCATCGGAAACTACTACTGGTCTTCCAGGGAACGATCAAAGCGTAGACTGTTTGAGACATTACTCCCATGGAGGGAAGTGCGCATGGTGACTGTTGTATTCAATCCCGAAGCAATTTCTGTGTTTCATCAACACTCTGATAGTCCACAGTTTACAGGATGCCTCCAGATGCGCATCGGAACCTACTACTGGTCTAACAGGAAACGATCAAAGAGTAGAACGTTTCAGACAATACTCCCATGGGGGAAAGTGCGCATGGTGACTGTTGTTTCCAATCCCGATGCAATTTCTGTGTTTCATCAACACTCAGATAGTCCACAGATTACAGAATGCCTACAGATGTGCATCTGAAACTACTACTGGTCTTCCTGGGAACGATCAAAGAGTAGACTGTTTGTGACATTACTCCCACGGAGGAAAGTGCGCATGGTGACTGTGGTATTCAATCCCGATGCAATTACTGAGTTTCATCAACACTCTGCTAGTCCACAGATTACAGATTGCCTCCAGATGTGCATCGGAAACTGCTACTGGTCTTCCTGGGAACGATCAAACAATAGACTGTTTGAGACATTACTCCAATGGAGGGATGTGCGCATGGTGACTTGTATTCAATCACGATGCAATTTCTGTGTTTCATCAACAGTTTGAAGGTCCACAGATTACAGAATGCCTCCAGATGTGCATCGGAAACTACTACTGGTCTTCCTGGGAACGATCAAACATAGACTGTTTGAGGTATTACTCCCATGGAGGAAAGTGCGCATGGTGACTGTTGTATTCAATCCCGATGCAACTTCTGTGTTTGTCCAACACTCAGTTAGTCCACAGATTACAGAATGACTCCAGATGTGCATCGGAAACTACTACTGGTCTTCCAGGGAACGATCAAAGCATAGACTGTTTGAGGTATTACTCCCATGGAGGGAAGTGCGCTTGGTGACTGTTGTATTAAATCGCGATGCAATTTCTGTGTTTCATCAACACTATGAAGCTCCACAGATTACAGAATGCCTCCAGATGTGCATTGGAATCTTCTACTGGTCTTCCAGGGAACGATCATGCCGTAGACTGTTTGAGATATTACTCCCATGGAGGAAAGTGCGCATGGTTACTGTTGTATTCAATCCCGATGCAATTTCTGTGTTTCATCAACACTCTGATAGTCCACAGATTACAGAATGCCTCCAGATGTGCATCAGAAACTAATACTGGTCTTCGAGGGAGGATCAAAGCATAGACTGTTTAAGACATTACTCCCGTGGAGGAAAGTGCGCATGGTGACTTTTGTATTCAATCCCGAGGCAATTTCTGTGTTTCGTCAACACTCATTTAGTCCACAGATTACAGAATGCCTCCAGATGTGCATCGGAAACTACTACTGGTCTTCCAGGAAACGATAAAAGAGTAGACTGTTTGAGACATTACTCCCATGGAGGAAAGTGCGCATGGTGACAGTTGTATTCAATCCCGATGCAATTTCTGTGTTTCATCAACACTCAGTTAGTCCACAGATTACAGAATGACTCCAGATGTGCATCGGAAACTACTACTGGTCTTCCTGGGAACGATCAAAGCATTGACTGTTTGAGGTATTACTCCCATGGAGGGAAGTGCGCTTGGTGACTGTTGTATTAAACCGCGATGCAATTTCTGTGTTTCATCAACACTTTGAAGCTCCACAGATTACAGAATGCCTCCAGATGTGCATTGGAATCTTCTACTGGTCTTCCAGGGAACGATCAAGCCGTAGACTGTTTGAGATATTACTCCCATGGAGGAAAGTGCGCATGGTTACTGTTGTATTCAATCCCGACGCAATTTCTGTGTTTCATCAACACTCTGATAGTCCACAGATTACAGAATGCCTCCAGATGTGCATCGGAAACTAATACTGGTCTTCGAGGGAACGATCAAAGCATAGACTGTTTAAGACATTACTCCCGTGGAGGAAAGTGGGCATGGTGACTTTTGTATTCAATCCCGAGGCAATTTCTGTGTTTCGTCAACACTCATTTAGTCCACAGATTACAGAATGCCTCCAGATGTGCATCGGAAACTACTACTGTACTTCCAGGAAACGATCAAAGCGTAAACTGTTTGAGACATTACTCCCATGGAGGAAAGTGCGCATGGTGACTGTTGTATTCCATCCCGATGCAGTTTCTGTGTTACATCAACACTCTGATAGTCCACAGATTACACAATGCCTCCAGATGTGCATCGGAAACTTCTACTGGTCTTCCAGGGAACGATCAAATCGTAAACTCTATGAGACATTACTCCCATGGAGGAAAGTGCGCATGGTGACTGTTGTATTCATTCCCGATTCAATTTCCGTGTTTTATCAACACTCTGATAGTCCACAGATAACAGAATGACTAAAGATGTGCATCGGAGACTACTAATGGTCTTCCAGGGAACGATCAAATCGTAGACTGTTTGAGACATTACTCCCATGGAGGGAAGTGCGCATGGTGACTGTTGTATTCAATCCCGATGCAATTTCTGTGTTTCATCAACACTCAGATAGTCCACAGATTACAGAATGCCTCCAGATGTGCATCTGAAACTACTACTGGTCTTCCTGGGAACGATCAAAGAGTAGACTGTTGTGACATTACTCCCACGGAGGAAAGTGTGCATGGTGACTGTTGTATTCAATCCCGATGCAATTTCTGAGTTTCATCAACACTCTGATAGTCCATAGATTACAGATTGCCTCTAGATGTGCATCGGAAACTGCTACTGGTCTTCCTGGGAACGATCAAACAATAGACTGTTTGAGACATTACTCCCATGGAGGGAGGTGCGCATGGTGACTTGTATTCACTCACGATGCAATTTCTGTGTTTCATCAACACTTTGAAGGTCCACAGATTACAGAATGCCTCCAGATGTGCATCGGAAACTACTACTGGTCTTCCAGGGAACGATAAAAGAGTAGACTGTTTGAGACATTACTCCCATGGAGGAAAGTGCGCATGGTGACTGTTGTATTCAATCCCGATGCAATTTCTGTGTTTCATCAACACTCAGTTAGTCCACAGATTACAGAATGACTCCAGATGTGCATCGGAAACTACTACTGGTCTTCCTGGGAACGATCAAAGCATAGACTGTTTGAGCTGTTACTCCCATGGAGGGAAGTGCGCTTGGTGACTGTTGTATTAAACCGCGATGCAATTTCTGTGTTTCATCAACACTTTGAAGCTCCACAGATTACAGAATGCCTCCAGATGTGCATTGGAATCTTGTACTGGTCTTCCAGGGAACGATGAAGCCGTAGACTGTTTGAGATATTACTCCCATGGAGGAAAGTGCGCATGGTTACTGTTGTATTCAATCCCGATACAATTTCTGTGTTTCAACAACACTCTGATAGTCCACAGATTACAGAATGCCTCCAGATGTGCATCGGAAACCACTACTGGTCTTCCAGTGAACGATCAAAGCGTAGACTGTTTGAGACACTACTCCCATTTAGGAAAGTCCGAATGGTGACTGTTGTATTCAATCGCGAGGCAATTTCTGTGTTTCAACACCACTCCGATGGTAAACAGATAACAGAATGCCTACAGATGTGCATCGGAAACTACTACTGGTCTTCCAGGGAACGATCAAAGCGTTGACTGTTTGAGACATTACTCCCATGCAGGAAAGTGCGGACAGTGACTGTTGTATTCAATCCCGATGCAATTTCTGTGTTTCATCAACATTCTGACAGTCCACAGATTACAGAATGCCTCCAGATGTGCACCGGAAAATACTACTGGTCTTCCAGGGAGCGATCAAAGCGTAGACTGTTTGAGACAATACTCCCATGGAGAAAATTGCGCATGGTTACTGATGTATTAAATCCCGATGCAATTTCTGTGTTTCATCAACACTCTGATAGTCCACAGATTTCAGAATGCCTCCAGATGTGCATGGGAAACTACTACTTTTCTTCCAGGGAACGATCATGGCGTAGACTGTTTGAGACATTACTCCCATGGAGGAAAGTGCGCATGGTGGCAGTTATATTCAATCCCGATACAGTTTCTGTCTTTCATCAACACTCTGATAGTCCACACAGTACAGAATGCCTCCAGATGTGCATGGGAAACTACTACTTTTCTTCCAGGGATCGATCAAGGCGTAGACTGTTTGAGACATTACACCCATGGAGGAAAGTGCGCATGGTGACTGTTGTATTCAATCACGATGCAATTTTTGTGTTTCATCAACACTTTGAAGGTCCACAGATTACAGAATGCTTTAAGATGTGAATCGGAAACTTCTACTGGTCTTCGAGGAAACGATCAAAGCATAGACTGTTTGAGACATTACTCGCGTGGAAGAAAGTGCGCATGGTGACTGTTGTATTCCATCCCGATGCAATTTCTGTGTTTCATCAACACTCAGTTAGTCCACAGATTACAGAATGCCTCCAGATGTGCATCGGAAACTACTACTGCTCTTCCAGGGAACGATCAAAGCGTAGACTGTTTGAGACATTACTCCCATGGAGGAAAGTGCGAATGGTGACTGTTGTTCTCAATCCCGATGCAATTTCCGTGTTTCATCAACACTCTGATAGTCCACAGATTACAGAAAGCCACCAGATGTGCATCGGAAACTACTACTGGTCTTCCAGGGAACGATCAAAGCGTAGACTGTTTAAGATATTACTCCAGTGGAGGAGAGTGCACATGGTAACTGTTGTATTCAATCCCGATGCAATTTCTGTGTTTCATCAACACTCTGATATTGCACAGATTACAGAATGACACCAGATGTGCATCGGAAATAACTACTGGTCTTCCAGGGAACGATCAAATCGTAGACTGTTTGAGACATTACTCCTGTTGAGGAATGTGCGCATGGTGACTGTTGTATTCAATCCCGATGCAATTTCTGTGTTTCATAAACACCGGGATAGAAAACAAATTACAGAATTCCTTTAGATGTGCATCGGAAACTACTACTGTTCTTCAGGGAACGATCAAATCGATGACAGTTTGAGATATTACTCGCATGTAGGAATGTGCGCATGGTGACTGTTGTATTCAATCACGATGCAATTTCTGTGTTTCATCAACACTTTAAAGGTCCACAGATTACAGAATGCCTCCAGATGTGCATCGGAAACTACTACTGGTCTTCCAGGGAACGATGAAAGCGTAGACTGTTTGAGACATTACTCCCATGGACGAAAGTCCGTCATAGTGACTGTTGTATTCAATCCCGATGCAATTTCTGTGTTTCATCAACACTCTGATAGTCCACAGATAACAGAATGACTAAAGATGTGCATCGGAAACTACTACTGGTCTTCCAGGGAACGATCAAAGCGTATACTGTTTGAGACATTACTCCCATGGAGGGAAGTGCGCATGGTGACTGTTGTATTCAATCCCGAAGCAATTTCTGTGTTTCATCAACACTCTGATAGTCCACAGATTACACAATGCCTCCAGCTGTCCATCGGAAACTTCTACTGTTCTTCCAGGGAACGATCAAAGCGTAAACTCTTTGAGACATTTCTCCCATTGAGGAAAGTGCGCATGGTGACTGTTGTATTCAATTCCGATTCAATTTCCGTGTTTTATCAACACTCTGATAGTCCACAGATAACAGAATGACTAAAGATGTGCATCGGAAACTACTACTGGTCTTCCAGGGAACGATCAAAGCGTAGACTGTTTGAGACATTACTCCCATGGAGGGAAGTGCGCATGGTGACTGTTGTATTCAATCCCGAAGCAATTTCTGTGTTTCATCAACACTCTGATAGTCCACAGTTTACAGGATGCCTCCAGATGCGCATCGGAACCTACTACTGGTCTAACAGGAAACGATCAAAGAGTAGAACGTTTCAGACAATACTCCCATGGGGGAAAGTGCGCATGGTGACTGTTGTTTCCAATCCCGATGCAATTTCTGTGTTTCATCAACACTCAGATAGTCCACAGATTACAGAATGCCTACAGATGTGCATCTGAAACTACTACTGGTCTTCCTGGGAACGATCAAAGAGTAGACTGTTTGTGACATTACTCCCACGGAGGAAAGTGCGCATGGTGACTGTGGTATTCAATCCCGATGCAATTACTGAGTTTCATCAACACTCTGCTAGTCCACAGATTACAGATTGCCTCCAGATGTGCATCGGAAACTGCTACTGGTCTTCCTGGGAACGATCAAACAATAGACTGTTTGAGACATTACTCCAATGGAGGGATGTGCGCATGGTGACTTGTATTCAATCACGATGCAATTTCTGTGTTTCATCAACAGTTTGAAGGTCCACAGATTACAGAATGCCTCCAGATGTGCATCGGAAACTACTACTGGTCTTCCTGGGAACGATCAAACATAGACTGTTTGAGGTATTACTCCCATGGAGGAAAGTGCGCATGGTGACTGTTGTATTCAATCCCGATGCAACTTCTGTGTTTGTCCAACACTCAGTTAGTCCACAGATTACAGAATGACTCCAGATGTGCATCGGAAACTACTACTGGTCTTCCAGGGAACGATCAAAGCATAGACTGTTTGAGGTATTACTCCCATGGAGGGAAGTGCGCTTGGTGACTGTTGTATTAAATCGCGATGCAATTTCTGTGTTTCATCAACACTATGAAGCTCCACAGATTACAGAATGCCTCCAGATGTGCATTGGAATCTTCTACTGGTCTTCCAGGGAACGATCATGCCGTAGACTGTTTGAGATATTACTCCCATGGAGGAAAGTGCGCATGGTTACTGTTGTATTCAATCCCGATGCAATTTCTGTGTTTCATCAACACTCTGATAGTCCACAGATTACAGAATGCCTCCAGATGTGCATCAGAAACTAATACTGGTCTTCGAGGGAGGATCAAAGCATAGACTGTTTAAGACATTACTCCCGTGGAGGAAAGTGCGCATGGTGACTTTTGTATTCAATCCCGAGGCAATTTCTGTGTTTCGTCAACACTCATTTAGTCCACAGATTACAGAATGCCTCCAGATGTGCATCGGAAACTACTACTGGTCTTCCAGGAAACGATAAAAGAGTAGACTGTTTGAGACATTACTCCCATGGAGGAAAGTGCGCATGGTGACAGTTGTATTCAATCCCGATGCAATTTCTGTGTTTCATCAACACTCAGTTAGTCCACAGATTACAGAATGACTCCAGATGTGCATCGGAAACTACTACTGGTCTTCCTGGGAACGATCAAAGCATTGACTGTTTGAGGTATTACTCCCATGGAGGGAAGTGCGCTTGGTGACTGTTGTATTAAACCGCGATGCAATTTCTGTGTTTCATCAACACTTTGAAGCTCCACAGATTACAGAATGCCTCCAGATGTGCATTGGAATCTTCTACTGGTCTTCCAGGGAACGATCAAGCCGTAGACTGTTTGAGATATTACTCCCATGGAGGAAAGTGCGCATGGTTACTGTTGTATTCAATCCCGACGCAATTTCTGTGTTTCATCAACACTCTGATAGTCCACAGATTACAGAATGCCTCCAGATGTGCATCGGAAACTAATACTGGTCTTCGAGGGAACGATCAAAGCATAGACTGTTTAAGACATTACTCCCGTGGAGGAAAGTGGGCATGGTGACTTTTGTATTCAATCCCGAGGCAATTTCTGTGTTTCGTCAACACTCATTTAGTCCACAGATTACAGAATGCCTCCAGATGTGCATCGGAAACTACTACTGTACTTCCAGGAAACGATCAAAGCGTAAACTGTTTGAGACATTACTCCCATGGAGGAAAGTGCGCATGGTGACTGTTGTATTCCATCCCGATGCAGTTTCTGTGTTACATCAACACTCTGATAGTCCACAGATTACACAATGCCTCCAGATGTGCATCGGAAACTTCTACTGGTCTTCCAGGGAACGATCAAATCGTAAACTCTATGAGACATTACTCCCATGGAGGAAAGTGCGCATGGTGACTGTTGTATTCATTCCCGATTCAATTTCCGTGTTTTATCAACACTCTGATAGTCCACAGATAACAGAATGACTAAAGATGTGCATCGGAGACTACTAATGGTCTTCCAGGGAACGATCAAATCGTAGACTGTTTGAGACATTACTCCCATGGAGGGAAGTGCGCATGGTGACTGTTGTATTCAATCCCGATGCAATTTCTGTGTTTCATCAACACTCAGATAGTCCACAGATTACAGAATGCCTCCAGATGTGCATCTGAAACTACTACTGGTCTTCCTGGGAACGATCAAAGAGTAGACTGTTGTGACATTACTCCCACGGAGGAAAGTGTGCATGGTGACTGTTGTATTCAATCCCGATGCAATTTCTGAGTTTCATCAACACTCTGATAGTCCATAGATTACAGATTGCCTCTAGATGTGCATCGGAAACTGCTACTGGTCTTCCTGGGAACGATCAAACAATAGACTGTTTGAGACATTACTCCCATGGAGGGAGGTGCGCATGGTGACTTGTATTCACTCACGATGCAATTTCTGTGTTTCATCAACACTTTGAAGGTCCACAGATTACAGAATGCCTCCAGATGTGCATCGGAAACTACTACTGGTCTTCCAGGGAACGATAAAAGAGTAGACTGTTTGAGACATTACTCCCATGGAGGAAAGTGCGCATGGTGACTGTTGTATTCAATCCCGATGCAATTTCTGTGTTTCATCAACACTCAGTTAGTCCACAGATTACAGAATGACTCCAGATGTGCATCGGAAACTACTACTGGTCTTCCTGGGAACGATCAAAGCATAGACTGTTTGAGCTGTTACTCCCATGGAGGGAAGTGCGCTTGGTGACTGTTGTATTAAACCGCGATGCAATTTCTGTGTTTCATCAACACTTTGAAGCTCCACAGATTACAGAATGCCTCCAGATGTGCATTGGAATCTTGTACTGGTCTTCCAGGGAACGATGAAGCCGTAGACTGTTTGAGATATTACTCCCATGGAGGAAAGTGCGCATGGTTACTGTTGTATTCAATCCCGATACAATTTCTGTGTTTCAACAACACTCTGATAGTCCACAGATTACAGAATGCCTCCAGATGTGCATCGGAAACCACTACTGGTCTTCCAGTGAACGATCAAAGCGTAGACTGTTTGAGACACTACTCCCATTTAGGAAAGTCCGAATGGTGACTGTTGTATTCAATCGCGAGGCAATTTCTGTGTTTCAACACCACTCCGATGGTAAACAGATAACAGAATGCCTACAGATGTGCATCGGAAACTACTACTGGTCTTCCAGGGAACGATCAAAGCGTTGACTGTTTGAGACATTACTCCCATGCAGGAAAGTGCGGACAGTGACTGTTGTATTCAATCCCGATGCAATTTCTGTGTTTCATCAACATTCTGACAGTCCACAGATTACAGAATGCCTCCAGATGTGCACCGGAAAATACTACTGGTCTTCCAGGGAGCGATCAAAGCGTAGACTGTTTGAGACAATACTCCCATGGGGGAATGTGCCCATGGTAACTGTTGTATTCAATCCCGATGCAATTTCTGTGTTCATCAACACTCTCATAGTCCTCAGATTACAGAATGCCTCCAGATGTCCATCGGATACTACTACTGGTCTTCCAGGGAACGATCAAAGCGTAAACTGTTTGAGACATTACTCTCATGGAGGAAAGTGCGCATGGTGACGGTTGTATTCAATCCCGATGCAATTTCTGTGTTTCATCAACACTCTGATAGTCCACAGATTACAGAATGCCTCCAGATGTGCATGGGAAACTACTACTTTTCTTCCAGGGAACGATCATGGCGTAGACTGTTTGAGACATTACTCCCATGGAGGAAAGTGCGCATGGTGGCAGTTATATTCAATCCCGATACAGTTTCTGTCTTTCATCAACACTCTGATAGTCCACACAGTACAGAATGCCTCCAGATGTGCATGGGAAACTACTACTTTTCTTCCAGGGATCGATCAAGGCATAGACTGTTTGAGACATTACTCCCATGGAGGAAAGTGCGCATGGTGACTGTTGTATTCAATCACGATGCAATTTTTGTGTTTCATCAACACTTTGAAGGTCCACAGATTACAGGATGCCTCAAGATGTGCATCGGAAACTACTACTGGTCTTCGAGGAAACGATCAAAGAATAGACTGTTTGAGACACTACTCCCGTGGAAGAAAGTGCGCATGGTGACTGTTGTATTCAATCCCGATGCAATTTCTGTGTTTCATCAACACTCTGATATTGCACAGATTACAGAATGACACCAGATGTGCATGGGAAATAACTACTGGTCTTCCAGGGAACGATCAAATCGTAGACTGTTTGAGACATTACTCCCGTTGAGGAAAGTGCGCATGGTGACTGTTGTATTCAATCCCGATGCAATTTCTGTGTTTCATAAACACCCGGATAGAAAACAAATTACAGAATTCCTTTAGATGTGCATCGGAAACTACTACTGTTCTTCAGGGAACGATCAAAGCGTAGACTGTTTAAGATATTACTCCAGTGGAGGAAAGTGCACATGGTAACTGTTGTATTCAATCCCGATGCAATTTCTGTGTTTCATCAACACTCTGATATTGCACAGATTACAGAATGACACCAGATGTGCATCGGAAATAACTACTGGTCTTCCAGGGAACGATCAAATCTTAGACTGTTTGAGACATTACTCCCGTTAAAGGAAAGTGCGCATGGTGACTGTTGTATTCAATCCCGATGCAATTTCTGTGTTTCATAAACACCCGGATAGAAAACAAATTACAGAATTCCTTTAGATGTGCATCGGAAACTACTACTGTTCTTCAGGGGTCGATCAAATCGATGACAGTTTGAGATATTACTCGCATGTAGGAAAGTGCGCATATTGACTGTTGTATTCAATCACGATGCAATTTCTGTGTTTCATCAACACTTTGAACATCCACAGATTACAGAATGCCTCCAGATGTGCATCGGAAACTACTACTGGTCTTCCAGGGAACGATCAAAGCGTAGACTGTTTGAGACATTACTCCCATGGAGGAAAGTGCGAATGGTGACTGTTGTATTCAATCCCGATGCAATTTCTGTGTTTCATCAACACTCTGATAGTCCACAGATTACAGAATGCCACCAGATGTGCATCGGAAACTACTACTGGTCTTCCAGGGAACGATCAAAGCGTAGACTGTTTAAGATATTACTCCAGTGGAGGAAAGTGCGCATGGTGACTGTTGTATTCAATCCCGATGCAATTTCTGTGTTTCATCAACACTTTGAAGGTCTACAGATTACAGAATGCCTCAAGATGTGCATCGGAAACTACTACTGGTCTTCCAGGGAACGATCAAAGCGTAGACTGTTTGAGATATTTCTCCCATGGAGAAAAGTGCGCATGGTTACTGTTGTATTCAATCCCGATGCAATTTCTGTGTTTCAACAACACTCTGATAGTCCACAGATTACAGAATGATACCAGATGTGCATCGGAAACTACTACTGGTCTCCCAATGAACGATCAAAGCGTAGACTGTTTGAGACATTACTCCCATTGACGAAAGTCCGCATAGTGACTGTTGTATTCAATCCCGATGCAATTTCTGTGTTTCAACAACACTCTCATAGTAAACAGATTACAGAATGCCTCCAGATATGCATCGGAAACTACTACTGGCCTTCCAGGGAACGATCAAAGCGTAGACTGTTTGAGACATTACTCCCATGGAGGAAAGTGGTCATGGTGACTGGTGTATTCAATCCCGATGCAATTTCTGTGTTTCATTAGCACTCGGATAGTCCACAGATTACAGAATGCCTCCAGATGTGCATCGGAAACTACTACTGGTCTTCCAGGGAACGATCAAAGCGTAGACTGTTTGAGACATTACTCCTGTGGAGGAAAGTGCGAATGGGGACTGTTCTATTCAATCCCGATGCAATTTCTGTGTTTCATCAACACTCTGATAGTCCACAGATTACAGAATGCCTCCAGATGTGCATCGGAAACTAATACTGGTCTTCGAGGGAACGATCAAAGCATAGACTGTTTGAGACATTACTCCCGTGGAGGAAAGTGCGCATGGTGACTTTTGTATTCAATCCCGATGCAATTTCTGTGTTTCGTCAACACTCAGTTAGCCCACAGATTACAGAATGCCTCCAGATGTGCATCGGAAACTACTACTGGTCTTCCAGGAAACGATCAAGCGTAGACTGTTTGAGACATTACTCCCATGGAGGAAAGTGCGCATGGTGACTGTTGTATTCCATCCCGATGCAGTTTCTGTGTTTCATCAACACTCTGATAGTCCACTGATTACACAATGCCTCCAGATGTGCATCGGAAACTACTACTGGTCTTCCAGGGAACGATCAAAGCGTAAACTCCTTGAGACATTACTCCAATGGAGGAAAGTGCGTATGGTAACTGTTGTTTGAATCCCGATATAATTTCTGTGTTTGATTAATACTCTGATAGTCCACAGGTTACAGAATGCTTCCAGATGTGCATCGGAAACTACTACTGGTCTTCCAGGGAACGATCAAAGCGTAGACTGTTTGAGACATTACTCCCATGGAGGAAAGTGCGCATGGTGACTGTTCTATTCAATCCCATTGCAATTTCTGTGTTTCATCAACACTCAAATAGTCCACAGATTACAGAATGCCTCCAGATGTGCATCTGAAACTACTACTGGTCTTCCTGGGAACGATCAAAGCGTAGACTGTTTGAGACATTACTCCCATGGAGGAAAGTGCGCATGGTGACTGTTGCATTAAATCCCGATGCAATTTATGTGTTTAATGAACACTCAGTTAGTCCACAAATTACAGAATGCCTCCAGATGTTCAACGGTAACTACTACTGGTCTAACAGGGAACGATCAAAGCGTAGTCTGTTTGAGACATTACTCCCATGGAGGAAAGTGCGCATGGTGACTGTTCTATTATATCCCATTGTAATTTCTGTGTTTCATCAACACTCAGTTAGTCCACAGATTACAGAATACCTCCAGATGTGCATCGGAAACTACTACTGGTCTTCCTGGGAACGATCAAAGCGTAGACTGTTTGAGACATTACTCCCATGGAGGAAAGTGCGCATGGTGACTGTTGCATTAAATCCCGATGCAATTTATGTGTTTAATCAACACTCAGTTAGTCCACAGATTACAGAATGCCTCCAGATGTGAATCGGAAACTACTACTGGTCTTCCAGGGAACGATCAAAGCGTAGACTGTTTGACACATTACTCCCATGGAGGAAAGTGCGCATGGTGACTGTTGTATTCAATCCCGAAGCAATTTCTGTGTTTCATCAACACTCTGATAGTCCACAGATTACAGAATGCCTCCAGATGTGCATCGGAAACTACTACTGGTCTAAAAGGGAACGATCAAAGGGTAGAATGTTTCAGACAATACTCTCATGGAGGAAAGTGCGCATGGTGACTGTTGTATTCCATCCCGATGCAATTTCTTTGTTTCATCAACACTCTGATAGTCCATCAGATTACAGAATGCCTCCAGATGTGCATCGGAAACTACTACTGGTCTTCCAGGGAACGATCAAAGCGCAAACTCTTTGAGACTTTACTCCCATGGAGGAAAGTGCGTATGGTGACTGTTGTATTCAATCCCGATGGAATTTCCGTGTTACATTAATACTCTGATAGTCCACAGATTACAGAATGCCTCCAGATGTGCATCGGAAACCACTACTGGTCTTCCAGTTAACGATCAAAGCGTAGACTGTTTGAGACATTACTCCCATGGAGGAAAGTGCGCATGGCGACTGTTGTATTCAATCCCGAAGCAATTTCTGTGTTTCATCAACACTCTGATAGTCCACAGATTACAGAATGCCTCCAGATGTGCATCGGAAACTATTACTGGTCTAACAGGGAACGATCAAAGGGTAGAATGTTTCAGACAATACTCTCATGGAGGAAAGTGCGCATGGTGACTGTTGTATTCAATCCCGATGGAATTTCTGTGTTTCATTAATACTCTGATAGTCCACAGATTACAGAATGCCTCCAGATGTGCATCGGAAACCACTACTGGTCTTCCAGTTAACGATCAAAGCGTAGACTGTTTGAGACATTACTCCCATGGAGGAAAGTGCGCATGGCGACTGTTGTATTCAATCCCGAAGCAATTTCTGTGTTTCATCAACACTCTGATGGTCCACAGAATACAGAATGAATTCAGATGTGAATCGTAAACTACTACTGGTCTAACAAGGAACGATCAAAGCGTAGAATGTTTGACACATTACTCCCATGGGGGAAAGTGCGCATGGTGACTTTTGTATTCAATAACGATGCAATTTCTGTGTTTCATCAACACTCTGATAGTCCACAGATTACAGATTGCCTCCAGATGTGCATCGAAAACTACTACTGTTCTTCCTGGGAACGATCAAAGCATAGAGTGTTTGAGACATTACTCCCATGGAGGAAAGTGCGCATGGTGACTGTTGTATTCCATACCGATGCAGTTTCTGTGTTTCATCAACACTCTGATAGTCCACAGATTACACAATGCCTCCAGATGTGCATCGGAAACTACAACTGGTCTAACAGGGAACGATCAGAAGGTAGACTGTTTGAGACATTACTCACATGGAGGAAAGTGCGCATGGTGACTGTTGTATTCAATCCCGAAGCAATTTCTGTGTTTCATCGACACTCTGATAGTCCACAGATTACAGAATGACTCCAGATGTGCATCGGAAACTACTACTGGTCTTCCAGGGAACGATCCAAGCGTAGACTGTTTGAGACATTACTCACATGGAGGAAAGTGCGCATGGTGACTGTTGTATTCAATAACGATGCAATTTCTGTGTTTCATCAACATTCTGATAGTCCACAGATTACAGATTGCCTCCAGATGTGCATCGAAAACTACTACTGGTCTTCCTGGGAACGATCAAAGCATAGAGTGTTTGAGACATTACTCCCATGGAGGAAAGTGCGCATGGTGACTGTTGTGTTCAATCACGATGTAATTTCTGTGTTTCATCAACACTTTGTAGGTCCACAGATTACAGAATGCCTCCAGATGTGCATCGGAAACTACTACTGGTCTTCAAGGGAACGATCAAAGCATAGACTGTTTGAGACATTACACCCGTGGAGGAAAGTGTGCATGGTTACTGTTGTATTCCTTCCCGATGCAGTTTCTGTGTTTCATCAACACTCTGATAGTCCACAGATTACACAATGCCTCCAGATGTGCATCGGAAACTACTACTGGTCTAACACGGAACGATCAAATGGTAGACTGTTTGAGACATTACTCACATAGAGGAATGTCCGCATGGTGACTGTTGTATTCAATCCCGAAGCAATTTCTGTGATTCATCGACAGTCTGATAGTCCACAGATTACAGAATGACTCCAGGTGTGCATCGGAAACTACTACTGGTCTAACAGGGAACGGTCAAAAGGTAGACTGTTTGAGACATTACTCACATAGAGGAATGTGCGCATGGTGACTGTTGTATTCAATCCCGAAGCAATTTCTGTGTTTCATCGACACTCTGATAGTCCACAGATTACAGAATGACTCCAGATGTGCATCGGAAACCATTACTGTTCTAACAGTTAACGATCAAAGCGTAGATTGTTTGAGACATTACTCCCATGGGGGAAAGTGTGCATGGTGACTGTTGTATTCAATCCCGATGCAATTTCTGAGTTTCATCTACACTCTGATAGTCCACAGATTACAGATTGCCTCCAGATGTGCATCGGAAACTAGTACTGGACTTCCAGGGAACGATCAAAGCGTAGACTGTTTGAGACATTACTCCCATGGAGGAAAGTGCGCATGGTGACTGTTGCATTAAATCCCGATGCAATTTATGTGTTTAATGAACACTCAGTTAGTCCACAAATTACAGAATGCCTCCAGATGTTCAACGGTAACTACTACTGGTCTAACAGGGAACGATCAAAGCGTAGTCTGTTTGAGACATTACTCCCATGGAGGAAAGTGCGCATGGTGACTGTTCTATTCAATCCCATTGTAATTTCTGTGTTTAATCAACACTCAGTTAGTCCACAGATTACAGAATGCCTCCAGATGTGAATCGGAAACTACTACTGGTCTTCCAGGGAACGATCAAAGCGTAGACTGTTTGAGACATTACTCCCATGGAGGAAAGTGCGCATGGTGACTGTTGTATTCAATCCCGAAGCAATTTCTGTGTTTCATCAACACTCTGATAGTCCACAGATTACAGAATGCCTCCAGATGTGCATCGGAAACTATTACTGGTCTAACAGGGAACGATCAAAGGGTAGAATGTTTCAGACAATACTCTCATGGAGGAAAGTGCGCATGGTGACTGTTGTATTCAATCCCGATGGAATTTCTGTGTTTCATTAATACTCTGATAGGCCACAGATTACAGAATGCCTCCAGATGTGCATCGGAAACCACTACTGGTCTTCCAGTTAACGATCAAAGCGTAGACTGTTTGAGACATTACTCCCATGGAGGAAAGTGCGCATGGCGACTGTTGTATTCAATCCCGAAGCAATTTCTGTGTTTCATCAACACTCTGATGGTCCACAGATTACAGAATGAATTCAGATGTGAATCGTAAACTACTACTGGTCTAACAAGGAACGATCAAAGCGTAGAATGTTTGACACATTACTCCCATGGGGGAAAGTGCGCATGGTGACTGTTGTATTCAATAACGATGCAATATCTGTGTTTCATCAACACTCTGATAGTCCACAGATTACAGATTGCCTCCAGATGTGCATCGAAAACTACTACTGTTCTTCCTGGGAACGATCAAAGCATAGAGTGTTAGAGACATTACTCCCGTTTAGGAATGTGCGCATGGTGACTGTTGTATTCAATCCCGATGCAATTTCTGTGTTTCATCAACACTCAGTTAGTCCACAGATTACAGAATGCCTTCAGATGTGGAACGGAAACTGCTACTTTTCTTCCAGGGAACGATCAAAGCGTAGACTGTTTGAGACATTACTCCCATAGAGGAAAGTGCGCATGGTGACTGTTGTATTCCATCCCGATGCAGTTTCTGTGTTTCATCAACACTCTGATAGTCCACAGATTACACAATGCCTCCAGATGTGCATCGGAAACTACTACTGGTCTAACAGGGAACGATCAAAAGGTAGACTGTTTGAGACATTACTCACATGGAGGAAAGTGCGCATGGTGACTGTTGTATTCAATCCCGAAGCAATTTCTGTGTTTCATCGACACTCTGATAGTCCACAGATTACAGAATGACTCCAGATGTGCATCGGAAACTACTACTGGTCTTCCAGGGAACGATCAAACGTAGACTGTTTGAGACATTACTCACATGGAGGAAAGTGCGCATGGTGACTGTTGTATTCAATAACGATGCAATTTCTGTGTTTCATCAACACTCTGGTAGTCCACAGATTACAGATTGCCTCCAGATGTGCATCGAAAACTACTACTGGTCTTCCTGGGAACAATCAAAGCATAGAGTGTTTGAGACATTACTCCCATGGAGGAAAGTGCGCATGGTGACTGTTGTGTTCAATCACGATGTAATTTCTGTGTTTCATCAACACTTTGTAGGTCCACAGATTACAGAATGCCTCCAGATGTGCATCGGAAACTACTACTGGTCTTCAAGGGAACGATCAAAGCATAGACTGTTTGAGACATTACACCCGTGGAGGAAAGTGTGCATGGTTACTGTTGTATTCCTTCCCGATGCAGTTTCTGTGTTTCATCAACACTCTGATAGTCCACAGATTACACAATGCCTCCAGATGTGCATCGGAAACTACTACTGGTCTAACAGGGAACGATCAAATGGTAGACTGTTTGAGACATTACTCACATAGAGGAATGTCCGCATGGTGACTGTTGTATTCAATCCCGAAGCAATTTCTGTGATTCATCGACACTCTGATAGTCCACAGATTACAGAATGACTCCAGGTGTGCAACGGAAACTACTACTGGTCTAACAGGGAACGATCAAAAGGTAGACTGTTTGAGACATTACCCACATAGAGGAATGTGCGCATGGTGACTGTTGTATTCAATCCCGAAGCAATTTCTGTGTTTCATCGACACTCTGATAGTCCACAGATTACAGTATGCCTCCAGATGTGCATCGGAAACCATTACTGTTCTAACAGTTAACGATCAAAGCGTAGATTGTTTGAGACATTACTCCCATGGGGGAAAGTGTGCATGGTGACTGTTGTATTCAATCCCGATGCAATTTCTGAGTTTCATCTACACTCTGATAGTCCACAGATTACAGATTGCCTCCAGATGTGCATCGGAAACTAGTACTGGACTTCCAGGGAACGATCAAAGCGTAGACTGTTTGAGACATTACTCACATGGAGGAAAGCGCGCGTGGTGACTGTTGTATTCAATCCCGAAGCAATTTCTGTGTTTCATCGACACTCTGATAGTCCACCGATTACAGAATGCCTCCAGATGTGCATCGGAAACCACTACTGGTCTAATAGGGAACGATCAAATCGTAGATTGTTTGAGACATTACTCCCATGGGGGAAAGTGTGCATGGTGAATGTTGTATTCAATCCCGATGCAATTTCTGAGTTTCATCAACACTCTGATAGTCCACAGATTACAGAATGCCTCCAGATGTGCAACGGAAAATACTACTGGTCTTCCAGGGAACGAACGAAGCGTAGACTGTTTGAGACATTACTCCTATGTAGGAAAGTGGGCATGGTGACTGTTGTATTCAATCCCGATGGAATTTCTTTGTTTCATCAACACTCTGATAGTCCACAGATTACAGAATGCCTCCAGATGTGCATCTGAAACTACTACTGGTCTTCCAGGGAACGATCAAAGCGTAAACTCTTTGAGACATTACTCCAATGGAGGAAAGTTCGAATGGTGACTGTTGTTTCAATCCCGATGGAATTTCTGTGTTTCATTAATACTCTGATAGTCCACAGGTTACAGAATGCCTCCAGATGTGCATAGGAAACTACTACTGGTCTTCGAGGGAACGATCAAAGCATAGACTGTTTGAGACATTACTCCCGTGGAGGTAAGTGGGCATGGTGACTGTTGTATTCAATCCCGATGCAATTTCTGTGTTTCTTCAACACTCAGTTAGTCCACAGATTACAGAATGCCTCCAGATGTGCAACGGAAACTGCTACTGGTCTTCCAGGGAACGATCAAAGCGTAGACTGTTTGTGACATTACTCCCATGGAGGAAAGTGCGCATAGTGACTGTTGCATTCAATCCCGACTCAATTTCCGTGTTTTAACAACACTATGATAGTTCACAGATAACAGAATGACTAAAGATGTGCATCGGAATCTACTACTGGTCTTCCAGGGAACGATCAAATCGTAGACTGTTTGAGACATTACTCCCATGGAGGAAAGTGCGCATGGCGACTGTTGTATTCAATCCCGAAGCAATTTCTGTGTTTCACCGACACCCTGATAGTCCACAGATTACAGAATGCCTCCTGATGTGCATCGGAAACTACTACTGGTCTAACAGGGAACGATCAAAGCGTAGATTGTTTGAGACATTACTCCCATGGGGGAAAGTGTGCATGGTGACTGTTTTATTCAATCCCGATGCAATTTCTGAGTTTCATCAACACTCTGATAGTCCACAGATTACAGAATGCCTCCAGATGTGCATCGGAAACTACTACTGGTCTAACAGGGAACGATGAAAGGGTAGAATGTTTCAGACAATACTCCCATGGAGGAAAGTGCGCATGGTGACTGTTGTATTCAACCCGATGGAATTTCTATGTTTCATTAATACTCTGATAGTCCACAGAATACAGAATGCCTCCAGATGAGCATCGGAAACCACTACTGGTCTTCCAGGGAACGATCAAAGCGTAGACTGTTTGAGACATTACTCCCATGGGGGAAAGTGCGCATGGTGACTGTTGTATTCAATCCCGAAGCAATTTCTGTGTTTCATTAATACTCTGCTAGTCCACAGATTACAGAATGCCTCCAGATGTGCATCGGAAACCACTACTGGTCTTCCAGGGAACGATCAAAGCGTAGACTGTTTGAGACATTACTTCCATGGAGGAAAGTGCGCATGGTGACTGTTGTATTCAATCCCGAAGCAATTTCTGTGTTTCATCAACACTCTGATAGTCCACAGATTACAGAATGAATTCAGATGTGCATCGGAAACTACTACTGGTCTAACAAGGAACGATCAAAGCATAGAGTGTTTGAGACATTACTCCCATGGGGGAAAGTGCGCATGGTGACTGTTGTATTCAATCCCGAAGCAATTTCTGTGTTTCATCGACACTCTGATAGTCCACAGATTACAGAATGCCTCCAGATGTGCATCGGAAACCACTACTGTTCTAACAGTTAACGATCAAAGCGTAGATTGTTTGAGACATTACTCCCATGGGGGAAAGTGTGCATGGTGACTGTTGTATTCAATCCCGATGCAATTTCTGAGTTTTATCTACACTCTGATAGTCCACAGATTACAGATTGCCTCCAGATGTGCAACGGAAAATACTACTGGTCTTCCAGGGAACGAACGAAGCGTAGACTGTTTGAGACATTACTCCTATGTAGGAAAGTGGGCATGGTGACTGTTGTATTCAATCCCGAAGCAATTTCTGTGTTTCACCGACACCCTGATAGTCCACAGATTACAGAATGCCTCCTGATGTGCATCGGAAACTACTACTGGTCTAACAGGGAACGATCAAAGCGTAGATTGTTTGAGACATTACTCCCATGGGGGAAAGTGTGCATGGTGACTGTTTTATTCAATCCCGATGCAATTTCTGAGTTTCATCAACACTCTGATAGTCCACAGATTACAGAATGCCTCCAGATGTGCATCGGAAACTACTACTGGTCTAACAGGGAACGATGAAAGGGTAGAATGTTTCAGACAATACTCCCATGGAGGAAAGTGCGCATGGTGACTGTTGTATTCAACCCGATGGAATTTCTATGTTTCATTAATACTCTGATAGTCCACAGAATACAGAATGCCTCCAGATGAGCATCGGAAACCACTACTGGTCTTCCAGGGAACGATCAAAGCGTAGACTGTTTGAGACATTACTCCCATGGGGGAAAGTGCGCATGGTGACTGTTGTATTCAATCCCGAAGCAATTTCTGTGTTTCATTAATACTCTGCTAGTCCACAGATTACAGAATGCCTCCAGATGTGCATCGGAAACCACTACTGGTCTTCCAGGGAACGATCAAAGCGTAGACTGTTTGAGACATTACTTCCATGGAGGAAAGTGCGCATGGTGACTGTTGTATTCAATCCCGAAGCAATTTCTGTGTTTCATCAACACTCTGATAGTCCACAGATTACAGAATGAATTCAGATGTGCATCGGAAACTACTACTGGTCTAACAAGGAACGATCAAAGCATAGAGTGTTTGAGACATTACTCCCATGGGGGAAAGTGCGCATGGTGACTGTTGTATTCAATCCCGAAGCAATTTCTGTGTTTCATCGACACTCTGATAGTCCACAGATTACAGAATGCCTCCAGATGTGCATCGGAAACCACTACTGTTCTAACAGTTAACGATAAAAGCGTAGATTGTTTGAGACATTACTCCCATGGGGGAAAGTGTGCATGGTGACTGTTGTATTCAATCCCGATGCAATTTCTGAGTTTTATCTACACTCTGACAGTCCACAGATTACAGATTGCCTCCAGATGTGCAACGGAAAATACTACTGGTCTTCCAGGGAACGAACGAAGCGTAGACTGTTTGAGACATTACTCCTATGTAGGAAAGTGGGCTTGGTGACTGTTGTATTCAATCCCGATGGAATTTCTTTGTTTCATCAACACTCTGATAGTCCACAGATTACAGAATGCCTCCAGATGTGCATCTGAAACTACTACTGGTCTTCCAGGGAACGATCAAAGCGTAAACTCTTTGAGACATTACTCCAATGGAGGAAAGTTCGAATGGTGACTGTTGTTTCAATCCCGATGGAATTTCTGTGTTTCATTAATACTCTGATAGTCCACAGGTTACAGAATGCCTCCAGATGTGCATCGGAAACTACTACTGGTCTTCGAGGGAACGATCAAAGCATAGACTGTTTGAGACATTACTCCCGTGGAGGAAAGTGGGCATGGTGACTGTTGTATTCAATCCCGATGCAATTTCTGTGTTTCTTCAACACTCAGTTAGTCCACAGATTACAGAATGCCTCCAGATGTGCAACGGAAACTGCTACTGGTCTTCCAGGGAACGATCAAAGCGTAGACTGTTTGTGACATTACTCCCATGGAGGAAAGTGCGCATAGTGACTGTTGCATTCAATCCCGATTCAATTTCCGTGTTTTAACAACACTATGATAGTTCACAGATAACAGAATGACTAAAGATTTGCATCGGAAACTACTACTGGTCTAACAGGGAACGATCAAAGCGTAGATTGTTTGAGACATTACTCCCATGGGGGAAAGTGTGCATGGTGACTGTTTTATTCAATCCCGATGCAATTTCTGAGTTTCATCAACACTCTGATAGTCCACAGATTACAGAATGCCTCCAGATGTGCATCGGAAACTACTACTGGTCTAACAGGGAACGATGAAAGGGTAGAATGTTTCAGACAATACTCCCATGGAGGAAAGTGCGCATGGTGACTGTTGTATTCCATCCCGATGCAATTTCCTTGTTTCATCAACACTCTGATAGTCCATCAGATTACAGAATGCCTCCAGATGTGCATCGGAAACTACTACTGGTCTAACAGGGAACGATCAAAGGGTAGAATGTTTCAGACAATACTCCCATGGAGGAAAGTGCGCATGGTGACTGTTGTATTCAACCCGATGGAATTTCTATGTTTCATTAATACTCTGATAGTCCACAGAATACAGAATGCCTCCAGATGAGCATCGGAAACCACTACTGGTCTTCCAGGGAACGATCAAAGCGTAGACTGTTTGAGACATTACTCCCATGGGGGAAAGTGCGCATGGTGACTGTTGTATTCAATCCCGAAGCAATTTCTGTGTTTCATTAATACTCTGCTAGTCCACAGATTACAGAATGCCTCCAGATGTGCATCGGAAACCACTACTGGTCTTCCAGGGAACGATCAAAGCGTAGACTGTTTGAGACATTACTTCCATGGAGGAAAGTGCGCATGGTGACTGTTGTATTCAATCCCGAAGCAATTTCTGTGTTTCATCAACACTCTGATAGTCCACAGATTACAGAATGAATTCAGATGTGCATCGGAAACTACTACTGGTCTAACAAGGAACGATCAAAGCATAGAGTGTTTGAGACATTACTCCCATGGGGGAAAGTGCGCATGGTGACTGTTGTATTCAATCCCGAAGCAATTTCTGTGTTTCATCGACACTCTGATAGTCCACAGATTACAGAATGCCTCCAGATGTGCATCGGAAACCACTACTGTTCTAACAGTTAACGATCAAAGCGTAGATTGTTTGAGACATTACTCCCATGGGGGAAAGTGTGCATGGTGACTGTTGTATTCAATCCCGATGCAATTTCTGAGTTTTATCTACACTCTGATAGTCCACAGATTACAGATTGCCTCCAGATGTGCATCGGAAACTAGTACTGGACTTCCAGGGAACGATCAAAGCGAAGACTGTTTGAGATATTACTCACATGGAGGTAAGTGCACATGGTGATTGTTGTATTCAATCCCGAAGCTATTTCTGTGTTTCATCGACACTCTGATAGTCCTCAGATTACAGAATGCCTCCAGATGTGCATCGGAAACCACTACTGGTCTAACAGGGAACGATCAAAAGCGTAGATTGTTTGACACATTACTCCCATGGGGGAAAGTGTGCATGGTGACTGTTGTATTCAATCCCGATGCAATTTCTGAGTTTCATCAACACTCTGATAGTCCACAGATTACAGATTGCCTCCAGATATGCATCGGAAACTACTACTGGACTTCCAGGGAACGATGAAAGCGTAGACTGTTTGAGACATTACTCCAATGTAGGAAAGTGCGCAATGTGATGTTGTATTCAATCCCGATGCAATTTCTGTGTTTCATCAACACTCAGTTAGTCCACAGATTACAGAATGCCTCCAGATGTGCATCGGAAACTACTACTGGTCTTCCTGGGAACGATCAAAGCCCAGACTGTTTGAGACATTACTCCCATGGAGGAAAGTGCGCATGGTGACTGTTGCATTAACTCCCGATGCAATTTATGTGTTTAATCAACACTCAGTTAGTCCACAGATTACAGAATGCCTCCAGATGTGAATCGGAAACTACTACTGGCCTTCCAGGGAACGATCAAAGCGTAGACTGTTTGAGACATTACTCCCATGGGGGAAAGTGCGCATAGTTACTGTTGTATTCCATCCCGATGCAGTTTCTGTGTTTCATCAACACTCTGATAGTCCACAGATTACACAATGCCTCCAGATGTGCATTTGAAACTACTACTGGTCTTCCAGGGAACAATCAAAGCGTAAACTGTTTGAGACATTACTCCCATGGAGGAAAGTGCGCATGGTGACTGTTGTATTCCATCCCGATGCAATTTCTTTGTTTCATCAACACTCTCATAGTCCATCAGATTATAGAATGCCTCCAGATGTGCATCGGAAACTACTACTGGTCTAGCAGGGGACGATCAAAGCGCAAACTCTTTGAGACATTACCCCCATGGAGGAATGTGCGTATGGTGACTGTTGTATTCAATCCAGATGGAATTTCTGTGTTTCATTAATACTCTGATAGTCCACAGATTACAGAATGCCTCCAGATGTGCATCGGATACCACTACTGGTCTTCCAGGGAACGATCAAAGCATAGACTGTTTGAGACATTACTCACATGGAGGAAAGTGCGCATGGTGACTGTTGTATTCAATCCCGAAGCAATTTCTGTGTTTCATCAACACTCTGGTAGTCTACAGATTACAGAATGAATTCATATGTGCATCGGAAACTACTACTGGTCTAACAAGGAACGATCAAAGCGTAGAATGTTTCACACATTACTCCCATTAGGGAAAGTGCGCATTGTGACTGTTGTATTCAATAACGATGCAATTTCTGTGTTTCATCAAAACTCTGATAGTCCACAGATTACAGATAGCCTCCAGATGTGCATCGAAAACTACTACTGGTCTTCCTGGGAACGATCAAAGCATAGAGTGTTTGAGACATTACTCCCATGGAGAAAAGTGCGCATGGTGACTGTTGTATTCAATCACGATGTAATTTCTGTGTTTCATCAACACTTTGAAGGTCCACAGATTACAGAATGCCTCCAGACGTGCATCGGAAACCACTACTGGTCTAACAGGGAACGATCAAAGCGTAGATTGTTTGAGACATTACTTCCATGGGGGAAAGTGTGCATGGTGACTGTTGTATTCAATCCCGATGCAATTTCTGAGTTTCATCAACACTCTGATAGTCCACAGATTACAGACTGCCTCCAGATGTGCATCGGAAACTACTACTGGACTTCCAGGGAACGATCAAAGCGTAGACTGTTTGAGACATTACTCACATGGAGGAAAGTGCACATGGTGACTGTTGTATTCAATCCCGAAGCAATTTCTGTGTTTCATCGACACTCTGATAGTCCACAGATTACAGAATGCCTCCAGATGTGCATCGGAAACCACTACTGGTCTAACAGGGAACGATCAAAGCGTAGATTGTTTGAGACATTACTCCCATGGGGGAAAGTGTGCATGGTGACTGTTGTATTCAATCCCGATGCAATTTCTGAGTTTCATCAACACTCTGATAGTCCACAGATTACAGATTGTCTCCAGATGTGCATCGCAAACTACTACTGGTTTTTCTGGGAACGATCAATGAATAGACCGTTTGAGACATTACTACCATGGAGGAAAGTGCGCATGGTGACTGTTGTATTCAATAGCAATGCAATTTCTGTGTTTCATCAACACTCAGATACTCATCAGATTACAGAATGCCTCCACATGTGCATCGGAAACAGCTACTGACCTTCCAGGGAACGATCAAAGCATAGACTGTTTGAGACATTACTCCAATGTAGGAAAGTGCGCATGGTGACTGTTGTATTCAATCCCGATGCAATTTCTGTGTTTCATCAACACTCTGATAGTCCACAGATTACAGAATGCCTCCAGATGTGCATCGGAAACTACTACTGGTCTTCCAGGGAACGATCAAAGCGTAGACTGTTTGAGACATTACTACCATGGGGGAAAGTGCGCATGGTGAATGATGTATTCAACCCCGATGCAATTTCTTTGTTTCATCAACATTCTGATAGTCCACAGGTTACAGAATGCCTCCAGATGTGCAACGGAAAATACTACTGATCTTCCAGTGAACGAACAAAGCGTAGACTGTTTGAGACATTACTCCTATGTAGGAAAGTGCGCATGGTGACTGTTGTATTCAATCCCGATGCAATTTCTTTGTTTCATCAGCACTCTGATAGTCCACAGATTACAGAATGCCTCCAGATGTGCATCGGAAACTACTACTGGTCTTCCAGGGAACGATCTAAGCGTAAACTCTTTGAGACATTACTCCAATGGAGGAAAGTGCGAATGGTGACTGCTGTTTCAATCCCGATGGAATTTCTGTGTTTCATTAATACTCTGATAGTCCACAGATTACAGAATGCCTCCAGATGTGCATCGGAAACTACTACTGGTCTTCGAGGGAACGATCAAAGCATAGACTGTTTGAGACATTACTCCCGTGGAGGAAAGTGCGCATGGTGATTGTTGTATTCAATCCCGATGCAATTTCTGTGTTTCATCAACACTCAGTTAGTCCACAGTTTACAGAATGCCTCCAGATGTGCATCGGAAACCACTACTGGTCTAACAGGGAACGATCAAAGCGTAGATTGTTTGAGACATTACTCCCATGGGGGAAAGTGTGCATGGTGACTGTTGTATTCAATCCCGAAGCACTTTCTGTGTTTCATTGACAATCTGATAGTCCACAGATTACAGAATACCTCCAGATGTGCATCGTAAACCACTACTGTTCTAACAGTTAACGATCAAAGCGTAGATTGTTTGAGACATTACTCCCATTGGGGAAAGTGTGCATGGTGACTGATGTATTCAATCCCGAAGCAATTTCTGTGTTTCATCGACACTCTGATAGTCCACAGATTACAGAATGCCTCGAGATGTGCATCGGAAACTACTATTGGTCTAACAGGGAACGATCAAAGCGTAGATTGTTTGAGACATTACTCCCATGGGGGATAGTGTGCATGGTGACTGTTGTATTCAATCCCGAAGCAATTTCTGTGTTTCATCGACAATCTGATAGTCCACAGATTACAGAATACCTTCAGATGTGCATCGGAAACCACTACTGTTCTAACAGTTAACGATCAAAGCGTAGATTGTTTCAGACATTACTCCCATTGGGGAAAGTGTGCATGGTGACTGTTGTATTTAATCCCGAAGCAATTTCCGTGTTTCATCGACACTCTGATAGTCCACAGATTACAGAATGCCTCCAGATGTGCATCGGAAACCACTACTGGTCTAACAGGGAACGATCAAAGCGTAGATTGTTTGAGACATTACTCCCATGGGGGATAGTGTGCATGGTGACTGTTGTATTCAACCCCGATGCAATTTCTTTGTTTCATCAACATTCTGATAGTCCACAGATTACAGAATGCCTCCAGATGTGCAACGGAAAATACTACTGGTCTTCCAGTGAACGAACAAAGCGTAGACTGTTTGAGACATTACTCCTATGTAGGAAAGTGCGCATGGTGACTGTTGTATTCAATCCCGATGCAATTTCTTTGTTTCATCAGCACTCTGATAGTCCACAGATTACAGAATGCCTCCAGATGTGCATCGGAAACTACTACTGGTTTTTCTATGAACGATCAAAGAATAGACCGTTTGAGACATTACTACCATGGAGGAAAGTGCGCATGGTGACTGTTGTATTCAATCCCAATGCAATTTCTGTGTTTCATCAACACTCAGATACTCATCAGATTATAGAATGCCTCCAGATGTGCATCGGAAACAGCTACTGACCTTCCAGGGAACGATCAAAGCATAGACTGTTTGAGACATTACTCCAATGTAGGAAAGTGCGCATGGTGACTGTTGTATTCAATCCCGATGCAATTTCTGTGTTTCATCAACACTCTGATAGTCCACAGATTACAGAATGCCTCCAGATGTGCATCGGAAACTGCTACTGGTCTTCCAGGGAACGATCAAAGCGTAGACTGTTTCAGACATTACTACCATGGGGGAAAGTGCGCATGGTGACTGTTGTATTCAACCCCGATGCAATTTCCTTGTTTCATCAACATTCTGATAGTCCACAGATTACAGAATGCCTCCAGATGTGCAACGGAAAATACTACTGGTCTTCCAGTGAACGAACAAAGCGTAGACTGTTTGAGACATTACTCCTATGTAGGAAAGTGCGCATGGTGACTGTTGTATTCAATCCCGATGCAATTTCTTTGTTTCATCAACACTCTGATAGTCCACAGATTACAGAATGCCTCCAGATGTGCATCGGAAACTACTACTGGTCTTCCAGGGAACGATCTAAGCGTAAACTCTTTGAGACATTACTCCAATGGAGGAAAGTGCGAATGGTGACTGTTGTTTCAATCCCGATGGAATTTCTGTGTTTCATTAATACTCTGATAGTCCACAGATTACAGAATGCCTCCAGATGTGCATCGGAAACTACTACTGGTCTTCGAGGGAACGATCAAAGCATAGACTGTTTGAGACATTACTCCCGTGGAGGAAAGTGCGCATGGTGATTGTTGTATTGAATCCCGATGCAATTTCTGTGTTTCATCAACACTCAGTTAGTCCACAGATTACAGAATGCCTCCAGATGTGCAACGGAAACTGCTACTGGTCTTCCAGGGAACGATCAAACCGTAGACTGTTTGAGACATTACTCCCATCGAGGAAAGTGCGCATGGTGACTGTTGTATTCCATCCCGATGCAGTTTCTGTGTTTCATCAACACTCTGATACTCCACAGATTACACAATGCCTCCAGTGGTACATCGGAAACTACTACTGGTCTTCCAGGGAACAATCAGTGTGTAAACTGTTTGAGACATTACTCCCATGGAGGAAAGTGCGCATGGTGACTGTTGTATTCAATCCCGATACAATTTCTGTGTTTCATCAACCCTCTGATAGTCCACAGATTACAGAATGCCTCCAGATGTGCATCGGAAACTACTACTGGTCTAACAGGGAACGATCAAAGGGTAGAATGTTTCAGACATTACTCCCATGGTGGAAAGTGTGCATGGTGACTGTTGTATTCAATCCCGATTCAATTTCTGTGTTTCATCAACACTCTGATAGTCCACAGATTACAGAATGACTCCAGTTGTGCATCGGGAACTACTACTGGACTTCCAGGGAACGATCAAAGCGTAGACTGTTTGAGACATTACTCACATGGAGGAAAGTGCGCATGGTGACTGTTGTATTCAATCCCGAAACAATTTCTGTGTTTCATCGACATTCTGATAGTCCACAGATTACAGAATGCCTCCAGATGTGCATCGGAAACCACTACTGGTCTAACAGGGAACGATCAAAGCGTAGATTGTTTGAGACATTACTCCCATGGAGGAAAGTGCGCATGGTGACTGTTGTATTCAATCCCAATGCAATTTCTGTGTTTCGTCAACACTCAGATACTCATCAGATTACAGAATGCCTCCAGATGTGCATCGGAAACAGCTACTGACATTCCAGTGAACGATCAAAGCGTAGATTGTTTGAGACATTACTCCCATGGGGGAAAGTGTGCATGGTGACTGTTGTATTCAATCCCGATGCAATTTCTGAGTTTCATCTACACTCTGATAGTCCACAGATTACAGATTGCCTAGAGATGTGCATCGGAAACTAGGACTGGTCTTCCAGGGAACGATCAAAGCGTAGACTGTTTGAGACATTACTCACATGGAGGAAAGTGCGCATGGTGACTGTTGTATTCAATCCCGAAGCAATTTCTGTGTTTCATCGATACTCTGATAGTCCACAGGTTACAGAATGCCTCCAGATGTGCATCGGAAACCACTACTGGTCTAACAGGGAACGATCAAGGCGTAGATTCTTTGAGACATTACTCCCATGGGGGAAAGTGTGCATGGTGACTGTTGTATTCAATCCCGATGCAATTTCTGAGTTTCATCAACACTCTGATAGTCCACAGATTACAGATTGCCTCCAGATGTGCATCGGAAACTACTACTGCACTTCCAGGGAACGATCAAAGCGTAGACTGTTTGAGACATTACTCACATGGAGGAAAGTGCGCATGGTGACTGTTGTATTCAATCCCGAAGCAATTTCTGTGTTTCATCGACACTCTGATAGTCCACAGATTACAGAATGCCTCCTGATGTGCATCGGAAACCACTACTGGTCTAACAGGGAACGATCAAAGCGTAGATTGTTTGAGACATTACTCCCATGGGGGAAAGTGTGCATGGTGACTGTTGTATTCAATCCCGATGCAATTTCTGAGTTTCATCAACACTCTGATAGTCCACAGATTACAGATTGCCTCCAGATGTGCATCTGAAACTACTACTGGTTTTTCTGGGAACGATCAAATAATAGACCGTTTGAGACATTACTACCATGGAGGAAAGTGCGCATGGTGACTGTTGTATTCAATCCCAATGCAATTTCTGTGTTTCATCAACACTCAGATACTCATCAGATTACAGAATGCCTCCAGATGTGCATCGGAAACAGCTACTGACCTTCCAGGGAACGATCAAAGCATAGACTGTTTGAGACATTACTCCTGTGGAGGAAAGTGCGCATGCTGACTGTTGTATTCAATCCCGATGCAATTTCTGTGTATCATCAACACTCTGATAGACCACAGATTACAGAATGCCTCCAGATGTGCATCGGAAACTACTGCTGGTCTTCCAGGGAACGGTCAAAGCGTAGACTGTTTGAGACATTACTACCATGGAGGAAAGTGCGCATGGTGACTGTTGTATTCAATCCCGATGCAATTTCTTTGTTTCATCAACATTCTGATAGTCCACAGATTACAGAATGCCTCCAGATGTGCAAATGAAAATACTACTGGTCTTCCAGGGAACGAACTAAACGTAGTCTGTTTGAGACATTACTCCTATGTAGGAAAGTGCGCATGGTGACTGTTGTATTCAATCCCGATGCAATTTCTTTGTTTCATCAACACTCTGATAGTCCACAGATTACAGAATGCCTCCAGATGTGCATCGGAAACTACTACTGGACTTCCAGGGAACGATCAAAGCGTAGACTGTTTGAGACATTACTCCCATCGAGGAAAGTGCGCATGGTGACTGTTGTATTCCATCCCGATGCATTTTCTGTGTTTCATCAACACTCTGATAGTCCACAGATTACAGAATGCCTCCAGATGAGCATCGGAAACTACTACTGGTCTTCCAGGGAACGATCAAAGTGTAGATTGTTTGAGACATTACTCCCATGGAGGAAAGTGCGCATGGTGACTGTTGTATTCAATCCCAATGCAATTTCTGTGTTTCATCAACACTCAGATACTCATCAGATTACAGAATGCCTCCAGATGTGCATCGGAAACAGCTACTGACCTTCCAGTGAACGATCAAGGCGTAGACTGTTTGAGAATTACTCCCATGGAGGAACGTGGTCATGGTGACTGTTGTATTCAATCCCGATGCAATTGCTGTGTTTCATCAACACATTGAAGGTCCACAGATTACATAATACCTCCAGATGTGCATCGGAAACTACTACTGGTCTTTCTGGGAACGATCAAAGCATAGACTGTTTGAGACATTACTCCCATGGAGGAAAGTGCGCATGAGGACTGTTGTATTCAATCCCGATTCAATTTCCGTCTTTTATCAACACTCTGATAGTCCACAGATAACAGAATGACTAAAGATGTGCATCGGAAACTACTACTGGTCTTCCAGGGAACGATCAAAGCGCAAACTCTTTGAGACATTACTCCAATGGAGGAAAGTGCGAATGGTGTCTGTTGTTTCAATCCCGATGGAATTTCTGTGTTTCATTAATACTCTGATAGTCCACAGATTGCAGAATGCCTCCAGATGTGCATCGGAAACTACTACTGGTATTCCACTGAACGATCAAAGCGTAGACTGTTTGAGACATTACTTCCATGGAGGAAAGTGCGCATGGTGACTGTTGTATTCAATCCCGATGCAATTTCTGTGTTTCATCAACACTCTGATGGTCCACAGATTACAGAAAGCCTATAAATGTGCAACGGAAGCTACTACTGGTCTAACACGGAACGATCAAAGCGTAGAATGTTTGAGACATTACTCCCATGGGGGAATGTGCGCATGGTGACTGTTGTATTCAATCCCGATGCAATTTCAGTGTTTCATCAACACTCAGTTAGTCCACAGATTACAGAATGCCTCCAGATTTGCATCGTAAACTACTACTGGTATTCCAGGGAACGATCAAGGCGTAGACTGTTTGAGAATTACTCCCATGGAGGAAAGTGGTCATGGTGACTGTTGTATTCAATCCCGATACAATTGCTGTGTTTCATCAACACATTGAAGGTCCACAGATTACATAATGCCTAAAGATGTGCATCGGAAACTACTACTGGTCTTCGAGCTAACGATCGAAGCGTAGAGTGTTTGAGACATTACTCCAATGTAGGAAAGTGCGCATGCTGACTGTTGTATTCAATCCCGATGCAATTTCTGTGTTTCATCAACACTCTGATAGACCACAGATTACAGAATGCCTCCAGATGTGCATCGGAAACTACTACTGGTCTTCCAGGGAACGGTCAAAGCGTAGACTGTTTGAGACATTACTACCATGGAGGAAAGTGCGCATGGTGACTGTTGTATTCAATCCCGATGCAATTTCTTTGTTTCATCAAAACTCTGATAGTCCACAGATTGCAGAATGCCTCTAGATGTGCATCGGAAACCACTACTGTTCTAACAGTTAACGACCAGAGCGTAGATTGTTTGAGACATTACTCCCATGGGTGAAAGTGTGCATGGTGACTGTTGTATTCAATCCCGATGCAATTTCTGAGTTTCATCTACACTCTGATAGTCCACAGATTACAGATTGCCTCCAGATGTGCGTCGGAAACTACTACTGGACTTCCACGGAACGATCAAAGCGTAGACTGTTTGAAACATTACTCACATGGAGGAAAGTGCGCATGCTGACTGTTGTATTCAATCCCGATGCAATTTCTGAGTTTCATCAACACTCTGATAGTCCACAGATTACAGATTGCCTCCAGATGTGAATCGGAAACTACTACTGGTTTTTCTGGGAACGATCAAAGAATAGACCGTTTGAGACATTACTACCATGGAGGAAATTGCGCATGGTCACAGTTGTATTCAATCCCAATGCAATTTCTGTGTTTCATCAACACTCAGATACTCATCAGATTACAGAATGCCTCCAGATATGCATCGGAAACAGCTACTGACCTTCCAGGAAACGATCAAAGCGTAGACTGTTTGAGACATTACTCCAATGTAGGAAAGGGCGCAATGTGACTGTTGTATTCAATCCCGATGCAATTTCTGTGTTTCATCAACACTCTGATAGTCCATAGATTTCAGAATGCCTCCAGATGTGCATCGGAAACTACTACTGGTCTTCCAGGGAACGATCAAAGCGTAGACTGTTTGAGACATTACTCACATGGAGGATAGTGCGCATGGTGACAGTTGTATTCAATCCCGATGCAATTTCTGAGTTTCATCAACACTCTGATATTCCACAGATTACAGAATGCCTCCAGATGTGCATCGGAAAATACTACTGGATTTTCTGGGAACGATCAAATAATAGACCTTTTGAGACATTACTACCATGGGGGAAAGTATGCATCGTGACTGTTGTATTCAATCCCGAAGCAATTTCTGTGTTTCATCGATACTCTGATAGTCCACAGGTTACAGAATGCCTCCAGATGTGCATCGGAAACCACTACTGGTCTAACAGGGAACGATCAAGGCGTAGATTCTTTGAGACATTACTCCCATGGGGGAAAGTGTGCATGGTGACTGTTGTATTCAATCCCGATGCAATTTCTGAGTTTCATCAACACTCTGATAGTCCACAGATTACAGATTGCCTCCAGATGTGCATCGGAAACTACTACTGCACTTCCAGGGAACGATCAAAGCGTAGACTGTTTGAGACATTACTCACATGGAGGAAAGTGCGCATGGTGACTGTTGTATTCAATCCCGAAGCAATTTCTGTGTTTCATCGACACTCTGATAGTCCACAGATTACAGAATGCCTCCTGATGTGCATCGGAAACCACTACTGGTCTAACAGGGAACGATCAAAGCGTAGATTGTTTGAGACATTACTCCCATGGGGGAAAGTGTGCATGGTGACTGTTGTATTCAATCCCGATGCAATTTCTGAGTTTCATCAACACTCTGATAGTCCACAGATTACAGATTGCCTCCAGATGTGCATCTGAAACTACTACTGGTTTTTCTGGGAACGATCAAATAATAGACCGTTTGAGACATTACTACCATGGAGGAAAGTGCGCATGGTGACTGTTGTATTCAATCCCAATGCAATTTCTGTGTTTCATCAACACTCAGATACTCATCAGATTACAGAATGCCTCCAGATGTGCATCGGAAACAGCTACTGACCTTCCAGGGAACGATCAAAGCATAGACTGTTTGAGACATTACTCCTGTGGAGGAAAGTGCGCATGCTGACTGTTGTATTCAATCCCGATGCAATTTCTGTGTTTCATCAACACTCTGATAGACCACAGATTACAGAATGCCTCCAGATGTGCATCGGAAACTACTGCTGGTCTTCCAGGGAACGGTCAAAGCGTAGACTGTTTGAGACATTACTACCATGGAGGAAAGTGCGCATGGTGACTGTTGTATTCAATCCCGATGCAATTTCTTTGTTTCATCAACATTCTGATAGTCCACAGATTACAGAATGCCTCCAGATGTGCAAATGAAAATACTACTGGTCTTCCAGGGAACGAACTAAACGTAGACTGTTTGAGACATTACTCCTATGTAGGAAAGTGCGCATGGTGACTGTTGTATTCAATCCCGATGCAATTTCTTTGTTTCATCAACACTCTGATAGTCCACAGATTACAGAATGCCTCCAGATGTGCATCGGAAACTACTACTGGACTTCCAGGGAACGATCAAAGCGTAGACTGTTTGAGACATTACTCCCATCGAGGAAAGTGCGCATGGTGACTGTTGTATTCCATCCCGATGCATTTTCTGTGTTTCATCAACACTCTGATAGTCCACAGATTACAGAATGCCTCCAGATGAGCATCGGAAACTACTACTGGTCTTCCAGGGAACGATCAAAGTGTAGATTGTTTGAGACATTACTCCCATGGAGGAAAGTGCGCATGGTGACTGTTGTATTCAATCCCAATGCAATTTCTGTGTTTCATCAACACTCAGATACTCATCAGATTACAGAATGCCTCCAGATGTGCATCGGAAACAGCTACTGACCTTCCAGTGAACGATCAAGGCGTAGACTGTTTGAGAATTACTCCCATGGAGGAACGTGGTCATGGTGACTGTTGTATTCAATCCCGATGCAATTGCTGTGTTTCATCAACACATTGAAGGTCCACAGATTACATAATACCTCCAGATGTGCATCGGAAACTACTACTGGTCTTTCTGGGAACGATCAAAGCATAGACTGTTTGAGACATTACTCCCATGGAGGAAAGTGCGCATGAGGACTGTTGTATTCAATCCCGATTCAATTTCCGTCTTTTATCAACACTCTGATAGTCCACAGATAACAGAATGACTAAAGATGTGCATCGGAAACTACTACTGGTCTTCCAGGGAACGATCAAAGCGCAAACTCTTTGAGACATTACTCCAATGGAGGAAAGTGCGAATGGTGTCTGTTGTTTCAATCCCGATGGAATTTCTGTGTTTCATTAATACTCTGATAGTCCACAGATTGCAGAATGCCTCCAGATGTGCATCGGAAACTACTACTGGTATTCCACTGAACGATCAAAGCGTAGACTGTTTGAGACATTACTTCCATGGAGGAAAGTGCGCATGGTGACTGTTGTATTCAATCCCGATGCAATTTCTGTGTTTCATCAACACTCTGATGGTCCACAGATTACAGAAAGCCTATAAATGTGCAACGGAAGCTACTACTGGTCTAACACGGAACGATCAAAGCGTAGAATGTTTGAGACATTACTCCCATGGGGGAATGTGCGCATGGTGACTGTTGTATTCAATCCCGATGCAATTTCAGTGTTTCATCAACACTCAGTTAGTCCACAGATTACAGAATGCCTCCAGATTTGCATCGTAAACTACTACTGGTATTCCAGGGAACGATCAAGGCGTAGACTGTTTGAGAATTACTCCCATGGAAGAAAGTGGTCATGGTGACTGTTGTATTCAATCCCGATTCAATTTCTGTGTTTCATCAACACTCTGATAGTCCACAGATTACAGAATGACTCCAGATGTGCATCGGGAACTACTACTGGACTTCCAGGGAACGATCAAAGCGTAGACTGTTTGAGACATTACTCACATGGAGGAAAGTGCGCATGGTGACTGTTGTATTCAATCCCGAAACAATTTCTGTGTTTCATCGACATTCTGATAGTCCACAGATTACAGAATGCCTCCAGATGTGCATCGGAAACCACTACTGGTCTAACAGGGAACGATCAAAGCGTAGATTGTTTGAGACATTACTCCCATGGAGGAAAGTGCGCATGGTGACTGTTGTATTCAATCCCAATGCAATTTCTGTGTTTCGTCAACACTCAGATACTCATCAGATTACAGAATGCCTCCAGATGTGCATCGGAAACAGCTACTGACATTCCAGTGAACGATCAAAGCGTAGATTGTTTGAGACATTACTCCCATGGGGGAAAGTGTGCATGGTGACTGTTGTATTCAATCCCGATGCAATTTCTGAGTTTCATCTACACTCTGATAGTCCACAGATTACAGATTGCCTAGAGATGTGCATCGGAAACTAGGACTGGTCTTCCAGGGAACGATCAAAGCGTAGACTGTTTGAGACATTACTCACATGGAGGAAAGTGCGCATGGTGACTGTTGTATTCAATCCCGAAGCAATTTCTGTGTTTCATCGATACTCTGATAGTCCACAGGTTACAGAATGCCTCCAGATGTGCATCGGAAACCACTACTGGTCTAACAGGGAACGATCAAGGCGTAGATTCTTTGAGACATTACTCCCATGGGGGAAAGTGTGCATGGTGACTGTTGTATTCAATCCCGATGCAATTTCTGAGTTTCATCAACACTCTGATAGTCCACAGATTACAGATTGCCTCCAGATGTGCATCGGAAACTACTACTGCACTTCCAGGGAACGATCAAAGCGTAGACTGTTTGAGACATTACTCACATGGAGGAAAGTGCGCATGGTGACTGTTGTATTCAATCCCGAAGCAATTTCTGTGTTTCATCGACACTCTGATAGTCCACAGATTACAGAATGCCTCCTGATGTGCATCGGAAACCACTACTGGTCTAACAGGGAACGATCAAAGCGTAGATTGTTTGAGACATTACTCCCATGGGGGAAAGTGTGCATGGTGACTGTTGTATTCAATCCCGATGCAATTTCTGAGTTTCATCAACACTCTGATAGTCCACAGATTACAGATTGCCTCCAGATGTGCATCTGAAACTACTACTGGTTTTTCTGGGAACGATCAAATAATAGACCGTTTGAGACATTACTACCATGGAGGAAAGTGCGCATGGTGACTGTTGTATTCAATCCCAATGCAATTTCTGTGTTTCATCAACACTCAGATACTCATCAGATTACAGAATGCCTCCAGATGTGCATCGGAAACAGCTACTGACCTTCCAGGGAACGATCAAAGCATAGACTGTTTGAGACATTACTCCTGTGGAGGAAAGTGCGCATGCTGACTGTTGTATTCAATCCCGATGCAATTTCAGTGTATCATCAACACTCTGATAGACCACAGATTACAGAATGCCTCCAGATGTGCATCGGAAACTACTGCTGGTCTTCCAGGGAACGGTCAAAGCGTAGACTGTTTGAGACATTACTACCATGGAGGAAAGTGCGCATGGTGACTGTTGTATTCAATCCCGATGCAATTTCTTTGTTTCATCAACATTCTGATAGTCCACAGATTACAGAATGCCTCCAGATGTGCAAATGAAAATACTACTGGTCTTCCAGGGAACGAACTAAACGTAGACTGTTTGAGACATTACTCCCATGTAGGAAAGTGCGCATGGTGACTGTTGTATACAATCCCGATGCAATTTCTTTGTTTCATCAACACTCTCATAGTCCACAGATTACAGAATGCCTCCAGATGTGCATCGGAAACTACTACTGGACTTCCAGGGAACGATCAAAGCGTAGACTGTTTGAGACATTACTCCCATCGAGGAAAGTGCGCATGGTGACTGTTGTATTCCATCCCGATGCATTTTCTGTGTTTCATCAACACTCTGATAGTCCACAGATTACAGAATGCCTCCAGATGAGCATCGGAAACTACTACTGGTCTTCCAGGGAACGATCAAAGTGTAGATTGTTTGAGACATTACTCCCATGGAGGAAAGTGCGCATGGTGACTGTTGTATTCAATCCCAATGCAATTTCTGTGTTTCATCAACACTCAGATACTCATCAGATTACAGAATGCCTCCAGATGTGCATCGGAAACAGCTACTGACCTTCCAGTGAACGATCAAGGCGTAGACTGTTTGAGAATTACTCCCATGGAGGAACGTGGTCATGGTGACTGTTGTATTCAATCCCGATGCAATTGCTGTGTTTCATCAACACATTGAAGGTCCACAGATTACATAATACCTCCAGATGTGCATCGGAAACTACTACTGGTCTTTCTGGGAACGATCAAAGCATAGACTGTTTGAGACATTACTCCCATGGAGGAAAGTGCGCATGAGGACTGTTGTATTCAATCCCGATTCAATTTCCGTCTTTTATCAACACTTTGATAGTCCACAGATAACAGAATGACTAAAGATGTGCATCGGAAACTACTACTGGTCTTCCAGGGAACGATCAAAGCGTAGACTGTTTGAGACATTACTTCCATGGAGGAAAGTGCGCATGGTGACTGTTGTATTCAATCCCGATGCAATTTCTGTGTTTCATCAACACTCTGATGGTCCACAGATTACAGAAAGCCTATAAATGTGCAACGGAAGCTACTACTGGTCTAACACGGAACGATCAAAGCGTAGAATGTTTGAGACATTACTCCCATGGGGGAATGTGCGCATGGTGACTGTTGTATTCAATCCCGATGCAATTTCAGTGTTTCATCAACACTCAGTTAGTCCACATATTACAGAATGCCTCCAGATTTGCATCGTAAACTACTACTGGTATTCCAGGGAACGATCAAGGCGTAGACTGTTTGAGAATTACTCCCATGGAGGAAAGTGGTCATGGTGACTGTTGTATTCAATCCCGATGCAATTGCTGTGTTTCATCAACACATTGAAGGTCCACAGATTACATAATGCCTAAAGATGTGCATCGGAAACTACTACTGGTCTTCGAGCTAACGATCGAAGCGTAGAGTGTTTGAGACATTACTCCAATGTAGGAAAGTGCGCATGCTGACTGTTGTATTCAATCCCGATGCAATTTCTGTGTTTCATCAACACTCTGATAGACCACAGATTACAGAATGCCTCCAGATGTGCATCGGAAACTACTACTGGTCTTCCAGGGAACGGTCAAAGCGTAGACTGTTTGAGACATTACTACCATGGAGGAAAGTGCGCATGGTGACTGTTGTATTCAATCCCGATGCAATTTCTTTGTTTCATCAAAACTCTGATAGTCCACAGATTGCAGAATGCCTCTAGATGTGCATCGGAAACCACTACTGTTCTAACAGTTAACGACCAGAGCGTAGATTGTTTGAGACATTACTCCCATGGGTGAAAGTGTGCATGGTGACTGTTGTATTCAATCCCGATGCAATTTCTGAGTTTCATCTACACTCTGATAGTCCACAGATTACAGATTGCCTCCAGATGTGCATCGGAAACTACTACTGGATTTCCAGAAAACGATCAAAGCGTAGACTGTTTGTGACATTACTCACATGGAGGAAAGTGCGCATGGTGACTGTTGTATTTAATCCTGATGCAATTTCTGAGTTTCATCAACACTCTGATAGTCCACAGATTACAGATTGCCTCCATATGTGCGTCGGAAACTACTACTGTACTTCCACGGAACGATCAAAGCGTAGACTGTTTGAAACATTACTCACATGGAGGAAAGTGCGCATGCTGACTGTTGTATTCAATCCCGATGCAATTTCTGAGTTTCATCAACACTCTGATAGTCCACAGATTACAGATTGCCTCCAGATGTGAATCGGAAACTACTACTGGTTTTTCTGGGAACGATCAAAGAATAGACCGTTTGAGACATTACTACCATGGAGGAAATTGCGCATGGTCACAGTTGTATTCAATCCCAATGCAATTTCTGTGTTTCATCAACACTCAGATACTCATCAGATTACAGAATGCCTCCAGATATGCATCGGAAACAGCTACTGACCTTCCAGGAAACGATCAAAGCGTAGACTGTTTGAGACATTACTCCAATGTAGGAAAGGGCGCAATGTGACTGTTGTATTCAATCCCGATGCAATTTCTGTGTTTCATCAACACTCTGATAGTCCATAGATTTCAGAATGCCTCCAGATGTGCATCGGAAACTACTACTGGTCTTCCAGGGAACGATCAAAGCGTAGACTGTTTGAGACATTACTCACATGGAGGATAGTGCGCATGGTGACAGTTGTATTCAATCCCGATGCAATTTCTGAGTTTCATCAACACTCTGATATTCCACAGATTACAGAATGCCTCCAGATGTGCATCGGAAAATACTACTGGTTTTTCTGGGAACGATCAAATAATAGACCTTTTGAGACATTACTACCATGGGGGAAAGTATGCATCGTGACTGTTGTATTCAATCCCGAAGCAATTTCTGTGTTTCATCGATACTCTGATAGTCCACAGGTTACAGAATGCCTCCAGATGTGCATCGGAAACCACTACTGGTCTAACAGGGAACGATCAAGGCGTAGATTCTTTGAGACATTACTCCCATGGGGGAAAGTGTGCATGGTGACTGTTGTATTCAATCCCGATGCAATTTCTGAGTTTCATCAACACTCTGATAGTCCACAGATTACAGATTGCCTCCAGATGTGCATCGGAAACTACTACTGCACTTCCAGGGAACGATCAAAGCGTAGACTGTTTGAGACATTACTCACATGGAGGAAAGTGCGCATGGTGACTGTTGTATTCAATCCCGAAGCAATTTCTGTGTTTCATCGACACTCTGATAGTCCACAGATTACAGAATGCCTCCTGATGTGCATCGGAAACCACTACTGGTCTAACAGGGAACGATCAAAGCGTAGATTGTTTGAGACATTACTCCCATGGGGGAAAGTGTGCATGGTGACTGTTGTATTCAATCCCGATGCAATTTCTGAGTTTCATCAACACTCTGATAGTCCACAGATTACAGATTGCCTCCAGATGTCCATCTGAAACTACTACTGGTTTTTCTGGGAACGATCAAATAATAGACCGTTTGAGACATTACTACCATGGAGGAAAGTGCGCATGGTGACTGTTGTATTCAATCCCAATGCAATTTCTGTGTTTCATCAACACTCAGATACTCATCAGATTACAGAATGCCTCCAGATGTGCATCGGAAACAGCTACTGACCTTCCAGGGAACGATCAAAGCATAGACTGTTTGAGACATTACTCCTGTGGAGGAAAGTGCGCATGCTGACTGTTGTATTCAATCCCGATGCAATTTCTGTGTTTCATCAACACTCTGATAGACCACAGATTACAGAATGCCTCCAGATGTGCATCGGAAACTACTGCTGGTCTTCCAGGGAACGGTCAAAGCGTAGACTGTTTGAGACATTACTACCATGGAGGAATGTGCGCATGGTGACTGTTGTATTCAATCCCGATGCAATTTCTTTGTTTCATCAACATTCTGATAGTCCACAGATTACAGAATGCCTCCAGATGTGCAAATGAAAATACTACTGGTCTTCCAGGGAACGAACTAAACGTAGACTGTTTGAGACATTACTCCTATGTAGGAAAGTGCGCATGGTGACTGTTGTATTCAATCCCGATGCAATTTCTTTGTTTCATCAACACTCTGATAGTCCACAGATTACAGAATGCCTCCAGATGTGCATCGGAAACTACTACTGGACTTCCAGGGAACGATCAAAGCGTAGACTGTTTGAGACATTACTCCCATCGAGGAAAGTGCGCATGGTGACTGTTGTATTCCATCCCGATGCATTTTCTGTGTTTCATCAACACTCTGATAGTCCACAGATTACAGAATGCCTCCAGATGAGCATCGGAAACTACTACTGGTCTTCCAGGGAACGATCAAAGTGTAGATTGTTTGAGACATTACTCCCATGGAGGAAAGTGCGCATGGTGACTGTTGTATTCAATCCCAATGCAATTTCTGTGTTTCATCAACACTCAGATACTCATCAGATTACAGAATGCCTCCAGATGTGCATCGGAAACAGCTACTGACCTTCCAGTGAACGATCAAGGCGTAGACTGTTTGAGAATTACTCCCATGGAGGAACGTGGTCATGGTGACTGTTGTATTCAATCCCGATGCAATTGCTGTGTTTCATCAACACATTGAAGGTCCACAGATTACATAATACCTCCAGATGTGCATCGGAAACTACTACTGGTCTTTCTGGGAACGATCAAAGCATAGACTGTTTGAGACATTACTCCCATTGAGGAAAGTGCGCATGAGGACTGTTGTATTCAATCCCGATTCAATTTCCGTCTTTTATCAACACTCTGATAGTCCACAGATAACAGAATGACTAAAGATGTGCATCGGAAACTACTACTGGTCTTCCAGGGAACGATCAAAGCGCAAACTCTTTGAGACATTACTCCAATGGAGGAAAGTGCGAATGGTGTCTGTTGTTTCAATCCCGATGGAATTTCTGTGTTTCATTAATACTCTGATAGTCCACAGATTGCAGAATGCCTCCAGATGTGCATCGGAAACTACTACTGGTATTCCACTGAACGATCAAAGCGTAGACTGTTTGAGACATTACTTCCATGGAGGAAAGTGCGCATGGTGACTGTTGTATTCAATCCCGATGCAATTTCTGTGTTTCATCAACACTCTGATGGTCCACAGATTACAGAAAGCCTATAAATGTGCAACGGAAGCTACTACTGGTCTAACACGGAACGATCAAAGCGTAGAATGTTTGAGACATTACTCCCATGGGGGAATGTGCGCATGGTGACTGTTGTATTCAATCCCGATGCAATTTCAGTGTTTCATCAACACTCAGTTAGTCCACAGATTACAGAATGCCTCCAGATTTGCATCGTAAACTACTACTGGTATTCCAGGGAACGATCAAGGCGTAGACTGTTTGAGAATTACTCCCATGGAGGAAAGTGGTCATGGTGACTGTTGTATTCAATCCCGATGCAATTGCTGTGTTTCATCAACACATTGAAGGTCCACAGATTACATAATGCCTAAAGATGTGCATCGGAAACTACTACTGGTCTTCGAGCTAACGATCGAAGCGTAGAGTGTTTGAGACATTACTCCAATGTAGGAAAGTGCGCATGCTGACTGTTGTATTCAATCCCGATGCAATTTCTGTGTTTCATCAACACTCTGATAGACCACAGATTACAGAATGCCTCCAGATGTGCATCGGAAACTACTACTGGTCTTCCAGGGAACGGTCAAAGCGTAGACTGTTTGAGACATTACTACCATGGAGGAAAGTGCGCATGGTGACTGTTGTATTCAATCCCGATGCAATTTCTTTGTTTCATCAAAACTCTGATAGTCCACAGATTGCAGAATGCCTCTAGATGTGCATCGGAAACCATTACTGTTCTAACAGTTAACGACCAGAGCGTAGATTGTTTGAGACATTACTCCCATGGGTGAAAGTGTGCATGGTGACCGTTGTATTCAATCCCGATGCAATTTCTGAGTTTCATCTACACTCTGATAGTCCACAGATTACAGATTGCCTCCAGATGTGCATCGGAAACTACTACTGGATTTCCAGAAAACGATCAAAGCGTAGACTGTTTGTGACATTACTCACATGGAGGAAAGTGCGCATGGTGACTGTTGTATTTAATCCTGATGCAATTTCTGAGTTTCATCAACACTCTGATAGTCCACAGATTACAGATTGCCTCCAGATGTGCGTCGGAAACTACTACTGGACTTCCACGGAACGATCAAAGCGTAGACTGTTTGAAACATTACTCACATGGAGGAAAGTGCGCATGCTGACTGTTGTATTCAATCCTGATGCAATTTCTGAGTTTCATCAACACTCTGATAGTCCACAGATTACAGATTGCCTCCAGATGTGAATCGGAAACTACTACTGGTTTTTCTGGGAACGATCAAAGAATAGACCGTTTGAGACATTACTACCATGGAGGAAATTGCGCATGGTCACAGTTGTATTCAATCCCAATGCAATTTCTGTGTTTCATCAACACTCAGATACTCATCAGATTACAGAATGCCTCCAGATATGCATCGGAAACAGCTACTGACCTTCCAGGAAACGATCAAAGCGTAGACTGTTTGAGACATTACTCCAATGTAGGAAAGGGCGCAATGTGACTGTTGTATTCAATCCCGATGCAATTTCTGTGTTTCATCAACACTCTGATAGTCCATAGATTTCAGAATGCCTCCAGATGTGCATCGGAAACTACTACTGGTCTTCCAGGGAACGATCAAAGCGTAGACTGTTTGAGACATTACTCACATGGAGGAAAGTGCGCATGGTGACTGTTGTATTCCATCGCGATGCAATTTCTTTGTTTCATCAACACTCTGATAGTCCACAGATTGCAGAATGCCTCTAGATGTGCATCGGAAACCACTACTGTTCTAACAGTTAACGACCAAAGCGTACATTGTTTGAGACATTACTCCCATGGGTGAAAGTGTGCATGGTGACTGTTGTATTCAATCCCGATGCAATTTCTGAGTTTCATCTACACTCTGATAGTCCACAGATTACAGATTGCCTCCAGATGTGCATCGGAAACTACTACTGGTCTTCCAGGGAACGATCTAAGCGCAAACTCTTTGAGACATTACTCCAATGGAGGAAAGTGCGAATGGTGACTGTTGCTTCAATCCCGATGGGATTTCTGTGTTTCATTAATACTCTGATAGTCCACAGATTACAGAATGCCTCCAGATGTGCATCGGAAACTGCTACTGGTCTTCGAGGGAACGATCAAAGCATAGACTGTTTGAGATATTTACTCCCGCGAGGAAAGTGCGCATGGTGACTGTTGTATTCAATCCCGATGCAATTTCTGTGTTTCATCAACACTCAGTTAGTCCACAGATTACAGAATGCCTCCAGATGTGCAACGGAAACTGCTACTGGTCTTCCAGGGAACGATCAAAGTGTAGACTGTTTGAGACATTACTCCCATCGAGGAAAGTGCGCATGGTGACTGTTGTATTCCATCCCGAAGCAATTTCTGTGTTTCATCAACACTCTGATAGTCCACAGATTACAGAATGCCTAAAGATGTGCATCGGAAACTACTACTGGTCTAACAGGGAACGATCAAAGGGTAGAATGTTTCAGACATTACTCCCATGGAGGAAAGTGCGCATGGTGACTGTTGTATTCCATCGCGATGCAATTTCTTTGTTTCATCAACACTCTGATAGTCCACAGATTGCAGAATGCCTCTAGATGTGCATCGGAAACCACTACTGTTCTAACAGTTAACGACCAAAGCGTACATTGTTTGAGACATTACTCCCATGGGTGAAAGTGTGCATGGTGACTGTTGTATTCAATCCCGATGCAATTTCTGAGTTTCATCTACACTCTGATAGTCCACAGATTACAGATTGCCTCCAGATGTGCATCGGAAACTACTACTGGATTTCCAGAAAACGATCAAAGCGTAGACTGTTTGTGACATTACTCACATGGAGGAAAGTGCGCATGGTGACTGTTGTATTCAATCCCGATGCAATTTCTGAGTTTCATCAACACCCTGATAGTCCACAGATTACACATTGCCTCCAGATGTGCGTCGGAAACTACTACTGGTCTAACAGGGAACGATCAAAGGGTAGAATGTTTCAGACATTACTCCCATGGAGGAAAGTGCGCATGGTGACTGTTGTATTCCATCGCGATGCAATTTCTTTGTTTCATCAACACTCTGATAGTCCACAGATTACAGAATGTCTCCAGATGTGCATCGGAAACTACTACTGGTCTAACAGGGAACGATCAAAGGGTAGAATGTTTCAGACATTACTCCCATGGGGGAAAGTGTGCATGGTGACTGTTGTATTCAATCCCGTTTCAATTTCTGTGTTTCATCAACACTCTGATAGTCCACAGATTACAGATTGACTCCAGATGTGCATCATAAACTACTACTGGACTTCCAGGGAACGATCAAAGCGTAGACTGTTTGAGACATTACTCACATGGAGGAAAGTGCGCATGGTGACTGTTGTATTCAATCCCGAAGCAATTTCTGTGTTTCATCGTCATTCTGATAGTCCACAGATTACAGAACGCCTCCAGATGTGCATCGGAAACCACTACTGGTCTAACAGGGAACGATAAAAGCGTAGATTCTTTGAGACATTACTCCCATGGAGGAAAGTGCGCATGGTGACTGTTGTATTCAATCCCAATGCAATTTCTGTGTTTCATCAACACTCAGATACTCATCAGATTACAGAATGCCTCCAGATGTGCATCGGAAACAGCTACTGACCTTCCAGTGAACGATCAAAGCGTAGACTGTTTGAGACATTTTTCCTATGTAGAAAAGTGCGCAATGTGACTGTTGTATTCAATCCCGATGCAATTTCTGTGTTTCATCAACACTCTGATAGTCCACAGATTACAGAATGCCTCCAGATGTGCATCGGAAACTACTACTGTTCTTCCAGTAAACGATCAAAGCGTAGACTTTTTGAGACATTACTCCCATGGATGAAAGTGCGCATGGTGACTGTTGTATTCAATCCCGATGCAATTTCAGTGTTTCAACGACACTCTGATAATCCACAGGTTACAGAATGCCTCCAGATGTGCATCGGAAACTACTACTGGTCTTCCAGGGAACGATCAAAGCGCAAACTCTTTGAGACATTACTCCAATGGAGGAAAGTGCGAATGGTGTCTGTTGTTTCAATCCCGATGGAATTTCTGTGTTTCATTAATACTCTGATAGTCAACAGATTACAGATGCCTCCAGATGTGCATCGGAAACTATTACTGGTATTCCACGGAACGATCAAAGCGTAGACTGTTTGAGACATTACTTCCATGGAGGAAAGTGCGCATGGTGACTGTTGTATTCAATCCCGAAGCAATTTCTGTGTTTCATCAACACTCTGATGGTCCACAGATTACAGAAAGCCTATAAATGTGCAACGGAAGCTACTACTGGTCTAAGAAGGAACGATCAAAGCGTAGAATGTTTGAGACATTACTCCCATGGGGGAAAGTGCGCATGGTGACTGTTGTATTCAATCCCGATGCAATTTCAGTGTTTCATCAACACTCAGTTAGTCCACAGATTACAGAACGCCTCCAGATTTGCATCGTAAACTACTACTGGTATTCCAGGGAACGATCAAGTCGTAGACTGTTTGAGAATAACTCCCATGGAGGAAAGTGGTCATGGTGACTGTTGTATTCAATCCCGATGCAATTGCTGTGTTTCATCAACACATTGAAGGTCCACAGATTACATAATGCCTCCAGATGTGCATCGGAAACTACTACTGGTCTTCGAGCTAACGATCAAAGCGTAGACTGTTTGAGACATTACTCCTGTGGAGGAGATTGCACATGGTGACTGTTGTATTCAATCCCGATGCAATTTCTGTGTTTCATCAACACTCTGATAGTCCACAGATTACAGATTGCCTCCAGATGTGCATCGGAAACTACTACTGGTCTTCAAGGGAACGATCAAAGCATAGACTGTTTGAGACATTACTCCCATGGAGGAAAGTGCGCATGAGGACTGTTGTATTCAATCCCGATTCAATTTCCGTCTTTTATCAACACTCTGATAGTCCACAGATAACAGAATGACTAAAGATGTGCATCGGAAACTACTACTGGTCTTCCAGGGAACGATCAAAGCGTAGACTGTTTCAGACATTACTCCCATGGAGGAAAGTGCGCATGGTGACTGTTGTATTCAATCCCGAAGCAATTTCTGTGTTTCATCAACACTCTCATAGTCCACAGATTACAGAATGCCTAAAGATGTGCATCGGAAACTACTACTGGTCTAACAGGGAACGATCAAAGGGTAGAATGTTTCAGACATTACTCCCATGGAGGAAAGTGCGCATCGTGACTGTTGTATTCCATCCCGATGCAATTTCTTTGTTTCATCAACACTCTGATAGTCCACAGATTGCAGAATGCCTCTAGATGTGCATCGGAAACCACTACTGCTCTAACAGTTAACGACCAAAGCGTACATTGTTTGAGACATTACTCCCATGGGTGAAAGTGTGCATGGTGACTGTTGTATTCAATCCCGATGCAATTTCTGAGTTTCATCTACACTCTGATAGTCCACAGATTACAGATTGCCTCCAGATGTGCATCGGAAACTACTACTGGATTTCCAGAAAACGATCAAAGCGTAGACTGTTTGTGACATTACTCACATGGAGGAAAGTGAGCATGGTGACTGTTGTATTCAATCCCGATGCAATTTCTGAGTTTCATCAACACTCTGATAGTCCACAGATTACAGATTGCCTCCAGATGTGCGTCGGAAACTACTACTGGACTTCCAGGGAACGATCAAAGCGTAGACTGTTTGAGACATTACTCACATGGAGGAAAGTGCGCATGGTGACTGTTGTATTCAATCCCGAAGCAATTTCTGTGTTTCATCGACACTCTGATAGTCCATAGATTTCAGAATGCCTCCAGATGTGCATCGGAAACTACTACTGGTCTTCCAGGGAACGATCAAAGCGTAGACTTTTTGAGACATTACTCCCATGGATGAAAGTGCGCATGGTGACTGTTGTATTCAATCCCGATGCAATTTCAATGTTTGAACGACACTCTGATAGTCCACAGGTTACAGAATACCTCCAGATGTGCCTCAGAAACTACTACTGGTCTTCCAGGGAACGATCAAAGCGTAGACTGTTTGAGACATTACTCCCATGGAGGAGAGACCGCATGGTGTCTGTTGTATTCAATCCCGAAGCAATTTCTGTGTTTCATCAACACTCTGATAGTCCACAGATTACAGAATGCCTAAAGATGTGCATCGGAAACTACTACTGGTCTAACAGGGAACGATCAAAGGGTAGAATGTTTCAGACATTACTCCCATGGAGGAAAGTGCGCATGGTGACTGTTGTATTCCATCCCGATGCAATTTCTGTGTTTCATCAACACTCTGATAGTCCACAGATTACACAATGCTTCCAGATGTGCATCGGAAACTACTACTGGTCTTCCAGGGAACGATCAAAGCGTAAACTGTTTGAGACATTACTCCCATGGAGGAAAGTGCGCATGGTGACTGTTGTATTCAATCCCGATTCAATATCCGTGTTTTATCAACACTGAGATAGTTCACAGATAACAGAATGACTAAAGATTTGCATCGGAATCTACTACTGGTCTTCCAGGGAACGATCAAATCGTAGACTGTTTGAGACATTACTCCCATGGAGGAAAGTGCGCATGGTGACTGTTGTATTCAATCCCGAAGCAATTTCTGTGTTTCATCGACATTCTGATAGTCCACAGATTACAGAATGCCTCCAGATGTGCATCGGAAACCACTACTGGTCTAACAGGGAACGATCAAAGCGTAGACTGTTTGAGACATTACTCCCATGGAGGAAAGACCGCATGGTGACTGTTGTATTCAATCCCGATTCAATTTCAGTGTTTCATCAACACTATGATAGTCCACAGATTACAGAATGCCTCCAGATGTTCAACGGTAACTACTACTGGTCTTCCAAGGAAGGATCAAAGCGTAGACTGTTTGAGACATTACTCCCATGGAGGAAAGTGCGCATTGTGACTGTTGTATTCAATCCCATTGCAATTTCTGTGTTTCATCAACACTCAGTTAGTCCACAGATTACAGAATGCCTTCAGATGTGCATCGGAAACTACTACTGGTCTTCCTGGGAACGATCAAAGCGTAGACTGTTTGAGACATTACTCCCATGGAGGAAAGTGCGCATGGTGACTGTTGTATTCAATCCCGATGGAATTTCTGTGTTTTATCAACACTCAGTCAGTCCACAGATTACAGAATGCCTCCAGATGTGAATCGGAAACTACTACTGGTTTTCCAAGGAACGATCAAAGCGTAAACTGTTTGAGACATTACTCCCAAGGAGGAAAGTGCGCATGGTGACTGTTGTATTCAATCCCGATTCAATTTCCGTCTTTTATCAACACTCTGATAGTCCACAGATAACAGAATGACTAAAGATGTGCATCGGAAACTACTACTGGTCTTCCAGGAAACGATCAAAGCGTAGACTGTTTCAGACATTACTCCCATGGAGGAAAGTGCGCATGGTGACTGTTGTATTCAATCCCGATGCAATTTCTGTCTTTTATCAACACTCAGTTAGTCCACAGATTACAGAATGCCTCCTGATGTGAATCGGAAACTACTACTGGTTTTCCAAGGAACTATCAAAGCGTAAACTGTTTGAGACATTACTCACATGGAGGAAAGTGGTCATGGTGACTGTTGTATTCAATCCCGATGCAATTTCTGTGTTTCATCAACACGTTGAAGGTCCACAGATTACATAATGCCTCCAGATGTGCATCGGAAACTACTACTGGTCTTCCAGGGAACGATCAAAGCGTAGACGGTTTGAGACATTACTCCCATGGAGGAAAGTGCGCATGGTGACTATTGTATTCAATCCCGATTCAATTTCAGTGTTTCATCAACACTATGATAGTCCACAGATTACAGAATGCCTCCAGATGTGCATCGGAAACTACTACTGGTCTAACAGGGTACGATCAAAGGGTAGAATGTTTCAGACATTACTCCCATGGGGGAAAGTGTGCATGGTGACTGTTGTATTCAATCCCGATTCAATTTCTGTGTTTCATCAACACTCTGATAGTCCACAGATTACAGAATGCCTTCAGATGTGCATCGGAAACTACTACTGGTCTTCCAGGGAACGATCAAAGCGTAGACTTTTTGAGACATTACTCCCATGGATGAAAGTGCGCATGGTGACTGTTGTATTCAATCCCGATGCAATTTCAATGTTTCAATGACACTCTGATAGTCCACAGGTTACAGAATACCTCCAGATGTGCATCAGAAACTACTACTGGTCTTCCAGGGAACGATCAAAGCGTAGACTGTTTGAGACATTACTCCCATGGAGGAGAGACCGCATGGTGACTGTTGTATTCAATCCCGAGGCAATTTCTGTGTTTCAACAACACTCTGATAGTGAACAGATAACAAAAGGCCTACAGATGTGCATCGGAAACTACTACTGGTCTTCCAGGGCACGATTAAAGCGTAGACTGTTTGAGACATTACTACCATGGGGGAAAGTGCGCATGGTGACTGTTGTATTCAATCCCGATGCAATATCTGTGTTTCATCAACACTCTGATAGTCCACAGATTACACAATGCCTCCAGATGTGCATCGGAAACTACTACTGGTCTTCCAGGGAACGATCAAAGCGTAAACTGTTTGAGACACTACTCCCATGGAGGAAAGTGCGCATGGTGACTGTTGTATTCAATCCCGATTCAATTTCCGTGTTTATCTACACTGAGATAGTTCACAGATAACAGAATGGCTAAAGATTTGCATCGGAATCTACTACTGGTCTTCCAGGGAAGGATCAAAGCGTAGACTGTTTGAGACATTACTCCCATGGAGGAAAGTGCGCATGGTGACTGTTGTATTCAATCCCGAAGCAATTTCTGTGTTTCATCAACCCTCTGATAGTCCACAGATTACAGAATGCCTCCAGATGTGCATCGGAAACTACTACTGGTCTAACAGGGTACGATCAAAGGGTAGAATGTTTCAGACATTACTCCTATGGGGGAAAGTGTGCATGGTGACTGTTGTATTCAATCCCGAAACAATCTCTGTGTTTCATCGACATTCTGATAGTCCACAGATTACAGAATGCCTCCAGATGTGCATCGGAAACCACTACTGGTCTAACAGGGAACGATCAAATCGTAGATTGTTTGAGACATTACTCCCATGGAGGAAAGTGCGCATGGTGACTGTTGTATTCAATCCCAATGCAATTTCTGTGTTTCATCAACACTCAGATACTCATCAGATTACAGAATGCCTCCAGATGTGCATCGGAAACAGCTACTGACCTTCCAGTGAACGATCAAAGCGTAGACTGTTTGAGACATTACTCCTATGTAGGAAAGTGCGCAATGTGACTGTTGTATTCAATCCCGATGCAATTTCTGTGTTTCATCAACACTCTGATAGTCCACAGATTACAGAATGCCTCCAGATGTGCATAGGAAACTACTACTGTTTTTCCAGGGAACGATCAAAGCGTAGACTTTTTTAGACATTACTCCCATGGATGAAAGTGCGCATGGTGATTGTTGTATTCAATCCCGATGCAATTTCAGTGTTTCAACGACACTCTGATAGTCCACAGGTTACAGAATGCCTCCAGAAATGCATCGGAAACTACAACTGGTCTTCCTGGGAACGATCAAAGCGTAGACTGTTTGAGACATTACTCCCATGGAGGAAAGACCGCATGGTGACTGTTGTATTCAATCCCATTGCAATTTCTCTGTTTCAACAACACTCTGATAGTAAACAGATAACAGAATGCCTCCAGACGTGCAACGGAAACTACTTCTGGTCTTCCAGGGAACGATCAAAGCGTAGACTGTTTGAGACATGACTACCATGGAGGAAAGTGCGCATGGTGACTGTTGTATTCAATCCCGAAGCAATTTCTGTGTTTCATCAACACTCTGATAGTCCACAGATTACAGAAAGCCTATAAATGTGCATCGGAAGCTACTACTGGTCTAACAAGGAACGATCAAAGCGTAGAAAGTTTGAGACATTACTCCCATGGGGGAAAGTGCGCATGGTGACTGTTGTATTCAATCCCGATTCAATTTCAGTGTTTCATCAACACTATGATTGTCCACAGATTACAGAATGCCTCCAGATGTTCAACGGTAACTACTACTGGTCTTCCAGGGAAGGATCAAAGCGTAGACTGTTTGAGACATTACTCCCATGGAGGAAAGTGCGCATGGTGACTGTTGTATTCAATCCCATTGCAATTTCTGTGTTTCATCAACACTCAGTTAGTCCACAGATTACAGAATGCCTTCAGATGTGCATCGGAAACTACTACTGGTCTTCCTGGGAACGATCAAAGCGTAGACTGTTTGAGACATTACTCCCATGGAGGAAAGTGCGCATGGTGACTGTTGTATTCAATCCCGATGCAATTTCTGTGTTTTATCAACACTCAGTTAGTCCACAGATTACAGAATGCCTCCAGATGTGAATCGGAAACTACTACTGGTTTTCCAGGGAACGATCAAAGCGTAAACTGTTTGAGACATTGCTCCCATGGAGGAAAGTGCGCATGGTGACTGTTGTATTCAATCCCGATTTAATTTCCGTCTATTATCAACACTCTGATAGTCCACAGATAATAGAATGACTAAAGATGTGCATCGGAAACTACTACTGGTCTTCCAGGAAACGATCAATGCGTAGACTGTTTGAGACATTACTCCCATGGAGGAAAGTGCGCATGGTGACTGTTGTATTCAATCCCGAAGCAATTTCTGTGTTTCATCAACACTCAGTTAGTCCACAGATTACAGAATGCCTTCAGATGTGCATCGGAAACTACTACTGGTCTTCCTGGGAACGATCAAAGCGTAGACTGTTTGAGACATTACTCCCATGGAGGAAAGTGCGCATGGTGACTGTTGTATTCAATCCCGATGCAATTTCTGTGTTATATCAACACTCAGTTAGTCCACAGATTACAGAATGCCTCCAGATGTGAATCGGAAACTACTACTGGTTTTCCAGGCAACGATCAAAGCGTAAACTGTTTAAGACATTACTCCCATGGAGGAAAGTGCGCATGGTGACTGTTGTATTCAATCCCGATTCAATTTCCGTCTTTTATCAACACTCTGATAGTCCACAGATAACAGAATGACTAAAGATGTGCATCGGAAACTACTACTGGTCTTCCAGGAAACGATCAAAGCGTAGACTGTTTGAGACATTACTCCCATGGAGGAAAGTGCGCATGGTGACTGTTGTATTCAATCCCGAAGCAAATTCTGTATTTCATCAACACTCTGATAGTCCACAGATTACAGAAAGCCTATAATTGTGCATCGGAAGCTACTACTGGTCTTCCAGGCAACGATCAAGGCGTTGACTGTTCGAGAATTACTCCAATGGAGGAAAGTGGTCATGGTGACTGTTGTATTCAATCCCGATGGAATTTCTGTGTTTCATCAACACATTGAAGGTCCACAGATTACATAGTGCCTCCAGATGTGCATCGGAAACTACTACTGGTCTTCCAGGGAACGATCAAAGCGTAGACTGTTTGAGACATTACTCCTGTGGAGGAGATTGCACATGGTGACTGTTGTATTCAATCCCGATGCTATTTCTGTGTTTCATCAACACTCTGATAGTCCACAGATTACAGATTGCCTCCAGATGTGCATCGGAAACTACTACTGGTCTTCCTGGGAACGATCAAAGCGTAGACTGTTTGAGACATTACTCCCATGGAGGAAAGTGCGCATGGTGACTGTTGTATTCAATCCCGATGCAATTTCTGTGTTTTATCAACACACAGTTAGTCCACAGATTACAGAATGACTCCAGATGTGAATCGGAAACTACTACTGGTTTTCCAGGGAACGATCAAAGCGTAAACCGTTTGAGACATTACTCCCATGGTGGAAAGTGCGCATGGTGACTGTTGTATTCAATCCCGATTCAATTTCCGTCTTCTATCAACACTCTGATTGTCCACAGATTACAGAATGACTAAAGATGTGCATGGGAAACTACTACTGGTCTTCCAGGGAACGATCAAAACGTAGACTGTTTGAGACATTACTACCATGGAGGAAAGTGCGCATGGTGACTGTTGTATTCAATCCCGAGGCAATTTCTGTGTTTCAACAACACTCTGATAGTAAACAGATAACAGAATGCTTACAGATGTGCATCGGAAACTACTTCTGGTCTTCCAGGGAACGATCAAAGCGTAGACTGTTTGAGACATTACTACCATGGAGGAAAGTGCGCATGGTGACTGTTGTATTCAATCCCGATGCAATTTCTGTGTTTCATCAACATTCTGATAGTCCACAGATTACAGAATGCATCCAGATGTGCAACGGAAACTACTACTGGACTTCCAGGCAACGATCAAAGCGTAGACTGTTTGAGACATTACTCACATGGAGGAAAGTGCGCATGGTGACTGTTGTATTCAATCCCGAAGCAATTTCTGTGTTTCATGAACCCTCTGATAGTCCACAGATTACAGAATGCCTCCAGATGTGCATCGGAAACTACTACTGGTCTAACAGGGTACGATCAAAGGGTAGAATGTTTCAGACATTACTCCTATTAGGGAAAGTGTGCATGGTGACTGTTGTATTCAATCCCGATTCAATTTCTGTGTTTCATCAACACTCTGATAGTCCACAGATTACAGATTGACTCCAGATGTGCATCGGAAACTACTACTGGACTTCCAGGGAACGATCAAAGCGTAGACTGTTTGAGACATTACTCACATGGAGGAAAGTGCGCATTGTGACTGTTGTATTCAATCCCGAAACAATTTCTGTGTTTCATCGACATTCTGATAGTCCACAGATTACAGAATGCCTCCAGATGTGCATCGGAAACCACTACTGGTCTAACAGGGAACGATCAAATCGTAGATTGTTTGAGACATTACTATCATGGAGGAAAGTGCGCATGGTGACTGTTGTATTCAATCCCAATGCAATTTCTGTGTTTCATCAACACTCAGATACTCATCAGATTGCAGAATGCCTCCAGATGTGCATCGGAAACAGCTACTGACCTTCCAGTGAACGATCAATGCGTAGACTGTTTGAGACATTACTCCTATGTAGGAAAGTGCGCAATGTGACTGTTGTATTCAATCCCGATGCAATTTCTGTGTTTCATCAACACTCTGATAGTCCACAGATTACAGAATGCCTCCAGATGTGCATAGGAAACTACTACTGTTTTTCCAGGGAACGATCAAAGCGTAGACTTTTTTAGACATTACTCCCATGGATGAAAGTGCGCATGGTGACTGTTGTATTCAATCCCGATGCAATTTCAGTGTTTCAACGACACTCTGATAGTCCACAGGTTACAGAATGCCTCCAGATATGCATCGGAAACTACAACTGGTCTGCCTGGGAACGATCAAAGCGCAGACTGTTTGGGACATTACTCCCATGGAGGAAAGACCGCATGTTGACTGTTGTATTCAATCCCATTGCAATTTCTCTGTTTCAACAACACTCTGATAGTAAACAGATAACAGAATGCCTCCAGATGTGCAACGGAAACTACTTCTGGTCTTCCAGGGAACGATCAAAGCGTAGACTGTTTGAGACATGACTACCACGGAGGAAAGTGCGCACGGTGACTGTTGTATTCAATCCCGAAGCAATTTCTGTGTTTCATCAACACTCTGATAATCCACAGATTACAGAAAGCCTATAAATGTGCATCGGAAGCTACTACTGGTCTAACAAGGAACGATCAAAGCGTAGAATGTTTGAGACATTACTCCCATGGGGGAAAGTGCGCATGATGACTGTTGTATTCAATCCCGATTCAATTTCAGTGTTTCATCAACACTATGATTGTCCACAGATTACAGAATGCCTCCAGATGTTCAACGGTAACTACTACTGGTCTTCCAGGGAAGGATCAATGCGTAGACTGTTTGAGACATTACTCCCATGGAGGAAAGTGCGCTTGGTGACTGTTGTATTCAATCCCGATGCAATTTCTGTGTTTCATCAACACTCAGTTAGTCCACAGATTACAGAATGCCTTCAGATGTGCATCGGAAACTACTACTGGTCTTCCTGGGAACGATCAAAGCGTAGACTGTTTGAGACATTACTCCCATGGAGGAAAGTGCGCATGGTGACTGTTGTATTCAATCCCGATTCAATTTCCGTCTTTTATCAACACTCTGATAGTCCACAGATAACAGAATGACTAAAGATGTGCATCGGAAACTACTACTGGTCTTCCAGGAAACGATCAAAGCGTAGACTGTTTGAGACATTACTCCCATGGAGGAAAGTGTGCATGGTGACTGTTGTATTCAATCCCGAAGCAATTTCTGTATTTCATCAACACTCTGATAGTCCACAGATTACAGAAAGGCTATAAATGTGCATCGGAAGCTACTACTGGTCTTCCAGGCAACGATCAAGGCGTTGACTGTTCGAGAATTACTCCAATGGAGGAAAGTGGTCATGGTGACTGTTGTATTCAATCCCGATGGAATTTCTGTGTTTCATCAACACATTGAAGGTCCACAGATTACATAGTGCCTCCAGATACGCATCGGAAACTACTACTGGTCCTCCAGGGAACGATCAAAGCGTAGACTGTTTGAGACATTACTCCTGTGGAGGAGATTGCACATGGTGACTGTTGTATTCAATCCCGATGCAATTTCTGTGTTTCATCAACACTCTGATAGTCCACAGATTACAGATTGCCTCCAGATGTGCATCGGAAACTACTACTGGTCTTCCTGGGAACGATCAAATCATAGACTGTTTGAGACATTACTCCCATGGAGGAAAGTGCGCATGGTGACTGTTGTATTCAATCCCGATTCAATTTCAGTGTTTCATCAATACTATGATAGTCCACAGATTACAGAATGCCTCCAGATGTTCAACGGTAACTACTATTGGTCTTCCAGGGAAGGATCAAAGCGTAGACTGTTTGAGACATTACTCCCATGGAGGAAAGTGCGCATGGTGACTGTTGTATTCAATCCCATTGCAATTTCTGTGTTTCATCAACACTCAGTTAGTCCACAGATTACAGAATGCCTTCAGATGTGCATCGGAAACTACTACTGGTCTTCCTGGGAACGATCAAAGCGTAGACTGTTTGAGACATTATTCCCATGGAGGAAAGTGCGCATGGTGACTGTTGTATTCAATTCCGATGCAATTTCTGTGTTTTATCAACACTCAGTTAGTCCACAGATTACAGAATGACTCCAGATGTGAATCGGAAACTACTACTGGTTTTCCAGGGAACGATCAAAGCGTAAACTGTTTGAGACATTACTCCCATGGAGGAAAGTGCGCATGGTGACTGTTGTATTCAATCCCGATTCAATTTCCGTCTTCTATCAACACTCTGATTGTCCACAGATAACAGAATGACTAAAGATGTGCATGGGAAACTACTACTGGTCTTCCAGGGAACGATCAAAACGTAGACTGTTTGAGACATTACTACCATGGAGGAAAGTGCGCATGGTGACTGTTGTATTCAATCCCGAGGCAATTTCTGTGTTTCAACAACACTCTGATAGTAAACAGATAACAGAATGCCTACAGATGTGCATCGGAAACTACTTCTGGTCTTCCAGGGAACGATCAAAGCGTAGACTGTTTGAGACATTACTACCATGGAGGAAAGTGCGCATGGTGACTGTTGTATTCAATCCCGATGCAATTTCTGTGTTTCATCAACATTCTGATAGTCCACAGATTACAGAATGCATCCAGATGTGCAACGGAAAATACTACTGGTCTTGCAGGGAACGAACAAAGCGTAGACTGTTTGAGACATTACACCTAAGTAGGAAAGAGCGCATGGTGACTTTTGTATTCAATCCCAATGCAATATCTTTGTTTCATCAACACTCTGATAGTCCACAGATTACAGAATGCCTCCAGATGTGCATCTTAAACTACTACTGGTCTTCCAGGGAACGATCAAAGCGTAAACTCTTTGAGACATTACTCCAATGGAGGAAAGTGCGAATGGTGACTGTTGTTTCAATCCCGATGGAATTTCTGTGTTTCATTAATACTCTGATAGTCCACAGATTGCAGAATGCCTCCAGATGTGCATCGGAAACTACTACTGGTCTTCCAGGGAACGATCAAAGCGTAGACTGTTTGAGACATTACTCCCATGGTGGAAAGTGCGCATGGTGACAGTTGTATTCAATTCGAAAGCAATTTATGTGTTTCATCAACACTCTGATAGTCCACAGATTACAGAAAGCCTATAAATGTGGATCGGAAGATACTACTCGTCTAACAAGAAACGATCAAAGCGTAGAATGTTTGAGACATTACTCCCATGGGGGAAAGTGCGCATGGTGACTGTTCTATTCAATCCCGATGCAATTTCTGTGTTTCATCAACACTCTGATAGTCCACAGACTTCAGATTGCCTCCAGATGTGCATCGGAAACTACTACTGGTCTTCCTGGGAACGATCAAAGCATAGACTGTTTGAAGCATTACTCCCATGGAGGAAAGTGCGCATGGTGACAGTTGTATTCAATCACGATGTAATTTCTGTGTTTCATCAACACTTTGAATGTCCACAGATTACAGATTGCCTGCAGATGTGCATCGGAAACTGCCACTGGTCTTCGAGGGAACGATCAAAGCATAGACTGTTTGAGACATTACTCCCGTGGAGGAAAGTGCGCATGGTGACTGTTGTATTCAATCCCGATGCAATTTCTGTGTTTCATCAACACTCAGTTAGTCCACAGATTACAGAATGCCTCCAGATGTGCAACGGAAACTGCTACTGGTCTTCCAGGGAACGATCAAACCGTAGACTGTTTGAGACATTACTCCCATGGAGGAAAGTGCGCATGGTGACTGTTGTATTCCATCCCGATGCAGTTTCTGTGTTTCATCAACACTCTGATAGTCCACAGATTACAGAATGCCTCCAGATGAGCATCGGAAACTACTACTGGTCTTCCAGGGAACGATCAAAACGTAAACTGTTTGAGACATTATTCCCATATAGGAAAGTGCGCATGGTGACTGTTGTATTCAATCCCGATTCAATTTCCGTGTTTTATCAACACTATGATAGTCCACAGATAACAGAATGACTAAAGGTGTGCATCGGAAACTACTACGGGTCAAACAGGGAACGATCAAAGGGTAAAATGTTTCAGACATTACTCCCATGGGGGAAAGTGTGCATGGTGACTGTTGTTTTCAATCCCGATGCAATTTCTGTGTTTCATCAACACTCAGATAGTCCACAGATTACAGAATGCCTCCAGATGTGCATCGGATACTACTACTGGTCTTCCAGAGAACGATCAAAGCGTAAACTGTTTGAGACATTACTCCCATGGAATAAAGTGCGCATGGTGACTGTTGTATTCAATCCCGATTCAATTTCTGTGATTCATCAACACTCTGATAGTCCACAGATTACAGAATGACTCCAGATGAGCATCGGAAACTACTACTGGACTTCCAGGGAACGATCAAATTGTAGACTGTTTGAGACATTACTCACATGGAGGAAAGTGCGCATGTTGACTGTTGTATTCAATCCCGAAGCAATTTCTGTGTTTCATCAACACTCTGATAGTCCACAGATTTCAGAATGCCTCCAGATGTGCATCGGAAACCACTACTGGTCTAACAGGGAACGATCAAAGTGTAGATTGTTTGAGACATTACTCCCATGGGGGAAAGTGTGCATGGTGACTGTTGTATTCAATCCCGATGCAATTTCTGAGTTTCATCAACACTCTGATAGTCCACAGATTACAGATTGCCTCCAGATGTGCATCGGAAACTACTACTGGTTTTTCTGGGAACGATCAAAGAATAGACCGTTTGAGACATTACTCCCATGGAGGAAAGTGCGCATGGTGACTGTTGTATTCAATCCCAATACATTTTCTGTGTTTCGTCAAAACTCAGATACTCATCAGATTACAGAATGCCTCCAGATGTGCATCGGAAACTACTACTGGTCTTCCAGGGCACGATCAAAGCGTAGACTGTTTGAGTCATTACTCCCATGGAGAAAAGTGCGCATGGTGACTGTTGTATTCAATCGCGATGCAATTTCTGTGTTTCAACAACACTCTGATAGTCCACAGTTTACAGAATGGCTCCAGATGTGCATCGGAAACTACTACTGGTCCTTCAGGGAACGATCAAGGCGTAGACTGTTTGAGAGATTACTCCCATGGAGGAAAGTTCGCATGGTGACTGTTGTATTCAATGACGATGTAATTTCTGTGTTTCATCAACACTTTGAAGGTCCACAGATTACAGAACGCCTCCCGATGTGCATCGGAAACTACTACTGGTCTTCGAGGGAACGATCGAAGCATAGACTGTTTGAGACATTATTCCTGTGGAGGAAATTGCGAATGGTGACTGTTGTATTCAATCCCGATGCAATTTCTGTGTTTCATCAACACTCAGATAGTCCTCAGATTACAGAATGCCTCCAGATGTGCATCGGAAACTACTACTGGTCTTACAGAGAACGATCAAGGCGTAGACTTTTTGAGAATTACTCCCATTGAGGAAAGTGGTCATGGTGACTGTTGTATTCAATCCCGATGCAATTTCTGTGTTTCATCAGCACTTTGAAGGTCCACAGATTACAGAATGCCTCCAGATGTGCATCGAAAACTACTACTGGTCTTCCAGGGAACGATCAAAAGCGTAGACTGTTTGAGACATTACTCCTGTGGAGGAAAGTGCGAATGGTGACTGCTGTATTCAATCCCGATGCAATTTCTGTGTTTCATCAACACTCTGATAGTCCACAGATTACAGATTGCCTCCAGATGTGCATCGGAAACTACTACTGGTCTTCCTGGGAACGATCAGAGCATAGACTGTTTGAGACATTACTCCCATGGAGGAAAGTGCGCATGGTGACTGTTGTATTCAATCACGATGTAATTTCTGTGTTTCATCAACACTTTGAAGGTCCACAGATTACAGAACGCCTCCAGATGTGCATCGGAAACTACTACTGGTCTTCGAGGGAACGATCAAAGCATAGACTGTTTGAGACATTATTCCTGTGGAGGAAATTGCGAATGGTGACTGTTGTATTCAATCCCGATGCAATTTCTGTGTTTCATCAACACTCAGATAGTCCTCAGATTACAGAATGCCTCCAGATGTGCATCGGAAACTACTACTGGTCTTCCAGGGAACGATCAAAGCGTAAACTGTTTGAGACATTACTCCCATGGAGGAAAGTGCGCATGGTGACTGTTGTATTCAATCCCGATTCAATTTCCGTGTTTTATCAACACTCTGATAGTCCACAGATAACAGAATGACTAACGATGTGCATCGGAAACTATTACTGGTCTTCCAGGGAACGATCAAATCGTAGACTGTTTTAGACATTACTCCCATGGAGGAAAGTGCGCATGGTGACTGTTGTATTCAGTCCCGAAGCAATTTCTGTGTTTCATCATCACTCTGATAGTCCACAGATTACAGAATGCCTCCAGATGTGCATCGGAAACTACTACTGGTCTAACTGCGAACGATCAAAGGGTAGAATGTTTCAGACATTACTCCCATGGGGGAAAGTGTGCATGGTGACTGTTGTTTTCAATCCCGATGCAATTTCAGTGTTTCATCAACACTCAGTTAGTCCACAGATTACAGAATGCCTTCAGATGTGCATCGGAAACTACTACTGGTCTTCCAGGGAACGATCAAAGCGTAGACTTTTTGAGACATTACTCCCATTGATGAAAGTGAGCATGGTGACTGTTGTATTCAATCCCATTGCAATTTCAGTGTTTCAACGACACTCTGATAGTCCGCAGGTTACAGAATGCCTCCAGATGTGCATCGGAAACTACTACTCGTCTTCCAGGGAACGATCAAAGCGTAGACTGTTTGAGACATTACTACCATGGAGGGAAGACCGCATGGTGACTGTTGTATTCAATCCCGAGGCAATTTCTGTGTTTCAACAACACTCTGATAGTAAACAGATAACAGAATTCCTACAGATGTGCATCGGAAACTACTTGTGGTCTTCCAGGGAACGATCAAAGCGTAGACTGTTTGAGACATTACTACCATGGAGGAAAGTGCGCATGGTGACTGTTGTAATCAATCCCGATGCAATTTCTGTGTTTCATCAACATTCTGATAGTCCACAGATTACAGAATGCATCCAGATGTGCAACGGAAAATACTACTGGTCTTACAGGGTACGAACAAAGCGTAGACTGTTTGAGACATTACTCCTATGTAGGAAAGTGCGCATGGTGACTTTTGTATTCAATCCCGATGCAATTTCTTTGCTTCATCAACACTCTGATAGTCCACAGATTACAGAATGCCTCCAGATGTGCATCGGAAACTACTACTGGTCTTTCAGGGAACGATCAAAGCGTAGACTGTTTGAGACATTACTCCCATGGAGGAAAGTGCGCATGGTGACTGTTGTATTCAATTCGGAAGCAATTTCTGTGTTTCATCAACACTCTGATAGTCCACAGATTACAGAAAGCCTATAAATGTGCATCGGAAGATACTATTCATCTAACAAGGAACGATCAAAGCGTAGAATGTTTGAGACATTACTCCCATGGGGGAAAGTGCGCATGGTGACTGTTGTATTAAATCCCGATGCAATTTCAGTGTTTCATCAACTCTCAGTTAGTCCACAGATTACAGAATGCCTCCAGATGTGCATTGTAAACTACTACTGGTCTTCCAGGCAACGATCAAGGCGTTGACTGTTCGAGAATTACTCCAATGTAGGAAAGTGGTCACGGTGACTGTTGTATTCAATCCCGATGGAATTTCTGTGTTTCATCAACACATTGAAGGTCCACAGATTACATAGTGCCTCCAGATGTGCATCGGAAACTACTACTGGTCTTCCAGGGAACGATCAAAGCGTAGACTGTTTGAGACATTACTCCTGTGGAGGAGATTGCACATGGTGACTGTTGTATTCAATCCCGATGCAATTTCTGTGTTTCATCAACACTCTGATAGTCCACAGATTACAGATTGCCTCCAGATGTGCATCGGAAACTACTACTGGTCGTCCTGGGAACGATCAAATCATAGACTGTTTGAGACATTACTCCCATGGAGGAAAGTGCGCATGGTGACTGTTGTATTCAATCCCGATTCAATTTCAGTGTTTCATCAATACTATGATAGTCCACAGATTACAGAATGCCTCCAGATGTTCAACGGTAACTACTACTGGTCTTCCAGGGAAGGATCAAAGCGTAGACTGTTTGAGACATTACTCCCATGGAGGAAAGTGCGCATGGTGACTGTTGTATTCAATCCCATTGCAATTTCTGTGTTTCATCAACACTCAGTTAGTCCACAGATTACAGAATGCCTTCAGATGTGCATCGGAAACTACTACTGGTCTTCCTGGGAACGATCAAAGCGTAGACTGTTTGAGACATTACTCCCATGGAGGAAAGTGCGCATGGTGACTGTTGTATTCAATCCCGATGCAATTTCTGTGTTTTATCAACACTCAGTTAGTCCACAGATTACAGAATGACTCCAGATGTGAATCGGAAACTACTACTGGTTTTCCAAGGGAACGATCAAAGCGTAAACTGTTTGAGACATTACTCCCATGGAGGAAAGTGCGCATGGTGACTGTTGTATTCAATCCCGATTCAATTTCCGTCTTTTATCAACACTCTGATTGTCCACAGATAACAGAATGACTAAAGATGTGCATGGGAAACTACTACTGGTCTTCCAGGGAACGATCAAAATGTAGACTGTTTGAGACATTACTACCATGGAGGAAAGTGCGCATGGTGACTGTTGTATTCAATCCCGAGGCAATTTCTGTGTTTCAACAACACTCTGATAGTAAACAGATAACAGAATGCCTACAGATGTGCATCGGAAACTACTTCTGGTCTTCCAGGGAACGATCAAAGCGTAGACTGTTTGAGACATTACTACCATGGAGGAAAGTGCGCATGGTGACTGTTGTATTCAATCCCGATGCAATTTCTGTGTTTCATCAACACTCAGTTAGTCCACAGATTACAGAATGCCTCCAGATGTGCAACGGAAACTGCTACTGGTCATCCAGGGAACGATCAAACCGTAGACTGTTTGAGACATTACTCCCATGGAGGAAAGTGCGCATGGTGACTGTTGTATTCCATCCCGATGCAGTTTCTGTGTTTCATCAACACTCTGATAGTCCACAGATTACAGAATGCCTCCAGATGAGCATCGGAAACTATTACTGGTCTTCCAGGGAACGATGAAAGCGTAAACTGTTTGAGACATTACTCCCTTGGAGGAAAGTGCGCATGGCGACCGTTGTATTCAATCCCGATTCAATTTCTGTGATTCATCAACACTCTGATAGTCCACAGATTACAGAATGACTCCAGATGTGCATCGGAAACTACTACTGGACTTCCAGGGAACGATCAAATTGTAGACTGTTTGAGACATTACTCACATGGAGGAAAGTGCGCATGTTGACTGTTGTATTCAATCCCGAAGCAATTTCTGTGTTTCATCAACATTCTGACAGTCCACAGATTACAGAATGCATCCAGATGTGCAACGGAAAAAACTACTGGTCTTACAGGGAACGAACAAAGCGTAGACTGTTTGAGACATTACTCCTATGTAGGAAAGAGCGCATGGTGACTTTTGTATTCAATCCCGATGCAATTTCTTTGTTTCATCAACACTCTGATAGTCCACAGATTACAGAATGCCTCCAGATGTGCATCGGAAACTACTACTGGTTTTCCAGGGAACGATCAAAGCGTAAACTGTTTGAGACATTACTCCCATGGAGGAAAGTGCGCATGGTGACTGTTGTATTCAATCCCGATTCAATTTCCGTCTTTTATCAACACTCTGATTGTCCACAGATAACAGAATGACTAAAGATGTGCATGGGAAACTACTACTGGTCTTCCAGGGAACGATCAAAACGTAGACTGTTTGAGACATTACTACCATGGAGGAAAGTGCGCATGGTGACTGTTGTATTCAATCCCGAGGCCATTTCTGTGTTTCAACAACACTCTGATAGTAAACAGATAACAGAATGCCTACAGATGTGCATCGGAAACTACTTCTGGTCTTCCAGGGAACGATCAAAGCGTAGACTGTTTGAGACATTACTACCATGGAGGAAAGTGCGCATGGTGACTGTTGTATTCAATCCCGATGCAATTTCTGTGTTTCATCAACATTCTGACAGTCCACAGATTACAGAATGCATCCAGATGTGCAACGGAAAAAACTACTGGTCTTACAGGGAACGAACAAAGCGTAGACTGTTTGAGACATTACTCCTATGTAGGAAAGAGCGCATGGTGACTTTTGTATTCAATCCCGATGCAATTTCTTTGTTTCATCAACACTCTGATAGTCCACAGATTACAGAATGCCTCCAGATGTGCGTCTTAAACTACTACTGGTCTTCCAGGGAGCGATCAAAGCGTAAACACTTTGAGACATTACTCCAATGGAGGAAAGTGCGAATGGTGACTGTTGTTTCAATCCCGATGGAATTTCTGTGTTTCATTAATACTCTGATAGTCCACAGATTACAGAATGCCTCCAGATGTGCATCGGAAACTACTACTGGTCTTCCAGGGAACGATCTAAGCGTAGACTCTTTGAGACATTACTCCCATGGAGGAAAGTGCGCATGGTGACTGTTGTATTCAATTCGGAAGCACTTTCTGTGTTTCATCAACACTCTGATAGTCCACAGATTACAGAAAGCCTATAAATGTGCATCGGAAGATACTACTCGTCTAACAAGGAACGATCAAAACGTAGAATGTTTGAGATATTACTCCCATGGGGGAGAGTGCGCATGGTGACTGTTCTATTCAATCCCGATGCAATTTCTGTGTTTCATCAACACTCTGATAGTCCACAGACTTCAGATTGCCTCCAGATGTGCATCGCAAACTACTACTGGTCTTCCTGAAAACGATCAAAGCATAGACTGTTTGAAGCATTACTCCCATGGAGGAAAGTGCGCATGGTGACAGTTGTATTCAATCACGATGTAATTTCTGTGTTTCATCAACACTTTGAATGTCCACAGATTACAGATTGCCTGCAGATGTGCATCGGAAACTGCCACATGTCTTCGAGGGAACGATCAAAGCATAGACTGTTTGAGACATTACTCCCATGGAGGAAAGTGCGCATGGTGACTGTTGTATTCAATCCCGATGCAATTTCTGTGTTTCATCAACACTCAGTTAGTCCACAGATTACAGAATGCCTCCAGATGTGCAACGGAAACTGCTACTGGTCATCCAGGGAACGATCAAACCGTAGACTGTTTGAGACATTACTCCCATGGAGGAAAGTGCGCATGGTGACTGTTGTATTCCATCCCGATGCAGTTTCTGTGTTTCATCAACACTCTGATAGTCCACAGATTACAGAATGCCTCCAGATGAGCATCGGAAACTATTACTGGTCTTCCAGGGAACGATGAAAGCGTAAACTGTTTGAGACATTACTCCCTTGGAGGAAAGTGCGCATGGCGACCGTTGTATTCAATCCCGATTCAATTTCTGTGATTCATCAACACTCTGATAGTCCACAGATTACAGAATGACTCCAGATGTGCATCGGAAACTACTACTGGACTTCCAGGGAACGATCAAATTGTAGACTGTTTGAGACATTACTCACATGGAGGAAAGTGCGCATGTTGACTGTTGTATTCAATCCCGAAGCAATTTCTGTGTTTCATCAACATTCTGACAGTCCACAGATTACAGAATGCATCCAGATGTGCAACGGAAAAAACTACTGGTCTTACAGGGAACGAACAAAGCGTAGACTGTTTGAGACATTACTCCTATGTAGGAAAGAGCGCATGGTGAATTTTGTATTCAATCCCGATGCAATTTCTTTGTTTCATCAACACTCTGATAGTCCACAGATTACAGAATGCCTCCAGATGTGCATCGGAAACTACTACTGGTTTTCCAGGGAACGATCAAAGCGTAAACTGTTTGAGACATTACTCCCATGGAGGAAAGTGCGCATGGTGACTGTTGTATTCAATCCCGATTCAATTTCCGTCTTTTATCAACACTCTGATTGTCCACAGATAACAGAATGACTAAAGATGTGCATGGGAAACTACTACTGGTCTTCCAGGGAACGATCAAAACGTAGACTGTTTGAGACATTACTACCATGGAGGAAAGTGCGCATGGTGACTGTTGTATTCAATCCCGAGGCAATTTCTGTGTTTCAACAACACTCTGATAGTAAACAGATAACAGAATGCCTACAGATGTGCATCGGAAACTACTTCTGGTCTTCCAGGGAACGATCAAAGCGTAGACTGTTTGAGACATTACTACCATGGAGGAAAGTGCGCATGGTGACTGTTGTATTCAATCCCGATGCAATTTCTGTGTTTCATCAACATTCTGACAGTCCACAGATTACAGAATGCATCCAGATGTGCAACGGAAAAAACTACTGGTCTTACAGGGAACGAACAAAGCGTAGACTGTTTGAGACATTACTCCTATGTAGGAAAGAGCGCATGGTGACTTTTGTATTCAATCCCGATGCAATTTCTTTGTTTCATCAACACTCTGATAGTCCACAGATTACAGAATGCCTCCAGATGTGCGTCTTAAACTACTACTGGTCTTCCAGGGAGCGATCAAAGCGTAAACACTTTGAGACATTACTCCAATGGAGGAAAGTGCGAATGGTGACTGTTGTTTCAATCCCGATGGAATTTCTGTGTTTCATTAATACTCTGATAGTCCACAGATTACAGAATGAATCCAGATGTGCATCGGAAACTACTACTGGTCTTCCAGGGAACGATCTAAGCGTAGACTGTTTGAGACATTACTCCCATGGAGGAAAGTGCGCATGGTGACTGTTGTATTCAATTCGGAAGCACTTTCTGTGTTTCATCAACACTCTGATAGTCCACAGATTACAGAAAGCCTATAAATGTGCATCGGAAGATACTACTCGTCTAACAAGGAACGATCAAAACGTAGAATGTTTGAGATATTACTCCCATGGGGGAGAGTGCGCATGGTGACTGTTCTATTCAATCCCGATGCAATTTCTGTGTTTCATCAACACTCTGATAGTCCACAGACTTCAGATTGCCTCCAGATGTGCATCGCAAACTACTACTGGTCTTCCTGAAAACGATCAAAGCATAGACTGTTTGAAGCATTACTCCCACGGAGGAAAGTGCGCATGGTGACAGTTGTATTCAATCACGATGTAATTTCTGTGTTTCATCAACACTTTGAATGTCCACAGATTACAGATTGCCTGCAGATGTGCATCGGAAACTGCCACATGTCTTCGAGGGAACGATCAAAGCATAGACTGTTTGAGACATTACTCCCATGGAGGAAAGTGCGCATGGTCACTGTTGTATTCAATCCCGATGCAATTTCTGTGTTTCATCAACACTCAGTTAGTCCACAGATTACAGAATGCCTCCAGATGTGCAACGGAAACTGCTACTGGTCATCCAGGGAACGATCAATCCGTAGACTGTTTGAGACATTACTCCCATGGAGGAAAGTGCGCATGGTGACTGTTGTATTCCATCCCGATGCAGTTTCTGTGTTTCATCAACACTCTGATAGTCCACAGATTACAGAATGCCTCCAGATGAGCATCGGAAACTACTACTGGTCTTCCAGGGAACGATCAAAACGTAAACTGTTTGAGACATTATTCCCATATAGGAAAGTGCGCATGGTGACTGTTGTATTCAATCCCGATTCAATTTCCGTGTTTTATCAACACTATGATAGTCCACAGATAACAGAATGACTAAAGGTGTGCATCGGAAACTACTACTGGTCTTCCAGGGAACGATCAAAGCGTAGACTTTTTGAGACATTACTCCCATTGATGAAAGTGAGCATGGTGACTGTTGTATTCAATCCCGATGCAATTTCAGTGTTTCAACGACACTTTGATAGTCCGCAGGTTACAGAATGCCTCCAGATGTGCATCGGAAACTACTACTGGTCTTCCAGGGAACGATCAAAGCGTAGACTGTTTGAGACATTACTACCATGGAGGAAAGACCGCATGGTGACTGTTGTATTCAATCCCGAGGCAATTTCTGTGTTTCAACAACACTCTGATAGTAAACAGATAACAGAATTCCTACAGATGTGCATCGGAAACTACTTCTGGTCTTCCAGGGAACGATCAAAGCGTAGACTGTTTGAGACATTACTACCATGGAGGAAAGTGCGCATGGTGACTGTTGTAATCAATCCCGATGCAATTTCTGTGTTTCATCAACATTCTGATAGTCCACAGATTACAGAATGCATCCAGATGTGCAACGGAAAATACTACTGGTCTTACAGGGTACGAACAAAGCGTAGACTGTTTGAGACATTACTCCTATGTAGGAAAGTGCGCATGGTGACTTTTGTATTCAATCCCGATGCAATTTCTTTGCTTCATCAACACTCTGATAGTCCACAGATTACAGAATGCCTCCAGATGTGCATCGGAAACTACTACTGGTCTTTCAGGGAACGATCAAAGCGTAGACTGTTTGAGACATTACTCCCATGGAGGAAAGTGCGCATGGTGACTGTTGTATTCAATTCGGAAGCAATTTCTGTGTTTCATCAACACTCTGATAGTCCACAGATTACAGAAAGCCTATAAATGTGCATCGGAAGATACTATTCATCTAACAAGGAACGATCAAAGCGTAGAATGTTTGAGACATAACTCCCATGGGGGAAAGTGCGCATGGTGACTGTTGTATTAAATCCCGATGCAATTTCAGTGTTTCATCAACTCTCAGTTAGTCCACAGATTACAGAATGCCTCCAGATGTGCATTGTAAACTACTACTGGTCTTCCAGGCAACGATCAAGGCGTTGACTGTTCGAGAATTACTCCAATGGAGGAAAGTGGTCATGGTGACTGTTGTATTCAATCCCGATGGAATTTCTGTGTTTCATCAACACATTGAAGGTCCACAGATTACATAGTGCCTCCAGATGTGCATCGGAAACTACTACTGGTCTTCCAGGGAACGATCAAAGCGTAGACTGTTTGAGACATTACTCCTGTGGAGGAGATTGCACATGGTGACTGTTGTATTCAATCCCGATGCAATTTCTGTGTTTCATCAACACTCTGATAGTCCACAGATTACAGATTGCCTCCAGATGTGCATCGGAAACTACTACTGGTCTTCCTGGGAACGATCAAATCATAGACTGTTTGAGACATTACTCCCATGGAGGAAAGTGCGCATGGTGACTGTTGTATTCAATCCCGATTCAATTTCAGTGTTTCATCAATACTATGATAGTCCACAGATTACAGAATGCCTCCAGATGTTCAACGGTAACTACTACTGGTCTTCCAGGGAAGGATCAAAGCGTAGACTGTTTGAGACATTACTCCCATGGAGGAAAGTGCGCATGGTGACTGTTGTATTCAATCCCATTGCAATTTCTGTGTTTCATCAACACTCAGTTAGTCCACAGATTACAGAATGCCTTCAGATGTGCATCGGAAACTACTACTGGTCTTCCTGGGAACGATCAAAGCGTAGACTGTTTGAGACATTACTCCCATGGAGGAAAGTGCGCATGGTGACTGTTGTATTCAATCCCGATGCAATTTCTGTGTTTTATCAACACTCAGTTAGTCCACAGATTACAGAATGACTCCAGATGTGAATCGGAAACTACTACTGGTTTTCCAGGGAACGATCAAAGCGTAAACTGTTTGAGACATTACTCCCATGGAGGAAAGTGCGCATGGTGACTGTTGTATTCAATCCCGATTCAATTTCCGTCTTTTATCAACACTCTGATTGTCCACAGATAACAGAATGACTAAAGATGTGCATGGGAAACTACTACTGGTCTTCCAGGGAACGATCAAAACGTAGACTGTTTGAGACATTACTACCATGGAGGAAAGTGCGCATGGTGACTGTTGTATTCAATCCCGAGGCAATTTCTGTGTTTCAACAACACTCTGATAGTAAACAGATAACAGAATGCCTACAGATGTGCATCGGAAACTACTTCTGGTCTTCCAGGGAACGATCAAAGCGTAGACTGTTTGAGACATTACTACCATGGAGGAAAGTGCGCATGGTGACTGTTGTATTCAATCCCGAAGCAATTTCTGTGTTTCATCAACACTCTGATGGTCCACAGATTACAGAAAGCCTATAAATGTGCAACGGAAGCTACTACTGGTCTAACAAGGAACGATCAAAGCGTAGAATGTTTGAGACATTACTCCCATGGGGGAAAGTGCGCATGGTGACTGTTGTATTCAATCCCGATGCAATTTCAGTGTTTCATCAACACTCAGTTAGTCCACAGATTACAGAACGCCTCCAGATTTGCATCGTAAACTACTACTGGTATTCCAGGGAACGATCAAGTCGTAGACTGTTTGAGAATAACTCCCATGGAGGAAAGTGGTCATGGTGACTGTTGTATTCAATCCCGATGCAATTGCTGTGTTTCATCAACACATTGAAGGTCCACAGATTACATAATGCCTCCAGATGTGCATCGGAAACTACTACTGGTCTTCGAGCTAACGATCAAAGCGTAGACTGTTTGAGACATTACTCCTGTGGAGGAGATTGCACATGGTGACTGTTGTATTCAATCCCGATGCAATTTCTGTGTTTCATCAACACTCTGATAGTCCACAGATTACAGATTGCCTCCAGATGTGCATCGGAAACTACTACTGGTCTTCAAGGGAACGATCAAAGCATAGACTGTTTGAGACATTACTCCCATGGAGGAAAGTGCGCATGAGGACTGTTGTATTCAATCCCGATTCAATTTCCGTCTTTTATCAACACTCTGATTGTCCACAGATAACAGAATGACTAAAGATGTGCATGGGAAACTACTACTGGTCTTCCAGGGAACGATCAAAACGTAGACTGTTTGAGACATTACTACCATGGAGGAAAGTGCGCATGGTGACTGTTGTATTCAATCCCGATTCAATTTCCGTCTTTTATCAACACTCTGATTGTCCACAGATAACAGAATGCCTACAGATGTGCATCGGAAACTACTTCTGGTCTTCCAGGGAACGATCAAAGCGTAGACTGTTTGAGACATTACTACCATGGAGGAAAGTGCGCATGGTGACTGTTGTATTCAATCCCGATGCAATTTCTGTGTTTCATCAACATTCTGACAGTCCACAGATTACAGAATGCATCCAGATGTGCAACGGAAAAAACTACTGGTCTTACAGGGAACGAACAAAGCGTAGACTGTTTGAGACATTACTCCTATGTAGGAAAGAGCGCATGGTGACTTTTGTATTCAATCCCGATGCAATTTCTTTGTTTCATCAACACTCTGATTGTCCACAGATAACAGAATGACTAAAGATGTGCATGGGAAACTACTACTGGTCTTCCAGGGAACGATCAAAACGTAGACTGTTTGAGACATTACTACCATGGAGGAAAGTGCGCATGGTGACTGTTGTATTCAATCCCGAGGCAATTTCTGTGTTTCAACAACACTCTGATAGTAAACAGATAACAGAATGCCTACAGATGTGCATCGGAAACTACTTCTGGTCTTCCAGGGAACGATCAAAGCGTAGACTGTTTGAGACATTACTACCATGGAGGAAAGTGCGCATGGTGACTGTTGTATTCAATCCCGATGCAATTTCTGTGTTTCATCAACATTCTGACAGTCCACAGATTACAGAATGCATCCAGATGTGCAACGGAAAAAACTACTGGTCTTACAGGGAACGAACAAAGCGTAGACTGTTTGAGACATTACTCCTATGTAGGAAAGAGCGCATGGTGACTTTTGTATTCAATCCCGATGCAATTTCTTTGTTTCATCAACACTCTGATAGTCCACAGATTACAGAATGCCTCCAGATGTGCGTCTTAAACTACTACTGGTCTTCCAGGGAGCGATCAAAGGGTAAACACTTTGAGACATTACTCCAATGGAGGAAAGTGCGAATGGTGACTGTTGTTTCAATCCCGATGGAATTTCTGTGTTTCATTAATACTCTGATAGTCCACAGATTACAGAATGAATCCAGATGTGCATCGGAAACTACTACTGGTCTTCCAGGGAACGATCTAAGCGTAGACTGTTTGAGACATTACTCCCATGGAGGAAAGTGCGCATGGTGACTGTTGTATTCAATTCGGAAGCACTTTCTGTGTTTCATCAACACTCTGATAGTCCACAGATTACAGAAAGCCTATAAATGTGCATCGGAAGATACTACTCGTCTAACAAGGAACGATCAAAACGTAGAATGTTTGAGATATTACTCCCATGGGGGAGAGTGCGCATGGTGACTGTTCTATTCAATCCCGATGCAATTTCTGTGTTTCATCAACACTCTGATAGTCCACAGACTTCAGATTGCCTCCAGATGTGCATCGCAAACTACTACTGGTCTTCCTGAAAACGATCAAAGCATAGACTGTTTGAAGCATTACTCCCACGGAGGAAAGTGCGCATGGTGACAGTTGTATTCAATCACGATGTAATTTCTGTGTTTCATCAACACTTTGAATGTCCACAGATTACAGATTGCCTGCAGATGTGCATCGGAAACTGCCACATGTCTTCGAGGGAACGATCAAAGCATAGACTGTTTGAGACATTACTCCCATGGAGGAAAGTGCGCATGGTCACTGTTGTATTCAATCCCGATGCAATTTCTGTGTTTCATCAACACTCAGTTAGTCCACAGATTACAGAATGCCTCCAGATGTGCAACGGAAACTGCTACTGGTCATCCAGGGAACGATCAATCCGTAGACTGTTTGAGACATTACTCCCATGGAGGAAAGTGCGCATGGTGACTGTTGTATTCCATCCCGATGCAGTTTCTGTGTTTCATCAACACTCTGATAGTCCACAGATTACAGAATGCCTCCAGATGAGCATCGGAAACTACTACTGGTCTTCCAGGGAACGATCAAAACGTAAACTGTTTGAGACATTATTCCCATATAGGAAAGTGCGCATGGTGACTGTTGTATTCAATCCCGATTCAATTTCCGTGTTTTATCAACACTATGATAGTCCACAGATAACAGAATGACTAAAGGTGTGCATCGGAAACTACTACTGGTCTTCCAGGGAACGATCAAAGCGTAGACTTTTTGAGACATTACTCCCATTGATGAAAGTGAGCATGGTGACTGTTGTATTCAATCCCGATGCAATTTCAGTGTTTCAACGACACTTTGATAGTCCGCAGGTTACAGAATGCCTCCAGATGTGCATCGGAAACTACTACTGGTCTTCCAGGGAACGATCAAAGCGTAGACTGTTTGAGACATTACTACCATGGAGGAAAGACCGCATGGTGACTGTTGTATTCAATCCCGAGGCAATTTCTGTGTTTCAACAACACTCTGATAGTAAACAGATAACAGAATTCCTACAGATGTGCATCGGAAACTACTTCTGGTCTTCCAGGGAACGATCAAAGCGTAGACTGTTTGAGACATTACTACCATGGAGGAAAGTGCGCATGGTGACTGTTGTAATCAATCCCGATGCAATTTCTGTGTTTCATCAACATTCTGATAGTCCACAGATTACAGAATGCATCCAGATGTGCAACGGAAAATACTACTGGTCTTACAGGGTACGAACAAAGCGTAGACTGTTTGAGACATTACTCCTATGTAGGAAAGTGCGCATGGTGACTTTTGTATTCAATCCCGATGCAATTTCTTTGCTTCATCAACACTCTGATAGTCCACAGATTACAGAATGCCTCCAGATGTGCATCGGAAACTACTACTGGTCTTTCAGGGAACGATCAAAGCGTAGACTGTTTGAGACATTACTCCCATGGAGGAAAGTGCGCATGGTGACTGTTGTATTCAATTCGGAAGCAATTTCTGTGTTTCATCAACACTCTGATAGTCCACAGATTACAGAAAGCCTATAAATGTGCATCGGAAGATACTATTCATCTAACAAGGAACGATCAAAGCGTAGAATGTTTGAGACATAACTCCCATGGGGGAAAGTGCGCATGGTGACTGTTGTATTAAATCCCGATGCAATTTCAGTGTTTCATCAACTCTCAGTTAGTCCACAGATTACAGAATGCCTCCAGATGTGCATTGTAAACTACTACTGGTCTTCCAGGCAACGATCAAGGCGTTGACTGTTCGAGAATTACTCCAATGGAGGAAAGTGGTCATGGTGACTGTTGTATTCAATCCCGATGGAATTTCTGTGTTTCATCAACACATTGAAGGTCCACAGATTACATAGTGCCTCCAGATGTGCATCGGAAACTACTACTGGTCTTCCAGGGAACGATCAAAGCGTAGACTGTTTGAGACATTACTCCTGTGGAGGAGATTGCACATGGTGACTGTTGTATTCAATCCCGATGCAATTTCTGTGTTTCATCAACACTCTGATAGTCCACAGATTACAGATTGCCTCCAGATGTGCATCGGAAACTACTACTGGTCTTCCTGGGAACGATCAAATCATAGACTGTTTGAGACATTACTCCCATGGAGGAAAGTGCGCATGGTGACTGTTGTATTCAATCCCGATTCAATTTCAGTGTTTCATCAATACTATGATAGTCCACAGATTACAGAATGCCTCCAGATGTTCAACGGTAACTACTACTGGTCTTCCAGGGAAGGATCAAAGCGTAGACTGTTTGAGACATTACTCCCATGGAGGAAAGTGCGCATGGTGACTGTTGTATTCAATCCCATTGCAATTTCTGTGTTTCATCAACACTCAGTTAGTCCACAGATTACAGAATGCCTTCAGATGTGCATCGGAAACTACTACTGGTCTTCCTGGGAACGATCAAAGCGTAGACTGTTTGAGACATTACTCCCATGGAGGAAAGTGCGCATGGTGACTGTTGTATTCAATCCCGATGCAATTTCTGTGTTTTATCAACACTCAGTTAGTCCACAGATTACAGAATGACTCCAGATGTGAATCGGAAACTACTACTGGTTTTCCAGGGAACGATCAAAGCGTAAACTGTTTGAGACATTACTCCCATGGAGGAAAGTGCGCATGGTGACTGTTGTATTCAATCCCGATTCAATTTCCGTCTTTTATCAACACTCTGATTGTCCACAGATAACAGAATGACTAAAGATGTGCATGGAAAACTACTACTGGTCTTCCAGGGAACGATCAAAACGTAGACTGTTTGAGACATTACTACCATGGAGGAAAGTGCGCATGGTGACTGTTGTATTCAATCCCGAGGCAATTTCTGTGTTTCAACAACACTCTGATAGTAAACAGATAACAGAATGCCTACAGATGTGCATCGGAAACTACTTCTGGTCTTCCAGGGAACGATCAAAGCGTAGACTGTTTGAGACATTACTACCATGGAGGAAAGTGCGCATGGTGACTGTTGTATTCAATCCCGATGCAATTTCTGTGTTTCATCAACACTCAGTTAGTCCACAGATTACAGAATGCCTCCAGATGTGCAACGGAAACTGCTACTGGTCATCCAGGGAACGATCAAACCGTAGACTGTTTGAGACATTACTCCCATGGAGGAAAGTGCGCATGGTGACTGTTGTATTCCATCCCGATGCAGTTTCTGTGTTTCATCAACACTCTGATAGTCCACAGATTACAGAATGCCTCCAGATGAGCATCGGAAACTACTACTGGTCTTCCAGGGAACGATCAAAACGTAAACTGTTTGAGACATTATTCCCATATAGGAATGTGCGCATGGTGACTGTTGTATTCAATCCCGATTCAATTTCCGTGTTTTATCAACACTATGATAGTCCACAGATAACAGAATGACTAAAGGTGTGCATCGGAAACTACTACGGGTCAAACAGGGAACGATCAAAGGGTAGAATGTTTCAGACATTACTCCCATGGGGGACATTGTGCATGGTGACTGTTGTTTTCAATCCCGATGCAATTTCTGTGTTTCATCAACACTCAGATAGTCCACAGATTACAGAATGCCTCCAGATGTGCATCGGATACTACTACTGGTCTTCCAGGGAACGATCAAAGCGTAAACTGTTTGAGACATTTCTCCAATGGAATAAAGTGCGCATGGTGACTGTTGTATTCAATCCCGATTCAATTTCCGTGTTTTATCAACACTCTGATAGTCCACAGATAACAGAATGACTAACGATGTGCATCGGAAACTACTACTGGTCTTCCAGGGAACGATCAAATCGTATACTGTTTGAGACATTACTCCCATGGAGGAAAGTGCGCATGGTGACTGTTGTATACAGTCCCGAAGCAATTTCTGTGTTTTATCATCACTCTGATAGTCCACAGATTACAGAATGCCTCCAGATGTGCATCGGAAACTATTACTGGTCTTCCAGGGAACGATGAAAGCGTAAACTGTTTGAGACATTACTCCCTTGGAGGAAAGTGCGCAAAGGTGACTGTTGTATTCAATCGCGATGCAATTTCTGTGTTTCAACAACACTCTGATAGTCCACAGTTTACAGAATGACTCCAGATGTGCATCGGAAACTACTACTGGACTTCCAGGGAACGATCAAATTGTAGACTGTTTGAGACATTACTCACATGGAGGAAAGTGCGCATGTTGACTGTTGTATTCAATCCCGAAGCAATTTCTGTGTTTCATCAACACTCTGATAGTCCACAGATTACAGAATGCCTCCAGATGTGCATCGGAAACTACTACTGGACTTCCAGGGAACGACCAAATTGTAGACTGTTTGAGACATTACTCACATGGAGGAAAGTGCGCATGTTGACTGTTGTATTCAATCCCGAAGCAATTTCTGTGTTTCATCAACACTCTGATAGTCCACAGATTACAGAATGCCTCCAGATGTGCATCGGAAACCACTACTGGTCTTCCAGGGAAGGATCAAAGCGTAGACTGTTTGAGACGTTACTCCCATGGAGGAAAGTGCGCATGGTGACTGTTGTATTCAATCCCGATTCAATTTCCGTGTTTTATCAACACTATGATAGTCCACAGATAACAGAATGACTAAAGGTGTGCATCGGAAACTACTACGGGTCAAACAGGGAACGATCAAAGGGTAGAATGTTTCAGACATTACTCCCATGGGGGAAATTGTGCATGGTGACTGTTGTTTTCAATCCCGATTCAATTTCTGTGATTCATCAACACTCTGATAGTCCACAGATTACAGAATGACTCCAGATGTGCATCGGAAACTACTACTGGACTTCCAGGGAACGATCAAATTGTAGACTGTTTGAGACATTACTCACATGGAGGAAAGTGCGCATGTTGACTGTTGTATTCAATCCCGAAGCAATTTCTGTGTTTCATCAACACTCTGATAGTCCACAGATTTCAGAATGCCTCCAGATGTGCATCGGAAACCACTACTGGTCTAACAGGGAACGATCAAAGCGTAGATTGTTTGAGACATTACTCCCATGGGGGAAAGTGTCCATGGTGACTGTTGTATTCAATCCCGATGCAATTTCTGAGTTTCATCAACACTCTGATACTCCACAGATTACAGATTGCCTCCAGATGTGCATCGGAAACTACTACTGGTCTTCCAGGGCACGATCAAAGCGTAGACTGTTTGAGTCATTACTCCCATGGAGAAAAGTGCGCAAAGGTGACTGTTGTATTCAATCGCGATGCAATTTCTGTGTTTCAACAACACTCTGATAGTCCACAGTTTACAGAATGGCTCCAGATGTGCATCGGAAACTACTACTGGTCCTTCAGGGAACGATCAAGGCGTAGACTGTTTGAGAGATTACTCCCATGGACGAAAGTTCGCATGGTGACTGTTGTATTCAATGCCGATACAATTTCTGTCTTTCATCAACACCCGGATAGACCACAGATTACAGAATTCCTCCAGATGTGCATCGAAAACTACTACTAGTCTTCAGGGAACGATGAAATCGATGACAGTTTGAGACATTACTCCCATGGAGGAAAGTGGTCATAGTGACTGTTGTATTCATTCCCGATTCATTTTCTGTGATTCATCAACACTCTGATAGTCCACAGATTACAGAATGACTCCAGATGTGCATCGGAAACTACTACTGGACTTCCAGGGAACGATCAAATTGTAGACTGTTTGAGACATTACTCACATGGAGGAAAGTGCGCATGTTGACTGTTGTATTCAATCCCGAAGCAATTTCTGTGTTTCATCAACACTCTGATAGTCCACAGATTACAGAATGCCTCCAGATGTGCATCGGAAACTACTACTGGACTTCCAGGGAACGATCAAATTGTAGACTGTTTGAGACATTACTCACATGGAGGAAAGTGCGCATGTTGACTGTTGTATTCAATCCCGAAGCAATTTCTGTGTTTCATCAACACTCTGATAGTCCACAGATTACAGAATGCCTCCAGATGTGCATCGGAAACCACTACTGGTCTTCCAGGAAGGATCAAAGCGTAGACTGTTTGAGACGTTACTCCCATGGAGGAAAGTGTGCATGGTGACTCTTGTATTCTATCCCGAAGCAATTTCTGTTTTTCATCAACACTGTGATGGTCCACAGATTACACAATGAATCCAGATGTGCATCGGAAACTACTACTGGTCTAACAAGGAACGATCAAATCGTAGTATGCTTGAGACATTACTCCCATGGGGGAAAGTGCGCATGGTGACTGTTGTATTCAATCCCGATGCAATATCTGTGTTTCATCAACACTCAGATAGTCCTCAGATTACAGAATGCCTCCAGATGTGCATCGTAAACTACTACTGGTCTTACAGAGAACGATCAAGGCGTAGACTTTTTGAGAATTACTCCCATTGAGGAAAGTGGTCATGGTGACTGTTGTATTCAATCCCGATGCAATTTCTGTGTTTCATCAGCACTTTGAAGGTCCACAGATTACAGAATGCCTCCAGATGTGCATCGGAAACTACTACTGGTCTCCCAGGGAACGATCAAAAGCGTAGACTGTTTGAGACATTACTCCTGTGGAGGAAAGTGCGAATGGTGACTGCTGTATTCAATCCCGATGCAATTTCTGTGTTTCATCAACACTCTGATAGTCCACAGATTACAGATTGCCTCCAGATGTGCATCGGAAACTACTACTGGTCTTCCTGGGAACGATCAGAGCATAGACTGTTTGAGACATTACTCCCATGGAGGAAAGTGCGCATGGTGACTGTTGTATTCAATCACGATGTAATTTCTGTGTTTCATCAACACTTTGAAGGTCCACAGATTACAGAACGCCTCCAGATGTGCATCGGAAACTACTACTGGTCTTCGAGGGAACGGTCAAAGCATAGACTGTTTGAGACATTATTCCTGTGGAGGAAAGTGCGAATGGTGACTGTTGTATTCAATCCCGATGCAATTTCTGTGTTTCATCAACACTCAGATAGTCCTCAGATTACAGAATGCCTCCAGATGTGCATCGGAAACTACTACTGGTCTTCCAGGGAACGATCAAAGCGTAAACTGTTTGAGACATTACTCCCATGGAGGAAAGTGCGCATGGTGACTGTTGTATTCAATCGCGATTCAATTTCCGTGTTTTATCAACACTCTGATAGTCCACAGATAACAGAATGACTAACGATGTGCATCGGAAACTATTACTGGTCTTCCAGGGAACGATCAAATCGTAGACTGTTTGAGACATTACTCCCATGGAGGAAAGTGCGCATGGTGACTGTTGTATTCAGTCCCGAAGCAATTTCTGTGTTTCATCATCACTCTGATAGTCCACAGATTACAGAATGCCTCCAGATGTGCATCGGAAACTACTACTGGTCTAACTGCGAACGTTCAAAGGGTAGAATGTTTCAGACATTACTCCCATGGGGGAAAGTGTGCATGGTGACTGTTGTTTTCAATCCCGATGCAATTTCTGTGCTTCATCAACACTCAGTTAGTCCACAGATTACAGAAGGCCTCCAGATGCGCAACGGAAACTACTACTGGTCTTAGAGGGAACGATGAAAGCGTAGACTGTTTGAGACATTACTCCCATGGAGGAAAGTGCTCATGCTGACAGTTGTATTCCATCGCCATGCAGTTTATGTGTTTCATCAACACTCTGATATTCCACAGATTACACAATGCCTCCAGATGTGCATCGGAAACTACTACTGGTCTTCCAGGGAACGATCAAAACGTAAACTGTTTGAGACATTACTCCCATGGAGGAAAGTGCGCATGGTGACAGTTGTATTCAATCTCGTTTCAATTTCCGTGTTTTATTAACACTCTGATAGTCCACAGATAACAGAATGACTAACGATGTGCATCGGAAACTACTACTGGTCTTCCAGGGAACGATCAAATCGTAGACTGTTTGAGTCATTACTACCATGGAGGAAAGTGTGCGTGGTGACTGTTGTATTCAATCCCGATGCAATTTCTGTGTTTCAACAACACTCTGATAATCCACAGTTTACAGAATGGCTCCAGATGTGCATCGGAAACTACTACGTGTCCTCCATGGAACGATCAAGGCGTAGAATCTTTGAGACATTACTCCCATGGAGGAAAGTGCGAATGGTGACTGTTTGAGACATTACTCCCATGGACGAAAGTGGTCATGATGACTGTTGTATTCAATCCCGATGCAATTTCTGTGTTTCATCAACACTTTGAAGGTCCACAGATTACAGAATGCCACCAGATGTGCATCGGAAACCACTACTGGTCTTCCAGGGAACGATCAAAGCGCAGACTGTTTGAGACATTACTCCCATATAGGAAAGTGCGCATGGTGACTGTTGTATTTAATTCCGAAGCAATTTATGTATTTCATCGACACTCTGATAGTCCACAGATTACAGAATGGCTCCAGATGTGCATCGGAAACCACTACTGGGGTAACATGGAACGATCAAAGCGTAGATTGTTTGAGACATTACTCCCATGGGGGAAAGTGTGCATGGTGACTGTTGTATTCAATCAAGATGCAGTTTCTGTGTTTCGACAACACTCTGATAATCCACAGTTTACAGAATGGCTCCAGATGTGCATCGGGAACTTCTACTGGTCCTCCAGGGAACGATCAAGGCGTAGACTGTTTGAGACATTACTCCCATGGAGGAAAGTTCACATGGTGACTGTTGTACTCAATGGCGATACAATTTCTGTGTTCCATCAACACCCGGATAGACCACAGATTACAGAATGCCTCCAGATGTGCATCGGAAACTACTACTTGTCTTCAGGGAACGATCAAATCGATGACAGTTTGAAACATTACTCTCATGGAAGAAAGTGCGCATTGTGACCGTTGTATTTAATCCCGATGCAATATCTGTGTTTCATCAAGACTCAGATAGTCCACAGATTACAGAATGCCTCCAGATGTGCATCGTAAACTACTACTGGTCTTCCAGGGATCGATCAAGGCGTAGACTGTTTCAGACATTACTCCCATGGAGGAAAGTGTGCATGGTGACTGTTGTATTGAATCCCGATGAGATTTCTGTGTTTCATCAACACTCTGATAGTCCACAGATTACAGAATGCCTCCAGATGTGCATCGAAAACTACTACTGGTCTTCCAGGGAACGATGAAAGCATAAACTGTTTGAGACATTACTCCCTTGGAGGAAAGTGTGCATGGTGGCTGTTGTATTAAATCCCGATTCAATTTCTGTGTTTCATCAACACTCTGATAGTCCACAGATTACAGACTGCCTCCAGATGTGTATCGGACACTACTACTGGTCTTCCAGGGAACGATTAAAGCGTAGACAGCTTGAGACATTACTCCCATGGAGGAAAGTGCGCATGGTGACTGTTGTATTCAATCCCGATGCAATTTCTGTGTTTAATCAACACTCTGATAGTCCACAGATTACAGAATGCCTCCAGATGTGCATCGGAAACTACTACTGGTCTTCTAGGGAACGATGAAAGCGTAAACTGTTTGAGACATTACACCCTTGGAGGACAGTGCGCATGGTGACTGTTGTATTCAATCCCGATTCAATTTCTGTGTTTCATCAACACTCTGATAGTCCACAGATTACAGAATGACTCCAGACGTGCATCGGAAACTGCTACTGGTCTTCGGGAACGATCAAAGCGTAGACAGTTTGAGACATTACTCCCATATAGGAAAGTGCGAATGGTGACTGTTGTATTCAAACCCGAAACAATTTCTGTGTTTCATCGACACTCTGATAGTCCACAGATTACAGAATGCCTCCAGATGTGCAGCGGAAACCACTAATGGTCTAACAGGGAACGATCAAAGCGTAAATTGTTTGAGACATTACTCCCATGGGTGAAGTGTGCATGGTGACTTTTGTATTCAATCCCGATGCAATTTCTGAGTTTCATCAACACTCCAATAGTCCACAGATTACAGATTGCCTCCAGATGTGCATCGGAAACTACTACTGGTCTTTCTGGGAACGATCAAAGAATAGAACGTTTGAGACATTACTCCCATGGAGGAAAGAGCGCATGGTGACTGTTGTATTCAATCCCAATGCAATTTCTGTGTTTCATCAACACTCAGATACTCATCAGATTACAGAATGCCTCCAGATGTGCATCCGAAACTACTACAGGTCTTCCAGGGAACGATTAAAGCGTAGACAGCTTGAGACATTACTTCTGTGGAGGAAAGTGCGCATGGTGACTGTTGTATTCAATCCCGATGCAATTTCTGTGTTTCATCAACACTTTGAGGGCCCACAGATTACAGAATGCCTCCAGATGTGCATCGGAAACTACTACTGGTCTTCCAGGGAACGATCAAAAGCGCAGACTGTTTGAGACATTACTCCTGTGGAGGAAAGTGCGAATGGTGACTGTTGTATTCAATCCCAATGCAATCTCTGTGTTTCATCAACCCTCAGATACTCATCAGATTACAGAATGCCTCCAGATGTGTATCGTAAACTACTACTGGTCTTCCAGGGATCGATCAAGGCGTAGACTGTTTCAGACATTACTCCCATGGAGGAAAGTGTGCATGGTAACTGTTGTATTCAATCCCGAAGCAATTTCTGTGTTTCATCGACACTCTGATAGTCCACAGATTACAGAATGGCTCCAGATGTGCATCGGAAACCACTACTGGTCTAACAGGGAACGATCAAAGCGCAGATTGTTTGAGACATTACTCCCATGGGGGAAAGTGTGCAAGGTGACTGTTGTATTCAATCCCGATGCAATTTCTGAGTTTCATCAACACTCTGATAGTCCACAGATTACAGCTTGCCTCCAGATGTGCATCGGAAACTACTACTGGTCTTTCTGGTAACGATCAAAGAACAGACCGTTTGAGACATTACTCACATGGAGGAAAGTGCGCATGGTGACTGTTGTATTCAATCCCAATGCAATTTCTGTGTTTCATCAACACTCAGATACTCATCAGATTACAGAATGCCTCCAGATGTGCATCGGAAACTACTACTGGTCTTCCAGGGAACGATTAAAGCGTAGACAGCTTGAGACATTACTCCCGTGGAGGAAAGTGCGCATGGTGACTGTTGTATTCAATCCCGATGCAATTTCTGTGTTTCATCAACACTCTGATAGTCCACAGATTACAGAATGCCTCCAGATGTGCATCGGAAACTACTACTGGTCTTCCAGGGAACGATTAAAGCGTAGACAGCTTGAGACATTACTCCCATGGAGGAAAGTGCGCATGGTGACTGTTGTATTCAATCACAATGCAATTTCTGTGTTTCATCAACCCTCAGATACTCATCAGATTACAGAATGCTTCCAGATGTGCATCGGAAGCTACTACTGGTCTTCCAGGGAACGATCAAATCGTAGACTGTTTGCGTCATTACTCCCATGGAGGAAAGTTGGCATGGTGACTGTTGTTTTCAATCCCGATGCAATTTCTTTGTTTCAACAACACTCTGATAGTGCACAGTTTACAGAATGGCTCCAGATGTGCATCGGAAACTACTACTGGTCCTCCTGGGAGCGATCAAGGCGTAGACTGTTTGAGACATTACTCCCATGGAGGAAAGTTCGCATGGTGACTGTCGTATTCAATGCCGATACAATTTCTGTGTTCCATCAACACCCGGATAGTCCACAGATTACAGAATGCCTCCAGATGTGCATCGGAAACTACTACTGGTCTTCCAGGCAACGATAAAAGAGTAGACTGTTTGAGACATTACTCCCATGAAGAAATGTACGCATGGTGCCTGTTGTATTCAATCCCGATGCAATTTCTGTCTTTTATCAACACCCGGATGGACCACAGATTACAGAATATCTCCAGATGTGCATCGAAAACTACTACTGGTCTTCCAGGGAACGATCAAAGCGTAGACTGTTTGAGACATTACTCCCATGGAGGAAAGTGGTCATGGTGACAGTTGCGTTCAATCCCGATGGAATTTCTGTGTTTCATCAACACTCTGATAGTCCACAGATTACAGAATGCCTCCAGATGTGCGTCGGAAACTACTACTGGTCTAACATGGAACGATCAAATCGATGACAGTTTGAGACATTACTCCCATGGAGAAATGTACGCATGGTGCCTGTTGTATTCAATCCCGATGCAATTTCTGTCTTTTATCAACACCCGGATAGACCACAGATTACAGAATACCTCCAGATGTGCATCGGAAACTAGTACTGGTCTTCCAGGGAGCGATCAAAGCGTAAATTGTTTGAGACATTACTCCCATGGAGGAAAGTGCGCATGGTTACTGTTGTATTGAATCCTGATGCAATTTCTGTGTTTCAACAACACCCTGATAGTCCACAGATTACAGAATGCCTCCAGATGTGCATCAGACACTATTACTGGTCTTCAGGGAACGATAAAAAGCGATGAATGTTTGAGACATTACTCCCATGGAGAAATGCACGCATGGTGCCTGTTGTATTCAATCCCGATGCAATTTCTGTCTTTTATCAACACCCGGATAGACCACAGATTACAGAATACCTCCAGATGTGCATCGGAAATTAATACTGGTCTTCCAGGGAACGATCAAAGCGTAGACAGTTTGAGACATTACTCCCATGGAGGAAAGTGCGCATGGTGACTGTTGTATTCAATCCCGATGGATCTTCAGTATTTCATCAACACTCTTATAGTCCACAGATTACAGAATGCCTCCAGATGTGCATCGGAAACTACTACTGGTCTAACAGGAACGACCTTAGCGATGACAGTTTGAGACATTACTCCCATGGAGAAGTGTACGCATGCTGCCTGTTGTATTCAATCCCGATGCAATTTCTGTCTTTTATGAACACCCGGATACACCACAGATTACAGAATACCTCCAGATGTGCAATGGAAACCACTACTGGTCTTCCAGGGAACGATCAAAGCGCAGACTGTTTGAGACATTACTTTCATGGAGGAAAGTGCGCATGGTGACTGTTGTATTCAATCCCGGTGCAATTTCTGTGTTTCATCAACACTCTGATAGTCCACAGATTACAGAATGCTTCCAGATGTGCATCGGAAACTACTACTGGTCTTCCAGGGAACGATCAAAGCTTAGACTGTTTGAGACATTATTCCCATGGAGGAGAGTGTGCATGGTGACTGTTGTATCCAATCCCGATGCAATTTCTGTGTTACATCAACACTCTGATAGTCCACAGATTATAGAATGCCACCAGATGTGCATCGGAAAGTACTACTGGTCTTCCAGGGAACGATCAAAGCGTAGACTGTTTGAGACATTACTCCCATGGAGGAAAGTGCGCATGGTGACTGTTGTATCCAATCCCGATGCAATTTCTGTGTTTCATCAACACTCTGATAGTCCACAGATTACAGAATGCCTCCAGATGTGCATCGGAAACTACTACTGGTCTTCCAGGGAACGATTAAAGCGTAGACAGCTTGAGACATTACTCCCATGGAGAAAAGTGCGCATGGTGACTGTTGTATTCAATCACAATGCAATTTCTGTGTTTCATCAACCCTCAGATACTCATCAGATTACAGAATGCTTCCAGATGTGCATCGGAAGCTACTACTGGTCTTCCAGGGAACGATCAAATCGTAGACTGTTTGCGTCATTACTCCCATCGAGGAAAGTTGGCATGGTGACTGTTGTTTTCAATCCCGATGCAATTTCTTTGTTTCAACAACACTCTGATAGTGCACAGTTTACAGAATGGCTCCAGATGTGCATCGGAAACTACTACTGGTCCTCCTGGGAGCGATCAAGGCGTAGACTGTTTGAGACATTACTCCCATGGAGGAAAGTTCGCATGGTGACTGTCGTATTCAATGCCGATACAATTTCTGTGTTCCATCAACACCCGGATAGACCACAGATTACAGAATGGTTCCAGATGTGCATCGGAAACTACTACTGGTCTTCAGGGAACGATCAAATCGATGACAGTTTGAGACATTACTCTCATGGAGGAAAGTGCGCATGGTGACTGTTGTATTCAATCCCGATGCAATTTGTGTGTTTCATCAACCCTCAGATACTCATCAGATTACAGAAGGCCTCCAGATGTGCATCGGAAGCTACTACTGGTCTTCCAGGGAACGATCAAAGCGTAGACTGTTTGAGTCATTACTCCCATGGAGGAAAGTTCGCATGGTGACTGTTGTATTCAATGCCGATATAATTTCTGTGTTCCATCAACACCCGGATAGACAACAGATTACAGAATGCCTCCAGATGTGCATCGGAAACTACTACTGGTCTTCCAGGGAACGATCAAGGCGTAGACTGTTTCAGACATTATTCCCATGGAGGAAAGTGCGCATGGTGACTGTTGTATTCAATCCCGATGTAATTTCTGTGTTTCATCAACACTCTGATAATCCACAGATTACAGAATGCCTCCAGATGTGCATCGGAAACTACTACTGGTTTTCCAGGGAACGATGAAAGCGTAAACTGTTTGAGACATTACTCCATTCGAGGAAAGTGTGCATGGTGACTGTTGTATTAAATCCCGATTCAATTTCTGTGTTTCATCAACACTCTGATAGTCCACAGATTACAGAATGCCTCCAGATGTGCATCGGACACTACTACTGGTCTTCCAGGGAACGATCAAAGCATAGACTGTTTGAGACATTACTCCCGTGGAGGAAAGTGCGCATGGTGACTGTTGTATTCATCCCGATGCAATTTCTGTGTTTCATCAACACTCAGTTAGTCCACAGATTACAGAATGCCACCAGATGTGCATCGGAATTTACTACTGGTCTTCCAGGGAACGATCAAAGCGTAGACTTTTTGCGACATTACTCCCATGGAGGCAAGTGCGCATGGTGACTGTTGTATTCCATCCCGATCCATTTTCTGTGTTTTATCAACACTCTGATAGTCCACAGATTACACAATGGCTCCAGATGTGCATCGGAAACTACTACTGGTCTTCCAGGGAACGATCAAAGCGCAAACTGTTTGAGACATTACTCCCATGGAGGAAAGTGCGCATGGTGACTGTTGTATTCAATCCCGATTCAATTTCCGTGTTTTATCAAAGCTCTGATAGTCCACAGATAACAGAATGACTAAAGATGTGCATCGGAAACTACTACTGGTCTTCCAGGGAACGATCATAGCGTAGACTGTTTGAGACATTACTCCCATGGAGGAAAGTGCGCATGGTTACTGTTGTATTCAATCCTGATGCAATTTCTGTGTTTCAAAAACACTCTGATAGTCCACAGATTACAGAATGCTTCCAGATGTGCATCGGAAACTACTACTGGTCTTCCAGGCAACGATAAAAGAGTAGACTGTTTGAGACATTACTCCCATGAAGAAATGTACGCATGGTGCCTGTTGAATTCAATCCCGATGCAATTTCTGTCTTTTATCAACACCCGGATGGACCACAGATTACAGAATATCTCCAGATGTGCATCGAAAACTACTACTGGTCTTCCAGGGAACGATCAAAGCGTAGACTGTTTGAGACATTACTCCCATGGAGGAAAGTGGTCATGGTGACAGTTGCGTTCAATCCCGATGGAATTTCTGTGTTTCATCAACACTCTGATAGTCCACAGAATACAGAATGCCTCCAGATGTGCGTCGGAAACTACTACTGGTCTAACATGGAACGATCAAATCGATGACAGTTTGAGACATTACTCCCATGGAGAAATGTACGCATGGTACCTGTTGTATTCAATCCCGATGCAATTTCTGTCTTTTATCAACACCCGGATAGACCACAGATTACAGAATACCTCCAGATGTGCATCGGAAACTAGTACTGGTCTTCCAGGGAGCGATCAAAGCGTAAATTGTTTGAGACATTATTCCCATGGAGGAAAGTGTGCATGGTGACTGTTGTATTCAATCCCGATGCAATTTCTGTGTTTCATCAACACTTTGAAGGTCCACAGATTACAGAATGCCTCCATATGTGCATCGGAAACTATTACTGGTCTTCCAGGGAACGATCAAAGGGTAGACTGTTTCAGACGTTACTCCCATGGAGGAATGTGCGGATGGTGACTGTTGTATTCAATCCCGATGCAATTTCTGTGTTTATCAACACTCTGATAGTCCACAGATTACAGATTGCCTCCAGATGTGCATCGGAAACAACTACTGGTCTTCCTGGGACCGATCAACGCGTAGACCGTTTGAGACATTCCTCCCATCGAGGAAACTGCGGATGGTGACTGTTGTATTTAATCCCGATGCAATTTCTGTGTTTCATCAACAATCTGATAGTCCACAGATTACAGAATACCACCAGATGTACATCGGGAACTACTACTGGTCTTCCAGGGAATGATCAAAGCGTAGACTGTTTGACACACTACTCCCGTTCAGGAAAGTGCGCATGGTGGCTATTGTATTCAATCCCGATGCAATTTCTGTGTTTCATCAACACTTTGACAGTCCACATATTACAGAATGAAACCAGATGTGCATCGGAAACTACTACTGGCCTTCCTGGGAACGATCAAAGCTTAGACTGTTTGATACATTATTCCCATCGAGGGAAGTGAGCATGGTGACTGTTGTATTCAATCCCGATGCAATTTCTGTATTTCATCAACACTTTGAAGGTTCACAGATTACAGAATGCCTCCAGATATGCATCGGAAACTACTACTGGTCTTCCAGGGAACGATCAAATGGCAGACTGTTTCAGACGTTACTCCAATGGAGGAATGTGCGGATGGTGACTGTTGTATTCAATCCGGATGCAATTTCAGTGTTTTATCAACACTCTGATAGCCCACAGATTACAGAATGCCACCAGATGTGCATCGGAAACTACTACTGGTCTTCCAGGAAACGATTAAAGCGAGGACTGTTTCAGACATTACTCCCATGTCGGAAAGTGTGGATGGTGACTCTTGTATTCAATCCCGATGAAATTTCTGTGTTTCATCAACTCTCTGATAGTCCACAGATAACACAATGCCACCAGATGTGCATCGGAAACTACTACTGGTCTTCCAGGGAACGATCAAAGCGTAGACTGTTTGAGACATTAATCCTGTGGAGGAAAGTGAGCATGGTGCCTGTTGTATTCAATCCCAATGCAAATTCTGTGTTTCATCAACACTCTGATAGTCCACAGAATACAGAATGCCGACAGACGTGCATCGGAAACTACTACTGGTCTTCCAGGGAACGATCAAAGCGTAGACTCTTTGAGACATTACTCCCGTGGAGGAAAGTGCGCATGGTGACTGTTGTATTCTATCCCGAAGCAATTTCTGTGTTTCATCAACACTTTGAAGGTCAACAGATTACAGAATGCCTCCAGATGTGCATCGGAAACTACTACTGTTCTTCCAGGGAACGATCAAAGCGTAGACTGTTTGAGACATTACTCCCGTGGTGGAAAGTGCCGATGGTGACTGTTGTATTCAATCCCGATGCAATTTCTGTGTTTCATCAACACTCTGATACTCCACAGATTACAGAATGCCTCCAGATGTGCATCGGAAACTACTACTGGTCTTCCAGGGAACGATCAAGGCATAGACTGTTTCAGACGTTATTCCCATGGAGGAAATTGCGGATGGTGACTGTTGCATTCAGTCCCGATGCAATTTCTGTGTTTCATCAACACTCTGATAGTTCACAGAATACATATTGTCTCCAGATGTGCATCGGAAACTACTACTTGTCTTCCTGGTTACGATCAAAGCGTAGACTGTTTGAGACATTACTCCCATTGAGGAAAGTGCGGATTGTGGCAGTTGTACTCATTCCCGATGCAATTTATGTGTTTCATCAACACTTTGAATGTCCAAAGATTACAGAATGCCTCCAGATGTGCATCGGAAACTACTACTGGTCTTCCAGGGTACAATCAAAGCGTAGACTGTTTCAGACATTACTCCCATTAAGGAATGTGTGGATGGTGACTGTTGTATTCAATCCCGATGCAATTTCTATGTTTCATCAACACTTTGAAGATCCCCAGTTTACAGAATGCCTCCAGATGTGCATCGCAAACTACTACTGGTCTTCCAGGGAACGATCAAAGCGTAGACTGTTTTAGACATTATTCCCATGGAGAAAAGTGCGGATTGTGACTGTTGTATTCAATCCCGATGCAATTTCTGTGTTTCATCAACACTTTGAAGGTCAACAGATTACAGAATGCCTCCAGATGTGCATCGGAAACTACTACTGGTCTTCCAGGGAACGATCAAAGCGTAGACTGTTTGAGACATTACTCCCGTGATGGAAAGTGCAGATGGTGACTGTTGTATTCAATCCCGATGCAATTTCTGTGTTTCATCAACACTCTGATACTCCACAGATTACAGAATGCCTCCAGATGTGCATCGAAAACTGCTACTGGTCTTCCAGGAAACGATAAAAGAGTACACTGTTTGAGACATTACACCCACGGAGGAAAGGGCCCATGGTGACTGTTGTATTTAATCCCGATGCAATTTCTGTGTTTCATCAACACTCAGATAGTCCACAGATTACAGAATGCCTCCAGATGTGCATCGGAAACTACTACTGGTCTTCTAGGAAACGATAAAAGAGTACACTGTTTGAGACATTACTCCCACGGAGGAAAGGGCCCATGGTGACTGTTGTATTTAATCCCGATGCAATTTCTGTGTTTCATCAACACTTTAAAGAACCACAGATTACAGAATGCCTCCAGATGTGAATCGAAACTTCTACTGGTCTTCCAGGGATCGATCAAACTGTAGACTGTTTTAGACATTACTCCCATGGAGGAAAGTGCGCATGGTGACTGTTGTATTCAATCCCGATGCAATTTCAGTGTTTCAACAACATTCTGATAATCCACAGATTACAGAATGCCACCGGATGTGCATCGGAAACTACTACTGGTCTTCCAGGGAACTATCAAAGCGTAGACTGTTTGAGACATTACTCCCATGGAGGAAGGTGCACATGGTGATTGTTGTATTGAATCCCGATGCAATTTCTGTGTTTCATCAACACTCCGATAGTCCACAGATTACAGAACTCCTCCAGAAGTGCATCGGGAACTACTACTGGTCTTCCAGGAAATGATCAAAGCGTAGACTGTTTGACACACTACTCCCGTTTAGGAAAGTGCGCATGGTGATTATTGTATTCAATCCCGATGCAATTTCTGTGTTTCATCAACACTGTGACAGTCCACATATTACAGAATGAAACCAGATGTGCATCGGAAACTACTACTGGCCTTCCTGGGAACGATCAAAGCCTAGACTGTTTGATACATTATTCCAATCGAGGAAAGTGAGCATGGTGACTGTTGTATTCAATCCCGATGCAATTTCTGTATTTCATCAACACTTTGAAGGTCCACAGATTACAGAATGCCTCCAGATATGCATCGGAAACTACTACTGGCCTTCCAGGGAACTATCAAATGGTAGACTGTTTCAGACGTTACTCCCATGGATGAATGTGCGGATGGTGACTGTTGTATTCAATCCCGATGCAATGTCAGTGTTTTATCAACACCCTGATAGCCCACAGATTACAGAATGCCACCAGATGTGCATCGGAAACTACTACTGGTCTTCCAGGAAACGATTAAAGCGAGGACTGTTTCAGACATTACTCCCATGGCGGAAAGTGTGGATGGTGACTGTTGTATCAATCCCGATGAAATTTCTGTGTTTCATCAACACTCTGATAGTCCACAGATAACAGAATGCCACCAGATGTGCATCGGAAACTACTACTGGTCTTCCAGGGAACGATCAAACCGTAGACTGTTTGAGACATTAATCCTGTGGAGGAAAGTGAGCATGGTGCCTGTTGTATTCAATCCCGATGCAATTTCTGTGTTTCATCAACACTCTGATAGTCCACAGAATACAGAATGCCACCAGACGTGCATCGGAAACTACTACTGGTTTTCCAGGGAACGATCAAAGCGTAGACTGTTTGAGACATTACTCCCGTGGAGGAAAGTGCGCATGGTGACTGTTGTATTCAATCCCGAAGCAATTTCTGTGTTTCATCAACACTTTGAAGGTCAACAGATTACAGAATGCCTCCAGATGTGCATCGGAAACTACTACTGGTCTTCCAGGGAACGATCAAAGCGTAGATTGTTTGAGACATTACTCCCGTGGTGGAAAGTGCGGATGGTGACTGTTGTATTCAATCCCGATGCAATTTCTGTGTTTCATCAACACTCTGATAGTCCACAGATTACAGAATGCCTCCAGATGTGCATCGGAAACTACTACTGGTCTTCCAGGGAACGATCAAAGCGTAGACTGTTTGAGACTTTACTCCAATGGAGGAAAGTACGCATCGAGTCTGTTGTATTCAAACCCGATGCCATTTCTTGTTTCATCAACAATCTGATAGTCCACAGATTACAGAATGCCAACAGATGTGCATCGGAAACTACTACTGGTCTTCCAGGGAACGATCAAGGCATAGACTGTTTCAGACGTTACTCCCATGGAGGAAATTGCGGATGGTGACTGTTGTATTCAGTCCCGATGCAATTTCTGTGTTTAATCACCACTCTGATAGTTCACAGAATACAGATTGTCTCCAGATGTGCATCGGAAACTACTACTTGTCTTCCTGGTTACGATCAAAGCGTAGACTGTTTGAGACATTACTCCCATTGAGGAAAGTGACGATTGTGAAATTTGTATTCATTCCCGATGCAATTTATGTGTTTCATCAACACTTTGAAGGTCCAAAGATTACAGAATGCCTCCAGATGTGCATCGGAAACTACTACTGGTCTTCCAGGGTACAATCAAAGCGTAGACTGTTTCAGACATTACTCCCATTAAGGAATGTGTGGATGGTGACTGTTGTATTCAATCCCGATGCAATTTCTATGTTTCATCAACACTCTGATAGTCCACAATTTACAGATTGCCTCCAGATGTGCATCGGAAACTACTACTGTTATTCCTGGGAACGATCAAAGCGTAGACTGTTTCTGACGTTACTCCCATGGAGGAAATTGCGGATGGTGACTGTTGTATTCAATCCCGATGCAATTTCTGTGTTTCATCAACACTCTGATAGTCCACAGAATAGAGATTGTCTCCAGATGTGCATCGGAAACTACTACTGGTCTTCCTGGGAACGATCAAAGCGTAGACTCTACCAGACATTACTCCCATTGAGGAAATTGCGGATTGTGACAGTCACCATGCGCACGGGAGTAATGTCTCAAGCTGTCTACGCTTTAATCTTTCCCTGGAAGACCAGTAGTAGTTTCCGATGCACATCTGGAGGCATTCTGTAATCTGATGAGTATCTGAGGGTTAATGAAACACAGAAATTGCATTGGGATTGAATACAACAGTCACCATTCGCACTTTCCTCCACAGGAGTAATGTCTCAAACAGTCTGCGCTTTTGATCGTTCCCTGGAAGACCAGTAGTAGTTTCCGATGCACATCTGGAGGCTTTCTGTAATCTGTGGGCCCTCAAAGTGTTGATGAAACACAGAAATTGCATTGGGATTGAATACAACAGTCACCATGCGCTCTTTCCTCCATGGGAGTAATGTCTCAAACGTTCTATTCTTTGATCGTTCCCAGAAAGACCAGTAGTAGTTTCCGATGCACATCTGGAGGCAATCTGTAATCTGTGGACTATTGGAGTGTTGATGAAACTCAGAAATTGCATCGGGATTGAATACAACAGTCACCATGCGCACTTTCCTCCATGGGAGTAATGTCTCAAGCTGTCTACGCTTTAATCGTTCCCTGGAAGACCAGTAGTAGTGTCCGATACACATCTGGAGGCATTCTGTAATCTGTGGACTATCAGAGTGTTGATGAAACACAGAAATTGAATCGGGATTTAATACGACAGTCACCATGCACACTTTCCTCCAAGGGAGTAATGTCTCAAACAGTTTATGCTTTCATCGTTCCCTGGAAGACCAGTAGTAGTTTTCGATGCACATCTGGAGGCATTCTGTAATCTGTGGACTATCAGAGTGTTGCTGAAACACAGAAATTTCATCGGGATTGAATACAACAGTCACCATGCACACTTTCCTTCATGGGAGTAATGTCTGAAACAGTCTACGCCTTGATCGATCCCTGGAAGACCAGTAGTAGTTTACGATGCACATCTGGAGGCATTCTGTAATCTGTGGACTATCTGAGTCTTGATGAAACACAGATATTGCATCGGGATTAAATACAACGGTCACAATGCGCACTTTCTTCCATGAGAGTAATGTTTCATACTGTCATCGATTTGATCGTTCCCTGAAGACCAGTAGTAGTTTGCGATGCACATCTGGAGGCATTCTGTAATCTGTGGTCCATCCGGGTGTTGATGGAACACAGAAATTGTATCAGCATTGAGTACAACAGTCACCATGTGAACTTTCCTCCATGGGAGTAATGTCTCAAACAATCTACGCTTTGATCGTTCCATGTTACCCCAGTAGTGGTTTCCGATGCACATCTGGAGCCATTCTGTAATCTGTGGACTATCAGAGTGACGATGAAATACATAAATTGCTTCGGAATTAAATACAACAGTCACCATGCGCACTTTCCTATATGGGAGTAATGTCTCAAACAGTCTACGCTTTGATCGTTCCCTGGAAGACCAGTAGTGGTTTCCGATGCACATCTGGTGGCATTCTGTAATCTGTGGACCTTCAAAGTGTTGATGAAACACAGAAATTGCATCGGGATTGAATACAACAGTCATCATGACCACTTTCGTCCATGGGAGTAATGTCTCAAACAGTCACCATTCGCACTTTCCTCCATGGGAGTAATGTCTCAAAGATTCTACGCCTTGATCGTTCCCTGGAGGACAAGTAGTAGTTTCCGATGCACATCTGGAGCCATTCTGTAAACTGTGGATTATCAGAGTGTTGTTGAAACACAGAAATTGCATCGGGATTGAATACAACAGTCACCATGCCAACTTTCCTCCATGGGAGTAATGACTCAAACAGTCTACGCTTTGATCGTTCCTGCAAGACCAGTAGTAGCTTCCGATGCACATCTGGAGGCATTATGTAATCTGATGAGTATCTGAGGGTTGATGAAACACAGAAATTGCATTGGGATTGAATACTACAGTCGACATGCACTATTTCCTCCATGGGAGTAATGTCTCAAACGGTCTATTCTTTGGTCGTTCCCAGAAAGACCAGTAGTATTTTCCGATGCACATCTGGAGGCAATCTATAATCTGTGGACTATCAAAGTGTTGATGAAACTCAGAATTTGCATCGGGATTGAATACAACAGTCACCATGCGCACTTTCCTCCATGGGAGTAATGTCTCAAACAGGTTACGCTTTAATCGTTCCCTGGAAGACCAGTAGTAGTGTCCGATTCACATCTGGAGCCATTCTGTAATCTGTGGACTATCAGAGTGTTGTTGAAACACAGAAATTGCATCGCGATTTAATACAACATTCACCATGCGCACTTTCCTCCATGGTAGTAATGACTCAAACAGTCTACGATTTGATCGTTCCCTGGAAGACCAGTAGTAGTTTCCGATGCACATCGTTAGTCATTCTGTTATCTGTGGACTATCAGAGTGTTAATAAAACACGGAAATTGAATCGTGATTGAATAAAACTGTCACCATGCGCACTTTCCTCCATGGGAGTAATGTCTCAAACAGTTTACGTTTTGATCGTTCCCTGGAAGACCAGTAGTAGTTTCCGATGCACATCTGGAGGCATTGTGTAATCTGTGGAATATCAGAGTGTTGATGAAACACATAAACTGCATGGCGATGGAATACAACAGTCAGCATGAGCACTTTCCTCCATGGGAGTAATGTCTCAAACAGTCTACGCTTTCATCGTTCCCTGGAAGACCAGTAGTAGTTTCCGTTGCGCATCTGGAGGCCTTCTGTAATCTGTGGACTAACTGAGTGTTGATGAAGCACAGAAATTGCATCGGGATTGAATACAACAGTCACCATGCGCACTTTCCTCCACGGGAGTAATGTCTCAAACAGTCTATGCTTTGATCGTTCCCTCGAAGACCAGTAGTAGTTCCCGATGCACATCTGGAGGCAATCTGTAATCTGTGGACTATCTGAGTGTTGATGAAACACTGAAATTGCATCGGGATTGAAAACAACAGTCACCATGCACACTTTCCCCCATGGGAGTAATGTCTGAAACATTCTACCCTTTGATCGTTCGCAGTTAGACCAGTAGTAGTTTCCGATGCACATCTGGAGGCATTCTGTAATCTGTGGACTATCAGAGTGATGATGAAACACAGAAATTGCATCGGGATTGAATACAACAGTCACCATTCGCACTTTCCTCCACAGGAATAATGTCTCAAACAGTCTATGCTTTGATCGTTCCCTCGAAGACCAGTAGTAGTTTCCGATGCACATCTGGAGGCGTTCTGTAATCTGTGGACCTTCAAAGTGTTGATGAAACACAGAAATTACATCGTGATTGAATACAACAGTCACCATGCGCACTTTCCTCCATGGGAGTAATGTCTCAAACAGTCTATGCTCTGATCGTTCCCAGGAAGACCAGTAGTAATTTCCGATGCACATCTGGAGGCAATCTGTAATCTGTGGACTATCAGAGTGTTGATGAAACACAGAAATTGCATCGGGATTGAATACAGCAGTCACCATTCGCACTTTCCTCCACAGGAGTAATGTCTCAAACAGTCTACGCTTTTGATAGTTCCCTGGGAGACCAGTAGTAGTTTCCGATGCACATCTGGAGGCATTCTGTATTCTGTGGACCTTCAAAGTGCTGATGAAACACAGAAATTGCATCGGGATTGAATACAACAGTCACCATGACCACTTTCCTCAATGGGAGTAATTCTCAAAAAGTCTACGCCTTGATCGTTCTCTGTAAGACCAGTAGTAGTTTACGATGCACATCTGGAGGCATTCTGTAATCTGAGGACTATCTGAGTGTTGATGAAACACAGAAATTGCATCGGGATTGAATACAACAGTCACCATGCGCACTTTCCCCCATGGGAGTAATGTCTCAAGCATTCTACGATTTGATCGTTCCTTGTTAGACCAGTAGTAGTTTCCGATGCACATCTGGATTCATTGTGTAATCTGTGGACCATCACAGTGTTGATGAAACACAGAAATTGCTTCGGGATAGAATACAAGAGTCACCATGCACACTTTCCTCCATGGGAGTAACGTCTCAAACAGTCTACGCTTTGATCCTTCCCTGGAAGACCAGTAGTGGTTTCCGATGCACATCTGGAGGCATTCTGTAATCTGTGGACTATCAGAGTGTTGATGAAACAAAGAAATTGCATCGGGAATGAATACAACAGTCACTATGACCACTTTCCTCCATGGGAGTAATGTCTCAAACTGTCATCGATTTCATCGTTCCCTGAAGACTAGTAGTAGTTTTCGATGCACATCTGGAGGCATTCTGTAATCTGTGGTCTATCCGGGTGTTGATGAAAGACAGAAATTGTATCGGCATTGAATACAACAGTCACCATGCGAACTTTCCTCCATGGGAGTAATCTCTCAAACAGTCTACGCCTTGATCGTTCCCTGAAGGACCAGTAGTAGTTTCCGATGCACATCTGGAGCCATTCTGTAAACTGTGGACTATCAGAGTGTTGTTGAAACACAGAAATTGCATCGCGATTGAATACAACAGTCACCATGCGCACTTTTCTCCATGGGAGTAATGACTCAAACAGTCTACGCTTTGATCGTGCCCTGGAAGACCAGTAGTAGTTTCCGATGCACATCTGGAGGCAATCTGTAATCTGTGGACTATCAGAGTGTTGATGAAACTCAGAAATTGCATCGGGATTGAATACAACAGTCACCATGCACACTTTCCCCCATGGGAGTAATGTCTCAAACAATCTACGCTTTGATCGTTCCCTGTTAGACCAGTAGTGGTTTCCGATGCACATCTGGAGGCATTCAGAAATCTGTGGACTATCAGAGTGTTGATGAAACACAGAAATTGCTTCGGGATTGAATACAACAGTCAACATGCGCACTTTCCTTCATGTGAGTAATGTCTCAAACAGTCTACAATTTGATCGTTCCCTGGAAGTCCAATAGTAGTTTCCGATGCACATCTGGAGTCATTCTGTAATCTGTGGACTATCAGAGTGTTGATGAATCACAGAAATTGAATCGGGATTGAATACAACAGTCACCATGCGCACTTTCCTCCAAGGGAGTAATGTCTCAAACAGTTTACGCTTTCATCGTTCCCTGGAAGACCAGTAATAGTTTCCGATGCACATCTGGAGGCATTCTGTAATCTGTGGACTATCAGAGTGATGATAAAACACAGAAATTGCTTCGGGACTGTATACAACAGTCACCATGCGCACTTTCCTCCATGGGAGTAATGTCTCAAGCATTCTACGATTTGATCGTTCCTTGTTAGACCAGTAGTAGTTTCCGATGCACATCTGGATTCATTGTGTAATCTGTGGACCATCACAGTGTTGATGAAACACAGAAATTGCTTCGGGATAGAATACAAGAGTCACCATGCACACTTTCCTCCATGGGAGTAACGTCTCAAACAGTCTACGCTTTGATCCTTCCCTGGAAGACCAGTAGTGGTTTCCGATGCACATCTGGAGGCATTCTGTAATCTGTGGACTATCAGAGTGTTGATGAAACAAAGAAATTGCATCGGGAATGAATACAACAGTCACTATGACCACTTTCCTCCATGGGAGTAATGTCTCAAACTGTCATCGATTTCATCGTTCCCTGAAGACTAGTAGTAGTTTTCGATGCACATCTGGAGGCATTCTGTAATCTGTGGTCTATCCGGGTGTTGATGAAAGACAGAAATTGTATCGGCATTGAATACAACAGTCACCATGCGAACTTTCCTCCATGGGAGTAATCTCTCAAACAGTCTACGCCTTGATCGTTCCCTGAAGGACCAGTAGTAGTTTCCGATGCACATCTGGAGCCATTCTGTAAACTGTGGACTATCAGAGTGTTGTTGAAACACAGAAATTGCATCGCGATTGAATACAACAGTCACCATGCGCACTTTTCTCCATGGGAGTAATGACTCAAACAGTCTACGCTTTGATCGTGCCCTGGAAGACCAGTAGTAGTTTCCGATGCACATCTGGAGGCAATCTGTAATCTGTGGACTATCAGAGTGTTGATGAAACTCAGAAATTGCATCGGGATTGAATACGACAGTCACCATGCACACTTTCCCCCATGGGAGTAATGTCTCAAACAATCTACGCTTTGATCGATCCCTGTTAGACCAGTAGTGGTTTCCGATGCACATCTGGAGGCATTCAGAAATCTGTGGACTATCAGAGTGTTGATGAAACACAGAAATTGCTTCGGGATTGAATACAACAGTCAACATGCGCACTTTCCTTCATGTGAGTAATGTCTCAAACAGTCTACAATTTGATCGTTCCCTGGAAGTCCAGTAGTAGTTTCCGATGCACATCTGGAGTCATTCTGTAATCTGTGGACTATCAGAGTGTTGATGAATCACAGAAATTGAATCGGGATTGAATACAACAGTCACCATGCGCACTTTCCTCCAAGGGAGTAATGTCTCAAACAGTTTACGCTTTCATCGTTCCCTGGAAGACCAGTAATAGTTTCCGATGCACATCTGGAGGCATTCTGTAATCTGTGGACTATCAGAGTGATGATAAAACACAGAAATTGCTTCGGGACTGTATACAACAGTCACCATGCGCACTTTCCTCCATGGGAGTAATGTCTCAAACAGTATACGATTTGATCGTTCCCTGGAAGACCAGTAGTAGTTTCCGATGCACATCGTTAGTCATTCTGTTATCTGTGGACTATCAGAGTGTTGATAAAACACGAAAATTGAATCGGGATTGAATACAACAGTCACCATGCGCACTTTATTCCATGGGAGTAATGTCTCAAACAGTTTACGCTTTGATCGTTCCCTGGAAGACCAGTAGTAGTATCCGATGCACATCTGGAGGCATTCTGTAATCTGTGGACTATCTGAGTGTTGATGAAACACAGAAATTGCATCGGGATTGAAAACAACAGTCACCATGCACAATTTCCCCCATGGGAGTAATGTCTGAAACATTCTACCCTTTGATCGTTCCCTGTTTGACCCGTAGTAGTTTCCGATGCACACCTTTAGTCATTCTGTTATCTGTGGACTATCATAGTGTTGATAAAACACGGAAATTGAATCGGGATTGAATATAACAGTCACCATGCGCACTTTCCTATATGGGAATAATGTCTCAAACAGTTTACGTTTTGATCGTTCCCTGGAAGACCAGTAGTAGTTTCCGATGCTCATCTGGAGGCATTCTGTAATCTGTGGACTATCAGAGTGTTGATGAAACACAGAAACTGCATCGGGATGGAATACAACAGTCACCATGCGCACTTTCCTCCATGGGAGTAATGTCTCAAACAGTCTACGGTTTGATCGTTCCCTGGAAGACCAGTAGCAGTTTCCGTTGCACATCTGGAGGCATTCTGTAATCTGTGGATTAACTGAGTGTTGATGAAACACAGAAATTGCATCGGGATTGAATACAACAGTCACCATGCGCACTTTCCTCCACGGGAGTAATGTCTCAAACAGTCTATGCTTTGATCGTTCCCTCGAAGACATGTGGGAGTTTCCGATGCACATCTGCAGGCAATCTGTAATCTGTGGACATTCAAAGTGTTGATGAAACACAGAAATTACATCGTGATTGAATACAACTGTCACCATGCGCACTTTCCTCCATGGGAGTAATGCTTCAAACAGTCTATGCTTTGATCGTTCCCAGGAAGACCAGTAGTAGTTTGCGATGCACATCTGGAGGCAATCTGAAGTCTGTGGACTATCAGAGTGTTGATGAAACACAGAAATTGCATCGGGATTGAATAGAACAGTCACCATGCGCACTTTCCCCCATGGGAGTAATGTCTCAAATATTCTACGCTTTGATCGTTCCTTGTTAGACGAGTAGTATCTTCCGATGCACATTTATAGGCTTTCTGTAATCTGTGGACTATCAGAGTGTTGATGAAACACAGAAATTGCTTCCGAATTGAATACAACAGTCACCATGCGCACTTTCCTCCATGGGAGTAATGTCTCAAACAGTCTACGCTTTGATCGTTCCCTGGAAGACCAGTAGTAGTTTCCGATGCATATCTGGAGGCATTCTGTAATCTGTGGACTATCAGAGTATTAATGAAACACAGAAATTCCATCGGGATTCAAACAACAGTCACCATTCGCACTTTCCTCCATTGGAGTAATGTCTCAAAGAGTTTACGCTTTGATCGTTCCCTGGAAGACCAGTAGTAGTTTAAGATGCACATCTGGAGGCATTCTGTAATCTGTGGACTATCAGAGTGTTGATGAAACAAAGAAATTGCATCGGGATTGACTACAAAAGTCACCATGCGCTCTTTCCTACATAGGAGTAATGTCTCAAACAGTCTACGCTTTGTTCGTTCCCTGTAAGACCAGTAGTTTTTTCCGTTGCACATCTGGATGCATTCTGTAATCTGTGGACTATCAGAATGTTGATGAAACACAGAAATTGCATCGGGATTGAATACAACAGTCACCATGCGCACTTTCCTCCATGGTAGTAATGTCTCAAACAGTCTACGCTTTGATCGTTCCCTGGAAGACCAGAAGTAGTTTCCGATGCACATCTGTAGGCATTCTGTTATCTGTTTACTATCAGAGTGTTGTTGAAACACAGAAATTGCCTCGGGATTGAATACAACAGTCACCATGCGCACTTTCCTCCATGGTAGTAATGTCTCAAACAGTCTACGTTTTGATCGTTCCCTGGAAGACCAGTAGTAGTTTCCCATGCACATCTTTAGTCATTCTGTTATCTGTGGACAATCAGAGTGTTGATAAAAGACGGAAATTGAATCGGGATTGAATACAACAGTCACCATGCGCACTTTCCTCCATGGGAGTAATGTCTCAAACAGTTTACGCTTTGATCGTTCCCTGGAAAACCAGTAGTAGTTTCCGATTCACATCTGGAGTCATTCTGTAATCTGTGGACTAACTGAGTGTTGATAAAACACAGAAATTGCATCGGGATTGAATACAACAGTCACCATGCGCACTTTCCTCCATGGGAGTAATGTCTCAAACAGTCTACGCATTGATCGTTCCCAGGAAGACCAGTAGTAGTTTCCGATGCACATCTGAAGGCATTCTGTAATCTGTGGACTAACTGAGTGTTGATGAAACACAGAAATTGCAATGGGATTGAATACAACAGTCACCATGCGCACTTTCCTCCATGGGAGTAATGTCTCAAACAGTCTACGCTTTGATCGTTCCCTGGAAGACCAGTAGTAGTTTCCGATGCACATCTGGAGGCACTAAGTAATCTGTGGACCTTCAATGTGTTGATGAAACACAAAAATTCCATCGGGATTGAATACAACAGTCACCATGACCACTTTCCTCCATTGGAGTAATTCTCGAACAGTCAACGCCTTGATCGTTGCCTGGAAGACCAGTAGTAGTTTACAATGCACATCTGGAGGCATTCTGTAATCTGTGGACTAACTGAGAGTTGATGAAACACTGAAATTGCATCGGGATTTAATACAACAGTCACCATGCGCACTTTCCCCCATGGGAGTAATGTCTCAAACATTCTACGCTTTGATCGTTCCTTGTTAGACGAATAGTATCTTCCGATGCACATTTATAGGCTTTCTGTAATCTGTGGACTATCAGAGTGTTGATGAAACACAGAAATTGCTTCCGAATTGAATACAACAGTCACCATGCGCACTTTCCTCCATGGGAGTAATGTCTCAAACAGTCTACGCTTTGATCGTTCCCTGGAAGACCAGTAGTAGTTTCCGATGCACATCTGGAGGCATTCTGTAATCTGTGGACTATCAGAGTGTTGATGAAGCAAAGAAATTGCATCGGGATTGAATACAAAAGTCACCATGCGCACTTTCCTACATGGGAGTAATGTCTCAAACAGTCTACGCTTTGTTCGTTCCCTGTAAGACCAGTAGTATTTTCCGTTGCACATCTGGATGCATTCTGTAATCTGTGGACTATCAGAATGTTGATGAAACACAGAAATTGCATCGGGATTGATTACAACAGTCACCATGCGCACTTTCCTCCATGGTAGTAATGTCTCAAACACTCTACGCTTTGATCGTTCCCTGGAAGACCAGAAGTAGTTTCCGATGCACATCTGTAGGCATTCTGTTATCTGTTTACTATCAGAGTGTTGTTGAAACACAGAAATTGCCTCGGGATTGAATACAACAGTCACCATGCGGTCTTTCCTCCATGGTAGTAATGTCTCAAACAGTCTACGCTTTGATCGTTCCCTGGAAGACCAGTAGTAGTTTCCGATGCACATCTGGAGGCATTCTGTAACCTGCGGACTATCAGAGTGTCGTTGAAACACTGAAATTGCATCGGGATTGAATACAACAGTCACCATGCACACTTTCATCAATGGGAGTAATGTCTCAAAAAGTCTACGCTTTGATCGTTCCCTGGAAGACCAGTAGTAGTTTCCGATGCACATCTGAAGGCATTCTGTAATCTGTGGACTAACTGAGTGTTGATGAAACACTGAAATTGCATCGGGATTGAAAACAACAGTCACCATGCACACTTTCCCCCATGGGAGTAATGTCTGAAACATTCTACCCTTTGATCGTTCGCAGTTAGACCAGTAGTAGTTTCCGATGCACATCTGGAGGCATTCTGTAATCTGTGGACTATCAGAGTGATGATGAAACACAGAAATTGCTTCGGGACTGAATACAACAGTCACCATGCGCACTTTCCTCCATGGGAGTAATGTCTCAAACAGTCTACGATTTGATCGTTCCCTGGAAGGCCAGTAATAGTTTCCGATGCACATCGTTAGTCATTCTGTCATCTGTGGACTATCAGAGTGTTGATAAAACACGGAAATTGAATCGGGATTGAATACAACAGTCACCATGCGCACTTTCCTCCATGGGAGTAATGTCTCAAACAGTTTACGCTTTGATCGTTCCCTGGAAGACCAGTAGTAGTTTCCGATGCACATCTGGAGGCATTCTGTAATCTGAGGACTATCTGAGTGTTGATGAAACACAGAAATTGCATCGGGATTGAATACAACAGTCACCATTCGCACTTTCCTCCACAGGAATAATGTCTCAAACAGTCTATGATTTGATCGTTCCCTCGAAGACCAGTAGTAGTTTCCGATGCACATCTGGAGGCGTTCTGTAATCTGTGGACCTTCAAAGTGTTGATGAAACACAGAAATTACATCGTGATTGAATACAACAGTCACCATGCGCACTTTCCTCCATGGGAGTAATGTCTCAAACAGTCTATGCTCTGATCGTTCCCAGGAAGACGAGTAGTAGTTTCCGATGCACATCTGGAGGCAATCTGTAATCTGTGGACTATCAGAGTGTTGATGAAACACAGAAATTGCATCGGGATTGAATACAGCAGTCACCATTCGCACTTTCCTCCACAGGAGTAATGTCTCAAACAGTCTACGCTTTTGATCGTTCCCTGGAAGACCAGTAGTAGTTTTCGATGCACATCTGGAGGCATTCTGTAATCTGTGGACCTTCAAAGTGCTGATGAAACACAGAAATTGCATCGGGATTGAATACAACAGTCACCATGACCACTTTCCTCAATGGGAGTAATTCTCAAAAAGTCTACGCCTTGATCGTTCTCTGTAAGACCAGTAGTAGTTTACGATGCACATCTGGAGGCATTCTGTAATCTGAGGACTATCTGAGTGTTGATGAAACACAGAAATTGCATCGGGATTGAATACAACAGTCACCATGCGCACTTTCCCCCATGGGAGTAATGTCTCAAGCATTCTACGATTTGATCGTTCCTTGTTAGACCAGTAGTAGTTTCCGATGCACATCTGGATTCATTGTGTAATCTGTGGACCATCACAGTGTTGATGAAACACAGAAATTGCTTCGGGATAGAATACAAGAGTCACCATGCACACTTTCCTCCATGGGAGTAACGTCTCAAACAGTCTACGCTTCGATCCTTCCCTGGAAGACCAGTAGTGGTTTCCGATGCACATCTGGAGGCATTCTGTAATCTGTGGACTATCAGAGTGTTGATGAAACACAGAAATTGCATCGCGATTGAATACAACAGTCACCATGCGCACTTTTCTCCATGGGAGTAATGACTCAAACAGTCTACGCTTTGATCGTGCCCTGGAAGACCAGTAGTAGTTTCCGATGCACATCTGGAGGCATTCTGTAATCTGATGAGTATCTGAGTGTTGACGAAACACAGAAATTGTATTGGGATTGAATACAACAGTCACCATGCGCACTTTCCTCCATGGGAGTAATGTCTCAAACGGTCTATTCTTTGATCGTTCCCAGAAAAACCAGTGGTAGTTTCCGAGGCACATCTGGAGGCAATCTGTAATCTGTGGACTATCAGAGTGTTGATGAAACTCAGAAATTGCATCGGGATTTAATACAACAGTCACAATGCACACTTTCCCCCATGGGAGTAATGTCTCAAACAATCTACGCTTTGATCGTTCCCTGTTAGACCAGTAGTGGTTTCCGATGCACATCTGGGGGCATTCTGAAATCTGTGGACTATCAGAGTGTTGATGAAACACAGAAATTGCTTCGGGATTGAATACAACAGTCAACATGCGCACTTTCCTCCATGTGAGTAATGTCTCAAACAGTCTACAATTTGATCGTTCCCTGGAAGTCCAGTAGTAGTTTCCGATGCACATCTGGAGGCAATCTGTAATCTGTGGACTATCAGAGTGATGATAAAACACAGAAATTGCTTCGGGACTGTATAGAACAGTCACCATGCGCACTTTCCTCCATGGGAGTAATGTCTCAAACAGTATACGATTTGATCGTTCCCTGGAAGACCAGTAGTAGTTTCCGATGCACATCGTTAGTCATTCTGTTATCTGTGGACTATCAGAGTGTTGATAAAACACGGAAATTGAATCGGGATTGAATACAACAGTCACCATGCGCACTTTATTCCATGGGAGTAATGTCTCAAACAGTTTACGCTTTGATCGTTCCCTGGAAGACCAGTAGTAGTATCCGATGCACATCTGGAGGCATTCTGTAATCTGTGGACTATCTGAGTGTTGATGAAACACAGAAATTGCATCGGGATTGAAAACAACAGTCACCATGCACAATTTCCCCCATGGGAGTAATGTCTGAAACATTCTACCCTTTGATCGTTCCCTGTTTGACCCGTAGTAGTTTCCGATGCACACCTTTAGTCATTCTGTTATCTGTGGACTATCATAGTGTTGATAAAACACGGAAATTGAATCGGGATTGAATACAACAGTCACCATGCGCACTTTCCTATATGGGAATAATGTCTCAAACAGTTTACGTTTTGATCGTTCCCTGGAAGACCAGTAGTAGTTTCCGATGCTCATCTGGAGGCATTCTGTAATCTGTGGACTATCAGAGTGTTGATGAAACACAGAAACTGCATCGGGATTGAATACAACAGTCACCATGCGCACTTTCCTCCATGGGAGTAATGTCTCAAACAGTCTACGGTTTGATCGTTCCCTGGAAGACCAGTAGCAGTTTCCGTTGCACATCTGGAGGCATTCTGTAATCTGTGGACTAACTGAGTGTTGATGAAACACAGAAATTGCATCGGGATTGAATACAACAGTCACCATGCGCACTTCCCTCCACCGGAGTAATGTCTCAAACAGTCTATGCTTTGATCGTTCCCTCGAAGACATGTGGCAGTTTCCGATGCACATCTGCAGGCAATCTGTAATCTGTGGACATTCAAAGTGTTGATGAAACACAGAAATTACATCGTGATTGAATACAACTGTCACCATGCGCACTTTCCTCCATGGGAGTAATGCTTCAAACAGTCTATGCTTTGATCGTTCCCAGGAAGACCAGTAGTAGTTTGCGATGCACATCTGGAGGCAATCTGAAGTCTGTGGACTATCAGAGTGTTGATGAAACACAGAAATTGCATCGGGATTGAATAGAACAGTCACCATGCGCACTTTCCCCCATGGGAGTAATGTCTCAAACATTCTACGCTTTGATCGTCCCTTGTTAGACGAGTAGTATCTTCCGATGCACATCTATAGGCTTTCTGTAATCTGTGGACTATCAGAGTGTTGATGAAACACAGAAATTGCTTCCGAATTGAATACAACAGTCACCATGCGCACTTTCCTCCATGGGAGTAATGTCTCAAACAGTCTACGCTTTGATCGTTCCCTGGAAGACCAGTAGTAGTTTCCGATGCACATCTGGAGGCATTCTGTAATCTGTAGACTATCAGAGTATTAATGAAACACAGAAATTCCATCGGGATTCAAACAACAGTCACCATTCGCACTTTCCTCCATTGGAGTAATGTCTCAAACAGTCTACGCTTTGATCGTTCCCTGGAAGACCAGTAGTAGTTTCCGATGCACATCTGGAGGCATTCTGTAACCTGCGGACTATCAGAGTGTCGTTGAAACACTGAAATTGCATCGGGATTGAATACAACAGTCACCATGCACACTTTCATCAATGGGAGTAATGTCTCAAAAAGTCTACGCTTTGATGGTTCCCTGGAAGACCAGTAGTAGTTTCCGATGCACATCTGAAGGCATTCTGTAATCTGTGGACTAACTGAGTGTTGATGAAACACTGAAATTGCATCGGGATTGAAAACAACAGTCACCATGCACACTTTCCCCCATGGGAGTGATGTCTGAAACATTCTACCCTTTGATCGTTCGCAGTTAGACCAGTAGTAGTTTCCGATGCACATCTGGAGGCATTCTGTAATCTGTGGACTATCAGAGTGATGATGAAACACAGAAATTGCTTCGGGACTGAATACAACAGTCACCATGCGCACTTTCCTCCATGGGAGTAATGTCTCAAACAGTCTACGATTTGATCGTTCCCTGGAAGGCCAGTAATAGTTTCCGATGCACATCGTTAGTCATTCTGTCATCTGTGGACTATCAGAGTGTTGATAAAACACGGAAATTGAATCGGGATTGAATACAACAGTCACCATGCGCACTTTCCTCCATGGGAGTAATGTCTCAAACAGTTTACGCTTTGATCGTTCCCTGGAAGACCAGTAGTAGTTTCCGATGCACATCTGGAGGCATTCTGTAATCTGAGGACTATCTGAGTGTTGATGAAACACAGAAATTGCATCGGGATTGAATACAACAGTCACCATTCGCACTTTCCTCCACAGGAATAATGTCTCAAACAGTCTATGCTTTGATCGTTCCCTCGAAGACCAGTAGTAGTTTCCGATGCACATCTGGAGGCGTTCTGTAATCTGTGGACCTTCAAAGTGTTGATGAAACACAGAAATTACATCGTGATTGAATACAACAGTCACCATGCGCACTTTCCTCCATGGGAGTAATGTCTCAAACAGTCTATGCTCTGATCGTTCCCAGGAAGACGAGTAGTAGTTTCCGATGCACATCTGGAGGCAATCTGTAATCTGTGGACTATCAGAGTGTTGATGAAACACAGAAATTGCATCGGGATTGAATACAGCAGTCACCATTCGCACTTTCCTCCACAGGAGTAATGTCTCAAACAGTCTACGCTTTTGATCGTTCCCTGGAAGACCAGTAGTAGTTTTCGATGCACATCTGGAGGCATTCTGTAATCTGTGGACCTTCAAAGTGCTGATGAAACACAGAAATTGCATCGGGATTGAATACAACAGTCACCATGACCACTTTCCTCAATGGGAGTAATTCTCAAAAAGTCTACGCCTTGATCGTTCTCTGTAAGACCAGTAGTAGTTTACGATGCACATCTGGAGGCATTCTGTAATCTGAGGACTATCTGAGTGTTGATGAAACACAGAAATTGCATCGGGATTGAATACAACAGTCACCATGCGCACTTTCCCCCATGGGAGTAATGTCTCAAGCATTCTACGATTTGATCGTTCCTTGTTAGACCAGTAGTAGTTTCCGATGCACATCTGGATTCATTGTGTAATCTGTGGACCATCACAGTGTTGATGAAACACAGAAATTGCTTCGGGATAGAATACAAGAGTCACCATGCACACTTTCCTCCATGGGAGTAACGTCTCAAACAGTCTACGCTTTGATCCTTCCCTGGAAGACCAGTAGTGGTTTCCGATGCACATCTGGAGGCATTCTGTAATCTGTGGACTATCAGAGTGTTGATGAAACACAGAAATTGCATCGCGATTGAATACAACAGTCACCATGCGCACTTTTCTCCATGGGAGTAATGACTCAAACAGTCTACGCTTTGATCGTGCCCTGGAAGACCAGTAGTAGTTTCCGATGCACATCTGGAGGCATTCTGTAATCTGATGAGTATCTGAGTGTTGACGAAACACAGAAATTGTATTGGGATTGAATACAACAGTCACCATGCGCACTTTCCTCCATGGGAGTAATGTCTCAAACGGTCTATTCTTTGATCGTCCCCAGAAAAACCAGTGGTAGTTTCCGAGGCACATCTGGAGGCAATCTGTAATCTGTGGACTATCAGAGTGTTGATGAAACTCAGAAATTGCATCGGGATTTAATACAACAGTCACAATGCACACTTTCCCCCATGGGAGTAATGTCTCAAACAATCTACGCTTTGATCGTTCCCTGTTAGACCAGTAGTGGTTTCCGATGCACATCTGGGGGCATTCTGAAATCTGTGGACTATCAGAGTGTTGATGAAACACAGAAATTGCTTCGGGATTGAATACAACAGTCAACATGCGCACTTTCCTCCATGTGAGTAATGTCTCAAACAGTCTACAATTTGATCGTTCCCTGGAAGTCCAGTAGTAGTTTCCGATGCACATCTGGAGGCAATCTGTAATCTGTGGACTATCAGAGTGATGATAAAACACAGAAATTGCTTCGGGACTGTATAGAACAGTCACCATGCGCACTTTCCTCCATGGGAGTAATGTCTCAAACAGTATACGATTTGATCGTTCCCTGGAAGACCAGTAGTAGTTTCCGATGCACATCGTTAGTCATTCTGTTATCTGTGGACTATCAGAGTGTTGATAAAACACGGAAATTGAATCGGGATTGAATACAACAGTCACCATGCGCACTTTATTCCATGGGAGTAATGTCTCAAACAGTTTACGCTTTGATCGTTCCCTGGAAGACCAGTAGTAGTATCCGATGCACATCTGGAGGCATTCTGTAATCTGTGGACTATCTGAGTGTTGATGAAACACAGAAATTGCATCGGGATTGAAAACAACAGTCACCATGCACAATTTCCCCCATGGGAGTAATGTCTGAAACATTCTACCCTTTGATCGTTCCCTGTTTGACCCGTAGTAGTTTCCGATGCACACCTTTAGTCATTCTGTTATCTGTGGACTATCATAGTGTTGATAAAACACGGAAATTGAATCGGGATTGAATACAACAGTCACCATGCGCACTTTCCTATATGGGAATAATGTCTCAAACAGTTTACGTTTTGATCGTTCCCTGGAAGACCAGTAGTAGTTTCCGATGCTCATCTGGAGGCATTCTGTAATCTGTGGACTATCAGAGTGTTGATGAAACACAGAAACTGCATCGGGATTGAATACAACAGTCACCATGCGCACTTTCCTCCATGGGAGTAATGTCTCAAACAGTCTACGGTTTGATCGTTCCCTGGAAGACCAGTAGCAGTTTCCGTTGCACATCTGGAGGCATTCTGTAATCTGTGGACTAACTGAGTGTTGATGAAACACAGAAATTGCATCGGGATTGAATACAACAGTCACCATGCGCACTTCCCTCCACCGGAGTAATGTCTCAAACAGTCTATGCTTTGATCGTTCCCTCGAAGACATGTGGCAGTTTCCGATGCACATCTGCAGGCAATCTGTAATCTGTGGACATTCAAAGTGTTGATGAAACACAGAAATTACATCGTGATTGAATACAACTGTCACCATGCGCACTTTCCTCCATGGGAGTAATGCTTCAAACAGTCTATGCTTTGATCGTTCCCAGGAAGACCAGTAGTAGTTTGCGATGCACATCTGGAGGCAATCTGAAGTCTGTGGACTATCAGAGTGTTGATGAAACACAGAAATTGCATCGGGATTGAATACAACAGTCACCATGCGCACTTTCCCCCATGGGAGTAATGTCTCAAACATTCTACGCTTTGATCGTCCCTTGTTAGACGAGTAGTATCTTCCGATGCACATCTATAGGCTTTCTGTAATCTGTGGACTATCAGAGTGTTGATGAAACACAGAAATTGCTTCCGAATTGAATACAACAGTCACCATGCGCACTTTCCTCCATGGGAGTAATGTCTCAAACAGTCTACGCTTTGATCGTTCCCTGGAAGACCAGTAGTAGTTTCCGATGCACATCTGGAGGCATTCTGTAATCTGTAGACTATCAGAGTATTAATGAAACACAGAAATTCCATCGGGATTCAAACAACAGTCACCATTCGCACTTTCCTCCATTGGAGTAATGTCTCAAAGAGTTTACGCTTTGATCGTTCCCTGGAAGACCAGTAGTAGTTTAAGATGCACATCTGGAGGCATTCTGTAATCTGTGGACTATCAGAGTGTTGATGAAACAAAGAAATTGCATCGGGATTGAATACAAAAGTCACCATGCGCTCTTTCCTACATAGGAGTAATGTCTCAAACAGTCTACGCTTTGTTCGTTCCCTGTAAGACCAGAAGTTTTTTCCGTTGCACATCTGGATGCATTCTGTAATCTGTGGACTATCAGAATGTTGATGAAACACAGAAATTGCATCGGGATTGAATACAACAGTCACCATGCGCACTTTCCTCCATGGTAGTAATGTCTCAAACAGTCTACGCTTTGATCGTTCCCTGGAAGACCAGAAGTAGTTTCCGATGCACATCTGTAGGCATTCTGTTATCTGTTTACTATCAGAGTGTTGTTGAAACACAGAAATTGCCTCGGGATTGAATACAACAGTCACCATGCGCACTTTCCTCCATGGTAGTAATGTCTCAAACAGTTTACGCTTTGATCGTTCCCTGGAAAACCAGTAGTAGTTTTCGATTCACATCTGGAGTCATTCTGTAATCTGTGGACTAACTGAGTGTTGATAAAACACAGAAATTGCATCGGGATTGAATACAACAGTCACCATGCGCACTTCCCTCCATGGGAGTAATGTCTCAAACAGTCTACGCTTTGATCGTTCCCAGGAAGACCAGTAGTAGTTTACGATGCACATCTGAAGGCATTCTGTAATCCGTGGACTAACTGAGTGTTGATGAAACACAGAAATTGCAATGGGATTGAATACAACAGTCACCATGCGCACTTTCCTCCATGGGAGTAATGTCTCAAACAGTCTACGCTTTGATCCTTCAATGGAAGACCAGTAGTAGTTACCGTTGAACATCTGGAGGCATTCTGTAATCTGTGGACTATCATAGTATTGATGAAACACTGAAATTGAATCGGGATTGAATACAACAGTCACCATGCGCACTTTCCTCCATGGGAGTAATGTCTCAAACAGTCTATGATTTGATCGTTCCCAGGAAGACCAGTAGTAGTTTCCGATGCACATCTGGAGGCAATCTGTAATCTGTGGACTATCAGAGTGTTGATGAAACACAGAAATTGCATCGGGATTGAATACAACAGTCACCATGTGCAATCTCCTCCACAGGAGTAATGTCTCAAACAGTCTACGCTTTTATCGTTCCCTGGAAGACCAGTAGTAGTTTCCGATGCACATCTGGAGGCACTATGTAATCTGTGGACCTTCAATGTGTTGATGAAACACAGAAATTCCATCGGGATTGAATACAACAGTCACCATGACCACTTTCCTCCATTGGAGTAATTCTCGAACAGTCAACGCCTTGATCGTTGCCTGGAAGACCAGTAGTAGCTTCCGATGCACATTTATAGGCTTTCTGTAATCTGTGGACTATCAGAGTGTTGATGAAATACAGAAATTGCTTCGGGATTGAATACAACAGTCACCATGCGCACTTTCCTCCATGGGAGTAATGTCTCAAACAGTCTACGCTTTGATCGTTTCCTGGAAGACCAGTAGTAGTTTCCGATGCACATCTTTAGTCATTCTGTTATCTGTGGACTATCAGAGTGTTGATAAAAGACGGAAATTGAATCGGGATTGAATACAACAGTCACCATGCGCACTTTCCTCCATGGGAGTAATGTCTTAAACAGTTTACGCTTTGATCGTTCCCTGGAAAACCAGTATTAGTTTCCGATGCACATCTGAAGGCATTCTGTAATCTGTGGACTAACTGAGTGTTGATGAAACACAGAAATTGCAATGGGATTGAATACAACAGTCACCATGCGCACTTTCCTCCATGGGAGTAATGTCTCAAACAGTTTACGCTTTGATCGTTCCCTGGAAGACCAGTAGTAGTATCCGATGCACATCTGGAGGCATTCTGTAATCTGTGGACTATCTGAGTGTTGATGAAACACAGAAATTGCATCGGGATTGAAAACAACAGTCACCATGCACAATTTCCCCCATGGGAGTAATGTCTGAAACATTCTACCCTTTGATCGTTCCCTGTTTGACCCGTAGTAGTTTCCGATGCACACCTTTAGTCATTCTGTTATCTGTGGACTATCATAGTGTTGATAAAACACGGAAATTGAATCGGGATTGAATACAACAGTCACCATGCGCACTTTCCTATATGGGAATAATGTCTCAAACAGTTTACGTTTTGATCGTTCCCTGGAAGACCAGTAGTAGTTTCCGATGCACATCTGCAGGCATTCTGTAATCTGTGGACTATCAGAGTGTTGATGAAACACAGAAACTGCATCGGGATTGAATACAACAGTCACCATGCGCACTTTCCTCCATGGGAGTAATGTCTCAAACAGTCTACGGTTTGATCGTTCCCTGGAAGACCAGTAGCAGTTTCCGTTGCACATCTGGAGGCATTCTGTAATCTGTGGACTAACTGAGTGTTGATGAAACACAGAAATTGCATCGGGATTGAATACAACAGTCACCATGCGCACTTTCCTCCACGGGAGTAATGTCTCAAACAGTCTATGCTTTGATCGTTCCCTCGAAGACATGTGGCAGTTTCCGATGCACATCTGCAGGCAATCTGTAATCTGTGGACATTCAAAGTGTTGATGAAACACAGAAATTACATCGTGATTGAACACAACTGTCACCATGCGCACTTTCCTCCATGGGAGTAATGCTTCAAACAGTCTATGCTTTGATCGTTCCCAGGAAGACCAGTAGTAGTTTGCGATGCACATCTGGAGGCAATCTGAAGTCTGTGGACTATCAGAGTGTTGATGAAACACAGAAATTGCATCGGGATTGAATAGAACAGTCACCATGCACACTTTCCCCCATGGGAGTAATGTCTGAAACATTCTACCCTTTGATCGGACCCTGTTAGACCAGTAGTAGTTTCCGATGCACATCTGGAGGCATTCTGTAATCTGTGGACTATCAGAGGGTTGATGAAACACAGAAATTGCTTGGGGATTGAATACAATAGTTACCATGCGCACTTTCCTCCATGGGAGTAATGTCTCAAACAGTCTACGTTTTGATCGTTCCCTGGAAGACCAGTAGTAGTTTCCCATGCACATCTTTAGTCATTCTGTTATCTGTGGACAATCAGAGTGTTGATAGAAGACGGAAATTGAATCGGGATTGAATACAACAGTCACCATGCGCACTTTCCTCCATGAGAGTAATGTCTCAAACAGTTTACGCTTTGATCGTTCCCTGGAAAACCAGTAGTAGTTTTCGATTCACATCTGGAGTCATTCTGTAATCTGTGGACTAACTGAGTGTTGATAAAACAAAGAAATTGCATCGGGATTGAATACAACAGTCACCATGCGCACTTCCCTCCATGGGAGTAATGTCTCAAACAGTCTACGCTTTGATCGTTCCCAGGAAGACCAGTAGTAGTTTCCGATGCACATCTGAAGGCATTCTGTAATCTGTGGACTAACTGAGTGTTGATGAAACACAGAAATTGCAATGGGATTGAATACAACAGTCACCATGCGCACTTTCCTCCATGGGAGTAATGTCTCAAACAGTCTACGCTTTGATCCTTCCCTGGAAGACCAGTAGTAGTTACCGTTGAACATCTGGAGGCATTCTGTAATCTGTGGACTATCATAGTATTGATGAAACACTGAAATTGAATCGGGATTGAATACAACAGTCACCATGCGCACTTTCCTCCATGGGAGTAATGTCTCAAACAGTCTATGATTTGATCGTTCCCAGGAAGACCAGTAGTAGTTTCCGATGCACATCTGGAGGCAATCTGTGATCTGTGGACTATCAGAGTGTTGATGAAACACAGAAATTGCATCGGGATTGAATACAACAGTCACCATGTGCAATCTCCTCCACAGGAGTAATGTCTCAAACAGTCTACGCTTTGATCGTTCCCTGGAAGACCAGTAGTAGTTTCCGATGCACATCTGGAGGCACTATGTAATCTGTGGACCTTCAATGTGTTGATGAAACACAGAAATTCCATCGGGATTGAATACAACAGTCACCATGACCACTTTCCTCCATTGGAGTAATTCTCGAACAGTCAACGCCTTGATCGTTGCCTGGAAGACCAGTAGTAGCTTCCGATGCACATTTATAGGCTTTCTGTAATCTGTGGACTATCAGAGTGTTGATGAAATACAGAAATTGCTTCGGGATTGAATACAACAGTCACCATGCGCACTTTCCTCCATGGGAGTAATGTCTCAAACAGTCTACGCTCTGATCGTTTCCTGGAAGACCAGTAGTAGTTTCCGATGCACATCTTTAGTCATTCTGTTATCTGTGGACTATCAGAGTGTTGATAAAAGACGGAAATTGAATCGGGATTGAATACAACAGTCACCATGCGCACTTTCCTCCATGGGAGTAATGTCTTAAACAGTTTACGCTTTGATCGTTCCCTGGAAAACCAGTATTAGATTCCGATGCACATCTGAAGGCATTCTGTAATCTGTGGACTAACTGAGTGTTGATGAAACACAGAAATTGCAATGGGATTGAATACAACAGTCACCATGCGCACTTTCCTCCATGGGAGTAATGTCTCAAACAGTTTACGCTTTGATCGTTCCCTGGAAGACCAGTAGTAGTATCCGATGCACATCTGGAGGCATTCTGTAATCTGTGGACTATCTGAGTGTTGATGAAACACAGAAATTGCATCGGGATTGAAAACAACAGTCACCATGCACAATTTCCCCCATGGGAGTAATGTCTGAAACATTCTACCCTTTGATCGTTCCCTGTTTGACCCGTAGTAGTTTCCGATGCACACCTTTAGTCATTCTGTTATCTGTGGACTATCATAGTGTTGATATAACACGGAAATTGAATCGGGATTGAATACAACAGTCACCATGCGCACTTTCCTATATGGGAATAATGTCTCAAACAGTTTACGCTTTGATCGTTCCCTGGAAGACCAGTAGTAGTTTCCGATGCTCATCTGGAGGCATTCTGTAATCTGTGGACTATCAGAGTGTTGATGAAACACAGAAACTGCATCGGGATTGAATACAACAGTCACCATGCGCACTTTCCTCCACGGGAGTAATGTCTCAAACAGTCTATGCTTTGATCGTTCCCTCGAAGACATGTGGCAGTTTCCGATGCACATCTGCAGGCAATCTGTAATCTGTGGACATTCAAAGTGTTGATGAAACACAGAAATTACATCGTGATTGAATACAACTGTCACCATGCGCACTTTCCTCCATGGGAGTAATGCTTCAAACAGTCTATGCTTTGATCGTTCCCAGGAAGACCAGTAGTAGTTTGCGATGCACATCTGGAGGCAATCTGAAGTCTGTGGACTATCAGAGTGTTGATGAAACACAGAAATTGCATCGGGATTGAATAGAACAGTCACCATGCGCACTTTCCCCCATGGGAGTAATGTCTCAAAGAGTTTACGCTTTGATCGTTCCCTGGAAGACCAGTAGTAGTTTAAGATGCACATCTGGAGGCATTCTGTAATCTGTGGACTATCAGAGTGTTGATGAAACAAAGAAATTGCATCGGGATTGAATACAAAAGTCACCATGCGCTCTTTCCTACATAGGAGTAATGTCTCAAACAGTCTACGCTTTGTTCGTTCCCTGTAAGACCAGAAGTTTTTTCCGTTGCACATCTGGATGCATTCTGTAATCTGTGGACTATCAGAATGTTGATGAAACACAGAAATTGCATCGGGATTGAATACAACAGTCACCATGCGCACTTTCCTCCATGGTAGTAATGTCTCAAACAGTATACGCTTTGATCGTTCCCTGGAAGACCAGAAGTAGTTTCCGATGCACATCTGTAGGCATTCTGTTATCTGTTTACTATCAGAGTGTTGTTGAAACACAGAAATTGCCTCGGGATTGAATACAACAGTCACCATGCGCACTTTCCTCCATGGTAGTAATGTCTCAAACAGTCTACGTTTTGATCGTTCCCTGGAAGACCAGTAGTAGTTTCCCATGCACATCTTTAGTCATTCTGTTATCTGTGGACAATCAGAGTGTTGATAGAAGACGGAAATTGAATCGGGATTGAATACAACAGTCACCATGCGCACTTTCCTCCATGGGAGTAATGTCTCAAACAGTTTACGCTTTGATCGTTCCCTGGAAAACCAGTAGTAGTTTTCGATTCACATCTGGAGTCATTCCGTAATCTGTGGACTAACTGAGTGTTGATAAAACACAGAAATTGCATCGGGATTGAATACAACAGTCACCATGCGCACTTCCCTCCATGGGAGTAATGTCTCAAACAGTCTACGCTTTGATCGTTCCCAGGAAGACCAGTAGTAGTTTCCGATGCACATCTGAAGGCATTCTGTAATCTGTGGACTAACTGAGTGTTGATGAAACACAGAAATTGCAATGGGATTGAATACAACAGTCACCATGCGCACTTTCCTCCATGGGAGTAATGTCTCAAACAGTCTACGCTTTGATCCTTCCCTGGAAGACCAGTAGTAGTTACCGTTGAACATCTGGAGGCATTCTGTAATCTGTGGACTATCATAGTATTGATGAAACACTGAAATTGAATCGGGATTGAATACAACAGTCACCATGCGCACTTTCCTCCATGGGAGTAATGTCTCAAACAGTCTATGATTTGATCGTTCCCAGGAAGACCAGTAGTAGTTTCCGATGCACATCTGGAGGCAATCTGTAATCTGTGGACTATCAGAGTGTTGATGAAACACAGAAATTGCATCGGGATTGAATACAACAGTCACCATGTGCAATCTCCTCCACAGGAGTAATGTCTCAAACAGTCTACGCTTTGATCGTTCCCTGGAAGACCAGTAGTAGTTTCCGATGCACATCTGGAGGCACTATGTAATCTGTGGACCTTCAATGTGTTGATGAAACACAGAAATTCCATCGGGATTGAATACAACAGTCACCATGACCACTTTCCTCCATTGGAGTAATTCTCGAACAGTCAACGCCTTGATCGTTGCCTGGAAGACCAGTAGTAGCTTCCGATGCACATTTATAGGCTTTCTGTAATCTGTGGACTATCAGAGTGTTGATGAAATACAGAAATTGCTTCGGGATTGAATACAACAGTCACCATGCGCACTTTCCTCCATGGGAGTAATGTCTCAAACAGTCTACGCTTTGATCGTTTCCTGGAAGACCAGTAGTAGTTTCCGATGCACATCTTTAGTCATTCTGTTATCTGTGGACTATCAGAGTGTTGATAAAAGACGGAAATTGAATCGGGATTGAATACAACAGTCACCATGCGCACTTTCCTCCATGGGAGTAATGTCTTAAACAGTTTACGCTTTGATCGTTCCCTGGAAAACCAGTATTAGTTTCCGATTCACATCTGGAGGCATTCTGTAATCTGTGGACTAACTGAGTGTTGATATAACACAGAAATTGCATCGGGATTGAATACAACAGTCACCATGCGCACTTTCCTCCATGGGAGTAATGTCTCAAACAGTCTACGCTTTGATCGTTCCCAGGAAGACCAGTAGTAGTTTCCGATGCACATCTGAAGGCATTCTGTAATCTGTGGACTAACTGAGTGTTGATGAAACACAGAAATTGCTTCGGGATTGAATACAACAGTCACCATGCGCACTTTCCTCCATGGGAGTAATGTCTCAAACAGTCTACGCATTGATCGTTTCCTGGAAGACCAGTAGTAGTTTCCGATGCACATCTTTAGTCATTCTGTTATCTGTGGACTATCAGAGTGTTGATAAAAGACGGAAATTAAATCGGGATTGAATACAACAGTCACCATGCGCACTTTCCTCCATGGGAGTAATGTCTCAAACAGTTTACGCTTTGATCGTTCCCTGGAAAACCAGTAGTAGTTTCCGATTCACATCTGGAGGCATTCTGTAATCTGTGGACTAACTGAGTGTTGATAAAACACAGAAATTGCATCGGGATTGAATACAACAGTCACCATGCGCACTTTCCTCCATGGGAGTAATGTCTCAAACAGTCTACGCTTTGATCGTTCCCAGGAAGACCAGTAGTAGTTTCCGATGCACATCTGAAGGCATTCTGTAATCTGTGGACTAACTGAGTGTTGATGAAACACAGAAATTGCAATGGGATTGAATACAACAGTCACCATGCGCACTTTCCTCCATGGTAGTAATGTCTCAAACAGTCTACGCTTTGATCCTTCCCTGGAAGACCAGTAGTAGTTACCGTTGAACATCTGGAGGCATTCTGTAATCTGTGGACAATCATAGTGTTGATGAAACACTGAAATTGAATCGGGATTGAATACAACAGTCACCATGCGCACTTTCCTCCATGGGAGTAATGTCTCAAACAGTCTACGCTTTGATCGTTCCCTGAAAGACCAGTAGTAGATTCCGATGCAAATCTTTAGCCATTCTGATATCTGTGAACTATCTCAGTGTAGATAAACACGGAAATTGAATCGGGATTGAATACAACAGTCACCATGCGCACTTTCCTTCATGTGAGTAATGTCTCAAACAGTCTACGCTTTGATCGTTCCCTGGAAGTCCAGTAGTAGTTTCCGATGCACATCTGGAATCAATCTGTAATCTGTGGACTATCAGAGTGTTGATGAAACACAGAAATTGAATCGGGATTGAATACAACAGTCACCATGCACACTTTCCCCCATGGGAGTAATGTCTGAAACATTCTACCCTTTGATCGTACCCTGTTAGACCAGTAGTAGTTTCCGATGCACATCTGGAGGCATTCTGTAATCTGTGGACTATCAGAGGGTTGATGAAACACAGAAATTGCTTCGGGATTGAATACAACAGTCACCATGCGCACTTTCCTCCATGGGAGTAATGTCTCAAACAGTCTACGATTTGATCGTTCCCTGGAAGACCAGTAGTAGATTCCGATGCAAATCTTTAGTCATTCTGTTATCTGTGAACTATCTCAGTGTTGATAAAACACGGAAATTGAATCGGGCTTGAATACAACAGTCACCATGTGCACTTTCCTCCATGGGAGTAATGTCTCAAACAATCTACGATTTGATCGTTCCCTGTTAGACCAGTAGTGGTTTCCGATGCACATCTGGAGGCATTCTGTAATCTGTGGACTATCAGAATGTCGATGAAACACAGAAATTGTTTCGGGATTGAATACAACAGTCACCATGAGCACTTTCCCCCATGGTAGTAATGTCTCAAACAGTCTACGCTTTGATCGTGCCCTGGAAGACCAGTAGTAGTTTCCGATGCACATCTGTAGTCTTTCTGTTATCTGTTTACTATCAGAGTGATGTTGAAACACAGAAATTGCCTCGGGATTGAATACAACAGTCACCATGCGGTCTCTCCTCCATGGGAGTAATGTCTCAAACAGTCCACGCTTTGATCGTTCCCTGGAAGACCAGTAGTAGTTTCTGATGCACATCTGGAGGTATTCTGTAACCTGTGGACTATCAGAGTGTCGTTGAAACATTGAAATTGCATCGGGATTGAATACAACAGTCACCATGCGCACTTTCATCCATGGCATTAATGTCTCAAAAAGTCTACGCTTTGATCGTTCCCTGGAAGACCAGTAGTAGTTTCCGATGCACATCTGAAGGCATTCTGTAATCTGTGGACTAACTGAGTGTTGATGAAACACAGAAATTGCAATGGGATTGAATACAACAGTCACCATGAGCACTTTCCTCCATGTGAGTAATGTCTCAAACAGTCTACGCTTTGATCGTTCCCTGGAAGTCCAGTAGTAGTTTCCGATGCACATCTGGAGTCAATCTGTAATCTGTGGACTATCAGAGTGTTGATGAAACACAGAAATTGAATCGGGATTGAATACAACAGTCACCATGCACACTTTCCCCCATGGGAGTAATGTCTGAAACATTCTACCCTTTGATCGTACCCTGTTAGACCAGTAGTAGTTTCCGATGCACATCTGGAGGCATTCTGTAATCTGTGGACTATCAGAGGGTTGATGAAACACAGAAATTGCTTCGGGATTGAATACAACAGTCACCATGCGCACTTTCCTCCATGGGAGTAATGTCTCAAACCGTCTATGCTTTGATCGTTCCCAGGAAGACCAGTAGTAGTTTCCGATGTACATTTGGAGGCAATCTGTAATCTGTGGACTATCAGAGTGTTGATGAAACACAGAAATTGCATCGAGATTGAATACAACAGTCACCATGTGCAATCTCCTCCACAGGAGTAATGTCTGAAACAGTCTAGGCTTTGATCGTTCCCTGGAAGACCAGTAGTAGTTTCCGATGCACATCTGGAGGCATTATGTAATCTGTGGACCTTCAATGTGTTGACGAAACAGAGAAATTGCATCGGGATTGAATACAACAGTCACCATGTGCAATCTCCTCCACGAGAGTAATGTCTCAAACAGTCTACGCTTTGATCGTTCCCTTTAAGACCAGTAGTAGTTTCCGATGCACATCTGGAGGCATTATGTAATCTGTGGACCTTCAATGTGTTGATGAAACACAGAAATTGCATCGGGAGTGAATACAACAGTCACCATGACCACTTTCCTCCATGGGAGTAATTCTCAAACAGTCTACGCCTTGATCGTTCCCTGGAAGACCAGTAGTAGTTTACGATGCACATCTGGAGGCATTCTGTAATCTGTGGACTAACTGAGTGTTGATGAAACACTGAAATTGCATCGGGATTGAATACAACAGTCACCATGCGCACTTTCCCCCATGGCAGTAATGTCTCAAACATTCTACGCTTTGATCGTTCCTTGTTAGACCAGTAGTAGCTTCCGATGCACATTTATAGGCTTTCTGTAATCTGTGGACTATCAGAGTGTTGATGAAACACAGAAATTGCTTCGGGATTGAATACAACAGTCACCATGCGCACTTTCCTCCATGGTAGTAATGTCTCAAACAGTCTACGCTTTGATCGTTCCCTGGAAGACCAGAAGTAGTTTCCGTTGCACATCTGGAGGCATTCTGTTATCTGTTTACTATCAGAGTGTTGTTGAAACACAGAAATTGCCTCGGGATTGAATACAACAGTCACCATGCGGTCTTTCCTCCATGGGAGTAATGTCTCAAACAGTCTACGCTTTGATCGTTCCCAGGAAGACCAGTAGTAGTTTAGGATGCATATCTGGAGGCATTCTGTAACCTGTGGACTATCAGAGTGTCGTTGAAACACTGAAATTGCATCGGGATTGCATACAACAGTCACCATGCGCCCTTTCATCCATGGGAGTAATGTCTCAAAAAGTCTACGCTTTGATCGTTCCCTGGAAGAACAGTAGTAGTTTCCGATGCACATCTGGAGGCATTCTGTAATCTGTGGACTATCAGAGTGTTGATGAAACACAGAAATTGCATCGGGATTGAATACAACAGTCACCATGCGCACTTTCCTACATAGGAGTAATGTCTCAAACAGTCTACGCTTTGATCGTTCACTGGAAGGTCAGTACCCGTTTCCGATGCACATCTGGAGGCATTCTGTAATCTGATGAGTATCTGGGTGTTGATGAAACACAGAAATAGCATTGGGATTGAATACAACAGTCACCATGCGCACTTTCCTCCATGGGAGTAATGTCTCAAACAATCTACGATTTGATCGTTCCCTGTTAGACCTGTAGTGGTTTCCGACACACATCTGGAGGCATTCTGTAATCTGTGGACTATCAGAATGTCGATGAAACACAGAAATTGTTTCGGGATTGAATACAACAGTCACCATGCGCACTTTCCTCCATGTGAGTAATGTCTCAAACAGTCTACGCTTTGATCGTTCCCTGGAAGTCCAGTAGTAGTTTCCGATGCACATCTGGAGTCAATCTGTAATCTGTGGACTATCAGAGTGTTGATGAAACACAGAAACTGAATCGGGATTGAATACAACAGTCACCATGCACACTTTCCCCCACGGGAGTAATGTCTGAAACATTCTACCCTTTGATCGTACCCTGTTAGACCAGTAGTAGTTTCCGATGCACATCTGAAGGCATTCTGTAATCTGTGGACTATCAGAGGGTTGATGAAGCACAGAAATTGCTTCGGGATTGAATAGAACAGTCACCATGCGCACTTTCCTCCATGGGAGTATTGTCTCAAACAGTCTACGATTTGATCGTTCCCTGGAAGACCAGTAGTAGATTCCGATGAAAATCTTTAGTCATTCTGTTATCTGTGAACTACCTCAGTGTAGATAAACACGGAAATTGAATCGGGATTGAATACAACAGTCACCATGCGCACTTTCCTCCATGGGAGTAGTGTCTCAAACAGTTTACGCTTTGATCGTTCCCTGGAAGACCAGTAGTAGTTTCCGATGCACATCTGGAGGCATTGTGTAATCTGTGGACTATCAGAGTGTTGATGAAACACAGATATTGCATCGGGATTGAATACAACAGTCACCATGCGCACTTTCCCACATGGTAGTAATGTCTCAAACAGTCTACGCTTTAATCGTGCCCTGGAAGACCAGTAGTAGTTTCCGATGCACATCTGTAGGCCTTCTGTTATCTGTTTACTATCAGAGTGTTGTTGAAACACAGAAATTGCCTCGGGATTGAATACAACAGTCACCATGCGGTCTCTCCTCCATGGGAGTAATGTCTCAAACAGACTACGCTTTGATCGTTCCCTGGAAGACCAGTAGTAGTTTCTGATGCACATCTGGAGGTATTCTGTAACCTGTGGACTATCAGAGTGTCGTTGAAACATTGAAATTGCATCGGGATTGAATACAACAGTCACCATGCGCACTTTCATCCATGGGAGTAATGTCTCAAAAAGTCTACGCTTTGATCGTTCCCTGGAAGACCAGTAGTAGTTTCCGATGCACATCTGAAGGCATTCTGTAATCTGTGGAATATCAGAGTGTTGATGAAACACAGAAATTGAATCGGGATTGAATACAACAGTCACCATGCACACTTTCCCCCATGGGAGTAATGTCTCAAAGAGTCTACGCATTGATCCTTCCCTGGAAGACCAGTAGTAGTTACCGTTGAACATCTGGAGGCATTCTGTAATCTGTGGACTATCATAGTGTTGATGAAACACTGAAATTGAATCGGGATTGAATACAATAGTCACCATGCGCACTTTCCTCCATGGGAGTAATGTCTCAAACCGTCTATGCTTTGATCGTTCCCAGGATGACCAGTAGTAGTTTCCGATACACATCTGGAGGCAATCTGTAATCTGTGGACTATCAGAGTGTTGATGAAACACAGAAATTGCATCGAGATTGAATACAACAGTCACCATGTGCAATCTCCTCCACAGGAGTAATGTCTCAAACAGTCTACGCTTTGATCGTTCCCTGGAAGACCAGTAGTAGTTTCCGATGCACATCTGGAGGCATTATGTAATCTGTGGACCTTCAACGTGTTGATAAAACACAGAAATTGCATCGGGATTGAATACAACAGTCACCATGACCACTTTCCTCCATGTGAGTAATGTCTCAAACAGTTTACGCTTTGATAGTTCCTTGGAAAACCAGTAGTAGTTTCCGATTCACATCAGGAGGCATTCTGTAATCTGTGGACTAACTGAGTGTTGATAAAACACAGAAATTGCATCGGGATTGAATACAACAGTCACCATGCGCACTTTCCTCCATGGGCGTAATGTCTGAAACAGTCTACGCTTTGATCGTTTCCTGGAAGACCAGTAGTAGTTTCCGATGCACATCTTTAGCCATTCTGTTATCTGTGGACTATCAGAGTGTTGATAAAAGACGGAAATTGAATCGGGATTGAATACTACTTTCACCATGCGGTCTTTCCTCCATGGGAGTAATGTCTCAAACAGTCTACGCTTTGATCGTTCCCAGGAAGACCAGTAGTAGTTTCCGATGCACATCTGGAGTCAATCTGAATCTGTGGACTATCAGAGTGTTGATGAAACACAGAAATTGAATCGGGATTGAATACAACAGTCACCATGCACACTTTCCCCCATGGGAGTAATGTCTGAAACATTCTACCCTTTGATCGTACCCTGTTAGACCAGTAGTAGTTTCCGATGCACATCTGGAGGCATTCTGTAATCTGTGGACTATCAGAGGGTTGATGAAACACAGAAATTGCTTGGGGATTGAATACAATAGTTACCATGCGCACTTTCCTCCAAGGGAGTAATGTCTCAAACAGTCTACGATTTGATCGTTCCCTGGAAGACCAGTAGTAGATTCCGATGCAAATCTTTAGTCAATCTGTTATCTGTGAACTATCTCAGTGTTGATAAAACACGGAAATTGAATCGGGATTGAATACAACAGTCACCATGCGCACTTTCCTCCATGGGAGTAATGTCTCAAACAGTTTACGCTTTGATCGTTCCCTGGAAGACCAGTAGTAGTTTCCGATGCACATCTGGAAGCATTGTGTAATCTGTGGACTATCAGAGTGTTGATGAAACACAGAAATTGCATCGGGATTGAATACAACAGTCACCATGCGCACTTTCCCCCATGGTAGTAATGTCTCAAACAGTCTACGCTTTGATCGTTCCCTGGAAGACCGGTAGTAGTTTCCGGTGCACATCTGTAGGCCTTCTGTTATCTGTTTACTATCAGAGTGTTGTTGAAACACAGAAATTGCCTCGGGATTGAATACAACAGTCACCATGCGGTCTCTCCTCCATGGGAGTAATGTCTCAAACAGTCTACGCTTTGATCGTTCCCTGGAAGACCAGTAGTAGTTTCTGAGGCACATCTGGAGGTATTCTGTAACCTGTGGACTATCAGAGTGTCGTTGAAACATTGAAATTGCATCGGGATTGAATACAACAGTCACCATGCGCACTTTCATTCATGGGAGTAATGTCTCAAAAAGTCTACGCTTTGATCGTTCCCTGGAAGACCAGTAGTAGTTTCCGATGCACATCTGGAAGCATTCTGAAATCTATGGACTATCAGGGTGTCGATGAAACACAGAAATTGCTTCGGGATTGAATACAACAGTCACCATGCGCACTTTCCTCCATGTGAGTAATGTCTCAAACAGTCTACGCTTTGATCGTTCCCTGGAAGTCCAGTAGTAGTTTCCGACGCACATCTGGAGGCAATCTGTAATCTGTGGACTATCAGAGTGTTGATGAAACTCAGAAATTGCATCGGGATTGAATACAACAGTCACCATGCTCACTCTCCTCCATGTGAGTAATGTCACAAACAGTCTACGCTTTGATCGTTTTCTGGAAATCCAGTAGTAGTTTCCGATGCACATCTGGAGGCAATCTGTAATCTGTGGACTATCAGAGTGTAGATGAAACTCAGAAATTGCATCGGGATTGAATACAACAGTCACCATGCACACATTCACCCATTGGAGTAATGTCTCAAACAATCTACGCTTTGGTCGTTAAATGATAGAACAGTAGTGGTTTCCGATGCACATCTAGAGGCATTCTGCAATCTGTGGACTATCAGAGTGTTGATGAAACAAAGAAATTGCATCGGGATGGAATACAACAGTCACCATGCGCACTTTCCTCCATGGGAGTAATGTCTGAAACAGTCTACGTTTTGATCGTTCCCTGGAAGACCAGTAGTAGTTTCCGATGCACATCTTTAGTCATTCTGTTATCTGTGGACTATCAGAGTGTTGATAAAAGACGGAAATTGAATCGGGATTGAATACAACAGTCCTCATGCGCACTTTCCTCCATGGGAGTAATGTCTCAAACAGTCTATGCTTTGATCGTTCCCTTGAAGACCAGTAGTAGTTTCCGATGCACATCTGGAGGCAATCTGTAATCTGTGGACTATCAGAGTGTTGATGAAACACAGAAATTGCATCGGGATTGAATACAACAGTCACCATGTGCAATCTCCTCCACAGGAGTAATGTCTCAAACAGTCTACGCTTTGATCGTTAGCTCGAAGACCAGTAGTAGTTTCTGATGCACATCTGGAGGCATTATGTAATCTGTGGACCTTCAATGTGTTGATGAAACACAGCAATTGCATCGGGATTGAATACAACAGTCACCATGACCACTTTCCTCCATGGGAGTAATTCTCAAACAGTCTACGCCTTGATCGTTCCCTGGAATACCAGTAGTAGTTTACGATGCAAATCTGGAGGCATTCTGTAATCTGTGGACTAACTGAGTGTTGATGAAACACTGAAATTGCATCGGGATTGAATACAGCAGTCACCATGCGCACTTTCCCCCATGGGAGTAATGTCTCAAACATTCTACGCTTTGATCGTTCTTTGTTAGACCAGTAGTAGCTTCCGTTGCACATTTATAGGCTTTCTGTAATTTGTGGACCATCAGAGTGTTGATGAAACACAGAAATTGCTTCGGGATTGAATACAACAGTCACCATGCGCACTTTCCTCCATGGATGTAATGTCTCAAACAGTCTACGCTTTGATCATTCCGTGGAATACCAGTAATAGTTTCCGATGCACATCTGGAGGCATCTGTAATCTGTGGACTATCAGAGTATTAATGAAACACAGAAATTCCATCGGGATTGAAACAACAGACACCATTCGCACTTTCCTCCATTGGAGTAATGTCTCAAAGAGTTTGCGCTTTGATCGTTCCCTGGAAGACCAGTAGTAGTTTCCGATGCACATCTGGAGGCATTCTGTAACCTGTGGATTATCAGAGTGTCGTTGAAACACTGAAATTGCATCGGGATTGAATACAACAGTCACCATGCGCACTTTCAACCATGGGAGTAATGTCTCAAAAAGTATACGCTTTGATCGTTTACTGGAAGAACAGTAGTAGTTTCCGATACACATCTGGAGGCATTCTGTAATCTGTGGACTATCAAAGTGTTGTTGAAACACAGAAATTGCATCGGGATTGAATACAACAGTCACATTGCGCACTTTCCTACATAGGAGTAAAGTCTCAAACAGTCTACGCTTTGATCGTTCACTGGAAGGTCAGTAGCTGTTTCTGATGCACATCTGGAGGCATTCTGTAATCTGATGAGTATCTGAGTGTTGATGAAACACAGAAATTGCATTGGGATTGAATACAACAGTCACCATGCGCACTTTCCTCCATGGGAGTAATGTCTCAAAGAATCTACGCTTTGATCGTTCCCTGGGAGTCCAGTAGTAGTTTCCGATGCACATCTGGAGTCATTCTGTAATCTGTGGACTATCAGAGTGTTGATGAAACACAGAAATTGAAACGGGATTGAATACAACAGTCACCATGCACACTTTCCCCCATGGGAGTAATGTCTGAAACATTCTACCCTTTGATCGTTCCCTGTTAGACCAGTAGTAGTTTCCGATGCACATCTGGAGGCATTCTGTAATCTGTGGACTATCAGAGGGTTGATGAAACACAGAAATTGCTTCGGGATTGAATACAACAGTCACCATGCGCACTTTCCTCCATGTGAGTAATGTCTCAAACAGTCTACGCTTTGATCGTTCCCTGGAAGTCCAGTAGTAGTTTCCGACGCACATCTGGAGGCAATGTGTAATCTGTGGACTATCAGAGTGTTGATGAAACTCAGAAATTGCATCGGGATTGAATACAACAGTCACCATGCGCACTTTCCTCCATGTGAGTAATGTCACAAACAGTCTACGCTTTGATCGTTTTCTGGAAATCCAGTAGTAGTTTCCGATGCACATCTGGAGGCAATCTGTAATCTGTGGACTATCAGAGTGTAGATGAAACTCAGAAATTGCATCGGGATTGAATACAACAGTCACCATGCACACTTTCACCCATGGGAGTAATGTCTCAAACAATCTACGCTTTGGTCGTTAACTGTTAGAACAGTAGTGGTTTCCGATGCACATCTAGAGGCATTCTGCAATCTGTGGACTATCAGAGTGTTGATGAAACAAAGAAATTGCATCGGGATGGAATACAACAGTCACCATGCGCACTTTCCTCCATGGGAGTAATGTCTGAAATATTCTACCCTTTGATCGTTCCCTGTTAGACCAGTAGTAGTTTCCGATGCACTTCTTTAGGCATTCTGTAATCTGTGGACTATCAGAGTGTTGATGAAACACAGAAATTGCTTCGGGATTGAATACAACAGTCACCTTGCGCACTTTCCTCCATGTGAGTAATGTCACAAACAGTCTACGCTTTGATCGTTCCCTGGAAGACCAGTAGTAGTTTCCGATGCACATCTTTAGTCATTCTGTTATCTGTGGACTATCAGAGTGTTGATAAATGACGGAAATTGAATCGGGATTGAATACAACAGTCATCATGCGCACTTTCCTCCATGGGAGTAATGTCTCAAACAGTCTACGGTTTGATCGTTCCCTTGAAGACCAGTAGTAGTTTCCGATGCACATCTGGAGGCAAACTGTAATCTGTGGACTATCAGAGTGTTGATGAAACACAGAAATTGCATCGCGATTGAATACAACAGTCACCATGTGCAATCTCCTCCACAGGAGTAATGTCTCAAACAGTCTACGCTTTGATCGTTAGCTCGAAGACCAGTAGTAGTTTACGATGCACATCTGGAGGCATTATGTAATCTGTGGACCTACAATGTGTTGATGAAACACAGCAATTGCATCGGGATTGAATACAACAGTCACCATGACCACTTTCCTCCATGGGAGTAATTCTCAAACAGTCTACGCCTTGATCGTTCCCTGGAATACCAGTAGTAGTTTACGATGCAAATCTGGAGGCATTCTGTAATTTGTGGACTAACTGAGTGTTGATGAAACACTGAAATTGCATCGGGATTGAATACAACAGTCACCATGCGCACTTTCCCCCATGGGAGTAATGTCTCAAACATTCTACGCTTTGATCGTTCCTTGTTAGACCAGTAGTAGCTTCCGTTGCACATTTATAGGCTTTCTGTAATCTGTGGACCATCAGAGTGTTGATGAAACACAGAAATTGCTTCGGGATTGAATACAACAGTCACCATGCGCACTTTCCTCCATGGAAGTAATGTCTCAAACAGTCTACGCTTTGATCGTTCCGTGGAATACCAGTAGTAGTTTCCGATGCACATCTGGAGGCATCTGTAATCTGTGGACTATCAGAGTATTAATGAAACACAGAAATTCCATCGGGATTGAAACAACAGACACCATTCGCACTTTCCTCCATTGGAGTAATGTCTCAAAGAGTTTGCGCTTTGATCGTTCCCTGGAAGACCAGTAGTAGTTTCCGATGCACATCTGGAGGCATTCTGTAACCTGTGGATTATCAGAGTGTCGTTGAAACACTGAAATTGCATCGGGATTGAATACAACAGTCACCATGCGCACTTTCATCCATGGGAGTAATGTCTCAAAAAGTCTACGCTTTGATCGTTTACTGGAAGAACAGTAGTAGTTTCCGATGCACATCTGGAGGCATTCTGTAATCTGTGGACTATCAGAGTGTTGATGAAACACAGAAATTGCATCGGGATTGAATACAACAGTCACATTGCGAACTTTCCTACATGGGAGTAATGTCTCAAAGAGTCTACGCTTAGATCGTTCACTGGAAGGTCAGTAGCTGTTTCCGATGCACATCTGGAGGCATTCTTTAATGTGATGAGTATCTGAGTGTTGATGAAACACATAAATTGCATTGGGATTGAATACAACAGTCACCATGCGCACTTTCCTCCATGGGAGTAATGTCTGAAACAATCTACGCTTTGATCGTTCCCTGTTAGACCAGTAGTGGTTTCCGATGCACATCTTTAGGCATTCTGTAATCTGTGGACTATCAGAGTGTTGATGAAACTCAGAAATTGCTTCGGGATTGAATACGACAGTCCTCATGCGCACTTTCCTCCATGGGAGTAATGTCTCAAACAGTCTATGCTTTGATCGTTCCCAGGAAGACCAGTAGTAGTTTCCGATGCACATCTGTAGGCAATCTGTAATCTGTGGACTATCAGAGTGTTGATGAAACACAGAAATTGCATCGGGATTGAATACAACAGTCACCATGTGCAATCTCCTCTACAGGAGTAATGTCTCAAACAGTCTACGCTTTGATCGTTAGCTCGAAGGCCAGTAGTAGTTTCCGATGCACATCTTTAGGCATTATGTAATCTGTGGACCTTCAATGTGTTGATGAAACACAGCAATTGCATCGGGATTGAATACAACAGTCACCATGACCACTTTCCTCCATGGGAGTAATTCTCAAACAGTCTACGCCTTGATCGTTCCCTGGAATACCAGTAGTAGTTTACGATGCAAATCTCGAGGCATTCTGTAATCTGTGGACTAACTGAGTGTTAATGCAACACTGAAATTGCATCGGGATTGAATACAACAGTCACCATGCGCACTTTCCCCCATGGGTGTAATGTCTCAAACATTCTACGCTTTGATCGTTCCTTGTTAGACCAGTAGTAGCTTCCGTTGCACATTTATAGGCTGTCTGTAATCTGTGGACCATCAGAGTGTTGATGAAACACAGAAATTCCATCGGGATTGAAACAACAGACACCATTCGCACTTTCCTCCATTGGAGTAATGTCTCAAAGAGTTTGCGCTTTGATCGTTCCCTGGAAGACCAGTAGAAGTTTCCGGTGCACATCTTTAGTCATTCTGTTATCTGTGGACTATCAGAGTGTTGAAAAAAGACGGAAATTGAATCGGGATTGAATACAACAGTCCTCATGCGCACTTTCCTCCATGGGAGTAATGTCTCAAACAGTCTATGCTTTGATCGTTCCCAGAAAGACCAGTAGTAGTTTCCGATGCACATCTGGAGGCAATCTGTAATCTGTGGACTATCAGAGTGTTGATGAAACACAGAAATTGCATCGGGATTGAATACAACAGTCACCATGTGCAATCTCCTCCACAGGAGTAATGTCTCAAACAGTCTACGCTTTGATCGTTAGCTCGAAGACCAGTGGTAGTTTCCGATGCACATCTGGAGGTATTATGTAATCTGTGGACCTTCAATGTGTTGATGAAACACAGCAATTGCATCGGGATTGAATACAACAGTCACCATGACCACTTTCCTCCATGGGAGGAATTCTCAAACAGTCTACGCCTTGATCGTTCCCTGGAATACCAGTAGTAGTTTACGATGCAAATCTGGAGGCATTCTGTAATCTGTGGACTAACTGAGTGTTGATGAAACACTGAAATTGCATCGGGATTGAATACAACAGTCACCATGCGCACATACCCCCATGGGAGTAATGTCTCAAACATTCTACGCTTTGATCGTTCCGTGTTAGACCAGTAGTAGCTTCCGTTGCACATTTATAGTCTTTCTGTAATCTGTGGACCATCAGAGTGTTGATGAAACACAGAAATTGCTTCGGGATTGAATACAACAGTCACCATGCGCACTTTCCTCCATGGAAGTAATGTCTCAAACAGTCTACGCTTTGATCGTTCAGTGGAATACCAGTAGTAGTTTCCGATGCACATCTGGAGGCATTCTGCAATCTGTGGACTATCAGAGTATTAATGAAACACAGAAATTCCATCGGGATTGAAACAACAGACACCATTCGCACATTCCTCCATTGGAGTAATGTCTCAAAGAGTTTTCGCTTTGATCGTTCCCTGGAAGACCAGTAGTAGTTTCCGATGCGCATCTGGAGGCATTCTGTAACCTGTGGACTATCAGAGTGTCGTTGAAACACTGAAATTGCATCGGGATTGAATACAACAGTCACCATGCGCACTTTCATCCATGGGAGTAATGTCTCAAAAAGTCTACGCTTTGATCGTTCCCTGTAAGACCAGTAGTAGTTTCCGATGCACATCTGGAGGCATTCTGCAAACTGTGGACTATCAGAGTGTTGATGAAACACAGAAATTGCATCGGGATTGAATACAACAGTCACATTGCGCACTTTCCTACATAGGAGTAATGTCTCAAACAGTCTACGCTTTGATCGTTCACTGGAAGGTCAGTAGCTGTTTCCGATGCACATCTGGAGGCATTCTGTAATCTGATGAGTATCTGAGTGTTGATGAAACACAGAAATTGCATTGGGATTGAATACAAGAGTCACCATGCGCACTTTCCTACATAGGAGTAATGTCTCAAACAGTCTACGATTTGTTCGTTCCCTGGAAGACCAGTAGTATTTTCATTTGCACATCTGGAGGCATTCTGTAATCTGTGGACTATCAGAATGTTGATGAAACAAAGAAATTGCATCGGGATTGAATACAACAGTCACCATGCGCACTTTCCTCCATGGTAGTAATGTCTCAAACAGTCTACGCTTTGACCGTTCCCTGGAAGACCAGTAGTAGTTTCCGATGCACATCTGGAGGCATTCTGCAATCTGTGGTCTATCAGAGTGTTGATGAAACACAGAAATTGCATCGGGATTGAATACAACAGTCAGCATGCGCACTTTCCTACATTGGAGTAATGTCTCAAACAGTCTACGCTTTGATCGTTAGCTCGAAGACCAGTAGTAGTTTCCGATGCACATCTTTAGGCATTATGTAATCTGTGGACCTTCAATGTGTTGATGAAACACAGCAATTGCATCGGGATTGAATACAACAGTCACAATGACCACTTTCCTCCATGGGAGTAATTCTCAAACAGTCTACGCCATGATCGTTCCCTGGAATACCAGTAGTAGTTTACGATGCAAATCTGGAGGCATTCTGTAATCTGTGGACTAACTGAGTGTTGATGCAACACTGAAATTGCATCGGGATTGAATACAACAGTCACCATGCGCACTTTCCCCCATGGGTGTAATGTCTCAAACATTCTACGCTTTGATCGTTCCTTGTTAGACCAGTAGTAGCTTCCGTTGCACATTTATAGGCTTTCTGTAATCTGTGGACCATCAGAGTGTTGATGAAACACAGAAATTGCTTCGGGATTGAATACAACAGTCACCATGCGCACTTTCCTCCATGGAAGTAATGTCTCAAACAGTCTACGCTTTGATCGTTCCGTGGAATACCAATAGTAGTTTCCGATGCACATCTGGAGGCATTCTGTAATCTGTGGACTGTCAGAGTATTAATGAAACACAGAAATTCCATCGGGATTGAAACAACAGACACCATTCGCACTTTCCTCCATTGGAGTAATGTCTCAAAGAGTTTGCGCTTTGATCGTTCCCTGGAAGACCAGTAGTAGTTTCCGATGCGCATCTGGAGCCATTCTGTAACCTGTGGACTATCAGAGTGTCGTTGAAACACTGAAATTGCATCGGGATTGAATACAACAGTCACCATGCGCACTTTCATCCATGGGAGTAATGTCTCAAAAAGCCTACGCTTTGATCGTTCCCTGTAAGACCAGTAGTAGTTTCCGATGCACATCTGGTGGCATTCTGCAATCTGTGGACTATCAGAGTGTTGATGAAACACAGAAATTGCATCGGGATTGAATACAACAGTCACATTGCGCACTTTCCTACATAGGTGTAATGTCTCAAACAGTCTACGCTTTGATCTTTCACTGGAAGGTCAGTAGCTGTTTCCGATGCACATCTGGAGGCATTCTGTAATCTGATGAGTATCTGAGTGTTGATGAAACACAGAAATTGCATTGGGATTGAATACAACAGTCACCATGCGCACTTTCCTCCATGGGAGTAATGTCTCAAACAATCTACACTTTGATCGTTCCCTGGAAGACCAGTAGTAGTTTCCGATGCACATCTGGAGGCATTGTGTAATCTGTGGACTATCAGAGTGTTGATGAAACACAGAAAATTCATCGGGATTGAATACAACAGTCACCATGCGCACTTTCCTACATAGGAGTAATGTCTCAAACATTCTACGTTTTGTTCGTTCCCTGGAAGACCAGTAGTATTTTCATTTGCACATCTGGAGGCATTCTGTAATCTGTGGACTATCAGAATGTTGATGAAACAAAGAAATTGCATCGGGATTGAATACAACAGTCACCATGCGCACTTTCCTCCATGGTAGTAATGTCTCAAACAGTCTACGCTTTGACCGTTCCCTGGAAGACCAGTAGTAGTTTCCGATGCACATCTGGAGGCATTCTGTAATCTGTGGTCTATCAGAGTGTTGATGAAACACAGAAATTGCATCGGGATTGAATACAACAGTCAGCATGCGCACTTTCCTACATTGGAGTAATGTCTCAAACAGTCTATGCTTTGATCGTTCCCTGGAAGGTCAGTAGCTGTTTCCGATGCACATCTGGAGGCATTCTGTAATCTGATGAGTATCTGAGTGTTGATGAAACACAGAAATTGCATTGGGATTGAATACAACAGTCACCATGCGCACTTTCCTCCATGGTAGTAATGTCTCAAACGGTCTATTATTTGATCGTTCCCAGAAAAACCAGTAGTAGTTTCCGATGCACATCTGGAGGCAATCTGTAATCTGTGGACTATCAGAGTGTTGATGAAACTCAGAAATTGCATCGGGATTGAATACAACAGTCACCATGCACACTTTCCCCCATGGGAGTAATGTCTCAAACAATCTACGCTTTGATCGTTCCCTGTTAGACCAGTAGTGGTTTCCGATGCACATCAGGAGGCATTCTGTAATCTGTGGACTATCAGAGTGTCGATGAAACACAGAAATTGCTTCGGGATTGAATACAACTGTCACCATGCGCACTTTCGTCCATGTGAGTAATGTCTCAAACAGTCTACGCTTTGATCGTTCCCTGGAAGTGCAGTAGTAGTTTCCGATGCACATCTTGAGGCAATCTGTAATCTGTGGACTATCAGAGTGTTGATGAAACTCAGAAATTGCATCGGGATAGAATACAACAGTCACCATGCACACTTTCCCCCATGGGAGTAATGTCTCAAAGAATCTACGCCTTGATCGTTCCCTGTTAGACCAGTAGTGGTTTCCGATGCATATCTGGAGGCATTCTGTAACCTGTGGACTATCAGAGTATCGATGAAACACAGAAATTGCTTCGGGATTGAATACAACAGTCACCATGCGCACTTTCCTCCATGTGAGTAATGTCTCAAACAGTCTACGCTTTGATCGTTCCCTGGAAGACCAGTACTAGTTTCCGATGCACATCTCTAGGCAATCTGTAATCTGTGGACTATCAGAGTGTAGATGAAACTCAGAAATTGCATCGGGATTGAATACAACAGTCACCATGCACACTTTCCACCATGGGAGTAATGTCTGAAACACTCTACCCTTTGATCGTTCCCTGTTAGACCAGTAGTAGTTTCCGATGCACATCTGGAGGCATTCTGTAATCTGTGGACTATCAGAGGGTTGATGAAACACAGAAATTGCTTCGGGATTGAATACAACGGTCACCATGTTCACTTTCCTCCATGGGAGTAATGTCTCAAACAGTCTACGATTTGATCGTTCCCTGGAAGACCAGTAGTAGATTCCGATGCACATCTTTAGTCATTCTGTTATCTGTGAACTATCATAGTATTGATAAAACACGGAAATTGTATCAGGATTGAATACAACAGTCACCATGCGCACTTTCCTCCATGGGAGTAATGTCTCAAACAGTTTACACACTGATCGTTCCCTGGAAGACCAGTAGTAGTTTCCGATGCACATCTGGAGGCATTGTGTAATCTGTGGACTATCAGAGTGTTGATGAAACACAGAAACTGCATCGGGATGGAATACAACAGTCACCATGCGCACTTTCCTCGATGGGAGTAATGTCTCAAACAGTCTACGGTTTGATCGTTCCCTGGAAGACCAGTAGCAGTTTCCGTTGCACATCTGGAGGCATTCTGTAATCTGTGGACTAACTGAGTGTTGATGAAACACAGAAATTGCATCGGGATTGAATACAACAATCACCATGCGCACTTTCCTCCTCGGGAGTAATGTCTCAAACAGTCTATGCTTTGATCGTTCCCTCGAAGACCAGTAGTAGTTTCCGATGCACATCTGGAGGCATTCTGTAATCTGTGGACTATCAGAGTATTAATGAAACAAAGAAATTGCATCGGGATTGAATACAACAGTCACCATGCGCACTTTCCTACATAGGAGTAATGTCTCAAACAGTCTACGCTTTGTTCGTTCACTGGAAGAATAGTAGTATTTTCCGTTGCACATCTGGAGGCATTCTGTAATCTGTGGACTATCAGAATGTTGATGAAACAAAGAAATTGCATCGGGGTTGAATACAACAGTCACCATGCGCACTTTCCCCCATGGTAGGAATGTCTCAAACAGTCTACGCTTTGATCGTTCCCTGGAAGACCAGTAGTAGTTTCCGATGCACATCTGGAGGCATTCTGTAATCTGTGTACTATCAGAGTGTTGATGATACACAGAAATTGCATCGGGACTGAATACAACAGTCACCATGCGCACTTTCCTACATTGGAGTAATGTCTCAAACAGTCTATGTTTTGATCGTTCCCTGGAAGGTCAGTAGCTGTTTCCGATGCACATCTGGAGGCATTCTGTAATCTGATGAGTATCTGAGTGTTGATGAAACACAGAAATTGCATTGGGATTGAATACAACAGTCACCATGCGCACTTTCCTCCATGGTAGTAATGTCTCAAACGGTCTATTCTTTGATCGTTCATAGAAAAACCAGTAGTAGTTTCCGATGCACATCTGGAGGCAATCGGTAATCTGTGGACTATCAGAGTGTTGATGAAACTCAGATATTGCATCGGGATTGAATACAACAGTCACCATGCCCACTTTCCTCCATGGTAGTAATGTCTCAAACGGTCTATTCTTTGATCGTTCATAGAAAAACCAGTAGTAGTTTCCGATGCACATCTGGAGGCAATCGGTAATCTGTGGACTATCAGAGTGTTGATGAAACTCAGAAATTGCATCGGGATTGAATACAACAGTCACCATGCACACTATCCCCCATGGGAGTAATGTCTCAAACAATCTACGCTTTGATCGTTCCCTGTTAGACCAGTAGTGGTTTCCGATGCACATCTGGAGGCATTCTGTAATCTGTGGACTATCAGAGTGTCGATGAAACACAGATATTGCATCGGGATTGAATACAACAGTCACCATGCGCACTTTCCTCCATGGTAGTAATGTCTCAAACGGTCTATTCTTTGATCGTTCATAGAATAACCAGTAGTAGTTTCCGATGCACATCTGGAGGCAATCGGTAATCTGTGGACTATCAGAGTGTTGATGAAACTCAGATATTGCATCGGGATTGAATACAACAGTCACCATGCCCACTTTCCTCCATGGTAGTAATGTCTCAAACGGTCTATTCTTTGATCGTTCATAGAAAAACCAGTAGTAGTTTCCGATGCACGTCTGGAGGCAATCGGTAATCTGTGGACTATCAGAGTGTTGATGAAACTCAGAAATTGCATCGGGATTGAATACAACAGTCACCATGCACACTATCCCCCATGGGAGTAATGTCTCAAACAATCTACGCTTTGATCGTTCCCTGTTAGACCAGTAGTGGTTTCCGATGCACATCTGGAGGCATTCTGTAATCTGTGGACTATCAGAGTGTCGATGAAACACAGATATTGCATCGGGATTGAATACAACAGTCACCATGCGCACTTTCCTCCATGGTAGTAATGTCTCAAACGGTCTATTCTTTGATCGTTCATAGAAAAACCAGTAGTAGTTTCCGATGCACATCTGGAGGCAATCGGTAATCTGTGGACTATCAGAGTGTTGATGAAACTCAGATATTGCATCGGGATTGAATACAACAGTCACCATGCACACTATCCCCCATGGGAGTAATGTCTCAAACAATCTACGCTTTGATCGTTCCCTGTTAGACCAGTAGTGGTTTCCGATGCACATCTGGAGGCATTCTGTAATCTGTGGACTATCAGAGTGTCGATGAAACACAGATATTGCATCGGGATTGAATACAACAGTCACCATGCGCACTTTCCTCCATGGTAGTAATGTCTCAAACGGTCTATTCTTTGATCGTTCATAGAAAAACCAGTAGTAGTTTCCGATGCACATCTGGAGGCAATCGGTAATCTGTGGACTATCAGAGTGTTGATGAAACTCAGATATTGCATCGGGATTGAATACAACAGTCACCATGCCCACTTTCCTCCACGGTAGTAATGTCTCAAACGGTCTATTCTTTGATCGTTCATAGAAAAACCAGTAGTAGTTTCCGATGCACATCTGGAGGCAATCGGTAATCTGTGGACTATCAGAGTGTTGATGAAACTCAGAAATTGCATCGGGATTGAATACAACAGTCACCATGCACACTATCCCCCATGGGAGTAATGTCTCAAACAATCTACGCTTTGATCGTTCCCTGTTAGACCAGTAGTGGTTTCCGATGCACATCTGGAGGCATTCTGTAATCTGTGGACTATCAGAGTGTCGATGAAACACAGATATTGCATCGGGATTGAATACAACAGTCACCATGCGCACTTTCCTCCATGGTAGTAATGTCTCAAACGGTCTATTCTTTGATCGTTCATAGAAAAACCAGTAGTAGTTTCCGATGCACATCTGGAGGCAATCGGTAATCTGTGGACTATCAGAGTGTTGATGAAACTCAGAAATTGCATCGGGATTGAATACAACAGTCACCATGCACACTATCCCCCATGGGAGTAATGTCTCAAACAATCTACGCTTTGATCGTTCCCTGTTAGACCAGTAGTGGTTTCCGATGCACATCTGGAGGCATTCTGTAATCTGTGGACTATCAGAGTGTCGATGAAACACAGATATTGCATCGGGATTGAATACAACAGTCACCATGCGCACTTTCCTCCATGGTAGTAATGTCTCAAACGGTCTATTCTTTGATCGTTCATAGAAAAACCAGTAGTAGTTTCCGATGCACATCTGGAGGCAATCGGTAATCTGTGGACTATCAGAGTGTTGATGAAACTCAGAAATTGCATCGGGATTGAATACAACAGTCACCATGCACACTATCCCCCATGGGAGTAATGTCTCAAACAATCTACGCTTTGATCGTTCCCTGTTAGACCAGTAGCAGTTTCCGTTGCACATCTGGAGGCATTCTGTAATCTGTGGACTAACTGAGTGTTGATGAAACACAGAAATTGCATCGGGATTGAATACAACAATCACCATGCGCACTTTCCTCCTCGGGAGTAATGTCTCAAACAGTCTATGCTTTGATCGTTCCCTCGAAGACCAGTAGTAGTTTCCGATGCACATCTGGAGGCATTCTGTAATCTGTGGACTATCAGAGTATTAATGAAACAAAGAAATTGCATCGGGATTGAATACAACAGTCACCATGCGCACTTTCCTACATAGGAGTAATGTCTCAAACAGTCTACGCTTTGTTCGTTCACTGGAAGAATAGTAGTATTTTCCGTTGCACATCTGGAGGCATTCTGTAATCTGTGGACTATCAGAATGTTGATGAAACAAAGAAATTGCATCGGGGTTGAATACAACAGTCACCATGCGCACTTTCCCCCATGGTAGTAATGTCTCAAACAGTCTACGCTTTGATCGTTCCCTGGAAGACCAGTAGTAGTTTCCGATGCACATCTGGAGGCATTCTGTAATCTGTGTACTATCAGAGTGTTGATGATACACAGAAATTGCATCGGGACTGAATACAACAGTCACCATGCGCACTTTCCTACATTGGAGTAATGTCTCAAACAGTCTATGTTTTGATCGTTCCCTGGAAGGTCAGTAGCTGTTTCCGATGCACATCTGGAGGCATTCTGTAATCTGATGAGTATCTGAGTGTTGATGAAACACAGAAATTGCATTGGGATTGAATACAACAGTCACCATGCGCACTTTCCTCCATGGTAGTAATGTCTCAAACGGTCTATTCTTTGATCGTTCATAGAAATACCAGTAGTAGTTTCCGATGCACATCTGGAGGCAATCGGTAATCTGTGGACTATCAGAGTGTTGATGAAACTCAGATATTGCATCGGGATTGAATACAACAGTCACCATGCCCACTTTCCTCCATGGTAGTAATGTCTCAAACGGTCTATTCTTTGATCGTTCATAGAAAAACCAGTAGTAGTTTCCGATGCACATCTGGAGGCAATCGGTAATCTGTGGACTATCAGAGTGTTGATGAAACTCAGAAATTGCATCGGGATTGAATACAACAGTCACCATGCACACTATCCCCCATGGGAGTAATGTCTCAAACAATCTACGCTTTGATCGTTCCCTGTTAGACCAGTAGTGGTTTCCGATGCACATCTGGAGGCATTCTGTAATCTGTGGACTATCAGAGTGTCGATGAAACACAGATATTGCATCGGGATTGAATACAACAGTCACCATGCGCACTTTCCTCCATGGTAGTAATGTCTCAAACGGTCTATTCTTTGATCGTTCATAGAAAAACCAGTAGTAGTTTCCGATGCACATCTGGAGGCAATCGGTAATCTGTGGACTATCAGAGTGTTGATGAAACTCAGAAATTGCATCGGGATTGAATACAACAGTCACCATGCACACTATCCCCCATGGGAGTAATGTCTCAAACAATCTACGCTTTGATCGTTCCCTGTTAGACCAGTAGTGGTTTCCGATGCACATCTGGAGGCATTCTGTAATCTGTGGACTATCAGAGTGTCGATGAAACACAGATATTGCATCGGGATTGAATACAACAGTCACCATGCGCACTTTCCTCCATGGTAGTAATGTCTCAAACGGTCTATTCTTTGATCGTTCATAGAAAAACCAGTAGTAGTTTCCGATGCACATCTGGAGGCAATCGGTAATCTGTGGACTATCAGAGTGTTGATGAAACTCAGAAATTGCATCGGGATTGAATACAACAGTCACCATGCACACTATCCCCCATGGGAGTAATGTCTCAAACAATCTACGCTTTGATCGTTCCCTGTTAGACCAGTAGCAGTTTCCGTTGCACATCTGGAGGCATTCTGTAATCTGTGGACTAACTGAGTGTTGATGAAACACAGAAATTGCATCGGGATTGAATACAACAATCACCATGCGCACTTTCCTCCTCGGGAGTAATGTCTCAAACAGTCTATGCTTTGATCGTTCCCTCGAAGACCAGTAGTAGTTTCCGATGCACATCTGGAGGCATTCTGTAATCTGTGGACTATCAGAGTATTAATGAAACAAAGAAATTGCATCGGGATTGAATACAACAGTCACCATGCGCACTTTCCTACATAGGAGTAATGTCTCAAACAGTCTACGCTTTGTTCGTTCACTGGAAGAATAGTAGTATTTTCCGTTGCACATCTGGAGGCATTTTGTAATCTGTGGACTATCAGAATGTTGATGAAACAAAGAAATTGCATCGGGGTTGAATACAACAGTCACCATGCGCACTTTCCCCCATGGTAGTAATGTCTCAAACAGTCTACGCTTTGATCGTTCCCTGGAAGACCAGTAGTAGTTTCCGATGCACATCTGGAGGCATTCTGTAATCTGTGTACTATCAGAGTGTTGATGATACACAGAAATTGCATCGGGACTGAATACAACAGTCACCATGCGCACTTTCCTACATTGGAGTAATGTCTCAAACAGTCTATGTTTTGATCGTTCCCTGGAAGGTCAGTAGCTGTTTCCGATGCACATCTGGAGGCATTCTGTAATCTGATGAGTATCTGAGTGTTGATGAAACACAGAAATTGCATTGGGATTGAATACAACAGTCACCATGCGCACTTTCCTCCATGGTAGTAATGTCTCAAACGGTCTATTCTTTGATCGTTCATAGAAATACCAGTAGTAGTTTCCGATGCACATCTGGAGGCAATCGGTAATCTGTGGACTATCAGAGTGTTGATGAAACTCAGATATTGCATCGGGATTGAATACAACAGTCACCATGCCCACTTTCCTCCAAGGTAGTAATGTCTCAAACGGTCTATTCTTTGATCGTTCATAGAAAAACCAGTAGTAGTTTCCGATGCACATCTGGAGGCAATCGGTAATCTGTGGACTATCAGAGTGTTGATGAAACTCAGAAATTGCATCGGGATTGAATACAACAGTCACCATGCACACTATCCCCCATGGGAGTAATGTCTCAAACAATCTACGCTTTGATCGTTCCCTGTTAGACCAGTAGTGGTTTCCGATGCACATCTGGAGGCATTCTGTAATCTGTGGACTATCAGAGTGTCGATGAAACACAGATATTGCATCGGGATTGAATACAACAGTCACCATGCGCACTTTCCTCCATGGTAGTAATGTCTCAAACGGTCTATTCTTTGATCGTTCATAGAAAAACCAGTAGTAGTTTCCGATGCACATCTGGAGGCAATCGGTAATCTGTGGACTATCAGAGTGTTGATGAAACTCAGAAATTGCATCGGGATTGAATACAACAGTCACCATGCACACTATCCCCCATGGGAGTAATGTCTCAAACAATCTACGCTTTGATCGTTCCCTGTTAGACCAGTAGTGGTTTCCGATGCACATCTGGAGGCATTCTGTAATCTGTGGACTATCAGAGTGTCGATGAAACACAGATATTGCATCGGGATTGAATACAACAGTCACCATGCGCACTTTCCTCCATGGTAGTAATGTCTCAAACGGTCTATTCTTTGATCGTTCATAGAAAAACCAGTAGTAGTTTCCGATGCACATCTGGAGGCAATCGGTAATCTGTGGACTATCAGAGTGTTGATGAAACTCAGAAATTGCATCGGGATTGAATACAACAGTCACCATGCACACTATCCCCCATGGGAGTAATGTCTCAAACAATCTACGCTTTGATCGTTCCCTGTTAGACCAGTAGTGGTTTCCGATGCACATCTGGAGGCATTCTGTAATCTGTGGACTATCAGAGTGTCGATGAAACACAGATATTGCATCGGGATTGAATACAACAGTCACCATGCGCACTTTCCTCCATGGTAGTAATGTCTCAAACGGTCTATTCTTTGATCGTTCATAGAAAAACCAGTAGTAGTTTCCGATGCACATCTGAAGGCAATCGGTAATCTGTGGACTATCAGAGTGTTGTTGAAACTCAGAAATTGCATCGGGATTGAATACAACAGTCACCATGCACACTATCCCCCATGGGAGTAATGTCTCAAACAATCTACGTTTTGATCGTTCCCTGTTAGACCAGTAGTGGTTTCCGATGCACATCTGGAGGCATTCTGTAATCTGTGGACTATCAGAGTGTCGATGAAACACAGATATTGCATCGGGATTGAATATAACAGTCACCATGCGCACTTTCCTCCATGGTAGTAATGTCTCAAACGGTCTATTCTTTGATCGTTCATAGAAAAACCAGTAGTAGTTTCCGATGCACATCTGGAGGCAATCGGTAATCTGTGGACTATCAGAGTGTTGATGAAACTCAGAAATTGCATCGGGATTGAATACAACAGTCACCATGCACACTAACCCCCATGGGAGTAATGTCTCAAACAATCTACGCTTTGATCGTTCCCTGTTAGACCAGTAGTGGTTTCCGATGCACATCTGGAGGCATTCTGTAATCTGTGGACTATCAGAGTGTCGATGAAACACAGATATTGCATCGGGATTGAATACAACAGTCACCATGCCCACTTTCCTCCATGGTAGTAATGTCTCAAACGGTCTATTCTTTGATCGTTCATAGAAAAACCAGTAGTAGTTTCCGATGCACATCTGGAGGCAATCGGTAATCTGTGGACTATCAGAGTGTTGATGAAACTCAGAAATTGCATCGGGATTGAATACAACAGTCACCATGCACACTATCCCCCATGGGAGTAATGTCTCAAACAATCTACGCTTTGATCGTTCCCTGTTAGACCAGTAGTGGTTTCCGATGCACATCTGGAGGCATTCTGTAATCTGTGGACTATCAGAGTGTCGATGAAACACAGATATTGCATCGGGATTGAATACAACAGTCACCATGCGCACTTTCCTCCATGGTAGTAATGTCTCAAACGGTCTATTCTTTGATCGTTCATAGAAAAACCAGTAGTAGTTTCCGATGCACATCTGGAGGCAATCGGTAATCTGTGGACTATCAGAGTGTTGATGAAACTCAGAAATTGCATCGGGATTGAATACAACAGTCACCATGCACACTATCCCCCATGGGAGTAATGTCTCAAACAATCTACGCTTTGATCGTTCCCTGTTAGACCAGTAGTGGTTTCCGATGCACATCTGGAGGCATTCTGTAATCTGTGGACTATCAGAGTGTCGATGAAACACAGATATTGCATCGGGATTGAATACAACAGTCACCATGCGCACTTTCCTCCATGGTAGTAATGTCTCAAACGGTCTATTCTTTGATCGTTCATAGAAAAACCAGTAGTAGTTTCCGATGCACATCTGGAGGCAATCGGTAATCTGTGGACTATCAGAGTGTTGATGAAACTCAGATATTGCATCGGGATTGAATACAACAGTCACCATGCCCACTTTCCTCCATGGTAGTAATGTCTCAAACGGTCTATTCTTTGATCGTTCATAGAAAAACCAGTAGTAGTTTCCGATGCACATCTGGAGGCAATCGGTAATCTGTGGACTATCAGAGTGTTGATGAAACTCAGAAATTGCATCGGGATTGAATACAACAGTCACCATGCACACTATCCCCCATGGGAGTAATGTCTCAAACAATCTACGCTTTGATCGTTCCCTGTTAGACCAGTAGTGGTTTCCGATGCACATCTGGAGGCATTCTGTAATCTGTGGACTATCAGAGTGTCGATGAAACACAGATATTGCATCGGGATTGAATACAACAGTCACCATGCGCACTTTCCTCCATGGTAGTAACGTCTCAAACGGTCTATTCTTTGATCGTTCATAGAAAAACCAGTAGTAGTTTCCGATGCACATCTGGAGGCAATCGGTAATCTGTGGACTATCAGAGTGTTGATGAAACTCAGAAATTGCATCGGGATTGAATACAACAGTCACCATGCACACTATCCCCCATGGGAGTAATGTCTCAAACAATCTACGCTTTGATCGTTCCCTGTTAGACCAGTAGTGGTTTCCGATGCACATCTGGAGGCATTCTGTAATCTGTGGACTATCAGAGTGTCGATGAAACACAGATATTGCATCGGGATTGAATACAACAGTCACCATGCGCACTTTCCTCCATGGTAGTAATGTCTCAAACGGTCTATTCTTTGATCGTTCATAGAAAAACCAGTAGTAGTTTCCGATGCACATCTGGAGGCAATCGGTAATCTGTGGACTATCAGAGTGTTGATGAAACTCAGATATTGCATCGGGATTGAATACAACAGTCACCATGCCCACTTTCCTCCATGGTAGTAATGTCTCAAACGGTCTATTCTTTGATCGTTCATAGAAATACCAGTAGTAGTTTCCGATGCACATCTGGAGGCAATCGGTAATCTGTGGACTATCAGAGTGTTGATGAAACTCAGAAATTGCATCGGGATTGAATACAACAGTCACCATGCACACTATCCCCCATGGGAGTAATGTCTCAAACAATCTACGCTTTGATCGTTCCCTGTTAGACCAGTAGTGGTTTCCGATGCACATCTGGAGGCATTCTGTAATCTGTGGACTATCAGAGTGTCGATGAAACACAAATATTGCATCGGGATTGAATACAACAGTCACCATGCGCACTTTCCTCCATGGTAGTAATGTCTCAAACGGTCTATTCTTTGATCGTTCATAGAAAAACCAGTAGTAGTTTCCGATGCACATCTGGAGGCAATCGGTAATCTGTGGACTATCAGATTGTTGATGAAACTCAGAAATTGCATCGGGATTGAATACAACAGTCACCATGCACACTATCCCCCATGGGAGTAATGTCTCAAACAATCTACGCTTTGATCGTTCCCTGTTAGACCAGTAGTGGTTTCCGATGCACATCTGGAGGCATTCTGTAATCTGTGGACTATCAGAGTGTCGATGAAACACAGATATTGCATCGGGATTGAATACAACAGTCACCATGCGCACTTTCCTCCATGGTAGTAATGTCTCAAACGGTCTATTCTTTGATCGTTCGTAGAAAAACCAGTAGTAGTTTCCGATGCACATCTGGAGGCAATCGGTAATCTGTGGACTATCAGATTGTTGATGAAACTCAGAAATTGCTTCGGGATTGAATACAACAGTCACCATGCACACTATCCCCCATGGGAGTAATGTCTCAAACAATCTACGCTTTGATCGTTCCCTGTTAGACCAGTAGTGGTTTCCGATGCACATCTGGAGGCATTCTGTAATCTGTGGACTATCAGATTGTTGATGAAACTCAGAAATTGCATCGGGATTGAATACAACAGTCACCATGCACACTATCCCCCATGGGAGTAATGTCTCAAACAATCTACGCTTTGATCGTTCCCTGTTAGACCAGTAGTGGTTTCCGATGCACATCTGGAGGCATTCTGTAATCTGTGGACTATCAGAGTGTCGATGAAACACAGATATTGCATCGGGATTGAATACAACAGTCACCATGCGCACTTTCCTCCATGGTAGTAATGTCTCAAACGGTCTATTCTTTGATCGTTCATAGAAAAACCAGTAGTAGTTTCCGATGCACATCTGGAGGCAATCGGTAATCTGTGGACTATCAGAGTGTCGATGAAACACAGAAATTGCTTCGGGATTGAATACAACAGTCACCATGCACACTTTCCCCAATGGGAGTAATGTCTCAAACAATCTACGCTTTGATCGTTAACTGTTAGAACAGTAGTGGTTTCCGATGCACATCTGGAGGCATTCTGTAATCTGTGGACTATCAGAGTGTCGATGAAACACAGATATTGCATCGGGATTGAATACAACAGTCACCATGCGCACTTTCCTCCATGGTAGTAATGTCTCAAACGGTCTATTCTTTGATCGTTCATAGAAAAACCAGTAGTAGTTTCCGATGCACATCTGGAGGCAATCGGTAATCTGTGGACTATCAGAGTGTCGATGAAACACAGAAATTGCTTCGGGATTGAATACAACAGTCACCATGCACACTTTCCCCAATGGGAGTAATGTCTCAAACAATCTACGCTTTGATCGTTAACTGTTAGAACAGTAGTGGTTTCCGATGCACATCTGGAGGTATTCTGTAATCTGTGGACTATCAGATTGTCGATGAAACACAGAAATTGCTTCGGGATTGAATACAACAGTCACCATGCACACTTTCCCCCATGGAAGTAATGTCTCAAACAATCTACGCTTTGATCGTTACCTGTTAGACCAGTAGTGGTTTCCGATGCACATCTGGAGGCATTCTGTAATCTGTGGACTAACTGAGTGTTGATGAAGCACTGAAATTGCATCGAAATTGAATACAACAGTCACCATGCGCACTTTCCCCCATGGGAGTAATGTCTCAAACATTCTACGCTTTGATCGTTCCTTGTTAGACCAGTAGTAGCTTCCGATGCACATTTATAGGCTTTCTGTAATCTGTGGACTATCAGAGTGTTGATGAAACTCAGAAATTGCATCGGGATTGAATACAACAGTCACCATGCACACTATCCCCCATGGGAGTAATGTCTCAAACAATCTACGCTTTGATCGTTCCCTGTTAGACCAGTAGTGGTTTCCGATGCACATCTCGAGGCATTCTGTAATCTGTGGACTATCAGAGTGTCGATGAAACACAGAAATTGCTTCGGGATTGAATACAACAGTCACCATGCACACTTTCCCCAATAGGAGTAATGTCTCAAACAATCTACGCTTTGATCGTTAACTGTTAGAACAGTAGTGGTTTCCGATGCACATCTGGAGGTATTCTGTAATCTGTGGACTATCAGATTGTCAATGAAACACAGAAATTGCTTCGGGATTGAATACAACAGTCACCATGCACACTTTCCCCCATGGGAGTAATGTCTCAAACAATCTACGCTTTGATCGTTCCCTGTTAGACCAGTAGTGGTTTCCGATGCACATCTGGAGGCATTCTGTAATCTGTGGACTAACTGAGTGTTGATGAAACACAGAAAATGCATCGGGATTGAATACAACAATCACCATGCGCACTTTCCTCCACGGGAGTAATGTCTCAAACAGTCTATGCTTTGATCGTCCCTCGAAGACCAGTAGTGGTTTCAGTTGCACATCTGGAGTCATTCTGTAATCTGTGGACTATCAGAGTATTAATGAAACACAGAAATTCCATCGTGATTGAAACAACAGTCACCATTCGCACTTTCCTCCATTGGAATTAATGTCTCAAAGAGTTTACGCTTAGATCGTTCCCTGGAAGACCAGTAGTAGTTTCCGATGCACATCTGGAGGCATTCTGTAATCTGTGGACTATCAGAGTGTTGATGAAACAAAGAAATTGCATCGGGATTGAATACAACAGTCACCATGCGCACTTTCCTACATAGGAGTAATGTCTCAAACAGTCTACGCTTTGTTCGTTCACTGGAAGACCAGTAGTATTTTCCGTTGCACATCTGGAGGCATTCTGTAACCTGTGGACTATCAGAATGTTGATGAAACAAAGAAATTGCATCGGGGTTGAATACAACAGTCACCATGCGCACTTTCCCCCATGGTAGGAATGTCTCAAACAGTCTACGCTTTGATCGTTCCCTGGAAGACCAGTAGTAGTTTCCGATGCACATCTGGAGTCATTCTGTAATCTGTGGACTATCAGAGTGTTGATGAAACACAGAAATTGCATCGGGATTGAATACAACAGTCACCATGCGCACTTTCCTACATTGGAGTAATGTCTCAAACAGTCTATGCTTTGATCGTTCCCTGGAAGGTCAGTAGCTGTTTCCGATGCACATCTGGAGGCATTCTGTAATCTGATGAGTATCTGAGTGTTGATGAAACACAGAAATTGCATTGCTATTGAATACAACAGTCACCATGCGCACTTTCCTCCATGGTAGTAATGTCTCAAACGGTCTATTCTTTGATCGTTCCCAGAAAAACCAGTAGTAGTTTGTGATGCACATCTGGAGACAATCTGTAATCTGTGGACTATCAGAGTGTTGATGAAACTCAGAAATTGCATCGGGATTGAATACAACAGTCACCATGCACACTTTCCCCCATGGGAGTAATGTCTCAAACAGTCTACGCTTTGATCGTTCCCTGGAAGACCAGTAGTAGTTTCCGATTCACATCTGGAGGCATTCTGTAATCTGTGGACTAACTGAGTTTTGATTAAACACATAAATTGCATCGGGATTTAATGCAACAGTCACCATGCGCACTTTCCTCCATGGGAGTATTGTCTCAAACAGTCTGCGCTTTGATCGTTCCCAGGAAGACCAGTAGTAGTTTCCGATGCACATCGGGAGGCACTCTGTAATCTGTGGACTAACTGAGTGTTGATGAAACACAGAAATTGCATCGGGATTGAATACAATAGTCACATTGCGCACTTTCCTACATTGGAGTAATGTCTCAAACAGTCTACGCTTTCATCGTTCCCTGGAAGTCCAGTAGTAGTTTCCGATGCATATCTGGAGGCAATCTGTAATCTGTGGACTATCAGAGTGTTGATGAAACTCAGAAATTGCATCGGGATTGAATACAACAGTCACCATGCACACTTTCCCCCATGGGAGTAATGTGTCAAACAATCTACGCTTTTGATAGTTCCCTGTTAGACCAGTAGTGGTTTCCGATGCACATCTGGAGGCATTCTGTAATCTGTACTATCAGAGTGTCGATGAAACACAGAAATAGCTTCGGGATTGAATACAACAGTCACCATGCGCACTTACCTCCATGTGAGTAATATCTCAAACAGTCTACGCTTTGATCGTTCCCTGGAAGTCCAGTAATAGTTTCCGATGCACATCTGGAGGCAATCTGTAATCTGTGGACTATCAGAGTGTAGATGAAACTCAGAAATTGCATCGGGATTGAATACAACAGTCACCATGCACACTTTCCCCCATGGGAGTAATGTCTCAAACAATCTACGCTTTGATCGTTAACTGTTTGAACAGTAGTGGTTTCCGATGCACATCTGGAGGCATTCTGTAATCTGTGGACTATCAGAGTGTCGATGAAACACAGAAATTGCTTCGGGATTGAATACAACAGTCACCATGCGCACTTTCCTCCATGTGAGTAATGTCTCAAACAGTCTACGCTTTGATCGTTCCCTGGAAGACCAGTAGTAGTTTCCGATGCACATCTGGAGTCATTCTGTAATCTGTGGACTATCAGAGTGTCGATGAAACACAGAAATTGTTTCGGGATTGAATACAACAGTCACCATGCGCACTTTCCTCCATGTGAGTAATGTCTCAAACAGTCTACATTTGATCGTTCCCTGTTAGACCAGTAGTAGTTTCCGATGCACATCTGGAGGCATTGTGTAATCTGTGGACAATCAGAGTGTTGATGAAACACAGAAACCGCATCGGGATGGAATACAACAGTCACCATGCTCACTTTCCTCCATGGGAGTAATGTCTCAAACCGTCTACGCTTTGATCGTTCCCTGGAAGACCAGTAGCAGTTTCCGTTGCACATCTGGAGGCATTCTGTAATCTGTGGACTAACTGAGTGTTGATGAAACACAGAAATTGCATCGCGATTGAATACAACAGTCACCATGCGCACTTTCCTCCACAGGAGTAATGTCTCAAACAGTCTATGCTTTGATCGTTCCCTTGAAGTCCAGTAGTAGTTTCCGATGCACATCTGGAGGCATTCTGTAATCTGTGGACCTTCAAAGTGTTGATGAAACACAGAAATTACATCGTGATTGAATACAACAGTCACCATGCGCACTTTCCTCCATGGGAGTAATGTCTCAAACACTCTATGCTTTGATCGTTCCTTGTTAGACCAGTAGTAGTTTCCGATGCACATCTGAATTCATTCTGTAATCTGTGGACTATCAGAGTGTTGATGAAACACAGAAATTGCTTCGGGATTGAATACAACAGTCACCATGCGCACTTTCCTCCATGGGAGTAATGTCTCAAACAGTCTACGCTTTGATCGTTCCCTGGAAGACCAGTAGTGGTTTCCGATGCACATCTGGAGGCATTCTGTAATCTGTGGACTATCAGAGTATTAATGAAACACAGAAATTGCTTCGGGATTGAATACAACAGTCACCATGCGCACTTTCCCCCATGGGAGTAATGTCTCAAACAGTCTACGCTTTGATCGTTCCCTGGAAGACCAGTAGTGGTTTCCGATGCTCATCTGGAGGCATTCTGTAATCTGTGGACTATCAGAGTTTTAATGAAACACAGAAATTCCATCGGGATTGAATACAACAGTCACCATGCGCACTTTCCTCCATGGGAGTATTGTCTGAAACATTCTACCCTTTGATCGTTCCCTGTTAGACCAGTAGTAGTTTCCGATGCACATCTGGAGGCATTCTGTAATCTGATGGACTATCAGAGTGTTGATGAAACAAGGAAATTGCATCGGGATGGAATACAACAGTCACCATGCGCACTTTCCTCCATGGGAGTATTGTCTGAAACATTCTACCCTTGATCGTTCCCTGTTAGACCAGTAGTAGTTTCCGATGCACATCTGGAGGCATTCTGTAATCTGTGGACTATCAGAGTGTTGATGAAACTCAGAAATTGCATCGGGATTGAATAAAACAGTCACCATGAACACTTTCCCCCATGGGAGTAATGTCTCAAACAATCTACGCTTTGATCTTTCCCTGTTAGACCAGTAGTGGTTTCCGATGCACATCTGGAGGCATTCTGTAATCTGTGGACTATCAGGGTGTCGGTGAAACACAGAAATTGCTTCGGGATTGAATACAACAGTCGCCATGCGCACTTTCCTCCATGGGAGTAATGTCTCAAACAGTCTACGATTTGATCGTTCCCTGGAAGACTAGTAGTAGATTCCGATGCACATCTTTAGTCATTCTGTTATCTGTGAACTATCATAGTGTTGTTAAAACACGGAAATTGAATCGGGATTGAATGCAACAGTCACCATGCGCACTTTCCTCCATGGGAGTAATGTCTCAAACAGTCTACGCTTTGATCGTTCCCTGGAAGGCCAGTAGCAGTTTCCGTTGCACATCTGGAGGCATTCTGTAATCTGTGGACTAACTGAGTGTTGAAGAAACACAGAAATTGCATCGGGATTGAATACAAAAGTCACCATGCGCACTTTCCTCCACGGGAGTAATGTCTCAAACAGTCTATGCTTTGATCGTTCCCTCGAAGACCAGTAGTAGTTTCCGATGCACATCTGGAGGCATTCTGTAACCTGTGGACTATCAGAGTATTAATGAAACACAGAAATTCCATCGGGATTGAAACAACAGTCACCATTCGAACTTTCCTCCATTGGAGTAATGTCTCAAAGAGTTTACGCTTTGATCGTTCCCTGGAAGACCAGTAGTAGTTTCAGATGCACATCTGGAGGCATTCTGTAATCTGTGGACTATCAGAGTGTTGATGAAAAAAAGAAATTCCATCGGGATTGAATACAACAGTCACCATGCCCACTTTCCTACATAGGAGTAATGTCTCAAACAGTCTACGCTTCGTTCGTTCCCTGGAAGACCAGTAGTATTTTCCGTTGCACATCTGGAGTCATTCTGTAATCTGTGGACTATCAGAGTGTTGATGAAACTCAGAAATTGCATCGGGATTGAATACAACATTCACCATGCACACTTTCCCCCATGGGAGTAATGTCTCAAACAATCTACGATTTGATCGTTCCCTATTAGACCAGTAGTGGTTTCCGATGCACATCTGGAGGCATTCTGTAATCTGTGGACTATCAGAGTGTCGATGAAACACAGAAATTGCTTCGGGATTGAATACAACAGTCAACATGCGCACTTTCCTCCATGTGAGTAATGTCTCAATCAGTCTACGCTTTGATCGTTCCCTGGAAGTCCAGTACTAGTTTCCGATGCACATCTGGAGGCAATCTGTAATCTGTGGACTATCAGAGTGTAGATGAAACTCAGAAATTGCATCGGGATTGAATACAACAGTCACCATGCACACTTTCCCCCATGGGAGTAATGTCTCAAACAATCTACGCTTTGATCGTTAACTGTTAGAACAGTAATGGTTTCCGATGCACATCTGGAGGCATTCTGTAATCTGTGGACTATCAGAGTGTCGATGAAACACAGAAATTGCTTCGGGATTGAATACAACAGTCACCATGCGCACTTTGATCCCATGTGAGTAATGTCTCAAACAGTCTACGCTTTGATCGTTCCCTGGAAGACCAGTAGTAGTTTCCGATGCACATCTGGAGTCATTCTGTAATCTGTGGACTATCAGAGTGTCGATGAATCACAGAAATTGCTTCGGGATTGAATACAACAGTCACCATGCGGACATTCCTCTATGTGAGTAATGTCTCAAACAGTCTACCATTTGATCGTTCCCTGTTAGACCAGTAGTAGTTTCCGATGCACATCTGGAGGCATTGTGTAATCTGTGGACTATCAGAGTGTTGATGAAACACAGAAACTGCATCGGGAAGGAATACAACAGTAACCATGCGCACTTTCCTCCACGGGTGTAATGTCTCAAACAGTCTATGCTTTGATCGTTCCCTTGAAGACCAGTAGTAGTTTCCGATGCACATCTGGAGGCATTCTGTAATCTGTGGACCTTCAAAGTGTTGATGAAACACAGAAATTACATCGTGATTGAACACAACAGTCACCATGCGCACTTTCCTCCATGGGAGTAATGTCTCAAACACTCTATGCTTTGATCGTTCCCAGGAAGACCAGTAGTAGTTTTCGATGCACATCTGGAGGCAATCTGTAATCTGTGGACTATCAGAGTGTTGATGAGACACAGAAATTGCATCGTTATTGAATACAACAGTCACCATGCACACTTTCCTCCATGTGAGTAATGTCTCAAACAGTCTACGCTTTGATCGTTCCCTGGAAGACCACTAGTAGTTTCCGATGCACATCTGGAGTCATTCTGTAATCTGTGGACTATCAGAGTGTCGATGAAACACAGATATTGCTTCGGGATTGAATACAACAGTCACCATGCGCACATTCCTCCATGTGAGTAATGTCTCAAACAGTCTACCTTTTGGTCGTTCCCTGTTAGACCAGTAGTAGTTTCCGATGCACATCTGGAGGCATTGTGTAATCTGTGGACTATCAGAGTGTTGATGAAACACAGAAACTGCATCGGGATGGAATACAACAGTCACCATGCGCACTTTCCTCCATGGGAGTAATGTCTCAAAACAGTCTACGCTTTGATCGTTCCCTGGAAGAAAAGTAGCAGTTTCCGTTGCACATCTGAAGGCATTCTGTAATCTGTGGACTAACTGAGTGTTGATGAAACACAGAGATTGCATCGGGATTGAATACAACAGTCACCATGCGCACTTTCCTCCACGGGAGTAATGTCTCAAACACTCTATGCTTTGATCGTTCCCAGGAAGAACAGTAGTAGTTTTCGATGCACATCTGGAGGCAATCTGTAATCTGTGGACTATCAGAGTGTTGATGAAACACAGAAATTGCATCGTTATTGAATACAACAGTCACCATGCGCACTTTCCCCCATGGGAGTAATGTGTCAAACATTCTACGCTTTGATCGTTCCTTGTTAGACCAGTAGTAGTTTACGATTCACATCTGAATTCATTCTGTAATTTGTGGACCATCAGAGTGTTGATGAAACACAGAAATTGCTTCGGGATTGAATACAACAGTCGCCATGCGCACTTTCCTCCATGGGAGTAATGTCTCAAACAGTCTACGCTTTGATCGTTAACTGGAAGACCAGTAGTGGTTTCGATGCACATCTGGAGGCATTCTGTAATCTGTGGACTATCAGAGTATTAATGAAACACAGAAATTCCATCGGGATTGAATGCAACAGTCACCATGCGCACTTTCCTCCATGAGAGTATTGTCTGAAACATTCTACCCTTTGATCGTTCCCTGTTAGACCAGTAATAGTTTCCGATGCACATCTGGAGGCATTCTGTAATCTGTGGACTATCAGAGTGTTGATGAAACACAGAAATTGCTTCGGGATTGAATACAACAGTCACCATGCGCACTTTCCTCCATGGGAGTAATGTCTCAAACAGTCTACGCTTTGATCGTTCCCTGGAAGACCAGTAGTAGTTTCCGATTCACATCTGGAGGCATTCTGTAATCTGTGGACTAACTGAGTGTTGATTAAACACATAAATTGCATCGGGATTTAATGCAACAGTCACCATGCGCACTTTCCTCCATGGGAGTAATGTCTCAAACAGTCTACGCTTTGATCGTTCCCAGGAAGACCAGTAGTAGTTTCCGATGCACATCTGGAGGTATTCTGTAATCTGTGGACTAACTGAGTGTTGATGAAACACAGAAATTACAATGGGATTGAGTAGAACAGTCACCATGCGCACTTTCCTCCATGGGAGCAATGTCTCAAACAGACTACGCTTTGATCGTTCCCTGTTAGACCAGTAGTAGTTACCGTTGAACATCTGGAGGCATTCTGTAATTTGTGGACTAACTGAGTGTTCATTAAACACATAAATTGCATCGGGATTTAATGCAACAGTCACCATGCGCACTTTCCTCCATGGGAGTAATGTCTCAAACAGTCTACGCTTTGATCGTTCCCTGGAAGTCCAGTACTAGTTTCCGATGCACATCTGGAGGCAATCTGTAATCTGTGGACTATCAGAGTGTAGATGAAACTCAGAAATTGCATCGGGATTGAATACAACAGTCACCATGCACACTTTCCCCCATGGGAGTAATGTCTCAAACAATCTACGCTTTGATCGTTAACTGTTAGAACAGTAATGGTTTCCGATGCACATCTGGAGTCATTCTGTAATCTGTGGACTATCAGAGTGTCGATGAAACACAGAAATTGCTTCGGGATTGAATACAACAGTCACCATACGCACATTCCTCTATGTGAGTAATGTCTCAAACAGTCTACCTTTTGATCGTTCCCTGTTAGACCAGTAGTAGTTTCCGTTGCACATCTGGAGGCATTGTGTAATCTGTGGATTATCAGAGTGTTGATGAAACACAGAAACTGCATCGGGAAGGAATACAACAGTAACCATGCGCACTTTCCTCCACGGGAGTAATGTCTCAAACAGTCTATGCTTTGATCGTTCCCTTGAGGACCAGTAGTAGTTTCCGATGCACATCTGGAGGCATTCTGTAATCTGTGGACCTTCAAAGTGTTGATGAAACACAGAAATTACATCGTGATGGAACACAACAATCACCATGCGCACTTTCCTGCATGGGAGTAATGTCTCAAACACTCTATGCTTTGATCGTTCCCAGGAAGACCAGTAGTAGTTTTCGATGCACATCTGGACTCAATCTGTAATCTGTGGACTATCAGAGTGTTGATGAAACACAGAAATTGCATCGTTATTGAATACAACAGTCACCATGCGCACTTTCCTCCATGTGAGTAATGTCTCAAACACTCTATGCTTTGATCGTTCCCTGGAAGACCAGTAGTAGTTTCCGTTGCACATCTGGAGTCATTCTGTAATCTGTGGACCTTCAAAGTGTTGATGAAACACAGAATTTGCCTCGGGATTGAATACAACAGTCACCATGCGCACTTTCCCCCATGGGAGTAATGTGTCAAACATTCTACGCTTTGATCGTTCCTTGTTAGACCAGTAGTAGTTTACGATGCACATCTGATTTCATTCTGTAATCTGTGGACTATCAGAGTGTTGATGAAACACAGAAATTGCTTCGGGATTGAATACAACAGTCACCATGCGCACTTTCCTCCATGGGAGTAATGTCTCAAACAGTCTACGCTTTGATCGTTCCCTGGAAGACCAGTAGTAGTTTCCGATTCACATCTGGAGGCATTCTGTAATCTGTGGACTAACTGAGTGTTGATTAAACACATAAATTGCATCGGGATTTAATGCAACAGTCACCATGCGCACTTTCCTCCATGGGAGTAATGTCTCAAACAGTCTACGCTTTGATCGTTCCCAGGAAGACCAGTAGTAGTTTCCGATGCACATCTGGAGGTATTCTGTAATCTGTGGACTAACTGAGTGTTGATGCAACACAGAAATTACAATGGGATTGAATAGAACAGTCACCATGCGCACTTTCCTCCATGGGAGTAATGTCTCAAACAGACTACGCTTTGATCGTTCCCTGTTAGACCTGTAGTAGTTACCGTTGAACATCTGGAGGCATTCTGTAATTTGTGGACTAACTGAGTGTTCATTAAACACATAAATTGCATCGGGATTTAATGCAACAGTCACCATGCGCACTTTCCTCCATGGGAGTAATGTCTCAAACAGTCTACGCTTTGATCGTTCCCAGGAAGACCAGTAGTAGTTTCCGATGCACATCTGGAGGCATTCTGTAATCTGTGGACTAACTGAGTGTTGATGAAACACAGAAATTTCAATGGGATTGAATAGAACAGTCACCATGCGCACTTTCCTCCATGGGAGTAATGTCTCAAACAGTCTACGCTTTGATCGTTCCCTGGAAGACCAGTAGTAGCTTCCGATGCACATCTGGAACCATTCTGTAACCTGTGGACTATCAGAGTATTAATGAAACACAGAAATTATATCGGGATTGAAACAACAGTTACCATACGCACTTTCCTCCACTGGAGTAATGTCTCAAGGAGTTTACGCTTTGATCGTTCCCTGGAAGACCAGTAGTAGTTTCCGATGCACATCTGGAGGCATTGTGTAATCTGTGGACTATCAGAGTGTTGATGAAACACAGAAACTGCATCGGGATGGAATACAACAGTCACCATGCGCACTTTCCTCCATGGGAGTAATGTCTCAAACAGTCTACGCTTTGATCGTTTCCTGGAAGACCAGTAGTAGTTTCCGATGCACATCTGGAGGCATTCTGTAATCTGTGGACTATCCGAGTGCTAATGAAACACAGAAATTGCATCGGGATTGAATACACCAGTCACCATGACCACTTTCCTCCATGGGAGTAATGTCTCAAACAGTCTACGCTTTGATCGTTCCCTGGAAGGCCAGTAGTAGTTTCCGATGCATATCTGGAGGCATTCTGTAATCTGTTTACTATCAGAGTGTTGTTGAAACACAGAAATTGCATCGGGATTGAATACAACAGTCACTATGCGGACTTTCGTCAATGGGAGTAATGTCTCAAACAGTCTACCCTTTGATCGTTCATTGGGAGACCAGTAGTAGTTTCCGATGCACATCTGGTATCATTCTGTAATCTGTGGACTATCAGAGTGTTGTTGAAACACAGAAATTGCATCGGGATTGAATACAACAGTAACCATGCGCACTTTTCTCCATGGGAGAAATATCTCAAACAGTCTACGCTTTGATCGTTCCCTGGAAGACCAGTAGTAGTTTCCGATGCACATCTTGAGGCATTCTGTAATCTGTAGACCTTCAAAGTGTTGATGAAACACAGAAATTGCATCGGGATTGAATACAACAGTCACCATGCGCACTTTCCTCCATGTGAGTAATGTCTCAAACAGTCTACGCTTTGATCGTTATCTGGAAGACCAGTAGTAGTTTCCGATGCACATCTGGAGTCATTCTGTAATCTGTGGACTATCAGAGTGTCGATGAAACACAGAAATTGGTTCGGGATTGAATACAACAGTCACCATGCGCACTTTCCCCCATGTGAGTAAAGTCTCAAACAGTCTACCTTTTGATCGTTCCCTGTTAGACCAGTAGTAGTTTCCGATGCACATCTGGAGGCATTGTGTAATCTGTGGACTATCAGAGTGTTGATGAAACACAGAAACTGCATCGGGATGGAATACAACAGTCACCATGCGCACTTTCCTCCATGGGAGTAATGTCTCAAACAGTCTACGCTTTGATCGTTCCCTGGAAGAAAAGTAGCAGTTTCCGTTGCACATCTGAAGGCATTCTGTAATCTGTGGACTAACTGAGTGTTGATGAAACACAGAAATTGCATCGGGATTGAATACAACAGTCACCAAACGCACTTTCCTCCACGGGAGTAATGTCTCAAACACTCTATGCTTTGATCGTTCCCAGGAAGAACAGTAGTAGTTTTCGATGCACATCTGGAGGCATTCTGTAATCTGTGGACTATCAGAGTATTAATGAAACACAGAAATTCCATCGGGATGGAATACAACAGTCACCATGCGCACTTTCCTCCATGAGAGTATTGTCTGAAACATTCTACCCTTTGATCGTTCCCTGTTAGACCAGTAATAGTTTCCGATGCACATCTGTAGGCATTCTGTAATCTGTGGACTATCAGAGTGTTGATGAAACACAGAAATTGCTTCGGGATTGAATACAACAGTCACCATGCGCACTTTCCTCCATGGGAGTAATGTCTCAAACAGTCTACGCTTTGATCGTTCCCTGGAAGACCAGTAGTAGTTTCCGATTCACATCTGGAGGCATTCTGTAATCTGTGGACTAACTGAGTGTTGATTAAACACATAAATTGCATCGGGATTTAATGCAACAGTCACCATGCGCACTTTCCTCCATGGGAGTAATGTCTCAAACAGTCTACGCTTTGATCGTTCCCAGGAAGACCAGTAGTAGTTTCCGATGCACATCTGGAGGTATTCTGTAATCTGTGGACTAACTGAGTGTTGATGAAACACAGAAATTACAATGGGATTGAATAGAACAGTCACCATGCGCACTTTCCTCCATGGTGAGTAATGTCTCAAACAGACTACGCTTTGATCGTTCCCTGTTAGACCAGTAGTAGTTACCGTTGAACATCTGGAGGCATTCTGTAATTTGTGGACTAACTGAGTGTTCATTAAACACATAAATTGCATCGGGATTTAATGCAACAGTCACCATGCGCACTTTCCTCCATGGGAGTAATGTCTCAAACAGTCTACGCTTTGATCGTTCCCTGGAAGTCCAGTACTAGTTTCCGATGCACATCTGGAGGCAATCTGTAATTTGTGGACTAACTGAGTGTTCATTAAACACATAAATTGCATCGGGATTTAATGCAACAGTCACCATGCGCACTTTCCTCCATGGGAGTAATGTCTCAAACAGTCTACGCTTTGATCGTTCCCTGGAAGTCCAGTACTAGTTTCCGATGCACATCTGGAGGCAATCTGTAATCTGTGGACTATCAGAGTGTAGATGAAACTCAGAAATTGCATCGGGATTGAATACAACAGTCACCATGCGCACATTCCTCTATGTGAGTAATGTCTCAAACAGTCTACCCTTTGATCGTTCCCTGTTAGACCAGTAGTAGTTTCCGATGCATATCTGGAGGCATTGTGTAATCTGTGGACTATCAGAGTGTTGACGAAACACAGAAACTGCATCGAGAAGGAATACAACAGTCACCATGCGCACTTTCCTCCACGGGAGTAATGTCTCAAACAGTCTATGCTTTGATCGTTCCCTTGAGGACCAGTAGTAGTTTCCGATGCACATCTGGAGGCATTCTGTAATCTGTGGACCTTCAAAGTGTTGATGAAACACAGAAATTACATCGTGATGGAACACAACAATCACCATGCGCACTTTCCTGCATGGGAGTAATGTCTCAAACACTCTATGCTTTGATCGTTCCCAGGAAGACCAGTAGTAGTTTTCGATGCACATCTGGAGGCAATCTGTAATCTGTGGACTATCAGAGTGTTGATGAAACACAGAAATTGCATCGTTATTGAATACAACAGTCACCATGCGCACTTTCCTCCATGTGAGTAATGTCTCAAACAGTCTACGCTTTGATCGTTCCCTGGAAGACCAGTAGTAGTTTCCGATGCACATCTGGAGTCATTCTGTAATCTGTGGACTATCAGAGTGTCGATGAAACACAGAAATTGCTTCGGGATGGAATACAACAGTCACCATGCGCCCTTTCCTCCATGTGAGTAATGTCTCAAACACTCTACGCTTTGATCGTTCCCTGGAAGACCAGTAGCAGTTTCCGTTGCACATCTGAAGGCATTCTGTAATCTGTGGACTAACTGAGTGTTGATGAAACACAGAAATTGCATCGGGATTGAATACAACAGTCACCATGCGCACTTTCCTCCATGGGAGTAATGTCCCAAACACTCTATGCTTTGATCGTTCCCAGGAAGACAAGTAACACTTTTCGATGCACATCTGGAGGCAATCTGTAATCTGTGGACTATGAGAGTGTTGATGAAACACGGAAATTGCATCGTTATTGAATACAACAGTCACCATGCGCACTTTCCCCCATGGGAGTAATGTGTCAAACATTCTACGCTTTGATCGTTCCTTGTTAGACCAGTAGTAGTTTACGATGCACATCTGATTTCATTCTGTAATCTGTGGACTATCAGAGTGTTGATGAAACACTGAAATTGCTTCGGGATTGAATACAACAGTCGCCATGCGCACTTTCCTCCATGGGAGTAATGTCTCAAACAGTCTACGCTTTGATCGTTAACTGGAAGACCAGTAGTGGTTTCCGATGCACATCTGGAGGCATTCTGTAATCTGTGGACTATCAGAGTATTAATGAAACACAGAAATTCCATCGGGATTGAATACAACAGTCACCATACGCACTTTCCTCCATGGGAGTAATGTCTCAAACAGTCTACGCTTTGATCGTTCCCTGGAAGACCAGTAGTAGTTTCCGATTCACATCTGGAGGCATTCTGTAATCTGTGGACTAACTGAGTGTTGATTAAACACATAAATTGCATCGGGATTTAATGCAACAGTCACCATGCGCACTTTCCTCCATGGGAGTAATGTCTCAAACAGTCTACGCTTTGATCGTTCCCAGGAAGACCAGTAGTAGTTTCCGATGCACATCTGGAGGTATTCTGTAATCTGTGGACTAACTGAGTGTTGATGAAACACAGAAATTACAATGGGATTGAATAGAACAGTCACCATGCGCATTTTCCTCCATGGGAGTAATGTCTCAAACAGACTACGCTTTGATCGTTCCCTGTTAGACCAGTAGTAGTTACCGTTGAACATCTGGAGGCATTCTGTAATTTGTAAACTAACTGAGTGTTCATTAAACACATAAATTGCATCGGGATTTAATGCAACAGTCACCATGCGCACTTTCCTCCATGGGAGTAATGTCTCAAACAGTCTACGTTTGATCGTTCCCAGGAAGACCAGTAGTAGTTTCAGATGCACATCTGGAGGCATTCTGTAATCTGTGGACTAACTGAGTGTTGATGAAACACAGAAATTGCAATGGGATTGAATAGAACAGTCACCATGCGCACTTTCCTCCATGGGAGTAATGTCTCAAACAGTCTACGCTTTGATCGTTCCCTGGAAGACCAGTAGTAGTTTCCGATGCACATCTGGAAGCATTCTGTAACCTGTGGACTATCAGAATATTAATGAAACACAGAAATTATATCGGGATTGAAACAACAGTTACCATACGCACTTTCCTCCATTGGAGTAATGTCTCAAGGAGTTTACGCTTTGATCGTTCCCTGGAAGACCAGTAGTAGTTTCCGATGCTCATCTGGAGGCATTGTGTAATCTGTGGACTATCAGAGTGTTGATGAAACACAGAAACTGCATCGGGATGGAATACAACAGTCACCATGCGCACTTTCCTCCATGGGAGTAATGTCTCAAACAGTCTACGCTTTGATCGTTTCCTGGAAGACCAGTAGTAGTTTCCGATGCACATCTGGAGGCATTCTGTAATCTGTGGACTAACTGAGTGTTGACGAAACACAGAAATTGCATCGGGATTGAATACAAAAGTCACCATGCGCACTTTCCTCCACGGGAGTAATGTCTCAAACAGTCTATGCTTTGATCGTTCCCTCGAAGACCAGTATTAGTTTCCGATGCACATCTGGAGGCATTCTGTAATCTGTGGACTATCAGAGTGTTGATGAAACACAGAAATTGCATCGGGATTGAATAGAACAGTCTCCATTCGCACTTTCCTCCACAGGAGTAATGTCTCAAACAGTCTACGCTTTGATCGTTCCCTGGAAGACCAGTAGTAGTTTCCGATGCACATCTGGAGGCATTCTGTAATCTGTGGACTATCCGAGTGCTAATCAAACACAGAAATTGCATCGGGATTGAATACACCAGTCACCATGACCACTTTCCTCCATGGGAGGAATGTCTCAAACAGTCTACGCTTTGATCGTTCCCTGGAAGGCCAGTAGTAGTTTCCGATGCATATCTGGAGGCATTCTGTAATCTGTTTACTATCAGAGTGTTGTTGAAACACAGAAATTGCATCGGGATTGAATACAACAGTCACTATGCGGACTTTCGTCAATGGGAGTAATGTCTCAAACAGTCTACGCTTTGATCGTTCATTGGGAGACCAGTAGTAGTTTCCGATGCACATCTGAAGGCATTGTGTAATCTGTGGACTATCAGAGTGTTGATGAAACACAGAAACCGCATCGGGATGGAATACAACAGTCACCATGCGCACTTTCCTCCATGGGAGTAATGTCTCAAACAGTCTACGCTTTGATCGTTTCCTGGAAGACCAGTAGTAGTTTCCGATGCACATCTGGAGGCATTCCGTAATCTGTGGACTAACTGAGTGTTGATGAAACACAGATATTGCATCGGGATTGAATACAACAGTCACCATGCGCACTTTCCTCCAAGGGAGTAATGTCTCAAACAGTCTATGCTTTGATCGTTCCCTCGAAGACCAGTAGTAGTTTCCGATTCACATCTGGTGGCATTCTGTAATCTGTGGACTATCAGTGTGTTGATGAAACGCAGAAATTGCATAGGGATTGAATACAACAGTCACCATGCCCACTTTCCTCAACGGAAGTAATGTCTCAAACAGTTTACGCTTTGATCGTTCCCTGGAAGACCAGTAGTAGTTTCCTATGCACATCTGGAGGCATTCTGTAACATGTGGACTATCAGAGTGTTGATGAAACACACAAATTGCATCGCGATTGAATACAACAGTCAACATGCGCACTTTCCTCCATAGGAGTAAAGTCTCAAAGAGTCTATTGTTTGATCGTTAACAGGAAGACCAGTAGCAGTTTCCGATGCACATCTGGAGGCAATCTGTAATCTGTAGACTATCAGAGTGTTGATGAAACTCAGAAATTGCATCGGGATTGAATACAACAGTCACCATGCGCACTTTCCTCCGTGGGAGTAATGTCACAAACAGTCTACTCTTTGATCGTTCCCAGGAAGACCAGTAGTAGTTTCAGATGCACATCTGGAGGCATTCTGTAATTTGTGGACTATCTGAGTGTTGATGAAACACAGAAATTGCATCGGGATTGAAAACAACAGTCACCATGCACACTTTCCCCCATGGGAGTATTGTCTGAAACATTCGACCCTTTGATCGTTCTCTGTTAGACCAGTAGTAGGTTCCGATGCACATCTGGAGGCAGTCTGTAAACTGTGGACTATCAGAGTGTTGATGAAACACAGAAATTGCTTCGGGATTGAATACAACAGTCACCATGCGAACTTCCCTCCATGGGAGTAATGTCTCAAACAGTCTACGCTTTGATCGTTCCCTGGAAGACCAGTAGTAGTTTCCGATGCACATCTTTAGTCATTCTGTTATCTGCGGACTATCAGAGTGTTGATAAAACACGGAAATTGAATCGGGATTGGATACAACAGTCACCATGCGCACTTTCCTCCATGGGAGTAATGTCTCAAACAGTCTACGCTTTGATCGTTCCCTGGAAGACCAGTAGTAGTTTCCGATGCACATCTGGAGATATTCTGTAATCTGTGGACTAACTGAGTGTTGATGAAACACAGAAATTACAATGGGATTGAATAGAACAGTCACCATGCGCACTTTCCTCCATGGGAGTAATGTCTCAAACAGACTACGCTTTGATCGTTCCCTGGAAGACCAGTAGTAGTTACCGTTGAACATCTGGAGGCATTCTGTAATTTGTGGACTAACTGAGTGTTCATTAATCACATAAATTGCATCGGGATTTAATGCAACAGTCTCCATGCGCACTTTCCTCCATGGGAGTAATGTCTCAAACAGTCTACGCTTTGATCGTTCCCTGTTAGACCAGTAGTAGTTTCCGATGCACATCTGGAGGCATTCTGTAACCTGTGGACTATCAGAGTATTAATGAAACACAGAAATTATATCGGGATTGAAACAACAGTTACCATACGCACTTTCCTCCATTGTAGTAATGTCTCAAGGAGTTTACGCTTTGATCGTTCCCTGGAAGACCAGTAGTAGTTTCCGATGCACATCTGGAGGCATTGTGTAATCTGTGGACTATCAGAGTGTTGATGAAACACAGAAACTGCATCGGGATGGAATACAACAGTCACCATGCGCACTTTCCTCCATGGGAGTAATGTCTCAAACAGTCTACGCTTTGATCGTTTATTGGAAGGCCAGTAGTAGTTTCCGATGCACATCTGGAGGCATTCTGTAATCTGTGGACTAACTGAGTGTTGACGAAACACAGAAATTGCATCGGGATTGAATACAAAAGTCACCATGCGCCCTTTCCTCCACGGGAGTAATGTCTCAAACAGTCTATGCTTTGATCGTTCCCTCGAAGACCAGTATTAGTTTCCGATGCACATCTGGAGGCATTCTGTAATCTGTGGACTATCAGAGTGTTGATGAAACACAGAAATTGCATCGGGATTGAATAGAACAGTCACCATTTGCACTTTCCTCCACAGGAGTAATGTCTCAAACAGTCTACGCTTTGATCGTTCCCTGGAAGACCAGTAGTAGTTTCCGATGCACATCTGGAGGCATTCTGTAATCTGTGGACTATCCGAGTGCTAATGAAACACAGAAATTGCAACGGGATTGAATACACCAGTCACCATGACCACTTTCCTCCATGGGAGTAATGTCTCAAACAGTCTACGCTTTGATCGTTCCCTTGAAGGCCAGTAGTAGTTTCCGATGCATATCTGGAGGCATTCTGTAATCTGTTTACTATCAGAGTGTTGTTGAAACACAGAAATTGCATCGGGATTGAATACAACAGTCACTATGCGGACTTTCGTCAATGGGTGTAATGTCTCAAACAGTCTACGATTTGATCGTTCATTGGGAGACCAGTAGTAGTTTCCGATGCACATCTGGTATCATTCTGTAATCTGTGGACTATCAGAGTGTTGTTGAAACACAGAAATTGCATCGGGATTGAATACAACAGTAACCATGCGCACTTTTCTCCATGGGAGAAATATCTGAAACAGTCTACGTTTTTGATCGTTTCCTGGAAGACCAGTAGTAGTTTCCGATGCACATCTTGAGGCATTCTGTAATCTGTAGACCTTCAAAGTGTTGATGAAACACAGAAATTGCATCGGGATTGAATACAACAGTCACCATGCGCACTTTCCTTCACTGGAGTAATATCTTAAACAGTCTACGCTTTGATCGTTCCCTGGAAGACCAGTAGTAGTTTCCGATGCACATCTGGCGGCATTCTGTAATCTGTGGACTATCAGAGTGTTGATGAAACACAGAAATTGCATCGGGATTGAATACAACAGTCACCATTCGCACTTTCCTCCATGGGAGTAATGTCTTAAACAGTCTACGCTTTGATCGTTCCCTGGAAGACCAGTAGTAGTTTCCGATGCACATCTGGAGGCATTCTGAAACCTGTGGACTATCAGAGTGTTGATGAAACACCGAAATTGCATCGGGATTGAATTCAACAGTCACCATGCGCACTTTCCTCCATGGGAGTAATGTCTCAAACAGTCTACGCTTTGATCGATCCCTGGAAGACCAGTAGTAGCGTCCGATGCACATCTGGCGGCATTCTGCAGTCTGTGGACTAGCAGAGTGTTCTTGAAACACAGAAATTGCATCGCGACTTAATACAACAGTCACCACGCGCAATTTTCTCCATGGGAGTAATGACTCAAACAGTCTACGCTTTGATCGTTCCCTGGAAGACCAGTAGTAGTTTCCGATTCACATCTGGAGGCATTCTGTAATCTGATGAGTATCTGAGTGTTGATGAAACACAGAAATTGCATCGGGATTGAAAACAACAGTCACCATGCGCACTTTCCTCCATGGGAGTAATGTCTCAAACAGTCTACGATTTGATCTTTCCCTGGAAGACCAGTAGTAGATTCCAATGCACATTTTTAGTCATTCTGTTATCTGTGAACTATCTCAGTGTTGATAAAACACGGAAATTGAATCGGGATTGAATACAAAAGTCACCATGCGCACTTTCCTCCTTGGGAGTAATGTCTCAAACAGTTTACGCTTTGATCGTCCCCAGGAAGACCAGTAGTAGTTTCCGATGCACATCTGGAGGCATTGTGTAATCTGTGGACTATCAGAGTGTTGATGAAACACAGAAACCGCATCGGGATGGAATACAACAGTCACCATGCGCACTTTCCTCCATGGGAGTAATGTCTCAAACAGTCTACGCTTTGATCGTTTCCTGGAAGACCAGTAGTAGTTTCCGATGCACATCTGGAGGCATTCCGTAATCTGTGGACTAACTGAGTGTTGATGAAAAACAGATATTGCATCGGGATTGAATACAACAGTCACCATGCGCACTTTCCTCCAAGGGAGTAATGTCTCAAACAGTCTATGCTTTGATCGTTCCCTCGAAGACCAGTAGTAGTTTCCGATTCACATCTGGTGGCATTCTGTAATCTGTGGACTATCAGTGTGTTGATGAAACGCAGAAATTGCATCGGGATTGAATACAACAGTCACCATGCCCACTTTCCTCAACGGAAGTAATGTCTCAAACAGTTTACGCTTTGATCGTTCCCTGGAAGACCAGTAGTAGTTTCCTATGCACATCTGGAGGCATTCTGTAATCTATGGACTATCAGAGTGTTGATGAAACACACAAATTGCATCGGGATTGAATACAACAGTCAACATGCGCACTTTCCTCCATAGGAGTAACGTCTCAAAGTGTCTATTGTTTGATCGTTCCCAGGAAGACCAGTAGCAGTTTCCGATGCACATCTGGAGGCAATCTGTAATCTGTAGACTATCAGGGTGTTGATGAAACTCAGAAATTGCATCGGGATTGAATACAACAGTCACCATGCGCACTTTCCTCCGTGGGAGTAATGTCACAAACAGTCTACTCTTTGATTGTTCCCAGGAAGACCAGTAGTAGTTTCAGATGCACATCTGGAGGCACTCTGTAATCTGTGGACTATCTGAGTGTTGATGAAACACAGAAATTGCATCGGGATTGAAAAAAACAGTCACCATGCACACTTTCCCCCATGGGAGTATTGTCTGAAACATTCTACCCTTTGATCGTCTCTGTTAGACCAGTAGTAGGTTCCGATGCACATCTGGAGGCATTCTGTAAACTGTGGACTATCAGAGTGCTGATGAAACACAGAAATTGCTTCGGGATTGAATACAACAGTCACCATGCGCACTTCCCTCCATGGGAGTAATGTCTCAAACAGTCTACGCTTTGATCGTTCCCTGGAAGACCAGTAGTACTTTCCGATGCACATCTTTAGTCATTCTGTTATCTGTGGACTATCAGAGTGTTGATAAAACACGGAAATTGAATCGGGATTGAATACAACAGTCACCATGCGCACTTCCCTCCATGGGAGTAATGTCTCAAAGAGTTTACGTTTTGATCGTTCCCTGGAAGACCAGTAGAAGTTTCCGATGCACATCTGGAGGCATTGTGTAATCTGTTTACTATCAGAGTGTTGTTGAAACACAGAAATTGCATCGGGATTGAATACAACAGTCACTATGACGGACTTTCGTCCATGGGAGTAATGTCTCAAACAGTCTACGCTTTCATCGTTCCCTGGAAGACTAGTAGTAGTTCCCGATGCACATCTGGTGGCATTCTGTAATCTGTTTACTATCAGAGTGTTGTTGAAACACAGAAATTGCATCGGGATTGAATACAACAGTCACTATGACGGACTTTCGTCCATGGGAGTAATGTCTCAAACAGTCTACGCTTTCATCGTTCCCTGGAAGACCAGTAGTAGTTTCCGATGCACATCTGGAGGCATTCTGTAATCTGTGGACCTTCAAAGTGTTGATGAAACACAGAAATTGCATCGTGATTGAATACAACAGTCAATATGCGCACTTTCCTACATGCGAGTAATATCTCAAACTGTCATCGATTTGATCGTTCCCTGAAGAACAGTAGTAGTTTCCGATGCACATCTAAAGGAATTCTGTAATTTGTTTTCTATCCGGGTGTTTATGAAACACAGAAATTGCATCGGGATTGAATACAACAGTCACCATGCGCACTTTCCTCAACGGGAGTAATGTCTCAAACAGTCTACGATTTGATCGTTCCCTGGAAGACCAGTAGTTATTTCCGATGCACATCTGGTGTCATTCTGTAATCTGTGCAATATCAGAGTGTTGATGAAACACAGAAATTGCATCGGGATTGAATACAACAGTTACCATGTGCACTTTCCTCCACTGGAGTAATATCTTAAACAGTCAACGCTTTGATCGTTCCCTGAAGAACAGTAGTAGTTTCCGATGCACATCTAAAGGAATTCTGTAATTTGTTTTCTATCCGGGTGTTTATGAAACACAGAAATTGCATCGGGATTGAATACAACAGTCACCATGCGCACTTTCCTCAACGGGAGTAATGTCTCAAACAGTCTACGATTTGATCGTTCCCTGGAAGACCAGTAGTTATTTCCCATGCACATCTGGTGTCATTCTGTAATCTGTGCAATATCAGAGTGTTGATGAAACACAGAAATTGCATCGGGACTGAATACAACAGTCACCATGCGCACTTTCTTCCACGGGAGTAGTGTCTCAAACAGTCTATGCTTTGATCGTTTCCTCGAAGACCAGTAGTAGTTTCCGATGCACATCTTGAGGCATTCTGTAATCTGTGGACCTTCAAAGTGTTGATGAAACACAAAAATTGCATCATGATTGAATACAACAGTCACCATGCGCACTTTCCTCCATGGGAGTAATCTCTCAAACAGTCTATGCCTTGATCGATCCCTGGAAGAAAAGTAGTAGTTTCCCATGCACATCTGGAGGCATTCCGTACTGTGTGGACTATCAGAGTGTTGATGAAAGACAGAAACTGTATCGGGATTGAATATAACTGCCACCATGCGCACTTTCCTCCATGGGAGTAATGTCTCAAACAGTCTACGCCATGATCGTTCCCTGGAAGAAAAGTAGTAGTTTCCCATGCACATCAGGAGGCATTCTGTAATCTGTGGACTATCAGAGTGTTGATGAAACACAGAAATTGCATCGGGATTGAATACAACAGTCACCATGCGCACTTTCCTCCATGAGAGTAATGTCTCAAACAGATTACGCTTTGATCGTTCCCTGGAAGACCAGTAGTAGTATCCGATGGACATCTGGAGGCATTCTGTAATCTGAGGACTATGAGAGTGTTGATGAACACAGAAATTGCATCGGGATTGAATACAACAGTTACCATGGGCACTTTCCCCCATGGGAGTATTGTCTCAAACAGTCTACGCTTTGATCGCTCCCTGGAAGACCAGTAGTATTTTCCGGTGCACATCTGGAGGCATTCTGTAATCTGTGGACTATCAGAATGTTGATGAAACACAGAAATTGCATCGGGATTGAATACAACAGTCACTGTCCGCACTTTCCTGCATGGGAGTAATGTCTCAAACAGTCAACGCTTTGATCGTTCCCTGGAAGACCAGTAGTAGTTTCCGATGCACATCTGTAGGCATTCTGTTATCTGTTTACCATCGGAGTGGTGTTAAAACACAGAAATTAACTCGCGATTGAATACAACAGTCACCATTCGGACTTTCCTCCATGGGAGTAGTGTCTCAAACAGTCTACGCTTTGATCGTTCACTGGAAGACCAGTAGTGGTTTCCGATGCACATCTGGAGGCATTCTGTAATCTGTGGACTATCAGAGTGTTGTTGAAACACAGAAATTGCATCGGGATGAATACAAAAGTCACCACGCGCTCTTTCCTCAATGGGAGTTATGTCTCAAACAGTCTACGGTTTGATCGTTCCCTGGAAGACCAGTAGAAGATTCCGATGCACATCTCGAGGCATTCTGTAATCCGTGGACCTTCAAAGTGTTGATGAAACACAGAATTTGCATCGGGATTTAATACATCAGTAACCATGCGCAATTTTCTCCATGGGAGTCAAACAATCTTCGCTTTAATCGTTCCCTAGAAGACCAGTAGTTGTTTCCGATGCACATCTGGTGGCATTCTGTAAGCTGTGGACTATCAGAGTGTTGTTGAAACACAGAAATTGCATCGGGATTGAATACAACAGTAACCATGCGCACTTTCCTCCATGGGAGTAATATCTCAAACAGTCAACGGCTTCATCGTTCCCTGGAAGACCAGTAGAAGATTCCAATGCACATCTGGAGGCATTCTGTAATCTCTGGAGCTTCAAAGTGTTGATGAAACACAGAAATTGCATCGCGGTTTAATACAACAGTCACCAAGCGCACTTCCCTCCATGGGAGTAATACCTCAAACAGTCTATGCTTTGATCGTTCCCAGGAAGACCAGTAGTAGTTTCCGATGCACATCTGGAGTCATTCTGTAATCTGTGGACTAACTGAGTGTTGATGAAACACAGAAATTGCATCGGGATTGAATACAACAGTCACCATGCGCACTTTCCTCCATGGGAGTAATGTCTCAAACAGTCTACTCTTTTATCGTTCCCTGGAAGACCAGTAGTAGTTTCCGATGCACATCTGGAGGCATTCTGTAATCTGTGGACCTTCAAAGTGTTGATGAAACACAGAAATTGCATCGTGAGTGAATACAAGTCACCATGCGCACCACCCTCCATGGGAGTAATGTCTCAAACAGTCTATTGTTTGATCGTTCCCAGGAAGACTAGTAGCAGTTTCCGATGCACATCTGGAGGCAATCTGTAATCTATGGACTATCAGAGTGTTGATGAAACTCAGAAATTGCATCGGGATTGAATACAACAGTCACCATGCGCACTTTCCTCCATGGGAGTAATGTCACAACAGTCTACTTTTTGATCGTTCCCAGGAAGACCAGTAGTAGTTTCATATGCACATCTGGAGGCATTCTGTAATCTGTGGACTATCTGAGTGTTGATGAAACACAGAAATTGCATCGGGATTGAAAACAACAGTCACCATGCACACTTTCCCACATGGGATTATTGTCTGAAACGTTCTACCCTTTGATCGTTCCCTGTTAGACCAGTAGTAGGTTCCGATGCACATCTGGAGGCATTCTGTAAACTGTGGACTATCAGAGTGTTGATGAAACACAGAAATTGCATCGGGATTGAATACAACAGTCACCATGCGCACTTCCCTCCATGGGAGTAATGTCTCAAACAGTCTACGATTTGATCGTCCCCTGGAAGACCAGTAGTAGTCTCCGATGCACATCTTTAGTCATTCTGTTATCTGTGGACTATCAGAGTGTTGATAAAACACGGAAATTGAATCGGGAATGAATACAACAGTCACCATGCGCACTTTCCTCCATGGGAGTAATGTCTCATAGAGTTTACGCTTTGATCGTTCCCTTTAAGACCAGTAGAAGTTTCCGATGCACATCTGGAGGCATTGTGTAATCTGTGGACTATCAGAGTGTTGATGTAACCCAGAAACTGCATCGGGATGGAATACAACAGTCACCATGCGCACTTTCCTCCATGGGAGTAATGTCTCAAACAGTCTACGCTTTGATCGTTTCCTGGAAGACCAGTAGTAGTTTCCGATGCACATCTGGAGGCATTCTGTAATCTGTGGACTAAATGAGTGTTGACGAAACACAGAAATTGCCTCGGGATTGAATACAAAAGTCACCATGCTCACTTTCCTCCACGGGAGTAATGTCTTAAACAGTCTATGCTTTGATCGTTCCCTCGAAGACCAGTATTAGTTTCCGATGCACATCTGGAGGCATTCTGTAATCTGTGGACTATCAGAGTGTTGATGAAACACAGAAATTGCATCGGGATTGAATACAACAGTAACCATGCGCACTTTCCTCCATGGGAGTAATATCTCAAACAGTCTACGGCTTGATCGTTCCCTGGAAGACCAGTAGAAGATTCCAATGCACATCTGGAGGCATTCTGTAATCTGTGGAGCTTCAAAGTGTTGATGAAACACAGAAATTGCATGGCGGTTTAATACAACAGTCACCAAGCGCACTTCCCTCCATGGGAGTAATACCTCAAACAGTCTATGCTTTGATCGTTCCCAGGAAGACCAGTAGTAGTTTCCGATGCACATCTGGAGTCATTCTGTAATCTGTGGACTAACTGAGTGTTGATGAAACACAGAAATTGCACCGGGATTGAATACAACAGTCACCATGCGCACTTTCCTCCATGGGAGTAATGTCTCAAACAGTCTACTCTTTTATCGTTTCCTGGAAGACCAGTAGTGGTTTCCGATGCACATCTGGAGGCATTCTGCAATCTGTGGACTAAATGAGTGTTGACGAAACACAGAAATTGCCTCGGGATTGAATACAAAAGTCACCATGCGCACTTTCCTCCACGGGAGTAATGTCTTAAACAGTGTATGCTTTGATCGTTCCCTCGAAGACCAGTATTAGTTACCGATGCACATCTGGAGGCATTCTGTAATCTGTGGACTATCAGAGTGTTGATGAAACACAGAAATTGCATCGGGATTGAATACAACAGTAACCATGCGCACTTTCCTCCATGGGAGTAATATCTCAAACAGTCTACGGCTTGATCGTTCCCTGGAAGACCAGTAGAAGATTCCAATGCACATCTGGAGGCATTCTGTAATCTGTGGAGCTTCAAAGTGTTGATGAAACACAGAAATTGCATCGCGATTTAATACAACAGTCACCAAGCGCACTTCCCTCCATGGGAGTAATACCTCAAACAGTCTATGCTTTGATCGTTCCCTGGAAGACCAGTAGTAGTTTCCGATGCACATCTGGAGTCATTCTGTAATCTGTGGACTAACTGAGTGTTGGTGAAACACAGAAATTGCATCGGGATTGAATACAACAGTCACCATGCGCACTTTCCTCCATGGGAGTAATACCTCAAACAGTCTATGTTTGATCGTTCCCAGGAAGACCAGTAGTAGTTTCCGATGCACATCTGGAGGCATTCTGTAATCTGTGGACCTTCAAAGTGTTGATGAAACACAGAAATTGCATCGTGATTGAATACAAGTCACCTTGCGCACATCCCTCCATTGGAGTAATGTCTCAAACAGTCTATTGTTTGATCGTTCCCAGGAAGACCAGTAGCAGTTTCCGATGCACATCTGGAGCCATTCTGTAAACTGTGGACTATCAGAGTGTTGTTCAAACACAGAAATTGAATCGCGATTTAATACAACACACACCATGTGCACGTTCCTCCATGGGAGTAATGACTCAAACAGTCTACGTTTTGATCGTTCCCTGGAAGACCAGTAGTTGTTTCCGATGCACATCTGGAGGCATTCTGTAATCTGATGAATATCTGAGTGTTGATGAAACACAGAAATTGCATTGGGATTGAATACAACAGTCACCATGCGCACTTTCCTCCATGGGAGTATTATCTCAACCAGTCTACGGTTTCATCGTCCCTGGAAGACCAGTAGTTGTTTCCAATGCCCATCTGGTGGCATTCTGTAGTCTGTGGACTATCAGAGTGTTGATGAAACACAGAAATTACATCGGGATTTAATACAACGGTCACCATGCGCACTATCCTCCATGGGAGTAATGTCTCAAACTGTCATCGGTTTGATCGTCCCCTGAAGACCAGTAGTAGTTTCCGATGCACATCTGGATGCATACTGCAATCTGGGGTCCATCCGGGTGTTGATGAAAGACAGAATTTGCCTCGGGATTGAATACAACAGTCACCATGCGCTCTTTCCTCCATGAAAGTAATGTCTCAAACAGTCTACGGTTTGATCGTTCCCTGGAAGACCAATAGTAGTTTCCGATGCACATCTGGAGGCATTCTGTAATCTGTGGAATATCTCAGAGTGTTGATGAAACACATAAATTACATCGGGATTGTATACAACAGTCACCATGCCCACTTTCCTACATAGGAGTAATGTCTCAAACAGTCTACGCTTTGATCGTTCCCTGGAAGACCAGTAGTAGTTTCCGATGCTCATCTGGAAGCATTCTGTAATCTGTGGACTGTCAGAGTGTTGATGAAACACAGAAATTGCATCGTGATTGAATACAACAGTTACCATGCACACTTTCCCCCATGGGAGTAATGTCTCATACAGTCTATGATTTGATCGTTCCCTCGAAGACCAGTAGTATTTTTCGATGCACATCTGGAGGCATTCTGTAATCTGTGGTTCATCAAAGTGTTGATGAAACCCAGAAATTGCATCGTGATTGAATACAACAGTCACCATGGGTACTTTCCTCCATGGGAGTAATGTCTCAAACAGTCTACTCTTTTATCGTTCCCTGGAAGACCAGTAGTAGTTTCCGATGCACATCTGGAGGCATTCTGTAATCTGATGAATATCTGAGTGTTGATGAAACACAGAAATTGCATTGGGATTGAATACAACAGTCACCATGCGCACTTTCCTCCATGGGAGTATTATCTCAACCAGTCTACGGTTTCATCGTCCCTGGAAGACCAGTAGTTGTTTCCGATGCCCATCAGGTGGCATTCTGTAGTCTGTGGACTATCAGAGTGTTGTTGAAACACAGAAATTGCATCAGTATTGAATACAACAGTAACCATGAGCACTTTCCTCCATGGGAGTAATATCTCAGTCTACGCTTTGATCGTTCCCTGGAAGACCAATAGTAGTTTCTGATGAACATCTTGAGGCATTCTGTAATCTGTGGACCTTCAAAGTGTTGATGAAACACAGAATTTGCCTCGGGATTGAATACAACAGTCACCATGCGCACTTTCCTCCATGGGAGTAATGTCTCAAACAGTCTACGCTTTGATCGTTCCCTGGAAGAACAGTAGTAGTTTCCGATGCACATCTGGAGGCATTCTGTAATCTGTGGACTATCAGAGTGTTGATGAAACACAGAAATTACATCGGGGTTTAATACAACGGTCACCATGCGCACTATCCTCCATGGGAGTAATGTCTCAAACTGTCATCGGTTTGATCGTCCCCTGAAGACCAGTAGTAGTTTCCGATGCACATCTGGATGCATACTGTAATCTGTGGTCCATCCGGGTGTTGATGAAACACAGAAATTGCATTGGGATTGAATACAACAGTAACCATGCGCACCTTCCTCCATGGGAGTAATATCTCAGTCTACGCTTTGATCGTTCCCTGGAAGACCAATAGTAGTTTCCGATGAAAATCTTGAGGCATTCTGTAATCTGTGGACCTTCAAAGTGTTGATGAAACACAGAATTTGCCTCGGGATTGAATACAACAGTCACCATGCGCACTTTCCTCCACGGGAGTAATGTCTCAAACAGTCTACGCTTTGATCGTTGCCTGGAAGAACAGTAGTAGTTTCCGATGCACATCTGGAGGCATTCTGTAATCTGTGGACTATCAGAGTGTTGATGAAACACAGAAATTATATCAGGATTGAATACAATGGTCACCATGCGCCCTTTCCTCCATGGGAGTAATGTCTCAATTGTCATCGATTTGAACGTTCCCTGAAGACCAGTCGTAATTTCCGATGCACATCTGGATGCACTCTGTAATCTGTGGTCTATCCGGGTGTTGATGAAACCCAGAAAGTGTATCGCCATTGAATACAACAGTCACCAATGCGATCTTTCCTCCTTGGAGTAATGTCTCAAACAGTCTACTCCTTGATCGTTCCCTGGAGGACCAGTAGTAGTTTCCGATGCACATCTGGAGCCATTCTGTAAACTGTGGACTATCAGAGTGTTGTTGAAACACAGAAATTGAATCGCGATTTAATACAACACACACCATGTGCACTTTCCTCCATGGGAGTAGTGACTCAAACAGTCTACGATTTGATCGTTCCCTGGAAGACCAGTAGTAGTATCCGATGCACATCTGGAGGCATTGTGTAATCTGATGAATATCTGAGTGTTGATGAAACACAGAAATTGCATTGGGATTGAATACAACAGTCACCATGCGCACTTTCCTCCATGGGAGTAATATCTCAACCAGTCTACGGTTTCATCGTCCCTGGAAGACCAGTAGTTGTTTCCGATGCACATCAGGTGGCATTCTGTAGTCTGTGGACTATCAGAGTGTTGTTGAAACACAGAAATTGCATCAGGATTGAATACAACAGTAACCATGTGCACTTTCCACCATGGGAGTAATATCTCAGTCTACGCTTTGATCGTTCCCTGGAAGACCATTAGTAGTTTCCGATGAACATCTTGAGGCATTCTGTAATCTGTGGACCTTCAAAGTGTTGATGAAACACAGAATTTGCCTCGGGATTGAATACAACAGTCACCAAGCGCTCTTTCCTCCATGGGAGTAATGTCTCAAACAGTCTACGCTTTGATCGTTCCCTGGAAGAACAGTAGTACTTTCCGATGCACATCTGGAGGCATTCTGTAATCTGTGGACTATCAGAGTGTTGATGAAACACAGAAATTACATCGGGATTTAATACAACGGTCACCATGCGCACTTTCCTCCATGGGAGTAATGTCTCAAACTGTCATCGGTTTGATCGTCCCCTGACGACCAGTAGTAGTTTCCGATGCACATCTGGACGCATTCTGTAATCTGTGGTCTATCCGGGTGTTGATGAAAACAGAAATTGCATTGGGATTGAATACAACAGTAACCATGCGCACTTTCCTCCATGGGAGTAATATCTCAGTCTACGCTTTGATCGTTCCCTGGAAGACCAATAGTAGTTTCCGATGAACATCTTGAGGCATTCTGTAATCTGTAGACCTTCAAAGTGTTGATGAAACACAGAATTTGCCTCGGGATTGAATACAACAGTCACCATGCGCACTTTCCTCCACGGGAGTAATGTCTCAAACAGTCTACGCTTTGATCGTTGCCTGGAAGAACAGTAGTAGTTTCCGATGCACATCTGGAGGCATTCTGTAATCTGTGGATTATCAGAGTGTTGATGAAATACAGAAATTACATCGTTATTGAATACAACGGTCACCATGCGCCCTTTCCTCCATGGGAATAATGTCTCAATTGTCATCGATTTGATCGTTCCCTGAAGACCAGTCGTAGTTTCCGATGCACATCTGGAAGCACTCTGTAATCTGTGCTCTATCCGGGTGTTGATGAAACCCAGAAAGTGTATCGCCATTGAATACAACAGTCACCAATGCGATCTTTCCTCCTTGGAGTAATGTCTCAAACAGTCTACTCCTTGATCGTTCCCTGGAGGACCAGTAGTAGTTTCCGATGCACATCTGGAGCCATTCTGTAAACTGTGGACTATCAGAGTGTTCTTGAAACACAGAAATTGAATCGCGATTTAATACAACACACACCATGCGCACTTTCCTCCATGGGAGTAATGACTCAAACAGTCTACGGTTTGATCGTTCCCTGGAAGACCAGTAGTAGTTTCCGATGCACATCTGGAGGCATTCTGTAATCTGATGAATATCTGAGTGTTGATGAAACACAGAAATTGCATTGGGATTGAATACAACAGTCACCATGCGCACTTTCCTCCATGGGAGTAATGTCTCAAACAGTCTACGCTTTGATCGTTCCCAGGAAGACCAGCATTAGTTTCCGATTCTCATCTGGAAGCATTCTGTAATCTTTAGACTGTCAGCGTGGTGATGAAACACAGAAATTGCATCGTGATTGAATACAACAGTTACCATGCGCACTTTCCCCCATGGGAGTAATGTCTCATACAGTCTATGATTTGATCGTTCCCTCGAAGACCAGTAGTATTTTTCGATGCACATCTGGAGGCATTCTGTAATCTGTGGACCTCCAAAGTGTTGATGAAACACAGAAATTGCATCGTGTTTGAATACATCAGTCACCATGCGCACTTTCCTCCATGGGAGTAATGTCTGAAACAGTCTATGATTTGATCGTTCCCTCGAAGACCAGTAACGGTTTCCGATGCACATCTAGAGGTATTCTGTAATCTGTGGTCTATCTGGGTGTAGATAAAAGACAGAAATTGCATCGGGATTGAATACAACAGTCACCATGCGCACTTTCCTCCATGGGAGTAATGTCTCAAACAGTCTACGCTTTGATCGTTCCCTGGAAGACCAGTAGTAGTTTCGATTCACATCTGGAGGCATTCTGTAATCTGTGGTTCATCAAAGTGTTGATGAAACCCAGCAATTGCATCGTGATTGAATACAACAGTCACCTTGGGTACTTTCCTCCATGGGAGTAATGTCTCAAACAGTCTACTCTTTGATCGTTCCCTGGAAGACCAGTAGTAGTTTCCGATGCACATCTGGAGGCATTCTGTAATCTGTGGACTATCAGAGTGTTGTTGAAACACAGAAATAGCAGCGGGATTGAATACATCAGTCACCATGCGCACTTTTCTCCATGGGAGTAATGTCTCAAACAGTCTACGGTTTCATCGTCCCTGGAAGACCAGTAGTTGTTTCCGATGCACATCAGGTGGCATTCTGTAATCTGTGGACTGTCAGAGTGTTGATGAAACACAGAAATTGCATCGTGATTGAATACAACAGTTACCATGCACACTTTCCCCCATGGGAGTAATGTCTCATACAGTCTATGATTTGATCGTTCCCTCGAAGACCAGTAGTATTTTTCGATGCACATCTGGAGGCATTCTGTAATCTGTGGTTCATCAAAGTGTTGATGAAACCCAGAAATTGCATCGTGATTGAATACAACAGTCACCATGGGTACTTTCCTCCATGGGAGTAATGTCTGAAACAGTCTACTCTTTTATCGTTCCCTGGAAGACCAGTAGTAGTTTCCGATGCACATCTGGAGGCATTCTGTAATCTGATGAATATCTGAGTGTTGATGAAACACAGAAATTGCATTGGGATTGAATACAACAGTCACCATGCGCACTTTCCTCCATGGGAGTATTATCTCAACCAGTCTACGGTTTCATCGTCCCTGGAAGACCAGTAGTTGTTTCCGATGCCCATCAGGTGGCATTCTGTAGTCTGTGGACTATCAGAGTGTTGTTGAAACACAGAAATTGCATCAGTATTGAATACAACAGTAACCATGAGCACTTTCCTCCATGGGAGTAATATCTCAGTCTACGCTTTGATCGTTCCCTGGAAGACCAATAGTAGTTTCTGATGAACATCTTGAGGCATTCTGTAATCTGTGGACCTTCAAAGTGTTGATGAAACACAGAATTTGCCTCGGGATTGAATACAACAGTCACCATGCGCACTTTCCTCCATGGGAGTAATGTCTCAAACAGTCTACGCTTTGATCGTTCCCTGGAAGAACAGTAGTAGTTTCCGATGCACATCTGGAGGCATTCTGTAATCTGTGGACTATCAGAGTGTTGATGAAACACAGAAATTACATCGGGGTTTAATACAACGGTCACCATGCGCACTATCCTCCATGGGAGTAATGTCTCAAACTGTCATCGGTTTGATCGTCCCCTGAAGACCAGTAGTAGTTTCCGATGCACATCTGGATGCATACTGTAATCTGTGGTCCATCCGGGTGTTGATGAAACACAGAAATTGCATTGGGATTGAATACAACAGTAACCATGCGCACTTTCCTCCATGGGAGTAATATCTCAGTCTACGCTTTGATCGTTCCCTGGAAGACCAATAGTAGTTTCCGATGAAAATCTTGAGGCATTCTGTAATCTGTGGACCTTCAAAGTGTTGATGAAACACAGAATTTGCCTCGGGATTGAATACAACAGTCACCATGCGCACTTTCCTCCACGGGAGTAATGTCTCAAACAGTCTACGCTTTGATCGTTGCCTGGAAGAACAGTAGTAGTTTCCGATGCACATCTGGAGGCATTCTGTAATCTGTGGACTATCAGAGTGTTGATGAAACACAGAAATTATATCAGGATTGAATACAATGGTCACAATGCGCCCTTTCCTCCATGGGAGTAATGTCTCAATTGTCATCGATTTGAACGTTCCCTGAAGACCAGTCGTAATTTCCGATGCACATCTGGATGCACTCTGTAATCTGTGGTCTATCCGGGTGTTGATGAAACCCAGAAAGTGTATCGCCATTGAATACAACAGTCACCAATGCGATCTTTCCTCCTTGGAGTAATGTCTCAAACAGTCTACTCCTTGATCGTTCCCTGGAGGACCAGTAGTAGTTTCCGATGCACATCTGGAGCCATTCTGTAAACTGTGGACTATCAGAGTGTTGTTGAAACACAGAAATTGAATCGCGATTTAATACAACACACACCATGTGCACTTTCCTCCATGGGAGTAGTGACTCAAACAGTCTACGATTTGATCGTTCCCTGGAAGACCAGTAGTAGTATCCGATGCACATCTGGAGGCATTGTGTAATCTGATGAATATCTGAGTGTTGATGAAACACAGAAATTGCATTGGGATTGAATACAACAGTCACCATGCGCACTTTCCTCCATGGGAGTAATGTCTCAAACAGTCTACGCTTTGATCGTTCCCAGGAAGACCAGCATTAGTTTCCGATTCTCATCTGGAAGCATTCTGTAATCTTTAGACTGTCAGCGTGGTGATGAAACACAGAAATTGCATCGTGATTGAATACAACAGTTACCATGCGCACTTTCCCCCATGGGAGTAATGTCTCATACAGTCTATGATTTGATCGTTCCCTCGAAGACCAGTAGTATTTTTCGATGCACATCTGGAGGCATTCTGTAATCTGTGGACCTTCAAAGTGTTGATGAAACACAGAAATTGCATCGTGTTTGAATACATCAGTCACCATGCGCACTTTCCTCCATGGGAGTAATGTCTGAAACAGTCTATGATTTGATCGTTCCCTCGAAGACCAGTAACGGTTTCCGATGCACATCTAGAGGTATTCTGTAATCTGTGGTCTATCTGGGTGTAGATAAAAGACAGAAATTGCATCGGGATTGAATACAACAGTCACCATGCGCACTTTCCTCCATGGGAGTAATGTCTCAAACAGTCTACGCTTTGATCGTTCCCTGGAAGACCAGTAGTAGTTTCGATTCACATCTGGAGGCATTCTGTAATCTGTGGTTCATCAAAGTGTTGATGAAACCCAGCAATTGCATCGTGATTGAATACAACAGTCACCATGGGTACTTTCCTCCATGGGAGTAATGTCTCAAACAGTCTACTCTTTGATCGTTCCCTGGAAGACCAGTAGTAGTTTCCGATGCACATCTGGAGGCATTCTGTAATCTGTGGACTATCAGATTGTTGTTGAAACACAGAAATAGCAGCGGGATTGAATACATCAGTCACCATGCGCACTTTTCTCCATGGGAGTAATGTCTCAAACAGTCTACGGTTTCATCGTCCCTGGAAGACCAGTAGTTGTTTCCGATGCACATCAGGTGGCATTCTGTAGTCTGTGGACTATCAGAGTGTTGTTGAAACACAGAAATTGCATCAGGATTGAATACAACAGTAACCATGCGCACTTTCCTCCATGGGAGTAATATCTCAGTCTACGCTTTGATCGTTCCCTGGTAGACCAATAGTAGTTTCCGATGAACATCTTGAGTCATTCTGTAATCTGTGGACCTTCAAAGTGTTGATGAAACACAGAATTTGCCTCGGGATTGAATACAACAGTCACCATGCGCACTTTCCTCCACGGGAGTAATGTCTCAAACAGTCTACGCTTTGATCGTTGCCTGGAAGAACAGTAGTAGTTTCCGATGCACATCTGGAGGCATTCTGTAATCTGCGGACTATCAGAGTGTTGATGAAACACAGAAATTACATCGGGATGAATACAACGGTCACCATGAGCACTTTCCTCCATGGGAGTAATGTCTCAATTGTCATCGATTTGATCGTTCCCTGGAAGACCAGTAGTAGATTCCGATGCACATCTTTAGTCATTCTGTTATCTGTGGACTATCATAGTGTTGTTGAAACACAGAAATTGCATCGCGATTTAATACAACACACACCATGCGCACTTTCCTCCATAGGAGTAATGACTCAAACAGTCTTCGATTTGATCGTTCCCTGGAAGACCAGTAGTAGTTTCCGATGCACATCTGGAGGCATTCTGTAATCTGATGAATATCTGAGTGTTGATGAAACACAGAAATAGCATTGGGATTGAATACAACAGTCACCATGCGTACTTTCCTCAATGGGAGTAATGTCTCATACAGTCTACGGTTTGATCGTTCCCTGGAAGATCAATAGTAGTTTCCGATGCACGTATAGAGGCATTCTGTATTCTGTGGACTATCAGAGTGTTGATGAAAAACAGAAATTGCATCGGGATTGAATACAACAGTTACCATGCGACTCTCCCCCATGGGAGTAATGTCTGAAACAGTCTATGATTTGATCGTTCCCTCGAAGACCAGTAGTAGTTTCCGATGCACATCTGGAGGCATGCTGTAATCTGTAGACCTTCAAAGTGTTGATGAAACACAGAAATTGCATCGGGATTGAATACAACAGTCACCATGACCACTTTCCTCCATGGGAGTAATTCTCAAACAGTCTACGTCTTGATCGTTCCTGGAAAACCGGTAGTAGTTTCCGATGCACATCTGGAGGCATTCTGTAATCTGTGGACTAACTGAGTGTTGATGAAACATAGAAATTGCATCGGGATTGAATACAACAGTCACCACGCGCACTTTCTTCCATGGGAGTAATGTCTCAAACAGTCTATGCTTTGATCGTTTCCTCGATGACGAGTAGTAGTTTCCAATGCACATCTGGAGGCATTCTGTATACTGTGGACTATCAGAGTGTTGATGAAACACAGAAATTGCACCGGGATTGAATACAACTGTCACCATTCGCACTTCCTTCCATGGGAGTAATGTCTCAAACAGTCTACGCTTTGATCGTTCCCTGGAATACCAGTAGCAGTTTCCGATGCACATCTGGAGGCATTCTGTAATCTGTGGACTATCAGAGTGTTGATGAAGCAAAGAAATTGCATCGGGATTGAAAACAACAGTCACCATGCGCACTTTCCTCCATGGGAGAAATGTCTCAAACAGTCTACGCTTTGATCGTACCCTGGAAGACCAGTAGTAGTTTCCGATGCACATCTGGAGGCATTGTGTAATCTGTGGTCTATCAGAGTGTTGATGAAACACAGAAATTACAACGGGATTGAATGCAACAGTCACCATGCGCACTTTCCTACATAGGAGTTATGTCTCAAACAGTCTACGCTTTGATCGTTCCCTGGAAGACCAGTAGTAGTTTCCGATGCTCATCTGGAAGCATTGTGTAAACTGTGGACTGTCGGAGTGTTGATGAAACACAGAAATTGCATCGTGATTGAATACAACATTTACCATGCGCACTTTCCCCCATAGGAGTATTGTCTCATACAGTCTATGATTTGATCGTTCCCTGAAGACCAGTAGTAGTTTCAGATGCACATCTGGAAGCACTCTGTAATCTGTGGTCTATCCGGGTGTTGATGAAACCCAGAAAGTGTATCGCCATTGAATACCACAGTCACCAATGCGATCTTTCCTCCTTGGAGTAATGTCTCAAACAGTCTACTCATTGATCGTTCCCTGGAGGACCAGTAGTAGTTTCCGATGCACATCTGGAGGCATTCTGTAATCTGATGAATATCTGAGTGTTGATGAAACACAGAAATTGCATTGGGATTGAATACAACAGTCACCATGCGCACTTTCCTCCGTGGGAGTAATGTCTCGAACAGTCTACGCTTTGATCGTTCCCAGGAAGACCAGTAGTAGTTTCCGATGCACATCTGGAGGCATTCTGTAATCTGTGGACTATCTGAGTGTTGATGAAACTCAGAGATTGCATCTGGATTGAATACAACAGTCACCATGGGCACTTTCCTCCGTGGGAGTAATGTCACAAACAGTCTACGCTGTGATCATTCCCTGGAAGACCAGTAGTAGTTTCCGATGCACATCTGGAGGCATTCTGTAATCTGATGAATATCTGAGTGTTGATGAAACACAGAAATAGCATTGGGATTGAATACAACAGTCACCATGCGTACTTTCCTCAATGGCAGTAATGTCTCAAACAGTCTACGGTTTGATCGTTCCCTGGAAGACCAATAGCAGTTTCCGATGAACATCTAGAGGCATTCTGTAATCTGTGGACTATCAGAGTGTTGATGAAAAACAGAAATTACATCGGGATTGTATACAACATTCACCATGCGCACTTTCCTACATAGGAGTAATGTCTCAAACAGTCTACGTTTGGTCGTTCCCTGGAAGACCAGTAGTAGTTTCCGTTGCACATCTGGAAGCATTCTGTAATCTGTGGACTATGAGAGTGTTGATGAATACAGAAATTGCAACGGGAATGAATACAACAGTTACCATGCGCACTTTCCCCCATGGGAGTAATGTCTGAAACAGTCTATGATTTGATCGTTCCCTCGAAGACCAGTAGTAGTTTCCGATGCACATCTGGAGGCATGCTGTAATCTGTAGACCTTCATAGTGTTGATGAAACACAGAAATTGCACCGGGATTGAATACAACAGTCACCATTCGCACTTCCTTCCATGGGAGTAATGTCTCAAACAGTCTACGATTTGATCGTTCCCTGGAAGACCAGTTGCAGTTGCCGATGCACATCTGGAGGCATTCTGTAATCTGTGGACTATCGGAGTGTTGATGAAGCAAAGAAATTGCATCGGGATTGAAAACAACAGTCACCATGCGCACTTTCCTCCATGGGAGAAATGTCTCAAACAGTCTACGCTTTGATCGTACCCTGGAAGACCAGTAGTAGTTTCCGATGCACATCTGGAGGCATTGTGTAATCTGTGGACTATCAGAGTGTCGATGAAACACAGAAATTGCATCGTGAATGAATACAACAGTTACCATGCGCACTTTCCCCCATAGGAGTATTGTCTCATACAATCTATGATTTGATCGTTCCCTAAAAGACCAGTAGTATTTTTCGATGCACATCTGGAGGCATTCTGTAATCTGTGGAGTATCAGAGTGTTGATGAAACACAGAAATTGCACCGGGATTGAATACAACAGTCACCATTCGCACTTCCTTCCATGGGAGTAATGTCTCAAACAGTCTACGCTTTTATCGTTCCCTGGAAGACCAGTAGTAGTTTCCGATGCACATCTGGAAGCATTGTGTAAACTGTGGACTGTCGGAGTGTTGATGAAACACAGAAATTGCATCGTGATTGAATACAACATTTACCATGCGCACTTTCCCCCATAGGAGTATTGTCTCATACAGTCTATGATTTGATCGTTCCCTGAGGACCAGTAGTAGTTTCAGATGCACATCTGGAAGCACTCTGTAATCTGTGGTCTATCCGGGTGTTGATGAAACCCAGAAAGTGTATCGGCATTGAATACAACAGTCACCAATGCGATCTTTCCTCCTTGGAGTAATGTCTCAAACAGTCTATGATTTGATCGTTCCCTGGAGGACCAGTAGCAGTTTCCGATGCACATCTGGAGGCATTCTGTAATCTGATGAATATCTGAGTGTTGATGAAACACAGAAATTGCATTGGGATTGAATACAACAGTCACCATGCGCACTTTCCTCCGTGGGAGTAATGTCTCAAACAGTCTACGCTTTGATCGTTCGTTGGAAAACCAGTAGTAGTTTCCGATGCACATCTGGAGGCATGCTGTAATCTGTAGACCTTCATAGTGTTGATGAAACACAGAAATTGCACCGGGATTGAATACAACAGTCACCATTCGCACTTTCTTCCACGGGAGTAATGTCTCAAACAGTCTATGCATTGATCGTTTCCTCGATGACCAGTAGTAATTTCCGATGCACATCTGGTGGCATTCTGTAATCTGTGGACTATCAGAGTGTTGATGAAACACAGAAATTGCATCGGGATTGAATACAACAGTCACCATTCGCACTTTCATCCATGGGAGTAATGTCTCAAACAGTCTACGCTTTGATCGTTCCCTGGAAGACCAGTAGCAGTTTCCGATGCACATCTGGAGGCATTCTGTAATCTGTGGACTATCAGAGTGTTGATGAAGCAAAGAAATTGCATCGGGATTGAATGCAACAGTCACCATGCGCACTTTCCTACATAGGAGTTATGTCTCAAACAGTCTACGCTTTGATCGTTCCCTGGAAGACCAGTAGTAGTTTCCGATGCTCATCTGGAAGCATTCTGTAAACTGTGGACTGTCAGAGTGACGATGAAACACAGAAATTGCATCGTAATTGAATACAAGAGTTACCATGCGCACTTTCCCCCATGGTAGTTATGTCTCATACAGTCTATGATTTGATCGTTCCCTCGAAGACCAGTAGTATTTTTCGATGCACATCTGGAAGCATTCTGTAATCTGTGGACCTTCAAAGTGTTGATGAAACACAGAAATTGCATCGTGATTGAATACATCAGTCACCTTGCGCACTTTCCTCCATGGGAGTAATGTCTGAAACAGTCTATGATTTGATCGTTCCCTCGAAGACCAGTAGTAGTTTCCGATGCACATCTGGAGGTATTCTGTAATCTGTGGTCTATCTGGGTGTTGATGAAAGACAGAAATTGCATCGGGATTGAATACAACAGTCACAATGCGCCCTTTCCTCCATTGGAGTAATGTCTCAAACAGTCTACGCTTTGATCGTTCCCTGGAAGACCAGTAGTAATTTCGATTCACATCTGGAGGCATTCTGTAATCTGTGGTTCTTCAAAGTGTTGATCAAACACACACATTGCATCGGGATTGAATACAACAGTCACCATGGGTACTTTCCTCCATGGGAGTAATGTCTCAAACAGTCTACTCTTTTATCGTTCCCTGGAAGACCAGTAGTAGATTCCGATGCACATCTGGAGGCATTCTGTAATCTGTGGACTATCAGAGTGTTGTTGAAACACAGAAATTGCAGCGGGATTGAATACAAGAGTTACCATGCGCACTTTCCTCCATGGGAGTAATGTCTCAAACAGTCTACGGTTTCATCGTCCCCTGGAAGACCAGTAGTTGTTTCTGATGCATATCAGGTGGCATTCTGTAGTCTGTGGACTATCAGAGTGTTGTTGAAACACAGAAATTGCATCAGGATTGAATACAACAGTAACCATGCGCACTTTCCTCCATGGGAGTAATATCTCAGTCTACGCTTTGATCGTTCCCTGGATGACCAATAGTAGTTTCCGATGAACATCTAGGGGCATTCTGTAATCTGTGGACCTTCAAAGTGTTGATGAAACACAGAATTTGCCTCGGGATTGAATACAACAGTCACCATGCGCACTTTAACCCATGGGAATGATGTCTCAAACAGTCTACGCTTTGATCGTTCCCTGGAAGAACAGTAGTAGTTTCCGATGCACATCTGGAGGCATTCTGTAATCTGTGGACTATCAGAGTGTTGATGAAACACAGAAATTACATCGCGATTTAATACAACACACAATATGCGTACTTTCCTCCATGGGAGTAATGACTCAAAGAGTCTACGATTTGATCGTTCCCTGGAGTACCAGTAGTAGTTTCCGATGCACGTCTTTAGGCATTCTGTTATTTGTCTACTATCAGAGTGTTAAGGAAACACAGAGATTGAATCGGGATTGAATACAACAGTCACCATGCGCACTTTCCTCCAAGGGAGTAATGTCTCAAAACAGTTTACGCTTTGATAGTTCCCTGGAAGACCAGTAGTAGTTTCCGATGCACATCTGGAGGCATTCTGTAATCTGTGGACTATCAGAGTGTTGACAAAACACAGAAACTGCATCGGGATTGAATACAACAGTCACCATGCGCACTTTCCTCCATGGGATTAATGTCTCAAACATTCTACGCTTTGATGGTTCCCAGGAAGACCAGTAGTAGTTTCCGATGCACATCTGGAGGCATTCTATAATCTGTGAAGTAACTGAGTGTTGATGAAACACAGAAACTGCATCGGGATTGAATACAACTGTCACCATGCGCACTTTCCTCCACAGGAGTAATGTCTCAAACAGTCTATGCTTTGAACGTTCCCTCGTAGGATAGTAGTAGTTTCCGATACACATCTGGAGGCATTCTGTAATCTGTGTCCTTCAAAGTGTTGATGAAACACAGAAATTACATCGTGATTGAATACAACAATCACCATGGTCACTTTCCTACATGGGAGTTATGTCTCAAGCAGTCTACGCCTTGATCGTTCGATGGAAGACCAGTAGTAGTTTCCGATGCACATCTGGAGGCATTCTGTAATCTGTGGACTATCTGAGTGTTGATGAATCACAGAAATTGCTTCGGGATTGAATACAACAGTCACCATGCGCACTGTCCTCCATTGGAGTAATGTCTCAAACAGTTTACGCTTTGATCGTTCCCTGGAAGACCAGTAGTAGTTTCCGATGCACATCTGGAGGCATTCTGTAATCTGTGGACTATCAGGGTGTTGATGAAACAAAGAAATTGCATCGGGATTGAATACAACAGTCACCATTCGCACTTTCCTCCGTGGGAGTAATGTCTCATACAGTCTACGCATTGATCGTTCCATGGAAGACCAGTAGTAGTTTCCGATGCACATCTGGAGGAATTTTGTAATCTGCGGACTATAAGAGTGTTGATGAACACATAAATTGCATCGGGATTGAATACAACTGTCACCATGCGCACTTTCCTCCACAGGAGTAATGTCTCAAACAGTCTATGCTTTGATCGTTCCCAGGAAGACCAGTAGTAGTTTCCGATGCACATCTGGAGGCATTCTGTAATCTGTGGACCTTCATAGTGTTGATGAAACACAGAAATTGCATCGGGATTGAATACAACAGTCACCATGCACACTTTCCTCCATGGGAGTATATCTCAAACAGTCTACGCCTTGATCGTTCGATGGAAGACCAGTAGTAGTTTCCGATGCACCTCTGGAGGCATTCTGTAATCTGTGGACTATCTGAGTGTTGATGAATCACAGAAATTGCTTCGGGATTGAATACAACAGACACCATGCGCACTTTCCTCTATTGGAGTAATGTCTCAAACAGTTTACGCTTTGATCGTTCCCTGGAAGACCAGTAGTAGTTTCCGATGCACATCTGGAGGCATTCTGTAATCTGTGGACTATCAGAGTGTTGATGAAACAAAGAAATTGCATCGGGATTGAATACAACAGTCACCATGCGCACTTTTCTCCGTGGGAGTAATGTCTCAAACAGTCTACGCATTGATCGTTCCATGGAAGACCAGTAGTAGTTTCCGATGCATATCTGGAGGAATTTTGTAATCTGTGGACTATAAGAGTGTTGATGAACACAGAAATTGCATCGGGATTGAATACAACAGTTACCATGCACACTTTCCCCAATGGGAGTAATGCCTCAAACAGTCTACGCATTGATCGCTCCCTGTAAGACCAGTAGTAGTTTCCGATGCACATCTGGAGGCATTCTGTAATCTGTGGACTATCAGAGTGTTGATGAAACACAGAAATTGCATCGGGATTGCATACAACAGTCACCATCGCACTTTCCTACATAGGAGTAATGTCTCAACAGTCTACGCTTTGATCGTTCCCTGGAAGACCAGTAGTAGTTTCCGATGCACGTCTTTAGGCATTCTGTTATCTGTTTACTATCAGAGTGTTGTTGAAACACAGAAATTGCATCGGGATTTAATACAACAGTCACCATGCGGACTTCCTTCCATGGGAGTAATGTCTCAAACAGTCAACGCTTTGATCGATCCCTGGAAGACCAGTAGTAGTTTCCGAACACATCTGGAGGCATTCTGTAATCTGTGGACTATCAGAGTGTTGTTGAAACACTGAAATTGCATCGGGATTGAATACAACAGTCACCATGCGCACTTTCATCCATGGGAGTAATGTCTCAAGAAGTCTACGCTTTGATCGTTCCCTGGAAGACCAGTAGTAGTTTCCGATGCACATCTGGAGGCATTCTCTAATTTGTGGACTATCAGAATGTTGATGAAACACAGAAATTGCATCGGGATTGAATACAACAGTCACCATGCGCACTTTCCTACATAGGAGTAATGTCTCAAACAGTCTACGCTTTGATCGTGCCCTGGAAGACCAGTAGCAGGTTCAGGTGCACAACTGAAAGAATTCTGTAATCTGTGGACTATCAGAGTGTTGATGAAACACAGAAATTGCATCGGGATTGAATACAACAGTCACCATGCGCACATACCTCCATGGGAGTAAAGTGTCAAACAGTCTACGCTTTGATCGTTCACTGGAAGACCAGTAGTAGATTCCGATGCACATCTGGAGGCATTCTGTAATCTGTGGACCTTCAAAGTGTTGACGAAACGCAGAAATTGCATCGGGATTGAATACAGCATGCACCATGCGTACATTTCTACATTGGAGTAATGTCTCAAACTGTCATCGCATTGATCATTCCCTCAAGACCAGTAGTAGTTTCCGATGCACATCTGGAGGCCTTCTGTAATCTGTGGACTATCCGAGTGCTAATGAAACACAGAAATTGCATCGGGATTGAATACAATAGTCACCATGCGCACTTTCCTCCATGGGAGTAATGTCTCAAACAGTCTAAGCTTTGATCGTTCCCTTGAAGACCAGTAGTAGTTTCGATTCACATATGGAGGCATTCTGTAATCTGTGGACCTTCGAAGTGTTGATGAAACACAGAAATTGCATCGGGATTTAATACGACAGTCACCATGCGCACTTTCCTCCATTGGAGTAATGTCTCAAACTTTCTACGCCTTTATCGTTCCCTGGAAGACCAGTAGTGGTTTCCGATGCACGTCTGTTGGCATTCTGTAAGCTGTGGACTATCAGAGTAGTCTTGAAACACAGAAATTGCATCGGGATTGAATACAACAGTAACCGTGCGCACTTTCCTCCATGGGAGTAATATCTTAAACAGTCTACTCTTTGATCGTTCCCTGGAAAACCAGTAGTAGTTTCCGATGCACATCTCGAGGCATTCTGTAATCTGTGGACCTTCAAAGTGTTGATGAAACACAGAAAATGCATCTGGATTGAATAAACAGTCACCATGCGCACTTTCCTCCATGGGAGTAACGTCTCAAACTGTCATCGATTTGATCGTTCCCTGAAGAGCAGTAGTAGTTTCCAATGCACATCTGGAGGCATTCTGTAATTTGTGGTCTATCCGGGTGTTGATGAAACACAGAAATTGCATCGGCATTGAATACAACAGTCACCATGCGAACTTTCCTCCATGGGAGTAATGTCTCAAACAGTGTACGCCTTGATCGTTCCCTGGTAGAAAAGTAGTAGTTTCCGATGCACATCTGGAGGCATTCTGTAATTTGTGGTCTATCCGGGTGTTGATGAAACACAGAAATGGCATCGGGATTGAATACAACAGTCACCATGCGCACTTTCTTCCACGGAAGTAATGTCTCAAACAGTCTATGCTTTGATCGTTTCCTCGAAGACCAGTAGTAGTTTCCGATGCACATCTGGAGGCATTCTGTAATCTGTGGACTATCAGAGTGTTGATGAAACACAGAAATTGCATCGGGATTGCATACAACAGTCACCATCGCACTTTCCTACATAGGAGTAATGTCTCAACAGTCTACGCTTTGATCGTTCCCTGGAAGACCAGTAGTAGTTTCCGATGCATGTCTTTAGGCATTCTGTTATCTGTTTACTATCAGAGTGTTGTTGAAACACAGAAATTGCATCGGGATTTAATACAACAGTCACCATGCGGACTTCCTTCCATGGGAGTAATGTCTCAAACAGTCAACGCTTTGATCGATCCCTGGAGGACCAGTAGTAGTTTCCGAACACATCTGGAGGCATTCTGTAATCTGTGGACTATCAGAGTGTTGTTGAAACACTGAAATTGCATCGGGATTGAATACAACAGTCACCATGCGCACTTTCATCCATGGGAGTAATGTTTCAAGAAGTCTACGCTTTGATCGTTCCCTGGAAGACCAGTAGTAGTTTCCGATGCACATCTGGAGGCATTCTCTAATTTGTGGACTATCAGAGTGTTGATGAAACACAGAAATTGCATCGGGATTGAATACAACAGTCACCATGCGCAATTTCCTACATAGGAGTAATGTCTCAAACAGTCTACGCTTTGATCGTGCCCTGGAAGACCAGTAGCAGGTTCAGGTGCACAACTGAAAGAATTCTGTAATCTGTGGACTATCAGAGTGTTGATGAAACACAGAAATTGCATCGGGATTTAATACAACAGTCACCATGCGGACTTCCTTCCATGGGAGTAATGTCTCAAACAGTCAACGCTTTGATCGATCCCTGGAGGACCAGTAGTAGTTTCCGAACACATCTGGAGGCATTCTGTAATCTGTGGACTATCAGAGTGTTGTTGAAATACTGAAATTGCATCGGGATTGAATACAACAGTCACCATGCGCACTTTCCTCCATGGGAGTAATGTCTCAAACAGTCTAAGCTTTGATCGTTCCCTGGAAGACCAGTAGTAGTTTCGATTCACATATGGAGGCATTCTGTAATCTGTGGACCTTCGAAGTGTTGATGAAACACGGAAATTGCATCGGGATTTAATACGACAGTCACCATGCGCACTTTCCTCCATTGGAGTAATGTCTCAAACTTTCTACGCCTTTATCGTTCCCTGGAAGACCAGTAGTGGTTTCCGATGCACGTCTGGTGGCATTCTGTAAGCTGTGGACTATCAGAGTAGTCTTGAAACACAGAAATTGCATCGGGATTGAATACAACAGTAACCGTGCGCACTTTCCTCCATGGGAGTAATATCTTAAACAGTCTACTCTTTGATCGTTCCCTGGAAAACCAGTAGTAGTTTCCGATGCACATCTCGAGGCATTCTGTAATCTGTGGACCTTCAAAGTGTTGATGAAACACAGAAAATGCATCGGGATTGAATAAACAGTCACCATGCGCACTTTCCTCCATGGGAGTAACGTCTCAAACTGTCATCGATTTGATCGTTCCCTGAAGACCAGTAGTAGTTTCCAATGCACATCTGGAGGCATTCTGTAATTTGTGGTCTATCCGGGTGTTGATGAAACACAGAAATTGCATCGGCATTGAATACAACAGTCACCATGCGAACTTTCCTCCATGGGAGTAATGTCTCAAACAGTGTACGCCTTGATCGTTCCCTGGTAGAAAAGTAGTAGTTTCCGATGCACATCTGGAGGCATTCTGTAATTTGTGGTCTATCCGGGTGTTGATGAAACACAGAAATGGCATCGGGATTGAATACAACAGTCACCATGCGCACTATCTTCCACGGAAGTAATGTCTCAAACAGTCTATGCTTTGATCGTTTCCTCGAAGACCAGTAGTAGTTTCCGATGCACATCTGGAGGCATTCTGTAATCTGTGGACCTTCAAAGTGTTGCTGAAACACAGAAATTGCATCGTTATTGAATACAACAGTCACCATGCGCATTTTCCTCCATGGGAGTAATACCTCAAACAGTCTACACTTTGATCGTTCCCAGGAAGACCAGTAGTGGTTTCCGATGCACATCTGGTGGCATTCTCTAATCTGTGGACTATCAGAGTTTTGATGAAACACAGACATTGCATCGGGATTGAATACAACAGCCACCATTCGCCTTTTCCTCCATGGGAGTAATGTCTCAAAGAGTCTACGGTTTGATCGTTCCCTGGAAGACCAGTAGTTGTTTCCGATGCACATCTGGTGGCGTTCTGTAATCTGTGGACTATCAGGGTGTTGATGAAACACAGAAATTGCATCGGGATTGAATAGAACGGTCACCATGCGGACTTTCCTCCATGGGAGTAATGTCTCACACAGTCTATTCTTTGATCGTTCAAAGGAAGACCAGTAGTAGTTTCCGATGCATATCTGGAGGCAATCTGTAATCTGTGGACTATCAGAGTGTTGATGAATCACAGAAATTGCTTCGGGATTGAATACAACAGTCACCATGCGCACTTTCCTCCATGGGAGTAATGTCTCAAACAGTCTACGTTTTGATCGTTCCCTGGAGGACCAGTAGTAGTTTCCGATGCACGTCTTTAGGCATTCTGTTATCTGTTTACTATCAGAGTGTTTTTGAAACACAGAAATTGCCTCGGGATTGAATACAACAGTCACCATGCGGACTTCCCTCCATGGGAGTAATGTCTCAAACAGTCAACGTTTTGATCGATACCTGGAAGACCAGTAGTAGTTTCCGATGCACATCTGAAGATATTCTGTAATCTGTGGACTATCAGAGTGTTGTTGAAACACTGAAATTGCATCGGGATTGAATACAACAGTCACCATGCGCACTTTCATCCATGGGAGTAATGTCTCAAACAGTCTATGCTTTGATCGTTTCCTCGAAGACCAGTAGTAGTTTCCGATGCACATCTGGAAGCATTCTGTAATCTGTTCACTATCAGAGTGTTGTTGAAACACAGAAATTGCATCGGGATTGAATACAACAGTCACCATGCGGACTTTCCTCAATGGGAGTAACATCTCAAACAGTCTAAGCTTTGATGGTTCCCTGGAAGACCACTAGTAGTTTCCGATGCACATCTGGTGGCATTCTGTAATCTGTAGAATATCAGAGTGTTGTTGAAACACAGAAATTGCATCGGGATTGAATACAACAGTCACAATGCGCCCCTTCCTCCATGGGAGTAATGTCTCACACAGTCTAAACTTTGATCGTTCCCTGGAAGACCAGTAGTAGTTTCGATTCACATATGGAGGCATTCTGTAAGCTGTGGACCTTCAAAGTGTTGATGAAACACAGAAATTGCATCGAGATTGAATACAACAGTCACAATGCGCACTTTCCTCCTTGGGAGTAATGTCTCAAAGAGTCTACGCTTTGATCGTTCCCTGGAAGACCAGTAGTAGATTCCGATGCACATCTGGCAGCATTCTGTAATCTGTGAACTATCAGAGTGTTGTTGAAAAACAGAAATTGCAATCGGGATTGAATACAACAGTCACCATGCGCACTTTCCTCCATGGGAGTAAAGTTTCAAACAGTCTACGCTTTGATCGTTCCCTGGAAGACCAGTAGAATATTCCGAAGCACATCTGGAGGCATTTTGTAATCTGTGGACCTTCAAAGTGTTGATGAAACACAGAAATTGCATCGGGATTTAATACGACAGTCACCATGCGCACTTTCCTTCATTGGAGTAATGTCTCAAACAGTCTACGCCCTCATCGTTCCCTGGAAGACCAGTAGTTGTTTCCGATGAACATCTGGTGGCATTCTGTAAGCTGTGGACTATCAGAGTGTTGATGAAACACAGATATTGCATCGGGATGGAATACAACAGTCACCATCGCACTTTCCTACATAGGAGTAATGTCTCAACAGTTTACGCTTTGATCGTTCCCTGGAAGATAAGTAGTAGTTTCCGATGCACGTCTTTACGCACTCTGTTATCTGTTTACTATCAGAGTGTTGTTGAAACACAGAAATTGCCCTGGGATTGAATACAACAGTCACCATGCGGACTTCCCTCCATGGGAGTAATGTCTCAAACAGTCAACGCTTTGATCGATACCTGGAAAACCAGTAGTAGTTTCCGATGCACATCTGGAGATATTCTGTAATCTGTGGACTACCAGAGTGTTGTTGAAACACTGAAATTGCATCGGGATTGAATACAACAGTCACAATGCGCCCTTTCCTCCATGGGAGTAATGTCTCAAACAGTCTACGCTTTGATCGTTCCCTGGAAGACCAGTAGAAGATTCCGATGCACATCTGAAGGCATTTTGTAATTTGTGGACCTTCAAAGTGTTGATGATACACAGAAATTGCATCGGGATTGAATACAACAGTAACAGTGCGCACTTTCCTCCATGGGAGGAATATCTTAAACAGTCTACTCTTTGATCGCTCCCTGGAAAACCAGTAGTAGTTTCCGATGCACATCTCGAGGCATTCTGTAATCTGTGGACCTTCAAAGTGTTGATGAAACACAGAAATGGCATTGGGATTGAATACAACAGTCACCATGCGCACTTTCCTCCTTGGGAGTAATGTCTCATACAGTCTACGGTTTGATCGTTCCCTGTAAGACCAGTAGTAGTTTCCGATGCGCATCTGGAGGCATTCTGTAAACTGTGGACTAACTGAGTGTTGATGAAACACAGAAATTGCATCGGGATTGAATACAACAGTCACCATGCGCACTTTCCCCAATGGGAGTAAAGCCTCAAACAGTCTACGCTTTGATCGCTCCCTGGAAGACCAGTAGTAGTTTCCGATGCACATCTGGAGGCATTCTGTAATCTGTGGAACTTCAAAGTGTTGATGAAACACAGAAATTGCATCGGGATTGAATATAACAGTCACCATGACCACTTTCCTCAATGGGAGTAATTCTCAAACAGTCTACGCCTTGATCGTTCCCTGGAAGACCAGTAGTGGTTTCCGATAAACATCTGGAGGCATTCTGTAATCTGTGGACTATCTGAGTGTTGACGAAACACAGAAATTCCTTCGGGATTGAATACAACAGTCTCCATGCGCACTTTCCCTTAATGGGAATAATGTCTCAAACATTCAACGCTTTGATCGTTCCCTGTTAGACCAGTAGTAGATTCCGATGCACATCTGGAGGCATTCTGTAATCTGTGGACTATCAGAGTGTTGATGAAACACAGATATTGCTGCGGGATTGAATACAACAGTCAACATGCGCACTCTCCTCCATGGGAGTAATGTCTCAAACAGTCTACGCTTTGATCGGTCCCTGGAAGACCACTAGTGGTTTGCGATGCACATCTGGAGGCATTCTGTAAGCTGTGGACTATCAGAGTATTAATGAAACACAGAAATTGCATCGGGATTGAATACAACAGTCACCATGCGCACTTTCCTCCATGGGAGTAATGTCTCAAACTGTTTACGCTTTGATCGTTCCCTGGAAGTCCAGTAGTAGTTTCCGATGCAGATCTGGAGGCATTCTGTAATCTGTGGACTATCAGAGTGTTGATGAAACACAGAAATTGCATCGGGATTGAATACAACAGTCACCATGCGCACTTTCCTACATAGGAGTAATGTCTCAAGGAGTCTACGCTTTGTTCGTTTACTGGAAGACCATTAGTAGTTTCCGATGCACATCTGGAAGCATTCTGTAATCTGTGGACTATCAGAGTCTTGATGAAACACATAAATTGCATCGTGATTGAATACAATAGTCACCATGCGCACTTTCCTCCATGGGAGTAATGTCTCAAACAGTTTACGCTTTGATCGTTCCCTGGAAGACCAGTAGTAGTTTACGATGCACATCTGGAGGCATTCTGTAATCTTTGGACTATGAGAGTGTTGATGAACTCAGAAATTGCATCGGGTTGAATACAACAGTTACTATGCGCACTTTCCCCAATGGGAGTAATGCCTCAAACAGTCTACGCTTTGATCGCTCCCTGGAAGACCAGTAGTAGTTTCCAATGCACTTCTGGAGGCATTCTGTAATCTGTGGACTATCAGAGTGTTGATGAAACACCGAAATTGCATCGGGATTGAGTACAACAGTCACCATGCGCACTTTCCTCCGTGGAAGTAATGTCTCAAAGTCTACGCTTTGATCGTTCCCCGGAAGACCAGTAGTAGTTTCCGATGCACATCTGGAGGCATTCTGTTATCTGTTTACTATCAGAGTGTTGTTGAAACACAGAAATTGCCTCGGGATTGAATACAACAGTCACCATGCGGACATTCCTCCATGGGTGTAATGTCTCAAACAGTCTACGCTTTGATCGTTCCTGGAAGACCAGTAGTAGTTTCCGATGCACATCTGGAGGCATTCTGTAATCTGTGGACTATCAGAGAGTTGATGAAACACAGAAATTGCATCGGGATTGAATACAACAGTCACCATGCGCACTTTCCCACATTGGAGTAATGTCTCAAGCAGTCTACGCTTTGTTCGTTCCCTGGGAGACCATTAGTAGTTTCCGATGCACATCTGGAAGCACACTGTAATCTGTGGACTATCAGAGTATTGATGAAACACCGTAATTGCATCGGAATTGAATTCAACAGTCATAATGCCCACTTTCCTCCATGGGAGTAATGTCTGAAACAGTTTACGCTTTGATCTCTCCCTGGAAGACCAGTAGTAGAATCCGATGCACATCTGGTTGCATTCTGTAACCTGTGGAGTATCAGAGTGTTGATGAACTCAGAAATTGCTCCGGGATTGAATACAACAGTCACCATGCGGACTTTCCTCCATGGGAGTAATGTCTCAAACAGTCTACGCTTTCATCGTTCCCTGGAAGACCAGTAGCAGTTTCAGGTGCACAACTGAAGGCATTCTGTAATCTGTGGACTATCAGAGTATTGATGAAACACCAAAATTGCATTGGGATTGAATACAACAGTCACCATGCGCACTTTCCTCAATGGGTGTAATGTCTCAAACACACTACGCTTTGATCGCTCCCTGGATGACCGGTAGTAGTTTCCGATGCACATCTGGAGGCATTCTGTAATCTGTGGGATATCCGAATGTTGTTGAAACACAGAAATTACTCCGGGATTGTATACAACAGTCACCATGCGGACTTTCCTCCATGGGAGTAATGTCTCAAACAGTCTACGCTTTGATAGTTCCCTGGAAGACCAGTAGCAGTTTCAGGTGCACAACCGAAGTCATTCTGTAATCTGTGGACTATCAGAGTATTGATGAAACACAAAAATTGCATCGGGATTGAATACAACAGTCACCATGCGCATTTTCCTCCATGGGAGTAATGTCTCAAACTGTTTACGCTTTGATCGTTCCCTGGAAGACCAGTAGCAGTTTCAGGTGCACAACTGAAGTCATTCTGAAATCTGTGGACTATCAGAGTATTGACGAAACACAAAAATTGCATCGGGATTGAATACAACAGTCACCATGCGCACTTTCCTCCATGGGAGTAATGTCTCAAACTGTTTACGCTTTGATCGTTCCCTGGAAGTCCAGTAGTAGTTTCCGATGCACATCTGGAGGCATTCTGTAATCTGTGGACTATCAGAGTGTTGTTGAAAGACTTTATTTGCATCGGGATTGAATACAACAGTCACCATGACCACTTTCCTCCATGGGAGTAATGTCTCAAACAGTCTACGCTTTGATCGTTCCCTGGAAGACCAGTAGTAGTTTCCAATGCACATCTGGTGGCATTCAGTAATCTGTGGACTATCAGAGTGTTGTTGAAACACAGAAATTGCATCGGGATGTAATACAACAGTCACCATCCACACTTTCCTGCATGAGAGTAATGTCTCAAACAGTCTAAGCTTTGATCGTTCCCTGGAAGACCAGTAGTAGTTTCGATTCACATATGGAGGCATTCTGTTATCTGTGGAGCTTCAAAGTGTTGATGAAACACAGAAATTGCATCGGGATTTAATACGACAGTCACCATGGGCACTTTCCTCCATTGGAGTAATGTCTCAAAGAGTCTAGGCCTTGATCGTTCCCTGGAAGGCCAGTAGTTGTTTCCGATGCACATCTCGAGGCATTCTGTAATCTGTGGACCATCAAAGTGATGATGAAACACAGAAATTGCATCGGGATTGAATACAACAGTAAGCATGCGCACTTTCCTCCACGGCGTAGTATCTCAAAGTCTACTGTTTGATCGTTCCCTGAAGACCAGTAGTAGTTTCCAATGCACATCTGGAGTCATTCTGTAATTTGTGGTCCATCCGGGCGTTGATGAAGCACAGAAATTGCATCGGGATTGAATACAACAGTAACCATTCGCACTTTCCTCCACAAGAGTAATGTCTCAAACAGTCTGCGATTTGAACGTTCCCTGGAAGACCAGTAGTTATTTCCGATGCACATCTGGTATCATTCTGTTATCTGTGCACTATCAGAGTGTTGATGAAACACAGAAATTGCATCGGGATTGAATACAACAGTCACCATGCGCACTTTCTTCCACGGGAGTAATGTCTCAAACAGTCTACGCTTTGATCGTTCCCTGGAAGACCAGTAGTAGTTTCCGATGCACATATGGAGGCATTCTGTAATCTGTGGCCTAACTGAGTGTTGATGAAACACAGAAATTGCATCGGGATTGAATACAACAGTCACCATGCGCATTTTCCCCCACGGGAGTAATGTCTCAAACAGTCTATGCTTTGATCGATTCCACGAAGACCAGTAGTCGTTTCCGATGCACATCCTGAGGCATTCTGTAATCTGTGGACCATCAAAGTGTTGATCAAACACAGAAATTGCATCGTGATTGAATACAACAGTCACCAAGCGCACTTTCCTCCATTGGAGTAATGTCTCAAACATTCCACGCTTCGATCGTTCCCTGTTAGACCAAAAGTAGTTTCCGATGCACATCTGGAGGCATTCTGTAATCTGTGGACTATCAGAGTGTTGATGAAACACAGAAATTGCTTCGGGATTGAATACAACAGTCACCATGCGCACTTTCCTGCATGAGAGTAATGTCTCAAACAGTCTAAGCTTTGATCGTTCCCTGGAAGACCAGTAGTAGTTTCGATTCACATATGGAGGCATTCTGTAATCTGTGGACCTTCAAAGTGTTGATGAAACACAGAAATTGCATCGTGATTGAATACAACAGTAACCATGCGCATTTTCCTCCATGGGAGTAATGCCTCAAACAGTCTATGCTTCGATCGTTCCCTGGAAGACCAGTAGTAGTTTCCGATGCACATCTGGAGGCAAAATGTAATCTGTGGACTATCAGAGTGTTGATGAAACACAGAAATTGCATCGGGATTGAATACAACAGTCACCATGCGCATTTTCCCCCACGGGAGTAATGTCTCAAACAGTCTATGCTTTGATCGATTCCACGAAGACCAGTAGTCGTTTCCGATGCACATCCTGAGGCATTCTGTAATCTGTGGACCATCAAAGTGTTGATCAAACACAGAAATTGCATCGTGATTGAATACAACAGTCACCAAGCGCACTTTCCTCCATTGGAGTAATGTCTCAAACATTCCACGCTTCGATCGTTCCCTGTTAGACCAAAAGTAGTTTCCGATGCACATCTGGAGGCATTCTGTAATCTGTGGACTATCAGAGTGTTGATGAAACACAGAAATTGCTTCGGGATTGAATACAACAGTCACCATGCGCACTTTACTCCATGGGAGTGATGTCTCAATCAGAGTACGCTTTGATCGTTCCCTGGAAGACCAGTAGTAGTTTCAGATGCACATCTGGAGGCATTTTGTGATCTGTGGACTATCAGAGTGCTGATGCAACAAAGAAATTGCATCGGGATTGAATACAACAGTCACCATGCGCACATTTCTCCATGGGAGTAATGTCTCAAACGGTCTACGCTTTGATCGTTCCCTGGAAGACCAGTAGTAGTTTCCGATGCACATCTGGAGGCATTCTGTAATCTGTGGTCTATCAGAGTGATGATGAAACACAGAAATTACATCGGGATTGAATACAACAATCACCATGCGCACTTTCCTACTTAGGAGTAAAGTCTCAAACAGTCTACGCTTTGATCGTTGCCTGGAAGACCAGTAGTAGTTTCCAATGCACATCTGGAGGCATTCTGTAATCTGTGGACTATCAGAGTGTTGTTGAAACACAGAAATTACATCGTGATTGAATACAACAGTCACCATCCGCACTTTCCTGCATGGGAGTAACGCCTCAAACTGTCTACGCTTTGATCGTTCCCCGTAAGACCAGTAGTAGTTTCCGATGCACATCTGGAGGCATTCTGTAACCAGTGGACTATCAGAGTGTTGTTGAAACACATTATTTGCAACGGGATTGAATACAACAGTCACCATGCACACTTTCCTCCATGGGAGTAATGTCTCAAACAGTCTACGCTTTGATCGTTCCCTGGAAGACCAGTAGTAGATTCGGATGCACATCTGGAGGCATTCCGTAATCTGTGGACCTTCAAAGTGTTGATGAAACGCAGAAATTGCATCGGGATTGAATACAACAAGCACCATGCGTACATTTCTACATTGGAGTAATGTCTCAAACTGTCATAGCATTGATCGTTCCCTCAAGACCAGTAGTAGTTTCCGATGCACATCTGGAGGCCTTTTGTAATCTGTGGACTATCCGAGTGCTAATGAAACACAGAAATTGCATCGGGATTGAATACAACAGTCACCATGCGCACTTTCCTCCATGGGAGTAATGTCTCAAACAGTCTACTCTTTGATCGTTCCCTGGAAAACCAGTAGTAGTTTCCGATGCACATCTCGAGGCATTCTGTAATCTGTGGACCATCAAAGTGATGATGAAACACAGAAATTGCATCGGGATTGAATACAACAGTAACCATGCGCACTTTCCTCCATAAGAGTAACATCTCAAACTGTCATCGATTTGATCGTTCCCTGAAGACCGGTAAGAGTTTCCAATGCACATCTGGAGGCATTCTGTAATTTGTGGTCTATCCGGGTGTTGATGAAGCACAGAAATTGCATCGGGATTGAATACAACAGTCACCATGCGCACTTTCCTTCACTGGAGTAATGTCTCAAACAGTCTACGCTTTGATCGTTCCCTGTAAGACCAGTAGTAGTTTCCGATGCACATCTGGTGGCATTCTGTAGTTTGTGGACTATCAGAGTGTTAATGAAACACAGAAATTGCATCGGGATTGAATACAACAGACACCATTCGCATTTTCCTCCATGGGAGTAATGTCTCAAACAGAGTACGCTTTGATCTTTCCCTGGAAGACCAGTAGTAGTTTCCGATGCACATCTGGAGGCATTCTGTAATCTGTGGACTAACTGAGTGTTGATGAAACACAGATATTGCATCGGGATTGAATACAACAGTCACCATGCGCACTTTCTTCCACGGGAGTAATGTCTCAAACAGTCTACGCTTTGATCGTTCCCTGTAAGACCAGTAGTAGTTTCCGATGCACATCTGGTGGCATTCTGTAATTTGTGGACTATCAGAGTGTTGATGAAACACAGAAATTGCATCGGGATTGAATACAACAGTCACCATTCGCATTTTCCTCCATGGGAGTAATGTCTCTAACAGTCTACGCTTGGATCGTTCCCTGGAAGACCAGTAGTAGTTTCCGATGCACGTCTGGAGGCATTCTGTAATCTGTGGACTAACTGAGTGTTGATGAAACACAGAAATTGCATCGGGATTGAATACAACAGTCACCATGCGCACTTTCTTCCACGGGAGTAATGTCTCAAACAGTCTATGCTTTGATCGTTTCCTCGAAGACCAGTAGTAGTTTCCGAAGCACATCTGGAGGCATTCTGTAATCTGTGGACTATCAGAGTGTTGATGAAACACAGAAATTGCATCGTGATTGAATACAACAGTGACCATTCGCATTTTCCTCCATGGGAGTAATGCCTCAAAGAGTCTATGCTTTGATCGTACCCTGGAAGACCAGTAGTAGTTTCCGATGCACATCTGGAGGCAAACTGTAATGTGTGGACTATCAGAGTGTTGATGAAACACAGAAATTGCATCGGGATTGAATACAACAGTCACCATGCGCATTTTCCCCCACGGGAGTAATGTCTCAAACAGTCTATGCTTTGATCGTTTCCACGAAGACCAGTAGTAGTTTCCGATGCATATCGGGAGGCATTCTGTAATCTGTGGACCTTCAAAGTGTTGATCAAACACAGAAATTGCATCGTGATTGAATACAACAGTCACCAAGCGCACTTTCCTCCATTGGAGTAATGTCTCAAACATTCCACGCTTCGAACGTTCCCTGTTAGACCAAAAGTAGTTAACGATGCACATCTGGAGGCATTCTGTAATCTGTGGACTATCAGAGTGTTGATGAAACACAGAAATTGCTTCGGGATTGAATACAACAGTCACCAAGCGCACTTTCCTCCATTGGAGTAATGTCTCAAACAGTCTACGCTTTGATCGTGCCCAGGAAGACCACTAGTGGTTTCCGATGCACAACTGGAGGCATTCTGCAATCTGTGGACTATCAGAGTATTAATGAAACACAGAAATCCCATCGGGATTGATTACAACAGTCACCATGCGCACTTTACTCCATGGGAGTAATGTCTCAAGCAGAGTACGCTTTGATCGTTCCCTGGAAGACCAGTAGTAGTTTCAGATGCACATCTGGAGACATTCTGTGTTCTGTGGACTATCAGAGTGTTGATGCAACAAAGAAATTGCATCGGGATTGAATACAACAGTCACCATGCGCACATTCCTCCATGGGAGTAATGTCTCAAACGGTCTACGCTTTGATCGTTCCCTGGAAGACCAGTAGTAGTTTCCGATGAACATCTGGAGGCATTCTGTAATCTGTGGACTATCAGAGTGTTGTTGAAACACAGAAATTGCATCGTGATTGAATACAACAGTCACCATCTACACTTTCCTGCATGGGAGTAATGTCTCAAATAGTCTAAGTTTTGATCGTTCCCTGGAAGACCAGTAGTAGTTTCCGATGCACATCTGGAGGCATTCTGTATTCTGTGGACTAACTGAGTGTTGATGAAACACAGAAATTGCATCGGGATTGAATACAACAGTCACCATGCGCACTTTCTTCCACGGGAGTAATGTCTCAAACAGTCTATGCTTTGATCGTTTCCTCGAAGACCAGTAGTAGTTTCCGATGCACATCTGGAGGCATTCTGTAATCTGTGGACCTTCAAAGTGTTGATGAAACACAGAAATTGCATCGTTATTGAATACAACAGTCACCATGCGCACTTTCCTCCATGGGAGTAATGTCTCAAACAGTCTATGCTTTGATCGTTCCCAGGACGACCAGTAATGGTTTCCGATGGACATCTGGAGGCATTCTGTAATCTGTGGACCTTCAAAGTGTTGATGAAACATAGAAATTGCATCGGGATTGTATAAAACAGTCACCATGACCACTTTCCTCCATGGGAGTAATTCTCAAACAGTCTACGCCTTGATCGTTCCCTGGAAGACCAGTAGTGGTTTCCGATAAACATCTGGAGGCATTCTGTAATCTGTGGACTATCTGAGTGTTGACGAAACACAGAAATTCCTTTGGGATTGAATACAACAGTCACCATGCGCACTTTCCCCCATGGGAGTAATGTCTCAAACATTCCACGCTTTGATCGTTCCCTGTTAGACCAGTAGTAGTTTCCGATGCACATCTGGAGGCATTCTGTAATCTGTGGACTATCAGAGTATTAATGAAACACAAAAATTGCATCGGGATTGAATACAACAGTCACCATGCGCACTTTCCTCCATGGGAGTAATGTCTCAAACTGTTTACGCTTCGATCGTTCCCTGGAAGTCCAGTAGTAGTTTCCGACGCACATCTGGAGGCATTCTGTAATTTGTGGACTATCAGAGTGTTGATGAAACACAGAAATTGCATCGTGATTGAATACAACAGTAACCATGCGCATTTTCCTCCATGGGAGTAATGCCTCAAACAGTCTATGCTTTGATCGTTCCCTGGAAGACCAGTAGTAGTTTCCGATGCACATCTGGAGGCAAAATGTAATCTGTGGACCTTCAAAGTGTTGATCAAACACAGAAATTGCATCGTGATTGAATACAACAGTCACCAAGCGCACTTTCCTCCATTGGAGTAATGTCTCAAACATTCCACGCTTCGATCGTTCCCTGTTAGACCAAAAGTAGTTTCCGATGCACATCCGGAGGCATTCTGTAATCTGTGGACTATCAGAGTGTTGATGAAACACAGAAATTGCTTCGGGATTGAATACAACAGTCACCATGCGCACATTCCTCCATGGGAGTAATGTCTCAAACGGTCTACGCTTTGATCGTTCCCTGGAAGACCAGTAGTAGTTTCCGATGCACATCTGGAGGCATTCTGTAATCTGTGGTCTATCAGAGTGATGATGAAACACAGAAATTACATCGGGATTGAATACAACAATCACCATGCGCACTTTCCTACTTAGGAGTAATGTCTCAAACAGTCTACGCTTTGATCGTTGCCTGGAAGACCAGTAGTAGTTTCCAATGCACATCTGGAGGCATTCTGTAATCTGTGGACTATCAGAGTGTTGATGCAACAAAGAAATTGCATCGGGATTGAATACAACAGTCACCATGCGCACATTCCTCCATGGGAGTAATGTCTCAAACGGTCTACGCTTTGATCGTTCCCAGGACGACCAGTAATGGTTTCCGATGCACATCTGGAGGCATTCTGTAATCTGTGGACCTTCAAAGTGTTGATGAAACATAGAAATTGCATCGGGATTGAAAATAACAGTCACCATGACCACTTTCCTCCATGGGAGTAATTCTCAAACAGTCTACGCCTTGATCGTTCCCTGGAAGACCAGTAGTGGTTTCCGATAAACATCTGGAATCATTCTGTAATCTGTGGACTATCTGAGTGTTGACGAAACACAGAAATTGCATCGGGATTGAATACAACAGTCACCATGCGCACATTCCTCCATGGGAGTAATGTCTCAAACGGTCTACGCTTTGATCGTTCCCTGGAAGACCAGTAGTAGTTTCCGATGCACATCCGGAGGCATTCTGTAATCTGTGGACTATCAGAGTGTTGATGAAACACAGAAATTGCTTCGGGATTGAATACAACAGTCACCATGCGCACTTTACTCCATGGGAGTGATGTCTCAATCAGAGTACGTTTTGATCGTTCCCTGGAAGACCAGTAGTAGTTTCAGATGCACATCTGGAGGCATTCTGTATTCTGTGGACTAACTGAGTGTTGATGAAACACAGAAATTGCATCGGGATTGAATACAACAGTCCCCATGCGCACTTTCTTCCACGGGAGTAATGTCTCAAACAGTCTATGCTTTGATCGTTTCCTCGAAGACCAGTAGTAGTTTCCGATGCACATCTGGAGGCATTCTGTAATCTGTGGACCTTCAAAGTGTTGATGAAACACAGAAATTGCATCGTTATTGAATACAACAGTCACCATGCGCACTTTCCTCCATGGGAGTAATGTCTCAAACAGTCTATGATTTGATCGTTCCCAAGACGACCAGTAATGGTTTCCGATGCACATCTGGAGGCATTCTGTAATCTGTGGACTATCTGAGTGTTGACGAAACACAGAAATTCCTTTGGGATTGAATACAACAGTCACCATGCGCACTTTCAACCATGGGAGTAATGTCTCAACATTCCACGCTTTGATCGTTCCCTGTTAGACCAGTAGTAGTTTCCGATGTACATCTGGAGGCATTCTGTAATCTGTGGACTATCAGAGTATTAATGAAACACAGAAATTGCATCGGGATTGAATACAACAGTCACCATGCGCACTTTCCTCCATGGGAGTAATGTCTCAAACTGTTTACGCTTCGATCGTTCCCTGGAAGTCCAGTAGTAGTTTCCGATGCACATCTGGAGGCATTCTGTAATTTGTGGACTATCAGAGTGTTGATGAAACACAGAAATTGCATCGTGATTGAATACAACAGTAACCATGCGCATTTTCCTCCATGGGAGTAATGCCTCAAAGAGTCTATGCTTTGATCGTTCCCTGGAAGACCAGTAGTAGTTTCCGATGCACATCTGGAGGCAAAATGTAATCTGTGGACTATCAGAGTGTTGATGAAACACAGAAATTGCATCGGGATTGAATACAACAGTCACCATGCGCACTTTCTTCCACGGGAGTAATGTCTCAAACAGTCTATGCTTTGATCGTTTCCTCGAAGACCAGTAGTAGTTTCCGATGCACATCTGGAGGCATTCTGTAATCTGTGGACCTTCAAAGTGTTGATGAAACACAGAAATTGCATCGTTATTGAATACAACAGTCACCATGCGCACTTTCCTCCATGGGAGTAATGTCTCAAACAGTCTATGCTTTGATCGTTCCCAGGACGACCAGTAATGGTTTCCGATGGACATCTGGAGGCATTCTGTAATCTGTGGACCTTCAAAGTGTTGATGAAACATAGAAATTGCATCGGGATTGTATAAAACAGTCACCATGACCACTTTCCTCCATGGGAGTAATTCTCAAACAGTCTACGCCTTGATCGTTCCCTGGAAGACCAGTAGTGGTTTCCGATAAACATCTGGAGGCATTCTGTAATCTGTGGACTATCTGAGTGTTGACGAAACACAGAAATTCCTTTGGGATTGAATACAACAGTCACCATGCGCACTTTCCCCCATGGGAGTAATGTCTCAAACATTCCACGCTTTGATCGTTCCCTGTTAGACCAGTAGTAGTTTCCGATGCACATCTGGAGGCATTCTGTAATCTGTGGACTATCAGAGTATTAATGAAACACAAAAATTGCATCGGGATTGAATACAACAGTCACCATGCGCACTTTCCTCCATGGGAGTAATGTCTCAAACTGTTTACGCTTCGATCGTTCCCTGGAAGTCCAGTAGTAGTTTCCGACGCACATCTGGAGGCATTCTGTAATTTGTGGACTATCAGAGTGTTGATGAAACACAGAAATTGCATCGTGATTGAATACAACAGTAACCATGCGCATTTTCCTCCATGGGAGTAATGCCTCAAACAGTCTATGCTTTGATCGTTCCCTGGAAGACCAGTAGTAGTTTCCGATGCACATCTGGAGGCAAAATGTAATCTGTGGACCTTCAAAGTGTTGATCAAACACAGAAATTGCATCGTGATTGAATACAACAGTCACCAAGCGCACTTTCCTCCATTGGAGTAATGTCTCAAACATTCCACGCTTCGATCGTTCCCTGTTAGACCAAAAGTAGTTTCCGATGCACATCCGGAGGCATTCTGTAGTCTGTGGACTATCAGAGTGTTGATGAAACACAGAAATTGCTTCGGGATTGAATACAACAGTCACCATGCGCACATTCCTCCATGGGAGTAATGTCTCAAACGGTCTACGCTTTGATCGTTCCCTGGAAGACCAGTAGTAGTTTCCGATGCACATCTGGAGGCATTCTGTAATCTGTGGTCTATCAGAGTGATGATGAAACACAGAAATTACATCGGGATTGAATACAACAATCACCATGCGCACTTTCCTACTTAGGAGTAATGTCTCAAACAGTCTACGCTTTGATCGTTGCCTGGAAGACCAGTAGTAGTTTCCAATGCACATCTGGAGGCATTCTGTAATCTGTGGACTATCAGAGTGTTGATGCAACAAAGAAATTGCATCGGGATTGAATACAACAGTCACCATGCGCACATTCCTCCATGGGAGTAATGTCTCAAACGGTCTACGCTTTGATCGTTCCCAGGACGACCAGTAATGGTTTCCGATGCACATCTGGAGGCATTCTGTAATCTGTGGACCTTCAAAGTGTTGATGAAACATAGAAATTGCATCGGGATTGAAAATAACAGTCACCATGACCACTTTCCTCCATGGGAGTAATTCTCAAACAGTCTACGCCTTGATCGTTCCCTGGAAGACCAGTAGTGGTTTCCGATAAACATCTGGAATCATTCTGTAATCTGTGGACTATCTGAGTGTTGACGAAACACAGAAATTGCATCGGGATTGAATACAACAGTCACCATGCGCACATTCCTCCATGGGAGTAATGTCTCAAACGGTCTACGCTTTGATCGTTCCCTGGAAGACCAGTAGTAGTTTCCGATGCACATCCGGAGGCATTCTGTAATCTGTGGACTATCAGAGTGTTGATGAAACACAGAAATTGCTTCGGGATTGAATACAACAGTCACCATGCGCACTTTACTCCATGGGAGTGATGTCTCAATCAGAGTACGCTTTGATCGTTCCCTGGAAGACCAGTAGTAGTTTCAGATGCACATCTGGAGGCATTCTGTATTCTGTGGACTAACTGAGTGTTGATGAAACACAGAAATTGCATCGGGATTGAATACAACAGTCCCCATGCGCACTTTCTTCCACGGGAGTAATGTCTCAAACAGTCTATGCTTTGATCGTTTCCTCGAAGACCAGTAGTAGTTTCCGATGCACATCTGGAGGCATTCTGTAATCTGTGGACCTTCAAAGTGTTGATGAAACACAGAAATTGCATCGTTATTGAATACAACAGTCACCATGCGCACTTTCCTCCATGGGAGTAATGTCTCAAACAGTCTATGATTTGATCGTTCCCAAGACGACCAGTAATGGTTTCCGATGCACATCTGGAGGCATTCTGTAATCTGTGGACTATCTGAGTGTTGACGAAACACAGAAATTCCTTTGGGATTGAATACAACAGTCACCATGCGCACTTTCAACCATGGGAGTAATGTCTCAACATTCCACGCTTTGATCGTTCCCTGTTAGACCAGTAGTAGTTTCCGATGTACATCTGGAGGCATTCTGTAATCTGTGGACTATCAGAGTATTAATGAAACACAGAAATTGCATCGGGATTGAATACAACAGTCACCATGCGCACTTTCCTCCATGGGAGTAATGTCTCAAACTGTTTACGCTTCGATCGTTCCCTGGAAGTCCAGTAGTAGTTTCCGATGCACATCTGGAGGCATTCTGTAATTTGTGGACTATCAGAGTGTTGATGAAACACAGAAATTGCATCGTGATTGAATACAACAGTAACCATGCGCATTTTCCTCCATGGGAGTAATGCCTCAAAGAGTCTATGCTTTGATCGTTCCCTGGAAGACCAGTAGTAGTTTCCGATGCACATCTGGAGGCAAAATGTAATCTGTGGACTATCAGAGTGTTGATGAAACACAGAAATTGCATCGGGATTGAATACAAGAGTCACCATGCGTATTTTCCCCCACGGGAGTAATGTCTCAAACAGTCTATGCTTTGATCGATTCCACGAAGACCAGTAGTCGTTTCCGATGCACATCCTGAGGCATTCTGTAATCTGTGGACCTTCAAAGTGTTGATCAAACACAGAAATTGCATCGTGATTGAATACAACAGTCACCAAGCGCACTTTCCTCCATTGGAGTAATGTCTCAAACATTCCACGCTTCGATCGTTTCCTGTTAGACCAAAAGTAGTTTCCGATGCACATCCGGAGGCATTCTGTAATCTGTGGACTATCAGAGTGTTGATGAAACACAGATATTGCTTCGGGATTGAATACAACAGTCACCATGCGCACTTTACTCCATGGGAGTGATGTCTCAATCAGAGTACGCTTTGATCGTTCCCTGGAAGACCAGTAGTAGTTTCAGATGCACATCAGGAGGCATTCTGTGATCTGTGGACTATCAGAGTGTTGATGCAACAAAGAAATTGCATCGGGATTGAATACAACAGTCACCATGCGCACATTCCTCCATGGGAGTAATGTCTCAAACGGTCTACGCTTTGATCGTTCCCTGGAAGACCAGTAGTAGTTTCCGATGCACATCTGGAGGCATTCTGTAATCTGTGGTCTATCAGAGTGATGATGAAACACAGAAATTACACCGGGATTGAATACAACAATCACCATGCGCACTTTCCTACTTAGGAGTAATGTCTCAAACAGTCTACGCTTTGATCGTTCCCTGGAAGACCAGTAGTAGATTCGGATGCACATCTGGAGGCATTCCGTAATCTGTGGACCTTCAAAGTGTTGATGAAACGCAGAAATTGCATCGGGATTGAATACAACAGGCACCATGCGTACATTTCTACATTGGAGTAATGTCTCAAACTGTCATCGCATTGATCGTTCCCTCAAGACCAGTAGTAGTTTCCGATGCACATCTGGAGGCCTTCTGTAATCTGTGGACTATCCGAGTGCTAATGAAACACAGAAATTGCATCGGGATTGAATACAACAGTCACCATGCGCTCTTTCCTCCATGGGAGTAATGTCTCAAACAGTCTACGCTTTGATCGTTCCCTGGAAGACCAGTAGTAGCTTCCGATGCACATCTGGAGGCATTCTGTAATCTGTTGACTATCAGAGTGTTGTTAAAACACAGAAATTGCATCGGGATTGAATACAACAGTCACCATGCGCACTTTCCTGAATGGGAGTAATGTCTCAAACAGTCTACGCTTTGATCTTTTCCTGCAAGACCAGTAGAAGATTCCGATCCACATCTGGAGGCATTCTCTGATCTGTGGACCTTCAAAGTGTTGATGAAACACAGAAATTGCATCGGGATTTAATACGACAGTCACCATGCGCACTTTCCTCCATTGGAGTAATGTCTCAAACAGTCTACGCCTTGATCGTTCCCTGGAAGGCCAGTAGTTGTTTCCGATGCACATCTGGTGGCATTCTGTAAGCTATGGACTATCAGAGTAGTGTTGAAACACAGAAATAGCATCGGGATTGAATACAACAGTAACCGTGCGCACTTTTCTCCACGGGAGTAATACCTCAAACAGTCTACTCTTTGATCGTTCCCTGGAAAACCAGTAGTAGTTTCCGATGCACATCTCGAGGCATTCTGTAATCTGTGGACCATCAAAGTGATGATGAAACACAGAAATTGCATCGGGATTGAATACAACAGTAACCATCTGCACTTTCCTCCATAAGAGTAACGTCTCAAACTGTCATCGATTTGATCGTTCCCTGAAGACCGGTAGTAGTTTCCAATGCACATCTGGAGGCATTCTCTAATTTGTGGTCTATCCGGGTGCTGATGAAGCACAGAAATTGCATCGGGATTGAATACAACAGTCAACATGCGCACTTTCCTTCACTGGAGTAATGTCTCAAACAGTCTACGCTTTGATCGTTCCCTGTAAGACCAGTAGTAGTTTCCGATGCACATCTGGTGTCATTCTGTAGTTTGTGGACTATCAGAGTGTTAATGAAACACAGATATTGCATCGGGATTGAATACAACAGACACCATTCGCATTTTCCTCCATGGGAGTAATGTCTCAAACAGTCTACGCTTTGATCTTTCCCTGGAAGACCAGTAGTAGTTTCCGATGCACATCTGGAGGCATTCTGTAATCTGTGGAGTAACTGAGTGTTGATGAAACACAGAAATTGCATCGGGATTGAATACAACAGTCACCATGCGCACTTTCTTCCACGGGAGTAATGTCTCAAACAGTCTACGCTTTGATCGTTCCCTGTAAGACCAGTAGTAGTTTCCGATGCACATCTGGTGGCATTCTGTAATTTGTGGACTATCAGAGTGTTGATGAAACACAGAAATTGCATCGGGATTGAATACAACAGTCACCATTCGCATTTTCCTCCATGGGAGTAATGTCTCTAACAGTCTACGCTTTGATCGTTCCCTGGAAGACCAGTAGTAGTTTCCGATGCACATCTGGAGGCATTCTGTAATCTGTGGACTAACTGAGTGTTGATGAAACACAGAAATTGCATCGGGATTGAATACAACAGTCACCATGCGCACTTTCTTCTACGGGAGTAATGTCTCAAACAGTCTATGCTTTGATCGCTTCCTCGAAGACCAGTAGTAGTTTCCGAAGCACATCTGGAGGCAAACTGTAATCTGTGGACTATCAGAGTGTTGATGAAACACAGAAATTGCATCGGGATTGAATACAACAGTCACCATGCGCATTTTCCCCCACGGGAGTAATATCTCAAACAGTCTATGCTTTGATCGATTCCACGAAGACCAGTAGTAGTTTCCGATGCATATCGGGAGGCATTCTGTAATCTGTGGACCTTCAAAGTGTTGATCAAACACAGAAATTGCATCGTGATTGAATACAACAGTCACCAAGCGAACTTTCCTCCATTGGAGTAATGTCTCAAACATTCCACGCTTCGAACGTTCCCTGTTAGACCAAAAGTAGTTAACGATGCACATCTGGAGGCATTCTGTAATCTGTGGACTATCAGAGTGTTGATGAAACACAGAAATTGCTTCGGGATTGAATACAACAGTCACCAAGCGCACTTTCCTCCATTGGAGTAATGTCTCAAACAGTCTACGCTTTGATCGTGCCCAGGAAGACCACTAGTGGTTTCCGATGCACATCTGGAGGCATTCTGCAATCTGTGGACTATCAGAGTATTAATGAAACACAGAAATCCCATCGGGATTGATTACAACAGTCACCATGCGCACTTTACTCCATGGGAGTAATGTCTCAAGCAGAGTACGCTTTGATCGTTCCCTGGAAGACCAGTAGTAGTGTCCGATGCACATCTGGAGGCATTCTGTAATCTGTGGACCTTCAAAGTGTTGATGAAACACAGAAATTGCATCGTTATTGAATACAACAGTCACCATGCGCACTTTCCTCCATGGGAGTAATGTCTCAAATAGTCTATGCTTTGATCGTTCCCAGGACGACCAGTAATGGTTTCCGATGCACATCTGGAGGCATTCTGTAATCTGTGGACCTTCAAAGTGTTGATGAAACATAGAAATTGCATCGGGATTGAATATAACAGTCACCATGACCACTTTCCTCCATGGGAGTAATTCTCAAACAGTCTACGCCTTGATCGTTCCCTGGAAGACCAGTAGTGGTTTCCGATAAACATCGGGAGGCATTCTGTAATCTGTGGACTATCTGAGTGTTGACGAAACACAGAAATTCCTTTGGGATTGAATACAACAGTCACCATGCGCACTTTCCCCCATGGGAGTAATGTCTCAAACATTCCACGCTTTGATCGTTCCCTGTTAGACCAGTAGTAGTTTCCGATGCACAACTGGAGGCATTCTGTAATCTGTGGACTATCAGAGTGTTGATGAAACACAGATATTGCTTCGGGATTGAATACAACAGTCACCATGCGCACTTTCCTCCATGGGAGTAATGTCTCAAACAGTCTACGCTTTGATCGGTCCCTGGAAGACCACTAGTGGTTTGCGATGCACATCTGGAGGCATTCTGTAATCTGTGGACTATCAGAGTATTAATGAAACACAGAAATTGCATCGGGATTGAATACAACAGTCACCATGCGCACTTTCCTCCATGGGAGTAATGTCTCAAACTGTTTACGCTTCGATCGTTCCCTGGAAGTCCAGTAGTAGTTTCCGATGCACATCTGGAGGCATTCTGTAATCTGTGGACTATCAGAGTGTTGATGAAACACAGAAACTGCATCGGGATTGAATACAACAGTCACCATGCGCACTTTCCTACATTGGAGTAATGTCTCAAACAGTCTACGCTTTGTTCGTTCCCTTGAAGACCATTAGTAGTTTCCGATGCACATCTGGAAGCATTCTGTAATCTGTGGACTATCCGAGTGCTAATGAAACGCAGAAATTGCATCGGGATTGAATACAACAGTCACCATGACCACTTTCCTCCATGGGAGTAATGTCTCAAACAGTCTACGCTTTGATCGTTCCCTGGAAGACCAGTAGTAGTTTCCAATGCACATCTGGTGGCATTCTGTAATCGGTGGACTATCAGAATGTTGTTGAAACACAGAAATTGCATCGGGATGTAATACAACAGTCACCATCCACACTTTCCTGCATGAGAGTAATGTCTCAAACAGTCTAGGCTTTGATCGTTCCCTGGAAGACCAGTAGTAGTTTCGATTCACATATGGAGGCATTCTGTAATCTGTGGACTTTCAAAGTGTTGATAAAACACAGAAACTGCATCGGGATTGAATACAACAGTCACCATGCGCACTTTAATCCGTGAAAGTAATGTCTCAACAGTCTACGCTTTGATCGTTCAATGGAAGACCAGTAGTAGTTTCCGATGCACATCTGGAGGCATTCTGTTATCTGTTTACTATCAGAGTGTTGTTGAAACACAGAAATTGCCTCGGGATTGAATACAACAGTCACTATGCGGACTTTCCTCCATGGGAGTAATGTCTCAAACAGTCTACGCTTTGATCGTTCCTTTAAGACCAGTAGTAGTTTCCGATGCACATCTGGAGGCATTCTGTAATCTGTGGACTATCAGAGTGTTGATGAAACACAGAAATTGCATCGGGATTGAATACAACAGTCACCATGCGCACTTTCCTACATAGGAGTAATGTCTCAAACAGTCTACGCTTTGTTCGTTCCCTGTAAGACCATTAGTAGCTTCCGATGCACATCTGGAAGCATACTGTAATCTGTGGACTATCAGAGTATTGATGAAACACCGAAATTGCATCGGAATTGAATTCAACAGTCATAATGCGCACTTTCCTCCATGGGAGTAAAGTCTGAAACAGTTTACGCTTTGATCTCTCCCTGGAAGACCAGTTGTAGAATCCGATGCACATCTGGTTGCATTCTGTAATCTGTGGACTATCAGAGTGTTGATGAACCCAGAAATTGCTCCGGGATTGAATACAACAGTCACCATGCGGACTTTCCTCCATGGGAGTAATGTCTCAAAGAGTCTACGCTTTGATCGTTCGCTGGAAGACCAGTAGAAGATTCCGATCCACATCTGGAGGCATTCTCTAATCTGTGGACCTTCAAAGTGTTGATGAAACACAGAAATTGCATCGGGATTTAATACGACAGTCACCATGCGTACATTTCTACATTGGAGTAATGTCTCAAACTGTCATCGCATTGATCGTTCCCTCAAGACCAGTAGTAGTTTCCGATGCACATCTGGAGGCCTTCTGTAATCTGTGGACTATCCGAGTGCTAATGAAACACAGAAATTGCATCGGGATTGAATACAACAGTCACCATGCGCACTTCCCTTCATTGTAGTAATGTCGCAAACAGTCTACGCTTTGTTCGTTCCCTGGAAGACCATTAGTAGTTTCCGATGCACATCTGGAAGCATTCTGTAATCTGTGGACTATCCGAGTGCTAATGAAACACAGAAATTGCATCGGCATTGAATACAACAGTCACCATGACCTCTTTCGTCCATGGGAGTAATGTCTCAAACAGTCTACGCTTTGATCGTTCCCTGGAAGGCCAGTAGTAGTTTCGATTCACATATGGAGGCATTCTGTAATCTGTGGACCTTCAAAGTGTTGATGAAACACAGAAATTGCATCGGGATTGAATACAACAGTCACCATGCGCACTTTCCTCCGTGAAAGTAATGTCTCAACAGTCTACGCTTTGATCGTTCCCTGGAAGACCAGTAGTAGCTTCCGATGCACATCTGGAGGCATTCTGTTATCTGTTTACTATCAGAGTGTGGTTGAAACACAGAAATTGCCTAGGGATTGAATACAACAGTCATTATGCGGACTGTCCACCATGGGAGTAATGTCTCAAACAGTCTACGCTTTGATCGTTCCTGGAAGACCAGTAGTAGTTTCCGATGCACATCTGGAGGCATTCTGTAATCTGTGGACTATCAGAGTGTTGATGAAACACAGAAATTGCATCGGGATTGAATACAACAGTCACCATGCGCACTTTCCTACATAGGAGTGATGTCTCAAACAGTCTACGCTTTGTTCGTTCCCTGGAAGACCATTAGTAGCTTCCGATGCACATCTGGAAGCATACTGTAATCTGTGGACTATCAGAGTATTGATGAAACACCGAAATTGCATCGGAATTGAATTCAACAGTCAAAACGCGCACTTTCCTCCATGGGAGTAATGTCTGAAACAGTTTACGCTTTGATCTCTCCCTGGAAGACCAGTTGTAGAATCCGATGCACATCTGGTTGCATTCTGTAATCTGTGGACTATCAGAGTGTTGATGAACTCAGAAATTGCTCCGGGATTGAATACAACAGTCACCATGCGGACTTTCCTCCATGGGAGTAACGCCTCAAACTGTCTACGCTTTGATCGTTCCCTGTAAGACCAGTAGTAGTTTCCGATGCACATCTGGAGGCATTCTGTAATCAGTGGACTATCAGAGTGTTGTTGAAACACTTTATTTGCAACGGGATTGAATACAACAGTCACCATGCGCACTTTCCTCCATGGGAGTAATGTCTCAAACAGTCTACGCTTTGATCTTTCCCTGCAAGACCAGTAGAAGATTCCGATCCACATCTGGAGGCATTCTCTAATCTGTGGACCTTCAAAGTGTTGATGAAACACAGAAATTGCATCGGGATTGAATACAACAGACACCATTTGCATTTTCCTCCATGGGAGTAATGTCTCAAACAGTCTACGATTTGATCGTTCCCTGGAAGACCAGTAGTAGTTTCCGATGCACATCTGGAGGCTTTCCGTCATCTGTGGACTATCAGAGTGTTGATGAAACACAGAAATTGCATCGGGATTGAATACAACATTCACCATGCGCACTTTCCTTCACTGGAGTAATGGCTCAAACAGTCTACGCTTTGATCGTTCCCTGTAAGACCAGTAGTAGTTTCCGATGCACATCTGGTGGCATTCTGTAATTTGTGGACTATCAGAGTGTTAATGAAACACAGGAATTGCATCGGGATTGAATACAACAGACACCATTCGCATTTTCCTCCATGGGAGTAATGTCTCAAACAGTCTACGCTTTGATCGTTCCCTGGAAGACCAGTAGTTGTTTCCGATGCACATCTGGAGGCATTCTGTAATCTGTGGACTAACTGAGTGTTGATGAAACACAGAAATTGCATCGGGATTGAATACAACAGTCACCATGCGCACTTTCCTCCACGGGAGTAATGTCTCAAACAGTCTGCGATTTGATCGTTCCCTGGAAGACCAGTAGTTATTTCCGATGCACATCTGGTATCATTCTGTTATCTGTGCACTATCAGAGTGTTGATGAAACACAGAAATTGCATCGTGATTGAATACAACAGTCACCATGCGCACTTTCCTTCACTGGAGTAATGTCTCAAACAGTCTACGCTTTGATCGTTCCCTGTAAGACCAATAGTAGTTTCCGATGCACATCTGGTGGCATTCTGTAATTTGTGGACTATCAGAGTGTTGATGAAGCACAGAAATTGCATCGGGATTGAATTTAACAGTCACCATTCGCATTTTCCTCCATGGGAGTAATGTCTCAAACAGTCTACGCTTTGATCGTTCCCTGGAAGACCAGTAGAAGTTTCCGATGCACATCTGGAGGCATTCTGTAATCTGTGGACTAACTGAGTGTTGATGAAACACAGAAATTGCATCGGGATTGAATACAACAGTCACCATGTGCACTTTCCTCCACGGGAGTAATGTCTCAAACAGTCTGCGATTTGATCGTTCCCTGGAAGACCAGTAGTTATTTCCGATGCACATCTGGTATCATTCTGTTATCTGTGCACTATCAGAGTGTTGATGAAACACAGAAATTGCATCGTGATTGAATACAACAGTGACCATGCGCATTTTCCTCCATGGGAGTAATGCCTCAAACAGTCTATGCTTTGATCGTTTTCTGGAAGACCAGTAGTAGATTCCGATGCACATCTGGAGGCAAACTGTAATCTGTGGACTATCAGAGTGTTGATGAAACACAGAAATTGCATCGGGATTGAATACAACAGTCACCATGCGCATTTTCCCCCACGGGAGTAATGTCTCAAACAGTCTATGCTTTGATCGTTTCCACGAAGACCCGTAGTAGTTTCCGATGCATATCGGGAGGCATTCTGTAAGCTGTGGACCTTCAAAGTGTTGATCAAACACAGAAATAGCATCGTGATTGAATACAACAGTCACCAAGCGCACTTTCCTCCATTGGAGTAATGTCTCAAACATTCCACGCTTCGATCGTTCCCTGTTAGACCAAAAGTAGTTAACGATGCACATCTGGAGGCATTCTGTAATCTGTGGACCATCAGAGTGTTGATGAAACACAGAAATTGCTTCGGGATTGAATACAACAGTCACCAAGCGCACTTCCCTCCATTGGAGTAATGTCTCACACAGTCTACGCTTTGATCGTGCCCTGGAAGACCAGTAGTGGTTTCCGATGCACATCTGGAGGCATTCTGCAATCAGTGGACTATCAGAGTATTAATGAAACACAGAAATCCCATCGGGATTGATTACAACAGTCACCATGCGCACTTTACTCCATGGGAGTAATGTCTCAAACTGAGTACGCTTTGATCGTTCCCTGGAAGACCAGTAGTAGTTTCAGATGCACATCTGGAGGCATTCTGTGATCTGTGGACTATCAGAGTGTTTATGCAACAAAGAAATTGCATCGGGATTGAATACAACAGTCACCATGCGCACATTCCTGCATGGGAGTAATGTCTCAAACGGTCTACGCTTTGATCGTTCCCTGGAAGACCAGTAGTAGTTTCCGATGCACATCTGGAGGCATTCTGTAATCTGTGGACTATCAGAGTGTTGTTGAAACACAGAAATTGCATCGTGATTGAATACAACAGTCACCATCCGCACTTTCCTCCATGGGAGTAATGTCTCAAACGGTCTACGCTTTGATCGTTCCCTGGAAGACCAGTAGTAGTAGCCGATGCACATCTGGATGCATTCTGTAATCTGTGGACCTTCAAAGTGTTGATGAAACACAGAAATTGCATCGTTATTGAATACAACAGTCACCATGCGCATTTTCCTCCATGGGAGTAATGTCTCAAACAGTCTACGCTTTGATCGTTCCCTGGAAGACCAGTAGTAGTTTCGATTCACATATGGAGGCATTCTGTAATCTGTGGACCTTCAAAGTGTTGATGAAACACAGAAATTGCATCGGGATTGAATACAACAGTCACCATGCGCACTTTCCTCCGTGAAAGTAATGTCTCAACAGTCTACGCTTTGATCGTTCTCTGGAAGACCAGTAGTAGCTTCCGATGCACATCTGGAGGTATTCTGTTATCTGTTTACTATCAGAGTGTTGTTGAAACACAGAAATTGCCTCGGGATTGAATACAACAGTCACTATGCGGACTGTCCTCCATGGGAGTAATGTCTCAAACAGTCTACGCTTTGATCGTTCCTGGAAGACCAGTAGTAGTTTCCGATGCACATCTGGAGGCATTCTGTGATCTGTGGACTATCAGAGTGTTGATGAAACACAGAAATTGCATCGGGATTGAATACAACAGTCACCATGCGCACTTTCCTACATAGGAGTGATGTCTCAAACAGTCTACGCTTTGTTCGTTCCCTGGAAGACCATTAGTAGCTTCCGATGCACATCTGGAAGCATACTGTAATCTGTGGACTATCAGAGTATTGATGAAACACCGAAATTGCATCGGAATTGAATTCAACAGTCAAAATGCGCACTTTCCTCCATGGGAGTAATGTCTGAAACAGTTTACGCTTTGATCTCTCCCTGGAAGACCAGTTGTAGAATCCGATGCACATCTGGTTGCATTCTGTAATCTGTGGACTATCAGAGTGTTGATGAACTCAGAAATTGCTCCGGGATTGAATACAACAGTCACCATGCGGACTTTCCTCCATGGGAGTAACGCCTCAAACTGTCTACGCTTTGATCGTTCCCTGTAAGACCAGTAGTAGTTTCCGATGCACATCTGGAGGCATTCTGTAATCAGTGGACTATCAGAGTGTTGATGAAACACAGAAATTGCATCGGGATTGAATACAGCAGTCACCATGCGCACTTTCTTCCACGGGAGTAATGTCTCAAACAGTCTATGCTTTGATCGTTTCCTCGAATACCAGTAGTAGTTTCCGAAGCACATCTGGAGGCATTCTGTAATCTGTGGACCTTCAAAGTGTTGATGAAACACAGAAATTGCATCGTGATTGAATACAACAGTGACCATGCGCATTTTCCTCCATGGGAGTAATGCCTCAAACAGTCTATGCTTTGATCGTTTTCTGGAAGACCAGTAGTAGATTCCGATGCACATCTGGAGGCAAACTGTAATCTGTGGACTATCAGAGTGTTGATGAAACACAGAAATTGCATCGGGATTGAATACAACAGTCACCATGCGCATTTTCCCCCACGGGAGTAATGTCTCAAACAGTCTATGCTTTGATCGTTTCCACGAAGACCCGTAGTAGTTTCCGATGCATATCGGGAGGCATTCTGTAATCTGTGGACATTCAAAGTGTTGATCAAACACAGAAATAGCATCGTGATTGAATACAACAGTCACCAAGCGCACTTTCCTCCATTGGAGTAATGTCTCAAACATTCCACGCTTCGATCGTTCCCTGTTAGACCAAAAGTAGTTAACGATGCACATCTGGAGGCATTCTGTAATCTGTGGACCATCAGAGTGTTGATGAAACACAGAAATTGCTTCGGGATTGAATACAACAGTCACCAAGCGCACTTCCCTCCATTGGAGTAATGTCTCACACAGTCTACGCTTTGATCGTGCCCTGGAAGACCAGTAGTGGTTTCCGATGCACATCTGGAGGCATTCTGCAATCTGTGGACTATCAGAGTATTAATGAAACACAGAAATCCCATCGGGATTGATTACAACAGTCACCATGCGCACTTTACTCCATCGGAGTAATGTCTCAAACTGAGTACGCTTTGATCGTTCCCTGAAGACCAGTAGTAGTTTCAGATGCACATCTGGAGGCATTCTGTGATCTGTGGACTATCAGAGTGTTTATGCAACAAAGAAATTGCATCGGGATTGAATACAACAGTCACCATGCGCACATTCCTCCATGGGAGTAATGTCTCAAACGGTCTACGCTTTGATCGTTCCCTGGAAGACCAGTAGTAGTTTCCGATGCACATCTGGAGGCATTCTGTAATCTGTGGACTATCAGAGTGTTGTTGAAACACAGAAATAACATCGTGATTGAATACAACAGTCACCGTCCGCACTTTCCTCCATGGGAGTAATGTCTCAAACGGTCTACGCTTTGATCGTTCCCTGGAAGACCAGTAGTAGTAGCCGATGCACATCTGGATGCATTCTGTAATCTGTGGACCTTCAAAGTGTTGATGAAACACAGAAATTGCATCGTTATTGAATACAACAGTCACCATGCGCATTTTCCTCCATGGGAGTAATGTCTCAAACAGTCTACGCTTTGATCGTTCCCTGGAAGACCAGTAGTAGTTTCGATTCACATATGGAGGCATTCTGTAATCTGTGGACCTTCAAAGTGTTGATGAAACACAGAAATTGCATCGGGATTGAATACAACAGTCACCATGCGCACTTTCCTCCGTGAAAGTAATGTCTCAACAGTCTACGCTTTGATCGTTCCCTGGAAGACCAGTAGTAGCTTCCGATGCACATCTGGAGGTATTCTGTTATCTGTTTACTATCAGAGTGTTGTTGAAACACAGAAATTGCCTCGGGATTGAATACAACAGTCACTATGCGGACTGTCCTCCATGGGAGTAATGTCTCAAACAGTCTACGCTTTGATCGTTCCTGGAAGACCAGTAGTAGTTTCCGATGCACATCTGGAGGCATTCTGTAATCTGTGGACTATCAGAGTGTTGATGAAACACAGAAATTGCATCGGGATTGAATACAACAGTCACCATGCGCACTTTCCTACATAGGAGTGATGTCTCAAACAGTCTACGCTTTGTTCGTTCCCTGGAAGACCATTAGTAGCTTCCGATGCACATCTGGAAGCATACTGTAATCTGTGGACTATCAGAGTATTGATGAAACACCGAAATTGCATCGGAATTGAATTCAACAGTCAAAATGCGCACTTTCCTCCATGGGAGTAATGTCTGAAACAGTTTACGCTTTGATCTCTCCCTGGAAGACCAGTTGTAGAATCCGATGCACATCTGGTTGCATTCTGTAATCTGTGGACTATCAGAGTGTTGATGAACTCAGAAATTGCTCCGGGATTGAATACAACAGTCACCATGCGGACTTTCCTCCATGGGAGTAACGCCTCAAACTGTCTACGCTTTGATCGTTCCCTGTAAGACCAGTAGTAGTTTCCGATGCACATCTGGAGGCATTCTGTAATCAGTGGACTATCAGAGTGTTGTTGAAACACTTTATTTGCAACGGGATTGAATACAACAGTCACCATGCGCACTTTCCTCCATGGGAGTAATGTCTCAAACAGTCTACGCTTTGATCTTTCCCTGCAAGACCAGTAGAAGATTCCGATCCACATCTGGAGGCATTCTCTAATCTGTGGACCTTCAAAGTGTTGATGAAACACAGAAATTGCATCGGGATTTAATACGACAGTCACCATGCGCACTTTCCTCCATTGGAGTAATGTCTCAAACAGTCTATGCCTTGATCGTTCCCTGGAAGACCAGTAGTTGTTTCCAATGCACATCTGGTGGCATTCTGTAAGCTATGGACTATCAGAGTAGTGTTGAAACACAGAAATTGCTCGGGATTGAATACAACAGTAACCATGCGCACTTTCCTCCACGGGAGTAATATCTCAAACAGTCTACTCTTTGATCGTTCCCTGGAAAACCAGTAGTAGTTTCCGATGCACATCTCGAGGCATTCTGTAATCGGTGGACCACCAAAGTGATGATGAAACACAGAAATTGCATCGGGATTGAATACAACAGTAACCATGCGCACTTTCCTCCATAAGAGTAACGTCTCAAACTGTCATCGATTTGATCGTTCCCTGAAGACCGGTAGTAGTTTCCAATGCACATCTGGAGGCATTCTGTAATTTGTGGTCTATCCGGATGTTGATGAAGCACAGAAATTGCATCGGGATTGAATACAACAGTCACCATGCGCACTTTCCTTCACTAAAGTAATGTCTCAAGCAGTCTACGCTTTGATCGTTCCCTGTAAGACCAGTAGTAGTTTCCGATGCACATCTGGTGGCATTCTGTAATTTGTGGACTATCAGAATGTTGATGAAACACAGAAATTGCATCGGGATTGAGTACAACAGTCACCATTCGCATTTTCCTCCATTGGAGTAATGTCTCAAACAGTCTACGCTTTGATCGTTCCCTGGAAGACCAGTAGCAGTTTCCGATGCACATCTGGAGGCATTCTGTAATCTGTGGACTAACTGAGTGTTGATGAAACACAGAAATTGCATCGGGATTGAATACAACAGTCACCATGCGCACTTTCCTCCACGGGAGTAATGTCTCAAACAGTCTGCGATTTGATCGTTCCCTGGAAGACCAGTAGTTATTTCCGATGCACATCTGGTATCATTCTGTTATCTGTGCACTATCAGAGTGTTGATGAAACACAGAAATTGCATCGGGATTGAATACAACAGTCACCATGCGCACTTTCCTGAATGGGAGTAATGTCTCAAACAGTCTACGCTTTGATCTTTTCCTGCAAGACCAGTAGAAGATTCCGATCCACATCTGGAGGCATTCTCTGATCTGTGGACCTTCAAAGTGTTGATGAAACACAGAAATTGCATCGGGATTTAATACGACAGTCACCATGCGCACTTTCCTCCATTGGAGTAATGTCTCAAACAGTCTACGCCTTGATCGTTCCCTGGAAGACCAGTAGTTGTTTCCGATGCACATCTGGTGGCATTCTGTAAGCTATGGACTATCAGAGTAGTGTTGAAACACAGAAATTGCATCGGGATTGAATACAACAGTAACCATGCGCACTTTTCTCCACGGGAGTAATATCTCAAACAGTCTACTCTTTGATCGTTCCCTGGAAAACCAGTAGTAGTTTCCGATGCACATCTCGAGGCATTCTGTAATCTGTGGACCATCAAAGTGATGATGAAACACAGAAATTGCATGGGGATTGAATACAACAGTAACCATCTGCACTTTCCTCCATAAGAGTAACGTCTCAAACTGTCATCGATTTGATCGTTCCCTGAAGACCGGTAGTAGTTTCCAATGCACATCTGGAGGCATTCTGTAATTTGTGGTCTATCCGGGTGTTGATGAAGCACAGAAATTGCATCGGGATTGAATACAACAGTCAACATGCGCACTTTCCTTCACTGGAGTAATGTCTCAAACAGTCTACGCTTTGATCGTTCCCTGTAAGACCAGTAGTAGTTTCCGATGCACATCTGGTGTCATTCTGTAGTTTGTGGACTATCAGAGTGTTAATGAAACACAGATATTGCATCGGGATTGAATACAACAGACACCATTCGCATTTTCCTCCATGGGAGTAATGTCTCAAACAGTCTACGCTTTGATCTTTCCCTGGAAGACCAGTAGTAGTTTCCGATGCACATCTGGAGGCATTCTGTAATCTGTGGAGTAACTGAGTGTTGATGAAACACAGAAATTGCATCGGGATTGAATACAACAGTCACCATGCGCACTTTCTTCCACGGGAGTAATGTCTCAAACAGTCTACGCTTTGATCGTTCCCTGTAAGACCAGTAGTAGTTTCCGATGCACATCTGGTGGCATTCTGTAATTTGTGGACTATCAGAGTGTTGATGAAACACAGAAATTGCATCGGGATTGAATACAACAGTCACCATTCGCATTTTCCTCCATGGGAGTAATGTCTCAAACAGTCTACGCTTTGATCGTTCCCTGGAAGACCAGTAGCAGTTTCCGATGCACATCTGGAGGCATTCTGTAATCTGTGGACTAACTGAGTGTTGATGAAACACAGAAATTGCATCGGGATTGAATACAACAGTCACCATGCGCACTTTCCTCCACGGGAGTAATGTCTCAAACAGTCTGCGATTTGATCGTTCCCTGGAAGACCAGTAGTTATTTCCGATGCACATCTGGTATCATTCTGTTATCTGTGCACTATCAGAGTGTTGATGAAACACAGAAATTGCATCGGGATTGAATACAACAGTCACCATGCGCACTTTCCTGAATGGGAGTAATGTCTCAAACAGTCTACGCTTTGATCTTTTCCTGCAAGACCAGTAGAAGATTCCGATCCACATCTGGAGGCATTCTCTGATCTGTGGACCTTCAAAGTGTTGATGAAACACAGAAATTGCATCGGGATTTAATACGACAGTCACCATGCGCACTTTCCTCCATTGGAGTAATGTCTCAAACAGTCTACGCCTTGATCGTTCCCTGGAAGACCAGTAGTTGTTTCCGATGCACATCTGGTGGCATTCTGTAAGCTATGGACTATCAGAGTAGTGTTGAAACACAGAAATTGCATCGGGATTGAATACAACAGTAACCATGCGCACTTTTCTCCACGGGAGTAATATCTCAAACAGTCTACTCTTTGATCGTTCCCTGGAAAACCAGTAGTAGTTTCCGATGCACATCTCGAGGCATTCTGTAATCTGTGGACCATCAAAGTGATGATGAAACACAGAAATTGCATGGGGATTGAATACAACAGTAACCATCTGCACTTTCCTCCATAAGAGTAACGTCTCAAACTGTCATCGATTTGATCGTTCCCTGAAGACCGGTAGTAGTTTCCAATGCACATCTAGAGGCATTCTGTAATTTGTGGTCTATCCGGGTGTTGATGAAGCACAGAAATTGCATCGGGATTGAATACAACAGTCAACATGCGCACTTTCCTTCACTGGAGTAATGTCTCAAACAGTCTACGCTTTGATCGTTCCCTGTAAGACCAGTAGTAGTTTCCGATGCACATCTGGTGTCATTCTGTAGTTTGTGGACTATCAGAGTGTTAATGAAACACAGATATTGCATCGGGATTGAATACAACAGACACCATTCGCATTTTCCTCCATGGGAGTAATGTCTCAAACAGTCTACGCTTTGATCTTTCCCTGGAAGACCAGTAGTAGTTTCCGATGCACATCTGGAGGCATTCTGTAATCTGTGGAGTAACTGAGTGTTGATGAAACACAGAAATTGCATCGGGATTGAATACAACAGTCACCATGCGCACTTTCTTCCACGGGAGTAATGTCTCAAACAGTCTACGCTTTGATCGTTCCCTGTAAGACCAGTAGTAGTTTCCGATGCACATCTGGTGGCATTCTGTAATTTGTGGACTATCAGAGTGTTGTTGAAACACAGAAATTGCCTCGGGATTGAATACAACAGTCACTATGCGGACTGTCCTCCATGGGAGTAATGTCTCAAACAGTCTACGCTTTGATCGTTCCTGGAAGACCAGTAGTAGTTTCCGATGCACATCTGGAGGCATTCTGTAATCTGTGGACTATCAGAGTGTTGATGAAACACAGAAATTGCATCGGGATTGAATACAACAGTCACCATGCGCACTTTCCTACATAGGAGTGATGTCTCAAACAGTCTACGCTTTGTTCGTTCCCTGGAAGACCATTAGTAGCTTCCGATGCACATCTGGAAGCATACTGTAATCTGTGGACTATCAGAGTATTGATGAAACACCGAAATTGCATCGGAATTGAATTCAACAGTCAAAATGCGCACTTTCCTCCATGGGAGTAATGTCTGAAACAGTTTACGCTTTGATCTCTCCCTGGAAGACCAGTTGTGGAATCCGATGCACATCTGGTTGCATTCTGTAATCTGTGGACTATCAGAGTGTTGATGAACTCAGAAATTGCTCCGGGATTGAATACAACAGTCACCATGCGGACTTTCCTCCATGGGAGTAACGCCTCAAACTGTCTACGCTTTGATCGTTCCCTGTAAGACCAGTAGTAGTTTCCGATGCACATCTGGAGGCATTCTGTAATCAGTGGACTATCAGAGTGTTGTTGAAACACTTTATTTGCAACGGGATTGAATACAACAGTCACCATGCGCACTTTCCTCCATGGGAGTAATGTCTCAAACAGTCTACGCTTTGATCTTTCCCTGCAAGACCAGTAGAAGATTCCGATCCACATCTGGAGGCATTCTCTAATCTGTGGACCTTCAAAGTGTTGATGAAACACAGAAATTGCATCGGGATTTAATACGACAGTCACCATGCGCACTTTCCTCCATTGGAGTAATGTCTCAAACAGTCTATGCCTTGATCGTTCCCTGGAAGACCAGTAGTTGTTTCCAATGCACATCTGGTGGCATTCTGTAAGCTATGGACTATCAGAGTAGTGTTGAAACACAGAAATTGCTCGGGATTGAATACAACAGTAACCATGCGCACTTTCCTCCACGGGAGTAATATCTCAAACAGTCTACTCTTTGATCGTTCTCTGGAAAACCAGTAGTAGTTTCCGATGCACATCTCGAGGCATTCTGTAATCGGTGGACCACCAAAGTGATGATGAAACACAGAAATTGCATCGGGATTGAATACAACAGTAACCATGCGCACTTTCCTCCATAAGAGTAACGTCTCAAACTGTCATCGATTTGATCGTTCCCTGAAGACCGGTAGTAGTTTCCAATGCACATCTGGAGGCATTCTGTAATTTGTGGTCTATCCGGGTGTTGATGAAGCACAGAAATTGCATCGGGATTGAATACAACAGTCACCATGCGCACTTTCCTTCACTGGAGTAATGTCTCAAACAGTCTACGCTTTGATCGTTCCCTGTAAGACCAGTAGTAGTTTCCGATGCACATCTGGTGGCATTCTGTAATTTGTGGACTATCAGAATGTTGATGAAACACAGAAATTGCATCGGGATTGAATACAACAGTCACCATTCGCATTTTCCTCCATTGGAGTAATGTCTCAAACAGTCTACGCTTTGATCGTTCCCTGGAAGACCAGTAGCAGTTTCCGATGCACATCTGGAGGCATTCTGTAATCTGTGGACTAACTGAGTGTTGATGAAACACAGAAATTGCATCGGGATTGAATACAACAGTCACCATGCGCACTTTCCTCCACGGGAGTAATGTCTCAAACAGTCTGCGATTTGATCGTTCCCTGGAAGACCAGTAGTTATTTCCGATGCACATCTGGTATCATTCTGTTATCTGTGCACTATCAGAGTGTTGATGAAACACAGAAATTGCATCGGGATTGAATACAACAGTCACCATGCGCACTTTCCTGAATGGGAGTAATGTCTCAAACAGTCTACGCTTTGATCTTTTCCTGCAAGACCAGTAGAAGATTCCGATCCACATCTGGAGGCATTCTCTGATCTGTGGACCTTCAAAGTGTTGATGAAACACAGAAATTGCATCGGGATTTAATACGACAGTCACCATGCGCACTTTCCTCCATTGGAGTAATGTCTCAAACAGTCTACGCCTTGATCGTTCCCTGGAAGACCAGTAGTTGTTTCCGATGCACATCTTGTGGCATTCTGTAAGCTATGGACTATCAGAGTAGTGTTGAAACACAGAAATTGCATCGGGATTGAATACAACAGTAACCATGCGCACTTTTCTCCACGGGAGTAATATCTCAAACAGTCTACTCTTTGATCGTTCCCTGGAAAACCAGTAGTAGTTTCCGATGCACATCTCGAGGCATTCTGTAATCTGTGGACCATCAAAGTGATGATGAAACACAGAAATTGCATGGGGATTGAATACAACAGTAACCATCTGCACTTTCCTCCATAAGAGTAACGTCTCAAACTGTCATCGATTTGATCGTTCCCTGAAGACCGGTAGTAGTTTCCAATGCACATCTGGAGGCATTCTGTAATTTGTGGTCTATCCGGGTGTTGATGAAGCACAGAAATTGCATCGGGATTGAATACAACAGTCAACATGCGCACTTTCCTTCACTGGAGTAATGTCTCAAACAGTCTACGCTTTGATCGTTCCCTGTAAGACCAGTAGTAGTTTCCGATGCACATCTGGTGTCATTCTGTAGTTTGTGGACTATCAGAGTGTTAATGAAACACAGATATTGCATCGGGATTGAATACAACAGACACCATTCGCATTTTCCTCCATGGGAGTAATGTCTCAAACAGTCTACGCTTTGATCTTTCCCTGGAAGACCAGTAGTAGTTTCCGATGCACATCTGGAGGCATTCTGTAATCTGTGGAGTAACTGAGTGTTGATGAAACACAGAAATTGCATCGGGATTGAATACAACAGTCACCATGCGCACTTTCTTCCACGGGAGTAATGTCTCAAACAGTCTACGCTTTGATCGTTCCCCGTAAGACCAGTAGTAGTTTCCGATGCACATCTGGTGGCATTCTGTAATTTGTGGACTATCAGAGTGTTGATGAAACACAGAAATTGCATCGGGATTGAATACAACAGTCACCATTCGCATTTTCCTCCATGGGAGTAATGTCTCTAACAGTCTACGCTTTGATCGTTCCCTGGAAGACCAGTAGTAGTTTCCGATGCACATCTGGAGGCGTTCTGTAATCTGTGGACTAACTGAGTGTTGATGAAACACAGAAATTGCATCGGGATTGTATACAACAGTCACCATGCGCACTTTCTTCCACGGGAGTAATGTCTCAAACAGTCTATGCTTTGATCGTTTCCTCGAAGACCAGTAGTAGTTTCCGAAGCACATCTGGAGGCAAACTGTAATCTGTGGACTATCAGAGTGTTGATGAAACACAGAAATTGCATCGGGATTGAATACAACAGTCACCATGCGCATTTTCCCCCACGGGAGTAATATCTCAAACAGTCTATGCTTTGATCGTTTCCACGAAGACCAGTAGTAGTTTCCGATGCATATCGGGAGGCATTCTGTAATCTGTGGACCTTCAAAGTGTTGATCAAACACAGAAATTGCATCGTGATTGAATACAACAGTCACCAAGCGAACTTTCCTCCATTGGAGTAATGTCTCAAACATTCCACGCTTCGAACGTTCCCTGTTAGACCAAAAGTAGTTAACGATGCACATCTGGAGGCATTCTGTAATCTGTGGACCTTCAAAGTGTTGATGAAACATAGAAATTGCATGGGGATTGAATATAACAGTCACCATGACCACTTTCCTCCATGGGAGTAATTCTCAAACAGTCTACGCCTTGATCGTTCCCTGGAAGACCAGTAGTGGTTTCCGATAAACATCGGGAGGCATTCTGTAATCTGTGGACTATCTGAGTGTTGACGAAACACAGTAATTCCTTTGGGATTGAATACAACAGTCACCATGCGCACTTTCCCCCATGGGAGTAATGTCTCAAACATTCCACGCTTTGATCGTTCCCTGTTAGACCAGTAGTAGTTTCCGATGCACAACTGGAGGCATTCTGTAATCTGTGGACTATCAGAGTGTTGATGAAACACAGATATTGCTTCGGGATTGAATACAACAGTCACCATGCGCACTTTCCTCCATGGGAGTAATGTCTCAAACAGTCTACGCTTTGATCGGTCCCTGGAAGACCACTAGTGGTTTGCGATGCACATCTGGAGGCATTCTGTAATCTGTGGACTATCAGAGTATTAATGAAACACAGAAATTGCTTCGGGATTGAATACAACAGTCACCATGCGCACTTTCCTCCATGGGAGTAATGTCTCAAACTGTTTACGCTTCGATCGTTCCCTGGAAGTCCAGTAGTAGTTTCCGATGCACATCTGGAGGCATTCTGTAATCTGTGGACTATCAGAGTGTTGATGAAACACAGAAACTGCATCGGGATTGAATACAACAGTCACCATGCGCACTTTCCTACATTGGAGTAATGTCTCAAACAGTCTACGCTTTGTTCGTTCCCTTGAAGACCATTAGTAGTTTCCGATGCACATCTGGAAGCATTCTGTAATCTGTGGACTATCCGAGTGCTAATGAAACGCAGAAATTGCATCGGGATTGAATACAACAGTCACCATGACCACTTTCCTCCATGGGAGTAATGTCTCAAACAGTCTACGCTTTGATCGTTCCCTGGAAGACCAGTAGTAGTTTCCAATGCACATCTGGTGGCATTCTGTAATCTGTGGACTATCAGAATGTTGTTGAAAAACAGAAATTGCATCGGGATGTAATACAACAGTCACCATCCACACTTTCCTGCATGAGAGTAATGTCTCAAACAGTCTAGGCTTTGATCGTTCCCTGGAAGACCAGTAGTAGTTTCGATTCACATATGGAGGCATTCTGTAATCTGTGGACTTTCAAAGTGTTGATGAAACACAGAAACTGCATCGGGATTGAATACAACAGTCACCATGCGCACTTTAATCCGTGGAAGTAATGTCTCAACAGTCTACGCTTTGATCGTTCAATGGAAGACCAGTAGTAGTTTCCGATGCACATCTGGAGGCATTCTGTTATCTGTTTACTATCAGAGTGTTGTTGAAACACAGAAATTGCCTCGGGATTGAATACAACAGTCACTATGCGGACTTTCCTCCATGGGAGTAATGTCTCAAACAGTCTACGCTTTGATCGTTCCTGGAAGACCTGTAGTAGTTTCCGATGCACATCTGGAGGCATTCTGTAATCTGTGGACTATCAGAGTGTTGATGAAACACAGAAATTGCATCGGGATTGAATACAACAGTCACCATGCGCACTTTCCTACATAGGAGTAATGTCTCAAACAGTCTACGCTTTGTTCGTTCCCTGGAAGACCATTAGTAGCTTCCGATGCACATCTGGAAGCATACTGTAATCTGTGGACTATCAGAGTATTGATGAAACACCGAAATTGCATCGGAATTGAATTCAACAGTCATAATGCGCACTTTCCTCCATGGGAGTAATGTCTGAAACAGTTTACGCTTTGATCTCTCCCTGGAAGACCAGTTGTAGAATCCGATGCACATCTGGTTGCATTCTGTAATCTGTGGACTATCAGAGTGTTGATGAACTCAGAAATTGCTCCGGGATTGAATACAACAGTCACCATGCGGACTTTCCTCCATGGGAGTAATGCCTCAAAGAGTCTACGCTTTGATCGTTCCCTGGAAGACCAGTAGAAGATTCCGATCCACATCTGGAGGCATTCTCTAATCTGTGGACCTTCAAAGTGTTGATGAAACACAGAAATTGCATCGGGATTTAATACGACAGTCACCATGCGTACATATCTACATTGGAGTAATGTCTCAAACTGTCATCGCATTGATCGTTCCCTCAAGACCAGTAGTAGTTTCCGATGCACATCTGGAGGCCTTCTGTAATCTGTGGACTATCCGAGTGCTAATGAAACACAGATATTGCATCGGGATTGAATACAACAGTCACCATGCGCACTTTCCTCCATGGGAGTAATGTCTCAAACTGTTTACGCTTTGATCGTTCCCTGGAAGTCCAGTAGTAGTTTCCGATGCACATCTGGAGGCATTCTGTAAACTGTGGACTATGAGAGTGTTGATGAAACACAGAAATTGCATCGGGATTGTATACAACAGTCGCCATGCGCACTTTCCTACATTGTAGTAATGTCGCAAACAGTCTACGCTTTGTTCGTTCCCTGGAAGACCATTAGTAGTTTCCGATGCACATCTGGAAGCATTCTGTAATCTGTGGACTATCCGAGTGCTAATGAAACACAGAAATTGCATCGGCATTGAATACAACAGTCACCATGACCTCTTTCGTCCATGGGAGTAATGTCTCAAACAGTCTACGCTTTGATCGTTCCCTGGAAGACCAGTAGTAGTTTCGATTCGCATATGGAGGCATTCTGTAATCTGTGGACCTTCAAAGTGTTGATGAAACACAGAAATTGCATCGGGATTGAATACAACAGTCACCATGCGCACTTTCCTCCGTGAAAGTAATGTCTCAACAGTCTACGCTTTGATCGTTCCCTGGAAGACCAGTAGTAGCTTCCGATGCACATCTGGAGGCATTCTGTTATCTGTTTACTATCAGAGTGTTGTTGAAACACAGAAATTGCCTCGGGATTGAATACAACAGTCACTATGCGGACTGTCCTCCATGGGAGTAATGTCTCAAACAGTCTACGCTTTGATCGTTCCTGGAAGACCAGTAGTAGTTTCCGATGCACATCTGGAGGCATTCTGTAATCTGTGGACTATCAGAGTGTTGATGAAACACAGAAATTGCATCGGCATTGAATACAACAGTCACCATGCGCACTTTCCTACATAGGAGTGATGTCTCAAACAGTCTACGCTTTGTTCGTTCCCTGGAAGACCATTAGTAGCTTCCGATGCACATCTGGAAGCATACTGTAATCTGTGGACTATCAGAGTATTGATGAAACACCGAAATTGCATCGGAATTGAATTCAACAGTCAAAACGCGCACTTTCCTCCATGGGAGTAATGTCTGAAACAGTTTACGCTTTGATCTCTCCCTGGAAGACCAGTTGTAGAATCCGATGCACATCTGGTTGCATTCTGTAATCTGTGGACTATCAGAGTGTTGATGAACTCAGAAATTGCTCCGGGATTGAATACAACAGTCACCATGCGGACTTTCCTCCATGGGAGTAACGCCTCAAACTGTCTACGCTTTGATCGTTCCCTGTAAGACCAGTAGTGGTTTCCGATGCACATCTGGAGGCATTCTGTAATCAGTGGACTATCAGACTGTTGTTGAAACACTTTATTTGCAACGGGATTGAATACAACAGTCACCATGCGCACTTTCCTCCATGGGAGTAATGTCTCAAACAGTCTACGCTTTGATCTTTCCCTGCAAGACCAGTAGAAGATTCCGATCCACATCTGGAGGCATTCTCTAATCTGTGGACCTTCAAAGTGTTGATGAAACACAGAAATTGCATCGGGATTTAATACGACAGTCACCATGCGCACTTTCCTCCATTGGAGTAATGTCTCAAACAGTCTATGCCTTGATCGTTCCCTGGAAGACCAGTAGTTGTTTCCAATGCACATCTGGTGGCATTCTGTAAGCTATGGACTATCAGATTAGTGTTGAAACACAGAAATTGCTCGGGATTGAATACAACAGTAACCATGCGCACTTTCCTCCACGGGAGTAATATCTCAAACAGTCTACTCTTTGATCGTTCCCTGGAAAACCAGTAGTAGTTTCCGATGCACATCTCGAGGCATTCTGTAATCGGTGGACCATCAAAGTGATGATGAAACACAGAAATTGCATCGGGATTGAATACAACAGTAACCATGCGCACTTTCCTCCATAAGAGTAACGTCTCAAACTGTCATCGATTTGATCGTTCCCTGAAGACCGGTAGTAGTTTCCAATGCACATCTGGAGGCATTCTGTAATTTGTGGTCTATCCGGGTGTTGATAAAGCACAGAAATTGCATCGGGATTGAATACAACAGTCACCATGCGCACTTTCCTTCACTGGAATAATGTCTCAAACAGTCTACGATTTGATCGTTCCCTGTAAGACCAGTAGTAGTTTGCGATGCACATCTGGTGGTATTCTGTAATTTGTGGACTATCAGAGTGTTGATGAAACACAGAAATTGCATCGGGATTGAATACAACAGTCACCATTCGCATTTTCCTCCATGGGAGTAATGTCTCAAACAGTCTACGCTTTGATCGTTCCCTGGAAGACCAGTAGCAGTTTCCGATGCACATCTGGAGGCATTCTGTAATCTGTGGACTAACTGAGTGTTGATGAAACACAGAAATTGCATCGGGATTGAATACAACAGTCACCATGCGCACTTTCCTCCACGGGAGTAATGTCTCAAACAGTCTGCGATTTGATCGTTCCCTGGAAGACCAGTAGTTATTTCCGATGCACATCTGGTATCATTCTGTTATCTGTGCACTATCAGAGTGTTGATGAAACACAGAAATTGCATCGGGATTGAATACAACAGCCACCATGCGCACTTTTTTCCACGGGAGTAATGTCTCAAACAGTCTACGCTTTGATCGTTCCCTGTAAGAGCAGTAGTAGTTTCCGATGCACATCTGGTTGCATTCTGTAATTTGTGGACTATCAGAGTGTTGATGACACACAGAAATTGCATCGGGATTGAATACAACAGACACCATGCGCACTTTCTTCCACGGGAGTAATGTCTCAAACAGTCTACGCTTTGATCGTTCCCTGTAAGACCAGTAGTAGTTTGCGATGCACATCTGGTGGCATTCTGTAATTTGTGGACTATCAGAGTGTTGATGAAACACAGAAATTGCATCGGGATTGAATACAACAGTCACCATTCGCATTTTCCTCCATGGGAGTAATGTCTCAAACAGTCTACGCTTTGATCGTTCCCTGGAAGACCAGTAGTAGTTTCCGATGCACATCTGGAGGCATTCTGTAATCTGTGGACTAACTGAGTGTTGATGAAACACAGAAATTGCATCGGGATTGAATACAACAGTCACCATGCGCACTTTCTTCCACGGGAGTAATGTCTCAAACAGTCTATGATTTGATCGTTTCCTCGAAGACCAGTAGTAGTTTCCGAAGCACATCTGGAGGCATTCTGTAATCTGTGGACCTTCAAAGAGTTGATGAAACACAGAAATTGCATCGGGATTTAATACGACAGTCACCATGCGCACTTTCCTCCATTGGAGTAATGTCTCAAACAGTCTATGCCTTGATCGTTCCCTGGAAGACCAGTAGTTGTTTCCGATGCACATCTGGTGGCATTCTGTAATCTGTGGACTTTCAAAGTGTTGATGAAACACAGAAACTGCATCGGGATTGAATACAACAGTCACCATGCGCACTTTCCTCCATGGGAGTAATGTCTCAAACTGTTTACGCTTCGATCGTTCCCTGGAAGTCCAGTAGTAGTTTCCGATGCACATCTGGAGGCATTCTGTAATCTGTGGACTATCAGAGTGTTGATGAAACACAGAAACTGCATCGGGATTGAATACAACAGTCACCATGCGCACTTTCCTACATTGGAGTAATGTCTCAAACAGTCTACGCTTTGTTCGTTCCCTTGAAGACAATTAGTAGTTTCCGATGCACATCTGGAAGCATTCTGTAATCTGTGGACTATCCGAGTGCTAATGAAACGCAGAAATTGCATCGGGATTGAATACAACAGTCACCATGACCACTTTCCTCCATGGGAGTAATGTCTCAAACAGTCTACGCTTTGATCGTTCCCTGGAAGACCAGTAGTAGTTTCCAATGCACATCTGGTGGCATTCTGTAATCTGTGGACTATCAGAATGTTGTTGAAAAACAGAAATTGCATCGGGATGTAATACAACAGTCACCATCCACACTTTCCTGCATGAGAGTAATGTCTCAAACAGTCTAGGCTTTGATCGTTCCCTGGAAGACCAGTAGTAGTTTCGATTCACATATGGAGGCATTCTGTAATCTGTGGACTTTCAAAGTGTTGATGAAACACAGAAACTGCATCGGGATTGAATACAACAGTCACCATGCGCACTTTAATCCGTGGAAGTAATGTCTCAACAGTCTACGCTTTGATCGTTCAATGGAAGACCAGTAGTAGTTTCCGATGCACATCTGGAGGCATTCTGTTATCTGTTTACTATCAGAGTGTTGTTGAAACACAGAAATTGCCTCGGGATTGAATACAACAGTCACTATGCGGACTTTCCTCCATGGGAGTAATGTCTCAAACAGTCTACGCTTTGATCGTTCCTGGAAGACCAGTAGTAGTTTCCGATGCACATCTGGAGGCATTCTGTAATCTGTGGACTATCAGAGTGTTGATGAAACACAGAAATTGCATCGGGATTGAATACAACAGTCACCATGCGCACTTTCCTCCGTGAAAGTAATGTCTCAACAGTCTACGCTTTGATCGTTCCCTGGAAGACCAGTAGTAGCTTCCGATGCACATCTGGAGGCATTCTGTTATCTGTTTACTATCAGAGTGTTGTTGGAACACAGAAATTGCCTCGGGATTGAATACAACAGTCACTATGCGGACTGTCCTCCATGGGAGTAATGTCTCAAACAGTCTACGCTTTGATCGTTCCTGGAAGACCAGTAGTAGTTTCCGATGCACATCTGGAGGCATTCTGTAATCTGTGGACTATCAGAGTGTTGATGAAACACAGAAATTGCATCGGCATTGAATACAACAGTCACCATGCGCACTTTCCTACATAGGAGTGATGTCTCAAACAGTCTACGCTTTGTTCGTTCCCTGGAAGACCATTAGTAGCTTCCGATGCACATCTGGAAGCATACTGTAATCTGTGGACTATCAGAGTATTGATGAAACACCGAAATTGCATCGGAATTGAATTCAACAGTCAAAACGCGCACTTTCCTCCATGGGAGTAATGTCTGAAACAGTTTACGCTTTGATCTCTCCCTGGAAGACGAGTTGTAGAATCCGATGCACATCTGGTTGCATTCTGTAATCTGTGCACTATCAGAGTGTTGATGAACTCAGAAATTGCTCCGGGATTGAATACAACAGTCACCATGCGGACTTTCCTCCATGGGAGTAACGCCTCAAACTGTCTACGCTTTGATCGTTCCCTGTAAGACCAGTAGTGGTTTCCGATGCACATCTGGAGGCATTCTGTAATCAGTGGACTATCAGAGTGTTGTTGAAACACTTTATTTGCAACGGGATTGAATACAACAGTCACCATGCGCACTTTCCTCCATGGGAGTAATGTCTCAAACAGTCTACGCTTTGATCTTTCCCTGCAAGACCAGTAGAAGATTCCGAACCACATCTGGAGGCATTCTCTAATCTGTGGACCTTCAAAGTGTTGATGAAACACAGAAATTGCATCGGGATTTAATACGACAGTCACCATGCGCACTTTCCTCCATTGGAGTAATGTCTCAAACAGTCTATGCCTTGATCGTTCCCTGGAAGACCAGTAGTTGTTTCCAATGCACATCTGGTGGCATTCTGTAAGCTATGGACTATCAGAGTAGTGTTGAAACACAGAAATTGCTCGGGATTGAATACAACAGTAACCATGCGCACTTTCCTCCACGGGAGTAATATCTCAAACAGTCTACTCTTTGATCGTTCCCTGGAAAACCAGTAGTAGTTTCCGATGCACATCTCGAGGCATTCTGTAATCGGTGGACCATCAAAGTGATGATGAAACACAGAAATTGCATCGGGATTGAATACAATAGTAACCATGCGCACTTTCCTCCATAAGAGTAACGTCTCAAACTGTCATCGATTTGATCGTTCCCTGAAGACCGGTAGTAGTTTCCAATGCACATCTGGAGGCATTCTGTAATTTGTGGTCTATCCGGGTGTTGATAAAGCACAGAAATTGCATCGGGATTGAATACAACAGTCACCATGCGCACTTTCCTTCACTGGAGTAATGTCTCAAACAGTCTACGCTTTGATCGTTCCCTGTAAGACCAGTAGTAGTTTGCGATGCACATCTGGTGGCATTCTGTAATTTGTGGACTATCAGAGTGTAGATGAAACACAGAAATTGCATCGGGATTGAATACAACAGTCACCATTCGCATTTTCCTCCATGGGAGTAATGTCTCAAACAGTCTACGCTTTGATCGTTCCCTGGAAGACCAGTAGCAGTTTCCGATGCACATCTGGAGGCATTCTGTAATCTGTGGACTAACTGAGTGTTGATGAAACACAGAAATTGCATCGGGATTGAATACAACAGTCACCATGCGCACTTTCCTCCACGGGAGTAATGTCTCAAACAGTCTGCGATTTGATCGTTCCCTGGAAGACCAGTAGTTATTTCCGATGCACATCTGGTATCATTCTGTTATCTGTGCACTATCAGAGTGTTGATGAAACACAGAAATTGCATCGGGATTGAATACAACAGCCACCATGCGCACTTTCTTCCACGGGAGTAATGTCTCAAACAGTCTACGCTTTGATCGTTCCCTGTAAGACCAGTAGTAGTTTCCGATGCACATCTGGTTGCATTCTGTAATTTGTGGACTATCAGAGTGTTGATGACACACAGAAATTGCATCGGGATTGAATACAACAGACACCATGCGCACTTTCTTCCACGGGAGTAATGTCTCAAACAGTCTACGCTTTGATCGTTCCCTGTAAGACAAGTAGTAGTTTGCGATGCACATCTGGTGGCATTCTGTAATTTGTGGACTATCAGAGTGTTGATGAAACACAGAAATTGCATCGGGATTGAATACAACAGTCACCATTCGCATTTTCCTCCATGGGAGTAATGTCTCAAACAGTCTACGCTTTGATCGTTCCCTGGAAGACCAGTAGTAGTTTCCGATGCACATCTGGAGGCATTATGTAATCTGTGGACTAACTGAGTGTTGATGAAACACAGAAATTGCATCGGGATTGAATACAACAGTCACCATGCGCACTTTCTTCCACGGGAGTAATGTCTCAAACAGTCTATGATTTGATCGTTTCCTCGAAGACCAGTAGTAGTTTCCGAAGCACATCTGGAGGCATTCTGTAATCTGTGGACCTTCAAAGAGTTGATGAAACACAGAAATTGCATCGGGATTTAATACGACAGTCACCATGCGCACTTTCCTCCATTGGAGTAATGTCTCAAACAGTCTATGCCTTTATCGTTCCCTGGAAGACCAGTAGTTGTTTCCGATGCACATCTGGTGGCATTCTGTAATCTGTGGACTTTCAAAGTGTTGATGAAACACAGAAACTGCATCGGGATTGAATACAACAGTCACCATGCGCACTTACCTCCATGGGAGTAATGTCTCAAACTGTTTACGCTTCGATCGTTCCCTGGAAGTCCAGTAGTAGTTTCCGATGCACATCTGGAGGCATTCTGTAATCTGTGGACTATCAGAGTGTTGATGAAACGCAGAAACTGCATCGGGATTGAATACAACAGTCACCATGCGCACTTTCCTACATTGGAGTAATGTCTCAAACAGTCTACGCTTTGTTCGTTCCCTTGAAGACCATTAGTAGTTTCCGATGCACATCTGGAAGCATTCTGTAATCTGTGGACTATCCGAGTGCTAATGAAACGCAGAAATTGCATCGGGATTGAATACAACAGTCACCATGACCACTTTCCTCCATGGGAGTAATGTCTGAAACAGTCTACGCTTTGATCGTTCCCTGGAAGACCAGTAGTAGTTTCCAACGTACATCTGGTGGCATTCTGTAATCTGTGGACTATCAGAATGTTGTTGAAAAACAGAAATTGCATCGGGATGTAATACAACAGTCACCATCCACACTTTCCTGCATGAGAGTAATGTCTCAAACAGTCTAGGCTTTGATCGTTCCCTGGAAGACCAGTAGTAGTTTCGATTCACATATGGAGGCATTCTGTAATCTGTGGACTTTCAAAGTGTTGATGAAACACAGAAACTGCATCGGGATTGAATACAACAGTCACCATGCGCACTTTAATTCGTGGAAGTAATGTCTCAACAGTCTACGCTTTGATCGTTCAATGGAAGACCAGTAGTAGTTTCCGATGCACATCTGGAGGCATTCTGTTATCTGTTTACTATCAGAGTGTTGTTGAAACACAGAAATTGCCTCGGGATTGAATACAACAGTCACTATGCGGACTTTCCTCCATGGGAGTAATGTCTCAAACAGTCTACGCTTTGATCGTTCCTGGAAGACCATTAGTAGCTTCCGATGCACATCTGGAAGCATACTGTAATCTGTGGACTATCAGAGTATTGATGAAACACCGAAATTGCATCGGAATTGAATTCAACAGTCATAATGCGCACTTTCCTCCATGGGAGTAATGTCTGAAACAGTTTACGCTTTGATCTCTCCCTGGAAGACCAGTTGTAGAATCCGATGCACATCTGGTTGCATTCTGTAATCTGTGGACTATCAGAGTGTTGATGAACTCAGAAATTGCTCCGGGATTGAATACAACAGTCACCATGCGGACTTTCCTCCATGGGAGTAATGTCTCAAAGAGTCTACGTTTTGATCGTTCCCTGGAAGACCAGTAGAAGATTCCGATCCACATCTGGAGGCATTCTCTAATCTGTGGACCTTCAAAGTGTTGATGAAACACAGAAATTGCATCGGGATTTAATACGACAGTCACCATGCGTACATTTCTACATTGGAGTAATGTCTCAAACTGTCATCGCATTGATCGTTCCCTCAAGACCAGTAGTAGTTTCCGATGCACATCTGGAGGCCTTCTGTAATCTGTGGACTATCCGAGTGCTAATGAAACACAGAAATTGCATCGGGATTGAATACAACAGTCACCATGCGCACTTTCCTCCATGGGAGTAATGTCTCAAACTGTTTACGCTTTGATCGTTCCCTGGAAGTCCAGTAGTAGTTTCCGATGCACATCTGGAGGCATTCTGTAAACTGTGGACTATCAGAGTGTTGATGAAACACAGAAATTGCATCGGGATTGTATACAACAGTCGCCATGCGAACTTTCCTACATTGTAGTAATGTCGCAAACAGTCTACGCTTTGTTCGTTCCCTGGAAGACCAATAGTAGTTTCCGATGCACATCTGGAAGCATTCTGTAATCTGTGGACTATCCGAGTGCTAATGAAACACAGAAATTGCATCGGCATTGAATACAACAGTCACCATGACCTCTTTCGTCCATGGGAGTAATGTCTCAAACAGTCTACGCTTTGATCGTTCCCTGGAAGACCAGTAGTAGTTTCGATTCACATATGGAGGCATTCTGTAATCTGTGGACCTTCAAAGTGTTGATGAAACACAGAAATTGCATCGGGATTGAATACAACAGTCACCATGCACACTTTCCTCCGTGAAAGTAATGTCTCAACAGTCTACGCTTTGATCGTTCCCTGGAAGACCAGTAGTAGCTTCCGATGCACATCTGGAGGCATTCTGTTATCTGTTTACTATCAGAGTGTTGTTGAAACACAGAAATTGCCTCGGGATTGAATACAACAGTCACTATGCGGACTGTCCTCCATGGGAGTAATGTCTCAAACAGTCTACGCTTTGATCGTTCCTGGAAGACCAGTAGTAGTTTCCGATGCACATCTGGAGGCATTCTGTAATCTGTGGACTATCAGAGTGTTGATGAAACACAGAAATTGCATCGGCATTGAATACAACAGTCACCATGCGCACTTTCCTACATAGGAGTGATGTCTCAAACAGTCTACGCTTTGTTCGTTCCCTGGAAGACCATTAGTAGCTTCCGATGCACATCTGGAAGCATACTGTAATCTGTGGACTATCAGAGTATTGATGAAACACCGAAATTGCATCGGAATTGAATTCAACAGTCAAAACGCGCACTTTCCTCCATGGGAGTAATGTCTGAAACAGTTTACGCTTTGATCTCTCCCTGGAAGATCAGTTGTAGAATCCGATGCACATCTCGAGGCATTCTGTAATCGGTGGACCATCAAAGTGATGATGAAACACAGAAATTGCATCGGGATTGAATACAACAGTAACCATGCGCACTTTCCTCCATAAGAGTAACGTCTCAAACTGTCATCGATTTGATCGTTCCCTGAAGACCGGTAGTAGTTTCCAATGCACATCTGGAGGCATTCTGTAATTTGTGGTCTATCCGGGTGTTGATGAAGCACAGAAATTGCATCGGGATTGAATACAACAGTCACCATGCGCACTTTCCTTCACTGGAGTAATGTCTCAAACAGTCTACGCTTTGATCGTTCCCTGTAAGACCAGTAGTAGTTTGCGATGCACATCTGGTGGCATTCTGTAATTTGTGGACTATCAGAGTGTTGATGAAACACAGAAATTGCATCGGGATTGAATACAACAGTCAGCATTCGCATTTTCCTCCATGGGAGTAATGTCTCAAACAGTCTACGCTTTGATCGTTCCCTGGAAGACCAGTAGCAGTTTCCAATGCACATCTGGAGGCATTCTGTAATCTGTGGACAAACTGAGTGTTGATGAAACACAGAAATTGCATCGGGATTGAATACAACAGTCACCATGCGCACTTTCCTCCACGGGAGTAATGTCTCAAACAGTCTGCGATTTGATCGTTCCCTGGAAGACCAGTAGTTATTTCCGATGCACATCTGGTATCATTCTGTTATCTGTGCACTATCAGAGTGTTGATGAAACACAGAAATTGCATCGGGATTGAATACAACAGCCACCATGCGCACTTTCTTCCAAGGGAGTAATGTCTCAAACAGTCTACGCTTTGATCGTTCCCTGTAAGACCAGTAGTAGTTTCCGATGCACATCTGGTTGCATTCTGTAATTTGTGGACTATCAGAGTGTTGATGACACACAGAAATTGCATCGGGATTGAATACAACAGACACCATTCGCATTTTCCTCCATGGGAGTAATGTCTCAAACAGTCTACGCTTTGATCGTTCCCTGGAAGACCAGTAGTAGTTTCCGATGCACATCTGGAGGCATTCTGTAATCTGTGGACTAACTGAGTGTTGATGAAACACAGAAATTGCATCGGGATTGAATACAACAGTCACCATGCGCACTTTCTTCCACGGGAGTAATGTCTCAAACAGTCTATGATTTGATCGTTTCCTCGAAGACCAGTAGTAGTTTCCGAAGCACATCTGGAGGCATTCTGTAATCTGTGGACCTTCAAAGAGTTGATGAAACACAGAAATTGCATCGGGATTTAATACGACAGTCACCATGCGCAATTTTCCTCCATTGGAGTAATGTCTCAAACAGTCTATGCCTTGATCGTTCCCTGGAAGACCAGTAGTTGTTTCCGATGCACATCTGGTGGCATTCTGTAAGCTATGGACTATCAGAGTAGTGTTGAAACACAGAAATTGCATCGGGATTGAATACAACAGTAACCATGATCACTTTCCTCCACGGGAGTAATATCTCAAACAGTCTACTCTTTGACGTTCCCTGGAAAACCAGTAGTAGTTTCCGATGCACATCTCGAGGCATTCTGTAATCTGTGGACCATCAAAGTGATGATGAAACACAGAAATTGCATCGGGATTGAATACAACAGACACCATTCGCATTTTCCTCCATGGGAGTAATGTCTCAAACAGTCTACGATTTGATCGTTCCCTGGAAGACCAGTAGTAGTTTCCGATGCACATCTGGAGGCTTTCCGTCATCTGTGGACTATCAGAGTGTTGATGAAACACAGAAATTTCATCGGGATTGAATACAACAGTCACCATGCGCACTTTCCTTCACTGGAGTAATGTCTCAAACAGTCTACGCTTTGATCGTTCCCTGTAAGACCAGTAGTAGTTTCCGATGCACATCTGGTGGCATTCTGTAATTTGTGGACTATCAGAGTGTTAATGAAACACAGGGATTGCATCGGGATTGAATACAACAGACACCATTCGCATTTTCCTCCATGGGAGTAATGTCTCAAACAGTCTACGCTTTGATCGTTCCCTGGAAGACCAGTAGTTGTTTCCGATGCACATCTGGAGGCATTCTGTAATCTGTGGACTAACTGAGTGTTGATGAAACACAGAAATTGCATCGGGATTGAATACAACAGTCACCATGCGCACTTTCCTCCACGGGAGTAATGTCTCAAACAGTCTGCGATTTGATCGTTCCCTGGAAGACCAGTAGTTATTTCCGATGCACATCTGGTATCATTCTGTTATCTGTGCACTATCAGAGTGTTGATGAAACACAGAAATTGCATCGTGATTGAATACAACAGTCACCATGCGCACTTTCCTTCACTGGAGTAATGTCTCAAACAGTCTACGCTTTGATCGTTCCCTGTAAGACCAATAGTAGTTTCCGATGCACATCTGGTGGCATTCTGTAATTTGTGGACTATCAGAGTGTTGATGAAGCACAGAAATTGCATCGGGATTGAATTTAACAGTCACCATTCGCATTTTCCTCCATGGGAGTAATGTCTCAAACAGTCTACGCTTTGATCGTTCCCTGGAAGACCAGTAGAAGTTTCCGATGCACATCTGGAGGCATTCTGTAATCTGTGGACTAACTGAGTGTTGATGAAACACAGAAATTGCATCGGGATTGAATACAACAGTCACCATGTGCACTTTCCTCCACGGGAGTAGTGTCTCAAACAGTCTGCGATTTGATCGTTCCCTGGAAGACCAGTAGTTATTTCCGATGCACATCTGGTATCATTCTGTTATCTGTGCACTATCAGAGTGTTGATGAAACACAGAAATTGCATCGGGATTGAATACAACAGTCACCATGCGCACTTTCCTACATAGGAGTTATGTCTCAAACAGTCTACGCTTTGATCGTTCCCTGTAAGACCAGTAGTAGTTTCCGATGCACATCTGGTGGCATTCTGTAATTTGTGGACTATCAGAGTGTTGATGAAACACAGAAATTGCATCGTGATTGAATACAACAGACACCATTCTCATTTTCCTCCATGGGAGTAATGTCTCAAACAGTCTACGCTTTGATCGTTCCCTGGAAGACCAGTAGTAGTTTCCGATGCACATCTGGAGGCATTCTGTAATCTGTGGACTAACTGAGTGTTGATGAAACACAGAAATTGCATCGGGATTGAATACAACAGTCACCATGCGCACTTTCTTCCACGGGAGTAATGTCTCAAACAGTCTATGCTTTGATCGTTTCCTCGAATACCAGTAGTAGTTTCCGAAGCACATCTGGAGGCATTCTGTAATCTGTGGACCTTCAAAGTGTTGATGAAACACAGAAATTGCATCGTGATTGAATGCAACAGTGACCATGCGCATTTTCTTCCATGGGAGTAATGCCTCAAACAGTCTATGCTTTGATCGTTTTCTGGAAGACCAGTAGTAGATTCCGATGCACATCTGGAGGCAAACTGTTATCTGTGGACTATCAGAGTGTTGATGAAACACAGAAATTGCATCGGGATTGAATACAACAGTCACCATGCGCATTTTCCCCCACGGGAGTAATGTCTCAAACAGTCTATGCTTTGATCGTTTCTACGAAGACCCGTAGTAGTTTCCGATGCATATCGGGAGGCATTCTGTAATCTGTGGACCTTCAAAGTGTTGATCAAACACAGAAATAGCATCGTGATTGAATACAAAAGTCACCAAGCGCACTTTCCTCCATTGGAGTAATGTCTCAAACATTCCACGCTTCGATCGTTCCCTGTTAGACCAAAAGTAGTTAACGATGCACTTCTGGAGGCATTCTGTAATCTGTGGACCATCAGAGTGTTGATGAAACACAGAAATTGCTTCGGGATTGAATACAACAGTCACCAAGCGCACTTCCCTCCATTGGAGTAATGTCTCACACAGTCTACGCTTTGATCGTGCCCTGGAAGGCCAGTAGTAATTTCCGATGCACATCTGGAGGCATTCTGCAATCTGTGGACTATCAGAGTATTAATGAAACACAGAAATCCCATCGGGATTGATTACAACAGTCACCATGCGCACTTTACTCCATGGGAGTAATGTTTCAAACTGAGTACGCTTTGATCGTTCCCTGGAAGACCAGTAGTAGTTTCAGATGCACATCTGGAGGCATTCTGTGATCTGTGGACTATCAGAGTGTTTATGCAACAAAGAAATTGCATCGGGATTGAATACAACAGTCACCATGCGCACATTCCTCCATGGGAGTAATGTCTCAAACGGTCTACGCTTTGATCGTTCCCTGGAAGACCAGTAGTAGTTTCCGATGCACATCTGGAGGCATTCTGTAATCTGTGGACTATCAGAGTGTTGTTGAAACACAGAAATTGCATCGTGATTGAATACAACAGTCTCCATCCGCACTTTCCTCCATGGGAGTAATGTCTCAAACGGTCTACGCTTTGATCGTTCCCTGGAAGGCCAGTAGTAGTTTCCGATGCACATCTGGATGCATTCTGTAATCTGTGGACCTTCAAAGTGTTGATGAAACACAGAAATTGCATCGTTATTGAATACAACAGTCACCATGCGCATTTTCCTCCATGGGAGTAATGTCTCAAACAGTCTACGCTTTGATCGTTCCCTGGAAGACCAGTAGTAGTTTCGATTCACATATGGAGGCATTCTGTAATCTGTGGACCTTCAAAGTGTTGATGAAACACAGAAATTGCATCGGGATTGAATACAACAGTCACCATGCGCACTTTCCTCCGTGAAAGTAATGTCTCAACAGTCTACGCTTTGATCGTTCCCTGGAAGACCAGTAGTAGCTTCCGATGCACATCTGGAGGTATTCTGTTATCTGTTTACTATCAGAGTGTTGTTGAAACATAGAAATTGCCTCGGGATTGAATACAACAGTCACTATGCGGACTGTCCTCCATAGGAGTAATGTCTCAAACAGTCTACGCTTTGATCGTTCCTGGAAGACCAGTAGTAGTTTCCGATGCACATCTGGAGGCATTCTGTAATCTGTGGACTATCAGAGTGTTGATGAAACACAGAAATTGCATCGGGATTGAATACAACAGTCACCATGCGCACTTTCCTACATAGGAGTGATGTCTCAAACAGTCTACGCTTTGTTCGTTCCCTGGAAGACCATTAGTAGCTTCCGATGCACATCTGGAAGCATACTGTAATCTGTGGACTATCAGAGTATTGATGAAACACCGAAATTGCATCGGAATTGAATTCAACAGTCAAAATGCGCACTTTCCTCCATGGGAGTAATGTCTGAAACAGTTTACGCTTTGATCTCTCCCTGGAAGACCAGTTGTAGAATCCGATGCACATCTGGTTGCATTCTGTAATCTGTGGACTATCAGAGTGTTGATGAACTCAGAAATTGCTCCGGGATTGAATACAACAGTCACCATGCGGACTTTCCTCCATGGGAGTAACGCCTCAAACTGTCTACGCTTGGATCGTTCCCTGTAAGACCAGTAGTAGTTTCCGATGCACATCTGGAGGCATTCTGTAATCAGTGGACTATCAGAGTTTTGTTGAAACACTTTATTTGCAACGGGATTGAATACAACAGTCACCATGAGCACTTTCCTCCATGGGAGTAATGTCTCAAACAGTCTACGCTTTGATCTTTCCCTGCAAGACCAGTAGAAGATTCCGATCCACATCTGGAGGCATTCTCTAATCTGTGGACCTTCAAAGTGTTGATGAAACACAGAAATTGCATCGGGATTTAATACGACAGTCACCATGCGCACTTTCCTCCATTGGAGTAATGTCTCAAACAGTCTATGCCTTGATCGTTCCCTGGAAGACCAGTAGTTGTTTCCAATGCACATCTGGTGGCATTCTGTAAGCTATGGACTATCAGAGTAGTGTTGAAACACAGAAATTGTTCGGGATTGAATACAACAGTAACCATGCGCACTTTCCTCCACGGGAGTAATATCTCAAACAGTCTACTCTTTGATCGTTCCCTGGAAAACCAGTAGTAGTTTCCGATGCACATCTCGAGGCATTCTGTAATCGGTGGACCATCAAAGTGATGATGAAACACAGAAATTGCATCGGGATTGAATACAACAGTAACCATGCGCACTTTCCTCCATAAGAGTAACGTCTCAAACTGTCATCGATTTGATCCTTCCCTGAAGACCGGTAGTAGTTTCCAATGCACATCTGGAGGCATTCTGTAATTTGTGGTCTATCCGGGTGTTGATGAAGCACAGAAATTGCATCGGGATTGAATACAACAGCACCATGCGCACTTTCCTTCACTGGAATAATGTCTCAAACAGTCTACGCTTTGATCGTTCCCTGTAAGACCAGTAGTAGTTTCCGATGCACATCTGGTGGCATTCTGTAATTTGTGGACTATCAGAGTGTTGATGAAACACAGAAATTGAATCGGGATTGAATACAACAGTCACCATTCGCATTTTCCTCCATGGGAGTAATGTCTCAAACAGTCTACGCTTTGATCGTTCCCTGGAAGACCAGTAGCAGTTTCCGATGCACATCTGGAGGCATTCTGTAATCTGTGGACTAACTGAGTTTTGATGAAACACAGAAATTGCATCGGGATTGAATACAACAGTCACCATGCGCACTTTCCTCCACGGGAGTAATGTCTCAAACAGTCTGCGATTTGATCGTTCCCTGGAAGACCAGTAGTTATTTCCGATGCACATCTGGTATCATTCTGTTATCTGTGCACTATCAGAGTGTTGATGAAACACAGAAATTGCATCGGGATTGAATACAACAGCCACCATGCGCACTTTCTTCCACGGGAGTAATGTCTCAAACAGTCTACGCTTTGATCGTTCCCTGTAAGACCAGTAGTAGTTTCCGATGCACATCTGGTTGCATTCTGTAGTTTGTGGACTATCAGAGTGTTGATGAAACACAGAAATTGCATCGGGATTGAATACAACAGACACCATTCGCATTTTCCTCCATGGGAATAATGTCTCAAACAGTCTACGCTTTGATCGTTCCCTGGAAGACCAGTAGTAGTTTCCGATGCACATCTGGAGGCATTCTGTAATCTGTGGACCTTCAAAGTGTTGATGAAACACAGAAATTGCATCGGGATTGAATACAACAGTCACCATGCGCACTTTCTTCCACGGGAGTAATGTCTCAAACAGTCTATGATTTGATCGTTTCCTCGAAGACCAGTAGTAGTTTCCGAAGCACATCTGGAGGCATTCTGTAATCTGTGGACCTTCAAAGAGTTGATGAAACACAGAAATTGCATCGGGATTTAATACGACAGTCACCATGCGCACTTTCCTCCATTGGAGTAATGTCTCAAACAGTCTATGCCTTGATCGTTCCCTGGAAGACCAGTAGTTGTTTCCGATGCACATCTGGTGGCATTCTGTAAGCTATGGACTATCAGAGTAGTGTTGAAACACAGAAATTGCATCAGGATTGAATACAACAGTAACCATGCGCACTTTCCTCCACGGGAGTAATATCTCAAACAGTCTACTCTTTGACGTTCCCTGGAAAACCAGTAGTAGTTTTCGATGCACATCTCGAGGCATTCTGTAATCTGTGGACCATCAAAGTGATGATGAAACACAGAAATTGCATCGGGATTGAATACAACAGACACCATTCGCATTTTCCTCCATGGGAGTAATGTCTCAAACAGTCTACGATTTGATCGTTCCCTGGAAGACCAGTAGTAGTTTCCGATGCACATCTGGAGGCTTTCCGTCATCTGTGGACTATCAGAGTGTTGATGAAACACAGAAATTGCATCGGGATTGAATACAACAGTAACCATGCGCACTTTCCTCCACGGGAGTAATGTCTCAAACAGTCTACGCTTTGATCGTTGCCTGGAAGACCAGTAGTTGTTTCCGATGCACATCTGGAGGCATTCTGTAATCTGTGGACTAACTGAGTGTTGATGAAACACAGAAATTGCATCGGGATTGAATACAACAGTCACCATGCGCACTTTCCTCCACGGGAGTAATGTCTCAAACAGTCTGCGATTTGATCGTTCCCTGGAAGACCAGTAGTTATTTCCGATGCACATCTGGTATCATTCTGTTATCTGTGCACTATCAGAGTGTTGATGAAACACAGAAATTGCATCGTGATTGAATACAACAGTCACCATGCGCACTTTCCTTCACTGGAGTAATGTCTCAAACAGTCTACGCTTTGATCGTTCCCTGTAAGACCAATAGTAGTTTCCGATGCACATCTGGTGGCATTCTGTAATTTGTGGACTATCAGAGTGTTGATGAAGCACAGAAATTGCATCGGGATTGAATTTAACAGTCACCATTCGCATTTTCCTCCATGGGAGTAATGTCTCAAACAGTCTACGCTTTGATCGTTCCCTGGAAGACCATTAGAAGTTTCCGATGCACATCTGGAGGCATTCTGTAATCTGTGGACTAACTGAGTGTTGATGAAACACAGAAATTGCATCGGGATTGAATACAACAGTCACCATGTGCACTTTCCTCCACGGGAGTAATGTCTCAAACAGTCTGCGATTTGATCGTTCCCTGGAAGACCAGTAGTTATTTCCGATGCACATCTGGTATCATTCTGTTATCTGTGCACTATCAGAGTGTTGATGAAACACAGAAATTGCATCGGGATTGAATACAACAGTCACCATGCGCACTTTCCTACATAGGAGTTATGTCTCAAACTGTCTACGCTTTGATCGTTCCCTGTAAGACCAGTAGTAGTTTCCGATGCACATCTGGTGGCATTCTGTAATTTGTGGACTATCAGAGTGTTGATGAAACACAGAAATTGCATCGGGATTGAATACAACAGACACCATTCTCATTTTCCTCCATGGGAGTAATGTATCAAACAGTCTACGCTTTGATCGTTCCCTGGAAGACCAGTAGTAGTTTCCGATGCACATCTGGAGGCATTCTGTAATCTGTGGACTAACTGAGTGTTGATGAAACACAGAAATTGCATCGGGATTGAATACAACAGTCACCATGCGCACTTTCTTCCACGGGAGTAATGTCTCAAACAGTCTATGCTTTGATCGTTTCCTCGAATACCAGTAGTAGTTTCCGAAGCACATCTGGAGGCATTCTGTAATCTGTGGACCTTCAAAGTGTTGATGAAACACAGAAATTGCATCGTGATTGAATACAACAGTGACCATGCGCATTTTCCTCCATGGGAGTAATGCCTCAAACAGTCTATGCTTTGATCGTTTTCTGGAAGACCAGTAGTAGATTCCGATGCACATCTGGAGGCAAACTGTAATCTGTGGACTATCAGAGTGTTGATGAAACACAGAAATTGCATCGGGATTGAATACAACAGTCACCATGCGCATTTTCCCCCACGGGAGTAATGTCTCAAACAGTCTATGCTTTTATCGTTTCCACGAAGACCCGTAGTAGTTTCCGATGCATATCGGGAGGCATTCTGTAATCTGTGGACCTTCAAAGTGTTGATCAAACACAGAAATAGCATCGTGATTGAATACAACAGTCACCAAGCGCACTTTCCTCCATTGGAGTAATGTCTCAAACATTCCCCGCTTCGATCGTTCCCTGTTAGACCAAAAGTAGTTAACGATGCACATCTGGAAGCATTCTGTAATCTGTGGACCATCAGAGTGTTGATGAAACACAGAAATTGCTTCGGGATTGAATACAACAGTCACCAAGCGCACTTTCCTCCATTGGAGTAATGTCTCACACAGTCTACGCTTTGATCGTGCCCTGGAAGACCAGTAGTGGTTTCCGATGCACATCTGGAGGCATTCTGCAATCTGTGGACTATCAGAGTATTAATGAAACACAGAAATCCCATCGGGATTGATTACAACAGTCACCATGCGCACTTTACTCCATGGGAGTAATGTCTCAAACAGAGTACGCTTTGATCGTTCCCTGGAAGACCAGTAGTAGTTTCAGATGCACATTTGGAGGCATTCTGTGATCTGTGGACTATCAGAGTGTATATGCAACAAAGAAATTGCATCGGGATTGAATACAACAGTCACCATGCGCACATTCCTCCATGGGAGTAATGTCTCAAACGGTCTATGCTTTGATCGTTCCCTGGAAGACCAGTAGTAGTTTCCGATGCACATCTGGAGGCATTCTGTAATCTGTGGACCTTCAAAGTGTTGATGAAACACAGAAATTGCATCGTTATTGAATACAACAGTCACCATGCGCACTTTCCTCCATGGGAGTAATGTCTCAAACAGTCTATGCTTTGATCGTTCCCAGGACGACCAGTAATGGTTTCCGACGCATATCTGGAGGCATTCTGTAATCTGTGGACCTTCAGAGTGTTGATGAAACATAGAAATTGCATCGGGATTGAATATAACAGTCACCATGACCACTTTCCTCCATGGGAGTAATTCTCAAACAGTCTACGCCTTGATCGTTCCCTGGAAGACCAGTAGTGGTTTCCGATAAACATCTGGAGGCATTCTGTAATCTGTGGACTATCTGAGTGTTGACGAAACACTGAAATTCCTTCGGGATTGAATACAACAGTCACCATGCGCACTTTCCCCCATGGGAGTAATGTCTCAAACATTCCACGCTTTGATCGTTCCCTGTTAGACCAGTAGTAGTTTCCGATGCACATCTGGAGGCATTCTGTAATCTGTGGACTATCAGAGTGTTGATGAAACACAGATATTGCTTCGGGATTGAATACAACAGTCACCATGCGCACATACCTCCATGGGAGTAATGTCTCAAACAGTCTACGCTTTGATCGGTCCCTGGAAGACCACTAGTGGTTTGCGATGCACATCTGGAGGCATTCTGTAATCTGTGGACTATCAGAGTATTAATGAAACACAGAAATTGCATCGGCATTGAATACAACAGTCACCATGCGCACTTTCCTCCACGGGAGTAATGTCTCAAACAGTCTGCGATTTGATCGTTCCCTGGAAGACCAGTAGTTATTTCCGATGCACATCTGGTATCATTCTGTTATCTGTGCACTATCAGAGTGTTGATGAAACACAGAAATTGCATCGGGATTGAATACAACAGTCACCATGCGCACTTTCCTTCACTGGAGTAATGTCTCAAACAGTCTACGCTTTGATCGTTCCCTGTAAGACCAGTAGTAGTTTCCGATGCACATCTGGGGGCATTCTGTAATCTGTGGACTATCAGAGTGTTGATGAAACACAGAGATTGCATCGGGATTGAATACAACAGTCACCATGCTCACTTTCTTCCACGGGAGTAATGTCTCAAACAGTCTATGCTTTGATCGTTTCCTCGAAGACCAGTAGTAGTTTCCGAAGCACATCTTGAGGCATTCTGTAATCTGTGGACCTTCAAAGTGTTGATGAAACACAGAAATTGCATCGTGATTGAATACAACAGTAACCATGCGCATATTCCTCCATGGTAGTAATGCCTCAAACAGTCTATGCTTTGATCGTTCCCTGGAAGACCAGTAGTAGTTTCCGATGCACATCTGGAGGCAATCTGTAGTCTGTGGACTATCAGTGTGTTGATGAAACACAGAAATTGCATCGGGATTGAATACAACAGTCAGCATGCGCATTTTCCCCCACGGGAGTAATGTCTCAAACAGTCTATGCTTTGATCGTTTCCACGAAGACCAGTAGTAGTTTCCGATGCACATCTGGAGGCATTCTGTAATCTGTTTACCATCAAAGTGTTGATCAAACACAGAAATTGCATCGCGATTGAATACAACAGTCATTAAGCGCACTTTCCTCCATTGGAGTAATGTCTCAAACAGTCTACGCTTTGATCGTTCCCTGGAAGACCACTAGTGGTTTCCGGATCACATCTGGAGGCATTCTGCAATCTGTGGACTATCAGAGTATTAATGAAACACAGAAATTGCATCGGGACTGAATACAACAGTCACCATGCGCACTTTACTCCATGGGAGTAATGTCTCAAACAGTTTACGCTTTGATCGTTCCCTGGAAGACCAGTAGTAGTTTCAGATGCACATCTGGGGGCATTCTGTGATCTGTGGACTATCAGAGTGTTGATGCAAAAAAGAAATTGCATCGGGATTGAATACAACAGTCACCATGCGCACATTCCTCCATGGGAGTAATGTCTCAAACGGTCTACGCTTTGATCGTTCCCTATAAGACCAGTAGTTGTTTCCGATGCACATCTGGTGGCATTCTGTAAGCTGTGGACTATCAGAGTAATGTTGAAACAAAGAAATTGCATCGGGATTGAATACAACAGTAACCATGCGCACTTTCCTCCATGGGAGTAATATCTCAAACAGTCTACTCTTTGATCGTTCCCTGGAATACCAGTAGTAGTTTCCGATACACATCTCGAGGCATTCTGTAATCTGTGGACCTTCAAAGTGTTGATGAAACACAGAAATTGCATCGGGATTGAATACAACAGTATCCATGCGCACTTTCCTCCATAAGAGTAACGTCTCAAACTGTCATCGAGTTGATCGTTCCCTGAAGACCAGTAGTAGTTTCCGATGCACATCTGGAGGCATTCTGTAATTTGTGTTCTATCCGGGTGTTGATGAAACACAGAAATTGCATCGGGGTTGAATACAACAGTCACCATTCGCATTTTCCTCCATGGGAGTAATGTCTCAAACAGTCTACGCTTTGATCGTTCACTGGAAGACCAGTAGTAGTTTCCGTTGCTCATCTGGAGGCATTCTGTAATCTGTGGACTAACTGAGTGTTGATGAAACGCAGAATTTGCATCGGGATTGAATACAACAAACACCATGCGCATTTTCCTCCATGGGAGTAATGCCTCAAACAGACTACGCTTTGATCGTTCCCAGGAAGACCAGTAGTAGTTTCCGATGCACATCTGGAGGCATTCTGTAATCTGTTGACTATCAGAGTGTTGTTGAAACACAGAAATTGCATCGCGATTTAATACAACAGTCAGCAAGCGCACTTTCCTCCATGGGAGTAATGACTCAAACAGTCTACGCTTTGATCGTTCCCAGGAAGACCAGAGGAAGTTTCCGATGCACATCTGGTGGCATTCTGTAATCTGTGGACTATCAGAGTGTTGATGAAACACAGAATTTGCATCGGGATTAAATACAACAGTCACCATCCGCACTTTCCTCCATGGGAGAAATGTCTGAAACAGTCTACGCTTTGATCGTTCCCTGGAAGACCAGTAGTAGTTTCCGATGCACATCTGGAGGCATTCTGTAATCTGTGGACTATCAGAGTGTTGATGAAACACAGAAATTGCATCGGGATTGAATACAACAGTCACCATGCGCACTCTCCTGAATGGGAGTAATGTCTCAAACAGTCTGTGCTTTGATCGTTCCCTGGAAGTCCAGTAGTTATTTCCGATGCACATCTGTTATCATTCTGTAATCTGTGCACTATCAGAGTGTTGATGACACACAGAAATTGCATCGGGATTGAATACAACAGTCACCATGCGCACTTTCCTCCATGGGAGTAATGTCTCAAACTGTTTACGCTTTGATCGTTCCCTGGAAGACCAGTAGCAGCTTCCGATGCACATCTGGAGGCATTCTGTGATCTGTGGACTATCAGAGTGTTGATGAAACAAAGAAATTGCATCGGTATTGAATACAAGAGTCACAATGCGCACTTTCCTCCATGGGAGTAATGTCTCAAACAGTCTACGCTTTGATCGTTCCCTGGAAGACCAGTAGTAGTTTCCGATGCACATCTGGAGGCATTATGTAATCTGTGGACTATCAGAGTGTTGATGAAACACATAAATTGCATCGGGATTGAATACAACAGTCACCATGCGCACTTTCTTCCACGGGAGTAATGTCTCAAACAGTCAATGCTTTGATCGTTTCCTCGAAGACCAGTAGTAGCTTCCGATGCACATCTGGAGGCATTCTGTAATCTGTGGACCTTCAAAGTGTTGATGAAACACAGAAATTGCATCGTGATTGAATACAACAGTAACCATGCGCATTTTCCTCCATGGGAGTAATGCCTCAAACAGTCTATGCTTTGATCGTTCCCTGGAAGACCAGTAGTAGTTTCCGATGCACATCTGGAGGCAATCTGTAATCTGTGGACTATCAGAGTGTTGATGAAACACAGAAATTGCATCGGGATTTAATACAACAGTCACCATGCGCATTTTCCCCCACGGGAGTAATGTCTCAAACAGTCTATGATTTGATCGTTTCCTCGAAGACCAGTAGTAGTTTCCGATGCACATCTGGAGGCATTCTGTAATCTGTGGACCTTCAAAGTGTTGATCAAACACAGAAATTGCATCGTGATTGAATACAACAGTCACCATGCGCATTTTCCTCCATGGGAGTAATGCCTCAAACAGTCTATGCTTTGATCGGTTCCAGGAAGACCAGTAGTAGTTTCCGATGCACATCTGGAGGCAATCTGTAATCTGTGGACTATCGGAGTGTTGATGAAACACAGAAATTTCATCGGGATTGAATACAACAGTCACCATGCGCACTTTCCCCCATGGGAGTAATGTCCCAAACAGTCTACGCTTTGATCGTTCCCTGGAAGGCCAGTAGTAGTTTCCGATGCACATCTGGAGGCATTCTGTAGTCTGTGGACTATCAGAGTGTTGATGAAATACAGAAATTACATCGGGATTGAATACAACAATCGCTATGCGCACTTTCCTACTTAGGAGTAATGTCTCAAACAGTCTACGCTTTGATCTGTCCCTGGAAGACCAGTAGTAGTTTCCGATGCACATCTGGGGGCATTCTGTAATCTGTGGACTATCAGAGTGTTGTTGAAACACAGAAATTGCATCGGGATTGAATACAACAGTCACCATGCGCACTTTCCTGAATGGGAGTAATGTCTCAAACAGTCTACGCTTTCATCTTTCCCTGGAAGACCAGTGGAAGATTCCGATGCACATCTGGAGGCATTTTCTAATCTGTGGACCTTCAAAGTGTTGATGAAACACAGAAATTGCAACGGGATTTAATACGACAGTCACCATGTGCACTTTCCTCCATTGGAGTAATGTCTCAAACAGTGTACGTCTTGATCGTTCCCTGGAAGACCAGTAGTTGTTTCCGATGCACATCTGGTGGCATTCTGTAAGCTGTGGACTATCAGAGTAGTGTTGAAACACAGAAATTGCATCGGGATTGAATACAACAGTAACCGTGCGCACTTTTCTCCACGGGAGTAATGTCTCAAACAGTCTGTGTTTGATCGTTCCCTGGAAGACCAGTAGTTATTTCCGATGCACATCTGGTATCATTCTGTTATCTGTGCACTATCAGAGTGTTGATGAAACACAGAAATTGCATCGGGATTGAATACAACAGTCACCATGCGCACTTTCCTCCACTGGAGTAATGTCTCAAACACTCTACGCTTTGATCGTTTCCTGTAAGACCAGTAGTAGTTTCCGATGCACATCTGGTGGCATTCTGCAATTTGTGGACTATCAGAGTGTTGATGAAACACAGAAATTGCATCGGGATTGAATACAACAGTCATCATTCGCATTTTCCTCCATGGGAGTAATGTCTCAAACAGTCTACGCTTTGATCGTTCCCTGGAAGACCAGTAATAGTTTCCGATGCACATCTGGAGGCATTCTGTAATCTGTGGACTAGCTGAGTGTTGATGAAACACAGAAATTGCATCGGGATTGAATACAACAGTCACCATGCGCACTTTATCCACGGGAGTAATGTCTCAAACAGTCTATGCTTTGATCGTTTCCTCGAAGACCAGTAGTAGTTTCCGATGCACATCTGGAGGCATTCTGTAATCTGTGGACCTTCAAAGTGTTGATGAAACACAGAAATTGCATCGGGATTGAATACAACAGTCACCATGCGCATTTTCCTCCATTGGAGTAATGCCTCAAACAGTCTATGCTTTGATCGTTCCCAGGAAGACCAGTATTAGTTTCCGATGCACATCTGGAGGCATTCTGTAATCTGTGGACTATCAGAATGTTGATGAAACACAGAAATTGCTTCGGGATTGAATACAACGGTCACCTTGCGCACTTTCCTCCATTGGAGTAATGTCTTAAACAGTCTACCCTTTGATCGTTCCCTGGAAGACCAGTAGTAGTTTCCGATGCACATCTGGAGGCAATCTGTAATCTGTGGACTATCAGTGTGTTGATGAAACACAGAAATTGCATCGGGATTGAATACAACAGTCAGCATGCGCTTTTTCCCCCACGGGAGTAATGTCTCAAACAGTCTATGCTTTGATCGTTTCCACGAAGACCAGTAGTAGTTTCCGATGCACATCTGGAGGCATTCTGTAATCTGTTTACCATCAAAGTGTTGATCAAACACAGAAATTGCATCGCGATTGAATACAACAGTCATTAAGCGCACTTTCCTCCATTGGAGTAATGTCTCAAACAGTCTACGCTTTGATCGTTCCCTGGAAGACCACTAGTGGTTTCCGGATCACATCTGGAGGCATTCTGCAATCTGTGGACTATCAGAGTATTAATGAAACACAGAAATTGCATCGGGACTGAATACAACAGTCACCATGCGCACTTTACTCCATGGGAGTAATGTCTCAAACAGTTTACGCTTTGATCGTTCCCTGGAAGACCAGTAGTAGTTTCAGATGCACATCTGGGGGCATTCTGTGATCTGTGGACTATCAGAGTGTTGATGCAAAAAAGAAATTGCATCGGGATTGAATACAACAGTCACCATGCGCACATTCCTCCATGGGAGTAATGTCTCAAACGGTCTACGCTTTGATCGTTCCCTATAAGACCAGTAGTTGTTTCCGATGCACATCTAGTGGCATTCTGTAAGCTGTGGACTATCAGAGTAATGTTGAAACAAAGAAATTGCATCGGGATTGAATACAACAGTAACCATGCGCACTTTCCTCCATGGGAGTAATATCTCAAACAGTCTACTCTTTGATCGTTCCCTGGAATACCAGTAGTAGTTTCCGATACACATCTCGAGGCATTCTGTAATCTGTGGACCTTCAAAGTGTTGATGAAACACAGAAATTGCATCGGGATTGAATACAACAGTATCCATGCGCACTTTCCTCCATAAGAGTAACGTCTCAAACAGTCATCGAGTTGATCGTTCCCTGAAGACCAGTAGTAGTTTCCGATGCACATCTGGAGGCATTCTGAATTTGTGTTCTATCCGGGTGTTGATGAAACACAGAAATTGCATCGGGGTTGAATACAACAGTCACCATTCGCATTTTCCTCCATGGGAGTAATGTCTCAAACAGTCTACGCTTTGATCGTTCACTGGAAGACCAGTAGTAGTTTACGTTGCTCATCTGGAGGCATTCTGTAATCTGTGGACTAACTGAGTGTTGATGAAACGCAGAATTTGCATCAGGATTGAATACAACAAACACCATGCGCATTTTCCTCCATGGGAGTAATGCCTCAAACAGACTACGCTTTGATCGTTCCCAGGAAGACCAGTAGTAGTTTCCGATGCACATCTGGAGGCATTCTGTAATCTGTTGACTATCAGAGTGTTGTTGAAACACAGAAATTGCATCGCGATTTAATACAACAGTCAGCAAGCGTACTTTCCTCCATGGGAGTAATGACTCAAACAGTCTACGCTTTGATCGTTCCCAGGAAGACCAGAGGAAGTTTCCGATGCACATCTGGTGGCATTCTGTAATCTGTGGACTATCAGAGTGTTGATGAAACACAGAATTTGCATCGGGATTAAATACAACAGTCACCATCCGCACTTTCCTCCATGGGAGAAATGTCTGAAACAGTCTACGCTTTGATCGTTCCCTGGAAGTCCAGTAGTTATTTCCGATGCACATCTGTTATCATTCTGTAATCAGTGCACTATCAGAGTGTTGATGACACACAGAAATTGCATCGGGATTGAATACAACAGTCACCATGCGCACTTTCCTCCATGGGAGTAATGTCTCAAACTGTTTACGCTTTGATCGTTCCCTGGAAGACCAGTAGCAGCTTCCGATGCACATCTGGAGGCATTCTGTGATCTGTGGACTATCAGAGTGTTGATGAAACAAAGAAATTGCATCGGTATTGAATACAAGAGTCACAATGCGCACTTTCCTCCATGGGAGTAATGTCTCAAACAGTCTACGCTTTGATCGTTCCCTGGAAGACCAGTAGTAGTTTCCGATGCACATCTGGAGGCATTATGTAATCTGTGGACTATCAGAGTGTTGATGAAACACATAAATTGCATCGGGATTGAATACAACAGTCACCATGCGCACTTTCTTCCACGGGAGTAATGTCTCAAACAGTCAATGCTTTGATCGTTTCCTCGAAGACCAGTAGTAGTTTCCGATGCACATCTGGAGGCATTCTGTAATCTGTGGACCTTCAAAGTGTTGATGAAACACAGAAATTGCATCGTGATTGAATACAAGAGTAACCATGCGCATTTTCCTCCATGGGAGTAATGTCTCAAACAGTCTATGCTTTGATCGTTCCCTGGAAGACCAGTAGTAGTTTCCGATGCACATCTGGAGGCATTCTGTAATCTGTTTACCATCAAAGTGTTGATCAAACACAGAAATTGCATCGCGATTGAATACAACAGTCATTAAGCGCACTTTCCTCCATTGGAGTAATGTCTCAAACAGTCTACGCTTTGATCGTTCCCTGGAAGACCACTAGTGGTTTCCGGATCACATCTGGAGGCATTCTGCAATCTGTGGACTATCAGAGTATTAATGAAACACAGAAATTGCATCGGGACTGAATACAACAGTCACCATGCGCACTTTACTCCATGGGAGTAATGTCTCAAACAGTTTACGCTTTGATCGTTCCCTGGAAGACCAGTAGTAGTTTCAGATGCACATCTGGGGGCATTCTGTGATCTGTGGACTATCAGAGTGTTGATGCAAAAAAGAAATTGCATCGGGATTGAATACAACAGTCACCATGCGCACATTCCTCCATGGGAGTAATGTCTCAAACGGTCTACGCTTTGATCGTTCCCTATAAGACCAGTAGTTGTTTCCGATGCACATCTAGTGGCATTCTGTAAGCTGTGGACTATCAGAGTAATGTTGAAACAAAGAAATTGCATCGGGATTGAATACAACAGTAACCATGCGCACTTTCCTCCATGGGAGTAATATCTCAAACAGTCTACTCTTTGATCGTTCCCTGGAATACCAGTAGTAGTTTCCGATACACATCTCGAGGCATTCTGTAATCTGTGGACCTTCAAAGTGTTGATGAAACACAGAAATTGCATCGGGATTGAATACAACAGTATCCATGCGCACTTTCCTCCATAAGAGTAACGTCTCAAACAGTCATCGAGTTGATCGTTCCCAGGAAGACCAGTAGTAGTTTCCGATGCACATCTGGAGGCATTCTGTAATCTGTTGACTATCAGAGTGTTGTTGAAACACAGAAATTGCATCGCGATTTAATACAACAGTCAGCAAGCGTACTTTCCTCCATGGGAGTAATGACTCAAACAGTCTACGCTTTGATCGTTCCCAGGAAGACCAGAGGAAGTTTCCGATGCACATCTGGTGGCATTCTGTAATCTGTGGACTATCAGAGTGTTGATGAAACACAGAATTTGCATCGGGATTAAATACAACAGTCACCATCCGCACTTTCCTCCATGGGAGAAATGTCTGAAACAGTCTACGCTTTGATCGTTCCCTGGAAGTCCAGTAGTTATTTCCGATGCACATCTGGAGGCAATCTGTAATCTGTGGACTATCAGAGTGTTGATGAAACAAAGAAATTGCATCGGGATTGAATACAACAGTAACCATGCGCACTTTCCTCCATGGAGTAATATCTCAAACAGTCTACTCTTTGATCGTTCCCTGGAAGACCAGTAGCAGCTTCCGATGCACATCTGGAGGCATTCTGTGATCTGTGGACTATCAGAGTGTTGATGAAACAAAGAAATTGCATCGGTATTGAATACAAGAGTCACAATGCGCACTTTCCTCCATGGGAGTAATGTCTCAAACAGTCTACGTTTTGATCGTTCCCTGGAAGACCAGTAGTAGTTTCCGATGCACATCTGGAGGCATTATGTAATCTGTGGACTATCAGAGTGTTGATGAAACACATAAATTGCATCGGGATTGAATACAACAGTCACCATGCGCACTTTCTTCCACGGGAGTAATGTCTCAAACAGTCAATGCTTTGATCGTTTCCTCGAAGACCAGTAGTAGTTTCCGATGCACATCTGGAGGCATTCTGTAATCTGTGGACCTTCAAAGTGTTGATGAAACACAGAAATTGCATCGTGATTGAATACAAGAGTAACCATGCGCATTTTCCTCCATGGGAGTAATGCCTCAAACAGTCTATGCTTTGATCGTTCCCTGGAAGACCAGTAGTAGTTTCCGATGCACATCTGGAGGCAATCTGTAATCTGTGGACTATCAGAGTGTTGATGAAACACAGAAATTGCATCGGGAGTTAATACAACAGTCACCATGCACATATTCCCCCACGGGAGTAATGTCTCAAACAGTCTATGATTTGATCGTTTCCTCGAAGACCAGTAGTAGTTTCCGATGCACATCTGGAGGCATTCTGTAATCTGTGGACCTTCAAAGTGTTGATCAAACACAGAAATTGCATCGTGATTGAATACAACAGTCACCATGCGCATTTTCCTCCATGGGAGTAATGCCTCAAACAGTCTATGCTTTGATTGGTTCCAGGAAGACCAGTAGTAGTTTCCGATGCACATCTGGAGGCAATCTGTAATCTGTGGACTATCGGAGTGTTGATGAAACACAGAAATTTCATCGGGATTGAATACAACAGTCACCATGCGCACTTTCCCCCATGGGAGTAATGTCTCAAACAGTCTACGCTTTGATCGTTCCCTGGAAGGCCAGTAGTAGTTTCCGATGCACATCTGGAGGCATTCTGTAGTCTGTGGACTATCAGAGTGTTGATGAAATACAGAAATTACATCGGGATTGAATACAACAATCGCTATGCGCACTTTCCTACTTAGGAGTAATGTCTCAAACAGTCTACGCTTTGATCTGTCCCTGGAAGACCAGTAGTAGTTTCCGATGCACATCTGGGGGCATTCTGTAATCTGTGGACTATCAGAGTGTTGTTGAAACACAGAAATTGCATCGGGATTGAATACAAGTCACCATGCGCACTTTCCTGAATGGGAGTAATGTCTCAAACAGTCTACGCTTTCATCTTTCCCTGGAAGACCAGTAGAAGATTCCGATGCACATCTGGAGGCATTTTCTAATCTGTGGACCTTCAAAGTGTTGATGAAACACAGAAATTGCATCGGGATTTAATACGACAGTCACCATGTGCACTTTCCTCCATTGGAGTAATGTCTCAAACAGTGTACGTCTTGATCGTTCCCTGGAAGACCAGTAGTTGTTTCCGATGCACATCTGGTGGCATTCTGTAAGCTGTGGACTTTCAGAGTAGTGTTGAAACAAAGGAATTGCATCGGGATTGAATACAACAGTCACCATCCGCACTTTCCTCCATGGGAGTAATGTCTGAAACATTCCACGCTTTGATCGTTCCCTGGAAGACCAGTAGTACTTTCCGATGCACATCTGGAGGCATTCTGTAATCTGTGGACTATCAGAGTGTTGATGAACACAGAAATTGTATCGATATTGAATACAACAGTCACCATGCGGACTTTCCTCCACGGGAGTAATGTCTCAAACACTCTACGCTTTGATCGTTTCCTGTAAGACCAGTAGTAGTTTCCGATGCACATCTGGTATCATTCTGTTATCTGTGCACTATCAGAGTGTTGATGAAACACAGAAATTGCATCGGGATTGAATACAACAGTCACCATGCGCACTTTCCTCCACTGGAGTAATGTCTCAAACACTCTACGCTTTGATCGTTTCCTGTAAGACCAGTAGTAGTTTCCGATGCACATCTGGTGGCATTCTGCAATTTGTGGACTATCAGAGTGTTGATGAAACACAGAAATTGCATCGGGATTGAATACAACAGTCATCATTCGCATTTTCCTCCATGGGAGTAATGTCTCAAACAGTCTACGCTTTGATCGTTCCCTGGAAGACCAGTAATAGTTTCCGATGCACATCTGGAGGCATTCTGTAATCTGTGGACTAGCTGAGTGTTGATGAAACACAGAAATTGCATCGGGATTGAATACAACAGTCACCATGCGCACTTTATCCACGGGAGTAATGTCTCAAACAGTCTATGCTTTGATCGTTTCCTCGAAGACCAGTAGTAGTTTCCGATGCACATCTGGAGGAATTCTGTAATCTGTGGACCTTCAAAGTGTTGATGAAACACAGATATTGCAACGTGATTTAATACAACAGTAACCATGTGCGTTTTCCACCATGGGAGTATTGCCTCAAACAGTCTATGCTTTGATCATTCCCAGGAAGACCAGTAGTAGCTTCCGATGCACATCTGGAGGCAATCTGTAATCTGTGGACTATCGGAGTGTTGATGAAACACAGAAATTGCATCGGGATTGAATACAACAGTCACCATGCGCACTTTCCCCCATGGGAGTAATGTCTCAAACATTCCACGCTTCGATCATTCCCTGTTAGACCAGTAGTAGTTCCGATGCACATCTGGAGGCATTCTGTAATCTGTGGACTATCAGAATGTTGATGAAACACAGAAATTGCTTCGGGATTGAATACAACGGTCACCTTGCGCACTTTCCTCCATTGGAGTAATGTCTTAAACAGTCTACCCTTTGATCGTTCCCTGGAAGACCGTTAGTGGTTTCCGATGCACATCTGGAGGCATTCTGTAATCTGTGGACTATCAGAGTATTAATGAAACACAGAAATCTCATCGGGATTGAATACAACAGTCACCATGCGCACTTTCCTTCATGGGAGTAATGTCTCAAACAGTTTACGCTTTGATCGATCCCTGGAAGACCAGTAGTAGTTTACGATGCACATCTGGAGGCATTCGGTGATCTGTGGACTATCAGAGTGTTGATGAAACAAAGAAATTGCATCGGTATTGAATACAACAGTCACAATGCGCACTTTCGTCCATGGGAGTAATGTCTCAAACAGTCTATACGCTTTGATCGTTCCCTGGAAGACCAGTAGTAGTTTCCGATGCACATCTGGAGGCATTCTGTAATATGTGGACTATCAGTGTGTTGATAAAACACAGAAATTACATCGGGATTGAATACAACAATCACCATGCGCACTTTCCTTCACTGGAGTAATGTCTCAAACAGTCTACGCTTTGATCGTTCCCTGGAAGACCTGTAGTAGTTTCCGATGAACATCTGGTAAGCATTCTGTAATCTGTGGACTATCAGAGTGTTGATGAAACACAGAAATTGCATCGTGATTGAATACAACAGTCACCATACGCACTTTCCTCCATGGGAGTAATATCTCAAACAGTTTACGCTTTGATCGTTCCCTGGAATACCAGTAGTAGTTTCCGATGCACATCTGGAGCCATTCTGTAATCTGTGGACTATGAGAGTGTTGATGAACACAGAAATTGCATCGGGATTGAATACAACAGTCACCATGCGCACTTTCCCCAATGGGAGTAATGCCTCAAACAGTCTACGCTTGATCGTTCCCTGGAGGACCAGTAGTAGTTTCCGATGCACATCTGGAGGCATTCTGTAATCTGTGCACTATCAGAGTGTTGTTGAAACACTGAAATTGTTTCGGGATTGCATACAACAGTCACCATGCGCACTTTCATCCATGGGAGTAATGTCTCAAAAAGTCTACGCTTTGATCGTTCCCTGGAGACCAGTATTAGTTTCCAATGCACATCTGGAGGCATTCTATAATCTGTGGACTATCAGAGTATTGATGAAACACCGAAATTGCATCGGGATTGAATTCAACAGCCACCATGCGCACCTTCCTGAATGGGAGTAATGTCTCAAACAGTCTACGCTTTGATCGCTCCCTGGAAGACCTTTAGTAGTTTCCGATGCACATCTGGAGGCATTCTGTAATCTGTGGACTATCAGAGTGTTGTTGAAACACTTTAATTGCATCGGGATTGAATACAACAGTCACCATGCGCACTTTCCTCCATCCTAGTAATGTCTCAAAGAGTCTACGCTTTGATCGATCCCTGGAAGACGAGTAGTAGATTCCGATGCACATCTGGAGGCACTCTGTAGTCAGTGGACCTTCAAAGTGTTGATGAAACGCAGAAATTGCATAGGGATTGAATACAACAGTCACCATGCGGACTTTCCTCCATTTGGGTAATGTCTCAAACTGTCATCGCTTTGATCGTTCCCTCAAGATCAGTAGTAGTTTCCGATGCACATCTGGAGGCATTCTTTAATCTGTGGACTATCCGAGTCCTAATGAAACACAGAAATTGCAGCGGGATTGAATACAACAGTCACCATGACCACTTTCCCCCATGGGAGTAATGTCTCAAACAGTCTACGCTTTGATCGTTTCCTGGACAGCCAATAGTAGTTTCCCATGGACATCTGGAGGCATTCTGTAATCTGTTCACTATCAGAGTGTTGTTGAAACACAGAAATTGTATCGGGATTGAATACAACAGATATCATGCGGACATTCCTCCATGGGAGTAATGTCTCAAACAGTTTACGCTTTGATCGTTCCCTGGAATACCAGTAGTAGTTTCCGATGCACATCTGGAGGCATTCTGTTATCTGTTTACTATCAGAGTGTTTTTGAATCACAGAAATTGCCTCGGGATTGAATACAACACTCACCATTCGGACTTTTCTCCATGGGAGTAAAGTTTCAAACAGTCTACGCTTTCATCGTTCCCTGGAAGGCCAGTAGTAGTCTCCGATGCACATCTGGAGCCATTCTGCATTCTGTAATCTGTGGACTATCAGAGTGTCGTTGAAACACTTTAATTGCATCGGGATTGAAAACAACAGACACCATGCGCACTTTCCTCAATTGGAGTAATGTCTCCAACAGTCTACGCTTTGATCGTTCCCTGGAAGACCAGTTGTAGATTCCGATGCACATCTGGAGGCCTTCTGTAATCTGTGGACCTTCAAAGTATTGATGAAACGCAGAAATTGCATCGGGATTGAATACAACATCACCATGACCACTTTCCTCCATGGGAGTAATGTCTCAAACAGTCTAAGCTTTGATCGTCCCTTGGAAGACCAGTAGTAGTTTCCGATGCACATCTGGAGGCATTCTGTAATCTGTTCACTATCAGAGTATTGTTGAAACACAGAAATTGCATCGGGATTGAATACAACAGTCATCATGCGGAATTTCCTCCATGGGAGTAACGTCTCAAACAGTCTACACTTTGATCGTTCGCTGGAAGGCCAGTAGTAGATTCCGATGCACATCTGGAGGCATTCTGTAATCTGTGGACTATCAGAGTGTTGTTGAAACACAGAAATTGCATCGGGATTGAATACAACAGTCACCATCCGCACTTTACTCCATGGGAGTAATGTCTTAAACAGTCTACGCTTTGATCGTTCCCTGGAAGACCAGTAGTACTTTCGATTCACATATGGAGGCATTCTGTAATCTGTGGACCTTCAAAGTGTTGATGAAACACAGAAATTGCATCGGGATTGAATACAACAGTTACCATGCGCACTTTACTCCATGGGAGTAATGTCTGAAACAGTTTACGCTTTGATCTCTCCCTGGAAGACCAGTAGTAGAATCCGATGCACATCTGGTTGCATTCTGTAATCTGTGGACTATCAGAGTGTTGATGAACTCAGAAATTGCTCCGGGGCTGAATACAACAGTCACCATGAGCACTTTCCTCCATGGGAGTAATGTCTCAAACAGTCTACGCTTTGATCGTTCCCTGGAAGACCAGTAGTAGTTTCCGAAGCACATCTGGAGACATTCTGTAATCTGTGGACTATCAGAGTGTCGTTGAAACACTTTAATTGCATCGGGATTGAATAGAACAGACACCATGAGCACTTTCCTCCATGGGAGTAATGTGTCAAACAGTCTACGCTTTGATCGTTCCCTGGAAGACCAGTTGTTGATTCCGATGCACATCTGGAGGCATTCTGTAATCTGTGGATCTTCAAAGTATTGATGAAACGCAGAAATTGCATCGGGATTCAATACAACAGGCACCATGCGTACATGTCTACATTGGAGTAATGTCTCAAACTGTCATTGCATTGATCGCTCCCTCAAGACCAGTAGTGGTTTCCGATGTACATCTGGAGGCATTCTGCAATCTGTGGACTATCCGAGTGCTAATGAAACACAGAAATTGCATCGGGATTGAATACAACATCACCATGACCACTTTCCTCCATGGGAGTAATGTCTCAAACGGTCTAAGCTTTGATCGTTCCTTGGAAGACCAGCAGTAGTTTCCGATGCACATCTGGAGGCATTCTGCAATCTGTTCACTATCAGAGTGTTGTTGAAACACAGAAATTGCATCGGGATTGAATACAACAGTCATCATGCGGACATTCCTCCATGGGAGTAACGTCTCAAACAGTCTACGCTTTGATCGTTCCCTGGAAGACCAGTAGTAGCTTCCGATGCACATCTGGTGGCATTCTGTAATGTGTGCACTATCAGAGTGTTGTTGAAACACAGAAATTGCATTGGGATTGAATATAACAGTCACCATCCGCACTTTACTCCTTGGGAGTAATGTTTCAAAGAGTCTACGCTTTGATCGTTCGCTGGAAGGCCAGTAGTAGATTCCGATGCACATCTGGAGGCATTCTGTAATCTGTGGAGTAACTGAGTGTTAAAGGAACACAGCAATTGCATTGGGATTGAATACAACAGTCACCATGCGCACTTTCTTCCACGGGAATAATGTCTCAAACAGTCTATGCTTTGATCGTTTCCTCGAAGACCAGTAGTAGTTTCCGATGCACATCTGGAAGCATTCTGTAATCTGTGGACTATCAGAGTGTTTTTGAAACACTGAAATTTCATTTGGATTGGATACAACACGCACCATGCGTACATTTCTGCTTTGGATTAATGTCTCAAACTGTCATCGCTTTGATCGTTCCCTCAAGACCAGTAGTAGTTTCCGATGCACATCTGGAGGCATCCTTTAATCTGTGGACTATCAGAGTGCTAGTGAAACACAGAAATTGCAGCGGGATTGAATACAACAGTCACCATGACCACTTTCCGCCATGGTAGTAATGTCTCAAACAGTCTACGGTTTGATCGGTCGCTGGAATACCAGTAGTAGTTTCCGATGCACATATGGAGGCATTCTGTAATGTGTTTACTATCAGAGTGTTGTTGAAACACAAAAATTGCATCGGGATTAAATACAAAAGTCACCATGCGGACTTTCCTCCATGGGAGTAATGTCTCAAACTGTCATCGCTTTGATCGTTCCCTCAAGACCAGTAGTAATTTCCGATGCACATCTGGAGGCATTCTTTAATCTGTGGACTATCCGAGTGCTAATGAAACACAGAAATTGCAGCGGGATTGAATACAACAGTCACCATGACCACTTTCAACCATGGGAGTAATGTCTCAAACAGTCTACGCTTTGACGTTCCTTGGATGACCAGTGGTAGTTTCGATTCACATCCGGAGGCATTCTGTAAGCTGTGGACTATCAGAGTAGTGTTGAAACACAGAAATTGCATCGGGATTGGATACAACAGTTACCATGCGCACTTTCCTACATGGGAGTAATATCTCAAACAGTCTACGCTTTTATCGTTCCCTGGAAAACCAGTAGTAGTTTCCGATGCACATCGCGAGACATTCTGTAATCTGTGGACCTTCAAAGTGTTGATGAAACACAGAAATTGCATCGGGATTGAATACAACAGTCACCATGCGGACTTTCCTCCATGGGAGTAATGTCTCAAAGAGTCTACGCTTTGATTGTTCCCCGGAAGACCAGTAGTAGTTTCCGATGCACATCTGGAGGAATTCTGTAATCTGTGGACTATCAGAGTGTTGATGAAACACAGAAATTGCATCGGGTTTGAATACAACAGTCACCATGCGCACATTCCGCCATTGGAGTAATGTCTCAAACAGTCTACGCTTTGATCGTTCCCTGGAAGACCGGAAGTAGTTTCCGATGCACATCTGGAGGTATACTGTAATCTGTGGTCTATCCGGGTGTTGATAAAAGATAGAAATTGCATCGGGATTGAATGCAACAGTCACCATGCGCACTTTCCTCCATGCGAGAAATCTCTCAAACAGTCTACGCTTTGATCGTTCCCAGGAAGACCAGTAGTAGTTTCGATTCACATCTGGAGGCATTCGGTAAACTGTGATTCGTCAAAGTGTTGATGACACACAGAAATTACGTCGTAATTGAATACAACAGTCACCATGGGCACTTTCCTCCATGGGAGTAATGTCTCAAACAGTCTACTCCTTTATCGTTCCCTGGAAGGCAAGTAGTAGTTTCCGATGCACATCTGGAGGCATTCTGTAATATGTGGACTATCTGAGTGTAGGTGAAACGCAGAAATTGCATCGGGATTGAATACAACAGTCACCATGCGCACTTTCTTCCATGCGAGTAATGTCTCAAACAGTCTATACTTTGATCGTTTCCTCGAAGACCAGTAGTAGTTTCCGATGCACATCTGGAGGCATTCTGTAATCTGTGGACCTTCAAAGGGTTGATGAAAAACAGAAATTGCATCGGGATTGAATACAACAGTCACCATGCGCAATTTCCTCCATGGGAGTAATGCCTCAAACAGTCTACGCTTGGTCGTTCCCAGGAAGACCAGTAGTAGTTTCCGATGCACATCTGGATTCAATCTGTAATCTGTGGACTATCAGAGTGTTGATGAAACACAGAAATTGCATCGTGATTGAATACAACAGTCACCATGGCACTTTCCTCCATGCGAGAAATCTCTCAAACAGTCTACGCTTTGATCGTTATCAGGAAGACCAGTAGTAGTTTCGATTCACATCTGGAGGCATTCGGTAAACTGTGATTCTTCAAAGTGTTGATGACACACAGAAATTACGTCGTAATTGAATACAACAGTCACCATGGGCACTTTCCTCCATGAGAGTAATGTCTCAAACAGTCTACGCCTTTATCGTTCCCTGGAAGACCAGTAGTAGTTTCCGATGCACGTCTGGAGGCATTCTGTAATCTGTGGACTATCAGAGTGTTGATGAAACACAGAAATTGCATCGGGATTGAATACAACAGGCACCATGCGTACATTTCTATATTGGAGTAATGTCTCAAACTGTCATCGCCTTGATCGCTCCCTCAAGACCAGTAGTGGTTTCCGATGCACATCTGGAGGCATTCTGTAATCTGTGGACTATCCGAGTGCTAATGAAACACAGAAATTGCATCGGGATTGAATACAACATCACCATGACCACTTTCCTCCATGGGAGTAATGTCTCAAACAGTCTAAGCTTTGATCGTTCCTTGGAAGACCAGTAGTAGTTTCCGATGCACATCTGGAGGCATTCTGTAATCTGTTCACTATCAGAGGGTTGTTGAAACACTGAAATTGCATCGGGATTGAATACAAGAGTCATCATGCGGACTTTCCTCCATGGGAGTAACGTCTCAAACAGTCTACGCTTTGATCGTTCCGTGGGAGACCAGTAGTAGTTTCCGATGCACATCTGGAGAGATTCTGTAACCAGTGGACTATCAGAGTGTTGATGAAACACAGATATTGCATCGGGATTGAATACAACAGTCACCATGCGCACTTTCCTCCTTGGGAGTAATGTCTCAAAGAGTCTACGCTTTGATCGTTCGCTGGAAGGCCGGTAGTAGATTCCGATGCACATCTGGAGGCATTCTGTAATCTGTGGACTATCAGAGTGTTGTTGAAACACAGAAATTGCATCGGGATTGAATACAACAGTCACCATCCGCACTTTACTCCATGGGAGTAATGTCTTAAACAGTCTACGCTCTGATCGTTCCCTGGAAGACCAGTAGTAGTTTCGATTCACATATGGAGGCATTCTGTAATCTGTGGACCTTCAAAGTGTTGATGAAACACAGAAATTGCATCGGGATTGAATACAACAGTCACCATGCGCACTTTCCTCCCTGGGAGTAATGTCTGAAAGAGTCTACGCTTTGATCGTTCGCTGGAAGGCCAGTAGTAGATTCCGATGCACATCTGGAGGCATTCTGTAATCTGTTCACTATCAGAGTGTTGTTGAAACACAGAAATTGCAACGGGATTGAATACAACAGTCACCATGCGCACTTTCCTCCATGGGAGTAATGTCTCAAAGAGTCTACGCTTTGATCTTTCCCTGGAAGACCAGTAGATGATTCCGATACACATCTGGAGGCAGACTGTAATCTGTGGACCTTCAGAGTGTTCATGAAACACAGAAATTGCATCGGGATTAAATACAACAGTCACCATGCGAACTTTCCTCCGTTTGAGTAATGTCTCAAAAGTCTACGCTTTGATCGTTCCCTGGAAGACCAGTAGTAGTTTCCGATGCACATCTGGAGGCATTCTGTTATCTGTTTACTATCAGAGTGTTGTTGAAACACAGAAATTGCATCGGGATTGAATACATCAGTCACCATGCTCACTTTCATCCATGGGAGTAATGTCTCAAAAAGTCTACGCTTTAATCGTTCCCTGGAAGACCAGTAGTAGTTTCCGATGCACGTCTGGAGGCATTCTGTAATTTGTGGACAATCAGAGTGTTGATGAAACACAGAAATTGCATCGGGATTGAATACAACAGTCACCACCGCACTTTCCTACGTAGGAGTAATGTCTCAAACAGTCTACGCTTTGATCGCTCCCTGGAAGACCAGTAGCAGTTTCATATGCACAACTGGAAGCATTCTGTAATATGTGGACTATCAGAGTATTGATGAAACACCGAAATTGCATCGGAATTGAATTCAACAGTCATAATGCGCACTTTCCTCCATGGGAGTAATGTCTTAAACAGTCTACGATTTGATCGTTCCCTGGAAGACCATTAGTAGTTTCGATTCACATATGGAGGCATTCTGTAATCTGTGGACCTTCAAAGTGTTGATGAAACACAGAAATTGCATCGGGATTGAATACAACAGTCACCATGCGCACTTTCCTCCTTGGGAGTAATGTCTCAAAGAGTCTACGCTTTGATCGTTCGCTCGAAGGCCAGTAGTAGATTCCGATGCACATCTGGAGGCATTCTGTAATCTGTGGACTAACTGAGTGTTAAAGGAACACAGCAATTGCATCGGGATTGAATACAAAAATCACCATGCGCACTTTCTTCCACGGGAGTAATGTCTCAAACAGTCTATGCTTTGATCGTTTCCTCGAAGACCAGTAGTAGTTTCCGATGCACATCTGGAAGCATTCTGTAATCTGTGGACTATCAGAGTGTTTTTGAGACACTGAAATTTCATCGGGATCGAATACAACAGGCACCATGCGTACATTTCTGGATTGGATTAATGTCTCAAACTGTCATCGCTTTGATCGTTCCCTCAAGACCAGTAGTAGTTTCCGATGCACATCTGGAGGCATTCTTTAATCTGTGGACTATCCGAGTGCTAATGAAACACAGAAATTGCAGCGGGATTGAATACAACAGTAACCATGACCACTTACAGCCATGGGAGTAATGTCTCAAACTGTCTACGCTTTGACCGTTCCTTGGAAGACCAGTAGTAGTTTCGATTCACATCCGGAGGCATTCTGTAAGCTGTGGACTATCAGACTAGTGTTGAAACACAGAAATTGCATCGGGATTGAATACAACAGTTACCATGCGCACTTTCCTACATGGGAGTAATATCTCAAACAGTGTACGCTTTTATCGTGCCCTGGAAAACCAGTAGTAGTTTCCGATGCACATCGCGAGACATTCTGTAATCTGTGGACCTTCAAAGTGTTGATGAAACACAGAAATTGCATCGGGATTGAATACAACAGTGACCATGCGCACTTTGCTCCATGGGAGTTACGTCTCAAACTGTCATCGATTTGATCGTTCCCTGAAGACCAATAGTAGTTTCCAGTGCACATCTGGAGGCATTCTGTAATTTCTGGTCCATCCGGGTGTTGATGAAACACATAAATTGCATCGGGTTTGAATACAACAGTCACCATGCGCACATTCCGCCATTGGAGTAATGTCTCAAACAGTCTACTCCTTTATCGTTCCCTGGAAGGCAAGTAGTAGTTTCCGATGCACATCTGGAGGCATTCTGTAATATGTGGACTATCTGAGTGTTGGTGAAACGCAGAAATTGCATCGGGATTGAATACAACAGTCACCATGCGCACTTTCTTCCATGCGAGTAATGTCTCAAACAGTCTATAATTTGATCGTTTCCTCGAAGACCAGTAGTAGTTTCCGATGCACATCTGGAGGCATTCTGTAATCTGTGGACCTTCAAAGGGTTGATGAAAAACAGAAATTACATCGTGATTGAATACAACAGTCACCATGCGCATTTTCCTCCATGGGAGTAATGCCTCGAACAGTCTACGCTTGGTCGTTCCCAGGAAGACCAGTAGTAGTTTCCGATGCACATCTGGATTCAATCTGTAATCTGTGGACTATCAGAGTGTTGATGAAACACAGAAATTGCATCGTGACTGAATGCAACAGTCACCATGGCACTTTCCTCCATGAGAGTAATGTCTCAAACAGTCTACGCCTTTATCGTTCCCTGGAAGACCAGTAGTAGTTTCCGATGCACGTCTGGAGGCATTCTGTAATCTGTGGACTATCAGAGTGTTGATGAAACACAGAAATTACATCGGGATTGAATACAACAGTCATCATGCGGACTTTCCTCCATGGGAGTAACGTCTCAAACAGTCTACGCTTTGATCGTTGCCTGGAAGACCAGTAGTAGTTTCCGATGCACATCTGGTGGCATTCTGTAATCTGTGGACTATCAGAGTGTTGTTGAAACACAGAAATTGCATCGGGATTGAATATATCAGTCACCATATACACTTTACTCCATGGGAGTAATGTCTCAAACCGTCTACGCTTTGATCGTTCGCTGGAAGACCTGTAGTAGTTTCGATTCACATATGGAGGCATTCTGTAATCTGTGGACATTCAAAGTGTTGATGAAACACAGAAATTGCATCCGGATTGAATACAACAGTCACCATGCGCACTTTCCACCTTGGGAGTAATGTCTCGAAGAGTCTACGCTTTGATCGTTCGCTGGAAGGCCAGTAGTAGATTCCGATGCACATCTGGAGGCATTCTGTAATCTGTGGACTATCAGAGTGTTGTTGAAACACTTTAATTGCATCGGGATTCAATAAATCAGTCACCATGTGCACTTTCTTCCATGGGAGTAATGTCTCAAACATTTTACGCTTTGATCGTTCTCTGGAAGACCAGTAGTAGTTTCCGATACACATCAGGAGGCATTCTGTAATCTGTGGACCTTCAAAGTATTGATGAAACGCAGAAATTGCATCGGGATTGAATACAACAGGCACCATGCGTACATTTCTAAATTGGAGTAATGTCTCAAACTGTCATCGCATTGATCGCTCCCTCAAGACCAGTAGTGGTTTCCGATGCACATCTGGAGGCATTCTGTAATCTGTGGACTATCCGAGTGCTAATGAAACACAGAAATTGCATCGGGATTGAATACAACATCACCATGACCACTTTCCTACATGGGAGTAATGTCTCAAACAGTCTAAGCTTTGATCGTTCCTTGGAAGACTAGTAGTAGTTTCCGATGCACATCTGGAGGCATTCTGTAATCTGTTCACTATCAGAGGGTTGTTGAAACACAGAAATTGCATCGGGATTGAATACAACAGTCATCATGCGGACTTTCCTCCATGGGAGTAACGCCTCAAACAGTCTACGCTTTGATCGTTCCGTGGGAGACCAGTAGTAGTTTCCGATGCACATCTGGAGGCATTCTGTAATCTGTGGACTATCAGAGTGTTGATGAAAGACAGATATTGCATCGGGATTGAATACAACAGTCACCATGCGCACTTTCCTCCTTGGGAGTAATGTCTCAAAGAGTTTACGCTTTGATCGTTCGCTGGAAGGCCAGTAGTAGATTCCGATGCACATCTGGAGGCATTCTGTAATCTGTGGACTATCAGAGTGTTGTTGAAACACAGAAATTGCATCGGGATTGAATACAACAGTCACCATCCGCACTTTACTCCATGGGAGTAATGTCTTAAACAGTCTACGCTTTGATCGTTCCCTGGAAGACCAGTAGTTGTTTCGATTCACATATGGAGGCATTCTGTAATCTGTGGACCTTCAAAGTGTTGATGAAACACAGAAATTGCATCGGGATTGAATACAACAGTCACCATGCGCACTTTCCTCCGTGGGAGTTATGTCTCAAAAGTCTACGCTTTGATCGTTCCCTGGAAGACCAGTAGTAATTTCCGATGCACATCTGGAGGCATTCTGTTATCTGCTTACTATCAGAGTGTTGTTGAAACACAGAAATTGCCTCGGGATTGAATACAACAGTCACCATTCGTACTTTTCTCCATGGGAGTAAAGTTTCAAACAGTCTACGCTTTGATCGTTCCCTGGAAGACCAGTAGTAGTTTCCGATCCATATCTGGAGGCATTATGTAATCTGTAGACTATCAGAGTGTTGTTGAAACACTGAAATTGCATCGGGATTGAATACAACAGTCACCAAGCTCACTTTCATCCATGGGAGTAATGTCTCAAAAAGTCTACGCTTTGATCGTTCCCTGGAAGACCAGTAGTAGTTTCCGATGCACGTCTGGAGGCATTCTGTAATTTGTGGACTATCAGAGTGTTGATGAAACACAGAAATTGCATCGGGATTGAATACAACAGTCACCACCGCACTTTCCTACGTAGGAGTATTGTCTCAAACAGTCTACGTTTTGATCGCTCCCTGGAAGACCAGTAGCAGTTTCATATGCACAACTGGAAGCATTCTGTAATATGTGGACTATCAGAGTATTGATGAAACACCGAAATTGCATCGGAATTGAATTCAACAGTCATAATGCGCACTTTCCTCCATGGGAGTAATGTCTGAAACAGTTTACGCTTTGATCTCTCCCTGGAAGACCAGTAGGAGAATCCGATGCACATCTGGTTGCATTCTGTAATCTGTGGACTATCAGAGTGTTGATGAACTCAGAAATTGCTCCGGGATTGAATACAACAGTCACCATGAGCACGTTCCTCCATGGGAGTAATGTCTCAAACAGTCTACGCTTTGATCGTTCCCTGGAAGACCAGTAGTAGTTTCCGATGCACATCTGGAGACATTCTGTAATCTGTGGACTATCAGAGTGTCGTTGAAACACTTTAATTGCATCGGGATTGAATACAACAGTCACCATGCGCACTTTCTTCCATGCGAGTAATGTCTCAAACAGTCTATAATTTGATCGTTTCCTCGAAGACCAGTAGTAGTTTCCGATGCACATCTGGAGGCATTCTGTAATCTGTGGATCTTCAAAGTATTGATGAAACGCAGAAATTGCATCTGGATTGAATACAACAGGCACCATGCGTACATTTCTACATTGGAGTAATGTCTCAAACTGTCATCGCATTGATCGCTCCCTCAAGACCAGTAGTGGTTTCCGATGCACATCTGGAGGCATTCTGTAATTTGTGGACTATCCAAATGCTAATGAAACACAGAAATTGGATCGGGATTGAATACAACATCACCATGACCACTTTCCTCCATGGGAGTAATGTCTCAAATGGTCTAAGCTTTGATCGTTCCTTGGAAGACCAGTAGTAGTTTCCGATGCACATCTGGAGGCATTCTGTAATCTGTTCACTATCAGAGTGTTGTTGAAACACAGAAATTGCATCGGGATTGAATACAACAGTCATCATGCGGACTTTCCTCCATGGGAGTAACGTCTCAAACAGTCTACGCTTTGATCGTTCCCTGGAGGACCAGTAGTAGTTTCCGATGCACAGCTGGTGGCATTCTGTAATCTGTGGACTATCAGAGTGTTGTTGAAACACAGAAATTGCATTGGGATTGAATATAACAGTCACCATCCGCACTTTACTCCATGGGAGTAATGTCTTAAACAGTCTACGCTTTGATCGTTCCCTGGAAGACCATTAGTAGTTTCGATTCACATATGGAGGCATTCTGTAATCTGTGGACCTTCAAAGTGTTGATGAAACACAGAAATTGCATCGGGATCGAATACAACTGTCACCATGCGCACTTTCCTCCTTGGGAGTAATGTCTCAAAGAGTCTACGCTTTGATCGTTCACTGGAAGGCCAGTAGTAGATTCCGATGCACATCTGGAGGCATTCTGTAATCTGTGGACTAACTGAGTGTTAAAGGAACACAGCAATTGCATCGGGATTGAATACAACAGTCACCATGCGCACTTTCTTCCACGGGAGTAATGTCTCAAACAGTCTATGCTTTGGTCGTTTCCTCGAAGACCAGTAGTAGTTTCCGATGCACATCTGGAAGCATTCTGTAATCTGTGGACTATCAGAGTGTTTTTGAGACACTGAAATTTCATCGGGATTGAATACAACAGGCACCATGCGTACATTTCTGCATTGGATTAATGTCTCAAACTGTCATCGCTTTGATCGTTCCCTCAAGACCAGTAGTAGTTTCCGATGCACATCTGGAGGCATTCTTTAATCTGTGGACTATCCGAGTGCTAATGAAACACAGAAATTGCAGCGGGATTGAATACAACAGTCACCATGACCACTTTCCGCCATGGGAGTAATGTCTCAAACAGTCTACGGTTTGATCGTTCCTTGGAATACCAGTAGTAGTTTCCGATGCACATCTGGAGGCATTCAGTAATGTGTTTACTATCAGAGTGTTGTTGAAACACAAAAATTGCATCGGGATTGAATACAAAAGTCACCATGCGGACTTTCCTCCATGGGAGTAATGCCTCAAACTGTCATTGCTTTGATCGTGCCCTCAAGACCAGTAGTAGTTTCCGATGCACATCTGGAGGCATTCTTTAATCTGTGCACTATCCGAGTGCTAATGAAACACAGAAATTGCAGCGGGATTGAATACAACAGTAACCATGACCACTTTCAGCCATGGGAGTAATGTCTCAAACAGTCTATGCTTTGGTCGTTTCCTCGAAGACCAGTAGTAGTTTCCGATGCACATCTGGAAGCATTCTGTAATCTGTGGACTATCAGAGTGTTTTTGAGACACTGAAATTTCATCGGGATTGAATACAACAGGCACCATGCGTACATTTCTGCATTGGATTAATGTCTCAAACTGTCATCGCTTTGATCGTTCCCTGAAGACCAATAGTAGTTTCCAATGCACATCTGGAGGCATTCTGTAATTTCTGGTCCATCCGGGTGTTGATGAAACACAGAAATTGCATCGGCATTGAATACAACAGTCACCATGCGAACTTTCCTCCCTGGGAGTAATGTCTCAAACAGTCTACGCCTTGATCGTTCCCTGGAAGAAAAGTAGTAGTTTCCGATGCACATCTGGTGGCATTCTGTAATCTGTGGACTATCAGAGTGTTGATGAAACACAGAAGTAGCATCGGGATTGAATACAACAGTCAACATGAGCACTTTCCTCCTTGGGAGTAATGTCTCAAACAGACTACGCTTTGATCGTTCTCTGGAAGACCAGTAGTAGTTTTGGATGCACATCTGGTGGCATTCTGTAATCTGTGGACTATCAGAGTGTTGATGAAACACAGAAATAGCATCGCGAATTAATACAACAGTCACCAAGTGCACTTTCCTCCATGGGAGTAATGACTCAAACAGTCTACGCTTTGATCGTTCCCAGGAAGACCAGTAGTTGTTTCCGATGCACATCTGGTAGCATTCTGTAAGCTGTGGACTTTCAGAGTAGTGTTGAAACAAAGGAATTGCATCGGGATTGAATACAACAGTCACCATCCGCACTTTCCTCCATGGGAGTAATGTCTGAATCGTTCCACGCTTTGATCGTTCCCTGGAAGACCTGTAGTAGTTTCCGATGCACATCAGGAGGCATTCTGTAATCTGTGGACCTTCAAAGTATTGATGAAACGCAGAAATTGCATCGGGATTGAATACAACAGGCACCATGCGTACATTTCTAAATTGGAGTAATGTCTCAAACTGTCATCGCATTGATCGCTCCCTGAAGACCAGTAGTGGTTTCCGATGCACATCTGGAGGCATTCTGTAATCTGTGGACTATCCGAGTGGTAATGAAACACAGAAATTGCATCGGGATTGAATACAACATCACCATGACCACTTTCCTCCATGGGAGTAATGTCTCAAACAGTCTAAGCTTTGATCGTTCCTTGGAAGACCAGTAGTAGTTTCCGATGCACATCTGGAGGCATTCTGTAATCTGTTCACTATCAGAGGGTTGTTGAAACACAGAAATTGCATCGGGATTGAATACAATAGTCACCATCCGCACTTTATTCCATGGGAGTAATGTCTTAAACAGTCTACGCTTTGATCGTTCCTGGAAGACCAGTAGTAGTTTCGATTCACATATGGAGGCATTCTGTAATCTGTGGACCTTCAAAGTGTTGATGAAACACAGAAATTGCATCGGGATTGAATACAACAGTCACCATGCGCACTTTCCTCCTTGGGAGTAATGTCTCAAAGTGTCTACGCTTTGATCGTTCGCTGGAAGGCCAGTAGTAGATTCCGATGCACATCTGGAGGCATTCTGTAATCTGTTCACTATCAGAGTGTTGTTGAAACACAGAAATTACATCGGGATTGAATACAACAGTCACCATGCGCACTTTCCTCCATGGGAGTAATGTCTCAAAGAGTCTACGCTTTGATCTTTCCCTGGAAGACCAGTAGATGATTCCAATGCTCATCTGGAGGCAGACTGTAATCTGTGGACCTTCAGAGTGTTCATGAAACACAGAAATTGCATCGGGATTAAATACAACAGTCACCATGCGCACTTTCCTCCGTGGGAGTAATGTCTCAAAAGTCTACGCTTTGATCGTTCCCTGGAAGACCAGTAGTAGTTTCCGATGCAAATCTGGAGGCATTCTGTTATCTGTTTACAATCAGAGTGTTGTTGAAACACAGAAATTGCCTCGGGATTGAATACAACAGTCACCATTCGTACTTTTCTCCATAGGAGTAAAGTTTCAGTCTACGCTTTGATCGTTCCCTGGAAGACCAGTAGTAGTTTCCGATCCATATCTGGAGGCATTATGTAATCTGTAGACTATCAGAGTGTTGTTGAAACACTGAAATTGCATCGGGATTGAATACAACAGTCACCATGCTCACTTTCATCCATGGGAGTAATGTCTCAAAAAGTCTACGCTTTGATCGTTCCCTGGAAGACCAGTAGTAGTTTCCGATGCACGTCTGGAGGCATTCTGTAATTTGTGGACTATCAGAGTGTTGATGAAACACAGAAATTGCATCGGGATTGAATACAACAGTCACCATCGCACTTTCCTACGTAGGAGTAATGTCTCAAACAGTCTACGCTTTGATCGCTCCCTGGAAGACCAATAGCAGTTTCATATGCACAACTGGAAGCATTCTGTAATATGTGGACTATCAGAGTATTGATGAAACACCGAAATTGCATCGGAATTGAATTCAACAGTCATAATGCGCACTTTCCTCCATGGGAGTAATGTCTGAAACAGTTTACGCTTTGATCTCTCCCTGGAAGACCAGTAGTAGAATCCGATGCACATCTGGTTGCATTCTGTAATCTGTGGACTATCAGAGTGTTGATGAACTCAGAAATTGCTCCGGGATTGAATACAACAGTCACCATGAGCACTTTCCTCCATGGGAGTAATGTCTCAAACAGTCTACGCTTTGATCGTTCCCTGGAAGACCAGTAGTAGTTTCCGATCCATATCTGGAGGCATTATGTAATCTGTGGACTATCAGTGTGTCGTTGAAACACTTTAATTGCATCGGGATTGAATACAACAGACACCATGCGTACATTTCTACATTGGAGTAATGTCTCAAACTGTCATCGCATTGATCACTCCCTCAAGACCAGTAGTGGTTTCCGATGCACATTTGGAGGCATTCTGTAATCTGTGGACTATCCGAGTGCTAATGAAACACAGAAATTGCATCGGGATTGAATACAACATCACCATGACCACTTTCCTCCATGGGAGTAATGTCTCAAACGGTCTAAGCTTTGATCGTTCCTTGGAAGACCAGTAGTAGTTTCCGATGCACATCTGGAGGCATTCTGTAATCTGTTCACTATCAGAGTGTTGTTGAAACACAGAAATTGCATCGGCATTGAATACAACAGTCATCATGCGGACTTTCCTCCATGGGAGTAACGTCTCAAACAGTCTACGCTTTGATCGTTCCCTGGAAGACCAGTAGTAGTTTCCGATGCACATCTGGTGGCATTCTGTAATCTGTGGACTATCAGAGTGTTGTTGAAACACAGAAATTGCATTGGGATTGAATATAACAGTCACCATCCGCACTTTACTCCATGGGAGTAATGTCTTAAACAGTCTACGCTTTGATCGTCCCCTGGAAGACCATTAGTAGTTTCGATTCACATATGGAGGCATTCTGTAATCTGTGGACCTTCAAAGTGTTGATGAAACACAGAAATTGCATCGGGATTGAATACAACAGTCACCATGCGCAATTTCCTCCTTGGGAGTAATGTCTCAAAGAGTCTACGCTTTGATCGTTCGCTGGAAGGCCAGTAGTAGATTCCGATGCACATCTGGAGGCATTCTGTAATCTGTGGACTAACTGAGTGTTAAAGGAACACAGCAATTGCATCGGGATTGAATACAACAGTCACCATGCGCACTTTCTTCCACGGGAGTAATGTCTCAAACAGTCTATGCTTTGATCGTTCCCTCGAAGACCAGTAGTAGTTTCCGATGCACATCTGGAAGCATTCTGTAATCTGTGGACTATCAGAGTGTTTTTGAAACACTGAAATTTCATCGGGATTGAATACAACAGGCACCATGCGTACATTTCTGCATTGGATTAATCTCTCAAACTGTCATCGCTTTGATCGTTCCCTCAAGACCAGTAGTAGTTTCCGATGCACATCTGGAGGCAATCTTTAATCTGTGGACTATCCGAGTGCTAATGAAACACAGAAATTGCAGCGGGATTGAATACAACAGTCACCATGACCACTTTCCGCCATGGGAGTAATGTCTCAAACAGTCTACGGTTTGATCGTTCCCTGGAATACCAGTAGTAGTTTCGATTCACATCCGGAGGCATTCTGTAAGCTGTGGACTATCAGAGTAGTGTTGAAACACAGAAATTGCATCGGGATTGAATACAACAGTTACCATGCGCACTTTCCTACATGGCAGTAATATCTCAAACAGTCTACGCTTTTATCGTTCCCTGGAAAACCAGTAGTAGTTTCCGATGCACATCGCGAGACATTCTGTAATCTGTGGACCTTCAAAGTGTTGATGAAACACAGAAATTGCATCGGGATTGAATACAACAGTGACCATGCGCACTTTCCTCCATGGGAGTTACGTCTCAAACTGTCATCGATTTGATCGTTCCCTGAAGACCAATAGTAGTTTCCAATGCACATCTAGAGGCATTCTGTAATTTCTGGTCCATCCGGGTGTTGATGAAACACAGAAATTGCATCGGCATTGAATACAACAGTCACCATGGGAACTTTCCTCCATGGGAGTAATGTCTCAAACATTCTACGCCTTGATCGTTCCCTGGAAGAAAAGTAGTAGTTTCCGATGCACATCTGGTGGCATTCTGTAATCTGTGGACTATCAGATTGTTGATGAAACACAGAAGTAGCATCGGGATTGAATACAACAGTCAACATGAGCACTTTCCTCCTTGGGAGTAATGTCTCAAACAGACTACGCTTTGATCGTTCTCTGGAAGACCAGTAGTAGTTTTGGATGCACATCTGGTGGCATTCTGTAATCTGTGGACTATCAGAGTGTTGATGAAACACAGAAATAGCATCGCGATTTAATACAACAGTCACCAAGCGCACTTTCCTCCATGGGAGTAATGACTCAAACAGTCTACGCTTTGATCGTTCCCAGGAAGACCAGTAGTTGTTTCCGATGCACATCTGGTAGCATTCTGTAAGCTGTGGACTTTCAGAGTAGTGTTGAAACAAAGGAATTGCATCGGGATTGAATACAACAGTCACCATCCGCACTTTCCTCCATGGGAGTAATGTCTGAAACGTTCCACGCTTTGATCGTTCCCTGGAAGACCTGTAGTAGTTTCCGATGCACATCAGGAGGCATTCTGTAATCTGTGGACCTTCAAAGTATTGATGAAACGCAGAAATTGCATCGGGATTGATTACAACAGGCACCATGCGTACATTTCTAAATTGGAGTAATGTCTCAAACTGTCATCGCATTGATCGCTCCCTCAAGACCAGTAGTGGTTTCCGATGCACATCTGGAGGCATTCTGTAATCTGTGGACTATTCGAGTGGTAATGAAACACAGAAATTGCATCGATATTGAATACAACATCACCATGACCACTTTCCTCCATGGGAGTAATGTCTCAAACAGTCTAAGCTTTGATCGTTCCCTGGAATACCAGTAGTAGTTTCCAATGCACATCTGGAGGCATTCTGTAATGTGTTTACTATCAGAGTGTTGTTGAAACACAAAAATTGCATCGGGATTGAATACAAAAGTCACCATGCGGACTTTCCTCCATGGGAGTAATGTCTCAAACTGTCATCGCTTTGATCGTGCCCTCAAGACCAGTAGTAGTTTCCGATGCACATCTGGAGGCATTCTTTAATCTGTGGACTATCCGAGTTCTAACGAAACACAGAAATTGCAGCGGGATTGAATACAACAGTCACAAAGACCACTTTCAGCCACGGGAGTAATGTCTCAAACAGTCTACGCTTTGATCGTTCCTTGGAAGACCAGTAGTAGTTTCGATTCACATCCGGAGGCATTCTGTAAGCTGTGGACTATCAGAGTAGTGTTGAAACACAGAAATTGCATCGGGATTGAATACAACAGTTACCATGCGCACTTTCCTACATGGGAGTAATATCTCAAACAGTCTACGCTTTTATCGTTCCCTGGAAAACCAGTAGTAGTTTCCGATGCACATCGCGAGACATTCTGGAATCTGTGGACCTTCAAAGTGTTGATGAAACACAGAAATTGCATCGGGATTGAATACAACAGTGACCATGCGCACTTTCCTCCATGGGAGTTACGTCTCAAACTGTCATCGATTTGATCGTTCCCTGAAGACCAATAGTAGTTTCCAATGCACATCTGGAGGCATTCTGTAATTTCTGGTCCATCCGGGTGTTGATGAAACACAGAAATTGCATCGGCATTGAATACAACAGTCACCATGCGAACTTTCCTCCATGGGAGTAATGTCTCAAACAGTCTACGCCTTGATCGTTCCCTGGAAGAAAAGTAGTAGTTTCCGATGCACATCTGGTGGCATTCTGTAATCTGTGGACTATCAGAGTGTTGATGAAACACAGAAGTAGCATCGGGATTGAATACAACAGTCAACATGAGCACTTTCCTCATTGGGAGTAATGTCTCAAACAGACTACGCTTTGATCGTTCTCTGGAAGACCAGTAGTAGTTTTGGATGCACATCTGGTGGCATTCTGTAATCTGTGGACTATCAGAGTGTTGATGAAACACAGAAATAGCATCGCGATTTAATACAACAGTCACCAAGCGCACTTTCCTCCATGGGAGTAATGACTCAAACAGTCTACGCTTTGATCGTTCCCAGGAAGACCAGTAGTTGTTTCCGATGCACATCTGGTAGCATTCTGTAAGCTGTGGACTTTCAGAGTAGTGTTGAAACAAAGGAATTGCATCGGGATTGAATACAACAGTCACCATCCGCACTTTCCTCCATGGGAGTAATGTCTGAAACGTTCCACGCTTTGATCGTTCCCTGGAAGACCTGTAGTAGTTTCCGATGCACATCAGGAGGCATTCTGTAATCTGTGGACCTTCAAAGTATTGATGAAACGCAGAAATTGCATCGGGATTGAATACAACAGGCACCATGCGTACATTTCTAAATTGGAGTAATGTCTCAAACTGTCATCGCATTGATCGCTCCCTCAAGACCAGTAGTGGTTTCCGATGCACATCTGGAGGCATTCTGTAATCTGTGGACTATCCGAGTGGTAATGAAACACAGAAATTGCATCGGGATTGAATACAACATCACCATGACCACTTTACTCCATGGGAGTAATGTCTCAAACAGTCTAAGCTTTGATCGTTCCTTGGAAGACCAGTAGTAGTTTCCGATGCACATCTGGAGGCATTCTGTAATCTGTTCACTATCAGAGGGTTGTTGAAACACAGAAATTGCATCGGGATTGAATACAACAGTCATCATGCGGACTTTCCTCCATGGGAGTAACGTCTCAAACAGTCTACGCTTTGATCGTTCCGTGGGAGACCAGTAGTAGTTTCCGATGCACATCTGGAGGCATTCTGTAATCTGTGGACTATCAGAGTGTTGATGAAACACAGATATTGCATCGGGATTGAATACAACAGTCACCATGCGCACTTTCCTCCTTGGGAGTAATGTCTCAAAGAGTCTACGCTTTGATCATTCGCTGGTAGGCCAGTAGTAGATTCCGATGCACATCTGGAGACATTCTGTAATCTGTGGACTATCAGAGTGTTGTTGAAACACAGAAATTGCATCGGGATTGAATACAATAGTTACCATCCGCACTTTACTCCATGGGAGTAATGTCTTAAACAGTCTACGCTTTGATCGTTCCCTGGAAGACCAGTAGTAGTTTCGATTCACATATGGAGGCATTCTGTAATCTGTGGGCCTTCAAAGTGTTGATGAAACACAGAAATTGCATCGGGATTGAATACAACAGTCACCATGAGCACTTTCCTCCTTGGGAGTAATGTCTCAAAGTGTCTACGCTTTGATCGTTCGCTGGAAGGCCAGTAGTAGATTCCGATGCACATCTGGAGGCATTCTGTAATCTGTTCACTATCAGAGTGTTGTTGAAACACAGAAATTGCATCGGGATTGAATACAACAGTCACCATGCGCACTTTCCTCCATGGGAGTAATGTCTCAAAGAGTCTACGCTTTGATCTTTCCCTGGAAGACCAGTAGATGATTCCGATGCACATCTGGAGGCAGACTGTAATCTGTGGACCTTCAGAGTGTTCATGAAACACAGAAACTGCATCGGGATTAAATACAACAGTCACCATGCGCACTTTCCTCCGTGGGAGTAATGTCTCAAAAGTCTACGCTTTGATCGTTCCCTGGAAGACCAGTAGTAGTATCCGATGCAAATCTGGAGGCATTCTGTTATCTGTTTACTATCAGAGTGTTGTTGAAACACAGAAATTGCCTCGGGATTGAATACAACAGTCACCATTCGTACTTTTCTCCATAGGAGTAAAGTTTCAAACAGTCTACGCTTTGATCGTTCCCTGGAAGACCAGTAGTAGTTTCCGATCCATATCTGGAGGCATTATGTAATCTGTAGACTATCAGAGTGTTGTTGAAACACTGAAATTGCATCGGGATTGAATACAACAGTCACCATGCTCACTTTCATCCATGGGATTAATGTCTCAAAAAGTCTACGCTTTGATCGTTCCCTGGAAGACCAGTAGTAGTTTCCGATGCACGTCTGGAGGCATTCTGTAATTTGTGGACTATCAGAGTGTTGATGAAACACAGAAATTGCATCGGGATTGAATACAACAGTCACCATCGCACTTTCCTACGTAGGAGTAATGTCTCAAACAGTCTACGCTTTGATCGCTCCCTGGAAGACCAGTAGCAGTTTCATATGCACAACTGGAAGCATTCTGTAATATGTGGACTATCAGAGTATTGATGAAACACCGAAATTGCATCGGAATTGAATTCAACAGTCATAATGCGCACTTTCCTCCATGGGAGTAATGTCTGAAACAGTTTACGCTTTGATCTCTCCATGGAAGACCAGTAGTAGAATCCGATGCACATCTGGTTGCATTCTGTAATCTGTGGACTATCAGAGTGTTGATGAACTCAGAAATTGCTCCGGGATTGAATACAACAGTCACCATGAGCACTTTCCTCCATGGGAGTAATTTCTCAAACAGTCTACGCTTTGATCGTTCCCTGGAAGACCAGTAGTAGTTTCCGATCCATATCTGGAGGCATTATGTAATCTGTGGACTATCAGAGTGTCGTTGAAACACTTTAATTGCATCGGGATTGAATACAACAGACACCATGAGCACTTTCCTCGATGGGAGTAATGTCTCAAACAGTCTACGCTTTGATCGTTCCCTGGAAGACCAGTTGTAGATTCCGATACACATCTGGAGGCATTCTGTAATCTGTGGATCTTCAAAGTATTGATGAAACGCAGAAATTGCATCGGGATTGAATACAACAGGCACCATGCATACATTTCTACATTGGAGTAATGTCTCAAACTGTCATCGCATTGATCACTCCCTCAAGACCAGTAGTGGTTTCCGATGCACATTTGGAGGCATTCTGTAATCTGTGGACTATCCGAGTGCTAATGAAACACAGAAATTGCATCGGGATTGAATACAACATCACCATGACCACTTTCCTCCATGGGAGTAATGTCTCAAACGGTCTAAGCTTTGATCGTTCCTTGGAAGACCAGTAGTAGTTTCCGATGCACATCTGGAGGCATTCTGTAATCTGTTCACTATCAGAGTGTTGTTGAAACACAGAAATTGCATCGGGATTGAATACAACAGTCATCATGCGGACTTTCCTCCATGGGAGTAACGTCTCAAACAGTCTACGCTTTGATCGTTCCCTGGAAGACCAGTAGTAGTTTCCGATGCACATCTGGTGGCATTCTGTAATCTGTGGACTATCAGAGTGTTGTTGAAACACAGAAATTGCATTGGGATTGAATATAACAGTCACCATCCGCATTTTACTCCATGGGAGTAATGTCTTAAACTGTCTACGCTTTGATCGTTCCCTGGAAGACCATTAGTAGTTTCGATTCACATATGGAGGCATTCTGTAATCTGTGGACCTTCAAAGTGTTGATGAAACACAGAAATTGCATCGGGATTGAATACAACAGTCACCATGCGCAATTTCCTCCTTGGGAGTAATGTCTCAAAGAGTCTACGCTTTGATCGTTCGCTGGAAGGCCAGTAGTAGATTCCGATGCACATCTGGAGGCATTCTGTAATCTGTGGACTAACTGAGTGTTAAAGGAACACAGCAATTGCATCGGGATTGAATACAACAGTCACCATGCGCACTTTCTTCCACGGGAGTAATGTCTCAAACAGTCTATGCTTTGATCGTTCCCTCGAAGACCAGTAGTAGTTTCCGATGCACATCTGGAAGCATTCTGTAATCTGTGGACTATCAGAGTGTTTTTGAAACACTGAAATTTCATCGGGATTGAATACAACAGGCACCATGCGTACATTTCTGCATTGGATTAATCTCTCAAACTGTCATCGCTTTGATCGTTCCCTCAAGACCAGTAGTAGTTTCCGATGCACATCTGGAGGCATTCTTTAATCTGTGGACTATCCGAGTGCTAATGAAACACAGAAATTGCAGCGGGATTGAATACAACAGTCACCATGACCACTTTCCGCCATGGGAGTAATGTCTCAAACAGTCTACGGTTTGATCGCTCCCTGGAATACCAGTAGTAGTTTCCAATGCACATCTGGAGGCATTCTGTAATGTGTTTACTATCAGAGTGTTGTTGAAACACAAAAATTGCATCGGGATTGAATACAAAAGTCACCATGCGGACTTTCCTCCATGGGAGTAATGTCTCAAACTGTCATCGCTTTGATCGTGCCCTCAAGACCAGTAGTAGTTTCCGAAGCACATCTGGAGGCATTCTTTAATCTGTGGACTATCCGAGTTCTAATGAAACACAGAAATTGCAGCGGGATTGAATACAACAGTCACCAAGACCACTTTCAGCCACGGGAGTAATGTCTCAAACAGTCTACGCTTTGATCGTTCCTTGGAAGACCAGTAGTAGTTTCGATTCACATCCGGAGGCATTCTGTAAGCTGTGGACTATCAGAGTAGTGTCGAAACACAGAAATTGCATCGGGATTGAATACAACAGTTACCATGCGCGCTTTCCTACATGGGAGTAATATCTCAAACAGTCTACGCTTTTATCGTTCCCTGGAAAACCAGTAGTAGTTTCCGATGCACATCGCGAGACATTCTGTAATCTGTGGAGCTTAAAAGTGTTGATGAAACACAGGAATTGCATCGGGATTGAATACAACAGTCACCATGCGCACTTTCCTCCATGGGAGTTACGTCTCAAACTGTCATCGATTTGATCGTTCCCTGAAGACCAATAGTAGTTTCCAATGCACATCTGGAGGCATTCTGTAATTTCTGGTCCATCCGGGTGTTGATGAAACACAGAAATTGCATCGGCATTGAATACAACAGTCACCATGCGAACTTTCCTCCATGGGAGTAATGTCTCAAACAGTCTACGCCTTGATCGTTCCCTGGAAGAAAAGTAGTAGTTTCCGATGCACATCTGGTGGCATTCTGTAATCTGTGGACTATCAGAGTGTTGATGAAACACAGAAGTAGCATCGGGATTGAATACAACAGTCAACAAAAGCACTTTCGTCCTTGGGAGTAATGTCTCAAACAGACTACGCTTTGATCGTTCTCTGGAAGACCAGTAGGAGTTTTGGATGCACATCTGGTGGCATTCTGTAATCTGTGGACTATCAGAGTGTTGATGAAACACAGAAATTGCATCGTGATTGAATACAACAGTCACCATCCGCACTTTCCTCCATGGGAGTAATGTCTGAAACAGCCCACGCTTTGATCGTTCCCTGGAAGACCAGTAGTAGTTTCCGATGCACATCTGGAGGCATTCTGTAATCTGTGGACTATCAGAGTGTTGATGAAACACAGAAATTGCATCGGGATTGAATACAACAGGCACCATGCGTACATTTCTCCATTGGAGTAATGTCTCAAACTGTCATCGCTTTGATCGTTCCCTTTAAGACCAGTAGTAGTTTCCGATGCACATCTGGAGGCATTCTTTAATCTGTGGACTATCCGAGTGCTAATGAAACAAAGAAATTGCAGCGTAATTGAATACAACAGTCACCATGACCACTTTCCGCCATGGGAGTAATGTCTCAAACAGTCGACGCTTTGATCGTTCCCTGGAATACCAGCAGTAGTTTCCAATGCACATCTGGAGGCATTCTGTAATCTGTTTACTATCAGAGTGTTGATAACACAGAAATTTCATCGGGATTGAATACAACAGTCACCATGCGGACTTTCCTCCATGGGAGTAATGTCTCAAACAGTCTACGCTTTGATTGTTCCCTGGAAGACCAGTAGTAGTTTCCGATGCACATCTGGAGGAATTCTGTAATCTGTGGACTATCAGAGTGTTGATGAAACACAGAAATTGCATCCGGATTGAATACAACAGTCACCATGCGCACATTCCGCCGTTGGAGTAATGTCTCAAACAGTCTACGCTTTGATCGTTCCCTGGAACACCAGTAGTAGTTTCCGATGCACATCTGGAGGTATACTGTAATCTGTGGTCTATCCGGGTGTTGATAAAAGATAGAAATTGCATCGGGATTGAATACAACAGTCGCCATGCCCACTTTCCTCCATGCGAGAAATGTCTCAAACAGTCTACGCTTTGATCGTTAGTAGGAAGACCAGTAGTAGTTTCGATTCACATCTGGAGGCATTCGGTAAACTGTGGTTCTTCAAAGTGTTGATGACACACAGAAATTGCGTCGTAATTGAATACAACAGTCACCATGGGCACTTTCCTCCATGGGAGTAATGTCTCAAACAGTCTACTCCTTTATCGTTCCCTGGAAGACAAGTAGTAGTTTCCGATGCACATCTGGAGGCATTCTGTAATATGTGGACTATCTGAGTGTTGATTAAACGCAGAAATTGCATCGGAATTGAATACAACAGTCACCATGCGCACTTTCTTCCATGCGAGTAATGTCTCAAACAGTCTATCCTTTGATCGTTTCCTCGAAGACCAGTAGTAATTTCCGATGCACATCTGGAGGCATTCTGTAATCTGTGGACCTTCAAATGGTTGATGAAAAACAGAAATTGCATCGTGATTGAATACAACAGTCACCATGCGCATTTTCCTCCATGGGAGTAATTCCTCAAACAGTCTACACTTTGATCGTTCCCAGGAAGACCAGTAGTAGTTTCCGATGCACATCTGGATTCAATCTGTAATCTGTGGACTATCAGAGTGTTGATGAAACACAGAAATTGCATCGTGATTGAATACAACAGCCACCATGGCACTTTCCTCCATGAGAGTAATGTCTCAACAGTTTACGCCTTTATCGTTCCCTGGAAGACCAGTAGTAGTTTCCGATGCACATCTGGAGGCATTCTGGAATCTGTGGACTATCAGGGTGTTGATGAAACACAGAAATTGCATCGGGATTGAATACAACAGTCACCATGCGCACTTTCCTCCACGGGAGTAATGTCTCAAACAGTCTACGCTTTGATCGTTCCCTGGAAGACCAGTAGTTCTTTCCGATGCACATCTGGTATTATTCTGTAATCTGTGCACTATTAGAGTGTTGATGAAACACAGAATTTGCATCGGGATTGAATACAACAGTCACCATGCGCACTTTCCTCCACTGGAGTAATATCTCAACAGTCTACGCTTTGATCGTTCCCTGTAAGACCAGTAGTAGTTTCCGATGCACATCTGGTGGCATTCTGTAAGCTGTGGACTATTAGAGTGTTGATGAAACACAGAAATTGCATCGGGATTGAATACAACAGTCACCATTCGCCTTTTCCTAAATGGGAGTAATGTCTCAAAAAGTCTACGCTTTGATCGTTCCCTGGAAGACCAGTGGTAGTTTCCGATGCACATCTGGAGGCATTCTGTAATCTGTGGACCTTCAAAGTGTTGATGAAACACAGAAATTGCATCGGGATTGAATACAACAGGCACCATGCGTACATTTCTCCATTGGAGTAATGTCTCAAACTGTCATCGCTTTGATCGTTCCCTTTAAGACCAGTAGAAGTTTCCGATGCACATCTGGAGGCATTCTTTAATCTGTGGACTATCCGAGTGCTAATGAAACAAAGAAATTGCAGCGTAATTGAATGCAACAGTCACCATGACCACTTTCCGCCATTTGAGTAATGTCTCAAACAGTCTACGCTTTGATCGTTCCCTGGAATACCAGCAGTAGTTTCCGATGCACATCTGGAGGCATTCAGTAATCTGTTTACTATCAGAGTGTTGATGACACAGAAATAGCATCGGGATTGAATACAACAGTCACCATGCGGACTTTCCTCCATGGGAGTAATGTCTCAAACAGTCTACGCTTTGATTGTTCCCTGGAAGACCAGTAGTAGTTTCCGATGCACATCTGGAGGAATTCTGTAATCTGTGGACTATCAGAGTGTTGATGAAACACAGAAATTGCATCGGGATTGAATACAACAGTCACCATGCGCACATTCCGCCATTGGAGTAATGTCTCAAACAGTCTACGCTTTGATCGTTCCCTGGAACACCAGTAGTAGTTTCCGATGCACATCTGGAGGCATTCTGTAATCTGTGGACTATCAGGGTGTTGATGAAACACAGAAATTGCATCGGGAATGAATACAACAGTCACCATGCGCACTTTCCTCCACGGGAGTAATGTCTCAAACAGTCTACGCTTTGATCGTTCCCTGGAAGAGCAGTAGTTCTTTCCGATGCACATCAGGTATCATTCTGTAATCTGTGCACTATTAGAGTGTTGATGAAACACAGAAATTGCATCGGGATTGAATACAACAGTCACCATGCGCAATTCCCTCCATGCGAGAAATGTCTCAAACGGTCTACGCTTTGATCGTTCCCAGGAAGACCAGTAGTAGTTTCGATTCACATCTGGAGGCATTCGGTAAACTGTGGTTCTTCAAAGTGTTGATGACACACAGAAATTGCGTCGTAATTGAATACAAGTCACCATGGGCACTTTCCTCCATGGGAGTAATGTCTCAAACAGTCTACTCCTTTATCGTTCCCTGGAAGACAAGTAGTAGTTTCCGATGCACATCGGGAGGCATTCTGTATTATGTGGACTATCTGAGTGTTGATGAAACGCAGAAATTGCATCGGGATTGAATACAACAGTCACCATGCGCACTTTCTTCCATGCGAGTAATGTCTCAAACAGTCTATCCTTTGATCGTTTCCTCGAAGACCAGTAGTAGTTTCCGATGCACATCTGGAGGCATTCTGTAATCTGTGGACCTTCAAAGGGTTGATGAAAAACAGAAATTGCATCGTGATTGAATACAACAGTCACCATGAACATTTTCCTCCATGGGAGTAATGCCTCAAACAGTCTACGCTTTGTTCGTTCCCAGGAAGACCAGTAGTAGTTTCCGATGCACATCTGGATTCAATCTGTAATCTGTGGACTATCAGAGTGTTGATGAAACACAGAATATGCATCGTGATTGAATACAACAGTCACCATAGCACTTTCCTCCATGAGAGTAATGTCTCAAACAGTTTACGCCTTTATCGTTCCCTGGAAGACCAGTAGTAGTTTCCGATGCACATCTGGAGGCATTCTGTAATCTGTGGACTATCAGGGTGTTGATGAAACACAGAAATTGCATCGGGAATGAATACAACAGTCACCATGCGCACTTTCCTCCACGGGAGTAATGTCTCAAACAGTCTACGCTTTGATCGTTCCCTGGAAGAGCAGTAGTTCTTTCCGATGCACATCAGGTATCATTCTGTAATCTGTGCACTATTAGAGTGTTGATGAAACACAGAAATTGCATCGCGATTGAATACAACAGTCACCATTCGCATTTTCCTCCATGGGAGTAATGTCTCAAAAAGTCTACGCTTTGATCGTTTCCTGGAAGACCAGTGGTAGTTTCCGATGCACATCTGGAGGCATTCTGTAATCTGTGGACTATCAGAGTGTTGTTGAAACACAGAAATTGCATCGGGATTGCATATAATAGTCACCATCCGCACTTTACTCCATGGGAGTAATGTCTTAAACAGTCTACGCTTTGATCGTTCCCTGGAAGACCAGTAGTAGTTTCGATTCACATATGGAGGCATTCTGTAATCTGTGGACCTTCAAAGTGTTGATGAAACACAGAAATTGCATCGGGATTGAATACAACAGTCACCATGCGCACTTTCCTCCTTGGGAGTAATGTCTCAAAGAGTCTACGCTTTTATCGTTCCCTGGAAGACCAGTAGATGATTCCGATGCACATCTGGAGGCATACTGTAATCTGTGGACCTTTAAAGTGTTGATGAAACACAGAAATTGCATCGGGATTGAATACTACAGTCACCATGCGCACTTTATTCCTTGGGAGTAATGTCTCGAAGAGTCTACGCTTTGATCGTTCGCTGGAAGGCCAGTAGTAGATTCCGATGCACATCTGGAGGCATTTCTGTAAACTGTGGACTATCAGAGTGTTGTTGAAACACAGAAATTGCATCGGGATTGAATACAACAGTCACCATGTGCACTTTCTTCCATGGGAGTAATGTCTCAAACAGTTTACGCTTTGATCGTTCCCTGGAATACCAGTAGTAGTTTCCGATGCACATCAGGAGGCATTCTGTAATCTGTGGACTATCAGAGTGTTGATGAACACAGAAGTTGCATCGGGATTGAATACAACAGTTACCATGTGCACTTTCCCCAATGGGAGTAATGTCTCAAAGAGTCTACGCTTTTATCGTTCCCTGGAAGACCAGTAGATGATTCCGATGCACATCTGGAGGCATACTGTAATCTGTGGACCTTTAAAGTGTCGATGAAACACAGAAATTGCATCGGGATTGAATACCACAGTCACCATGCGCACTTTCATCCATGGGAGTAATGTCTCAAAAAGTCTACGCTTTGATCGTTCCCTGGAAGACCAGTAGTAGTTTCCGATGAACGTCAGGATTCATTCTGTAATTTGTGGACTATCAGAGTGTTGATGAAACACAGAAATTGCATCGGGATTGAATACAACAGTCACCACCGCACTTTCCTAAGAAGGAGTAATGTCTCAAAGAGTCTACGCTTTGATCGCTCCCTGGAAGACCAGTAGCAGTTTCATATGCACAACTGGAAGCATTCTGTAATATGTGGACTATCAGAGTATTGATGAAACACCGAAAGTGCATCGTAATTGAATTCAACAGTCATAATGCGCACTTTCCTCCATGGGAGTAATGTCTGAAACAGTTTACGCCTTGATCTCTCCCTGGAAGACCAGTAGTAGAATCCGATGCACATCTGGTTGCATTCTGTAATCTGTGGACTATCAGAGTGTTGATGATCTCAGAAATTGCTCCGGGATTTAATACAACAGTCACCATGCGGACTTTCCTCCATGGGAGTAATGTCTCAAACAGTCTACGCTTTGATCGTTCCCTGGAAGACCAGTAGTAGTTTCCGATGCACATCTGGAGGCATTCTGTAATCTGTGGACTATCAGAGTGTCGTTGAAACACTTTAATTGCATCGGGATTGAGTACAACAGACACCATGCGGACTTTCCTCCATGGGAGTAACGTCTCAAACAGTCTACGCTTGATCGTTCCCTGGAGGACCAGTTGTAGATTCCGATGCACGTCTAGAGGCATTCTGTAATCTGTGGACCTTCAAAGTATTGATGAAACGCAGAAATTGCATCGGGATTGAATACAACAGGCACCATGCGTACATTTCTACATTGGAGTAATGTCTCAAACTGTCATCGCATTGATCGCTCCCTCAACACCAGTAGTGGTTTCCGATGCACATCTGGAGGCATTCTGTAATCTGTGGACTATCCGAGTGCTAATGAAACACAGAAATTGCATCGGGATTGAATACAACATCACCATGACTACTTTTCTCCATGGGAGTAAAGTCTCAAACGGTCTAAGCTTTGATCGTTCCTTGGAAGACCAGTAGTAGTTTCCGATGCACATCTGGAGGTATACCGTAATCTGTGGTCTATCCGGGTGTTGATAAAGGACAGAAATTGCATCGGGATTGAATACAACAGTCACCATGCGCACTTTCCTCCATGCGAGATATGTCTCAAACAGTCTACGCTTTGATCGTTCCCTGGAAGACCAGTAGTAGTTTCGGATGCACATCTGGAGGCATTCTGTAATCTGTGGACTAACTGAGTGTTGATGAAACACAGAAATTGCATCGGGATTGAATACAACAGTCACCATGCGCACTTTCTTCCATGCGAGTAATGTCTCAAACAGTCTATGCTTTGATCGTTTCCTCGAAGACCAGTAGTAGTTTCCGATACACATCTGGAGGCATTCTGTAATCAGTGGACCTTCAAAGGGTTAATGAAACACAGAAATTGCATCGTGATTGAATACAACAGTCACCATGGCACTTTCCTCCATGAGTGTAATGTCTCAAACAGTCTACGCCTTTTTCGTTCCCTGGAAGACCAGTAGTAGTTTCCGATGCACATCTGGAGGCATTCTGTAATCTGTGGACTATCAGAGTGTTGATGAAACACAGAAATTGCATCGGGATTGAATACAACAGTCACCATGCGCACTTTCCTCCACGGGAGTAATGTCTGAAACAGTCTACGCTTTGATCGTTCCCTGGAAGACCAGTAGTTCTTTCCGATGCACATCTGGTATCATTCTGTAATCTGTGCACTATCAGAGTGTTGATGAAACACAGAAATTGCATCGGGATTGAATACAACAGTCACCATCGCACTTTCCTACGTAGGAGTAATGTCTCAACAGTCTACGCTTTGATCGGTCCCTGTAAGACCAGTAGTAGTTTCCGATGCACATCTGGTGGCATTCTGTAAGCTGTGGACTATCAGAGTGTTGCTGAAACACAGAAATTGCATCGGGATTGAATACAACAGTCACCATTCGCACTTTCCTCAATGGGAGTAATGTCTCAAACAATCTACGATTTGATCGTCCCCTGGAAGACCAGTTGCAGATTCCGATGCACATCTGGAGGCATTCTGTAATCTGCGGACTATCCGAGTGCTAATGAAACACAGAAATTGCAGCGTAATTGAATGCAACAGTCACCATGACCACTTTCCGCCATTTGAGTAATGTCTCAAACAGTCTACGCTTTGATCGTTCCCTGGAATACCAGCAGTAGTTTCCGATGCACATCTGGAGGCATTCTGTAATCTGTTTACTATCAGAGTGTTGATGCCACAGAAATAGCATCGGGATTGAATACAACAGTCACCATGCGGACTTTCCTCCATGGGAGTAATGTCTCAAACAGTCTACGCTTTGATTGTTCCCTGGAAGACCAGTAGTAGTTTCCGATGCACATCTGGAGGAATTCTGTAATCTGTTGACTATCAGAGTGTTGATGAAACACAGAAATTGCATCGGGATTGAATACAACAGTCACCATGAGCACATTCCGCCATTGGAGTAATGTCTCAAACAGTCTACGCTTTGATCGTTCCCTGGAACACCAGTAGTAGTTTCCGATGCACATCTGGAGGTATACTGTAATCTGTGGTCTATCCGGGTGTTGATAAAAGATAGAAATTGCATCGGGATTGAATACAACAGTCACCATGCGCACTTCCCTCCATGCGAGAAATGTCTCAAACAGTCTACGCTTTGATCGTTCCCAGGAAGACCAGTAGTAGTTTCGATTCACATCTGGAGGCATTCGGTAAACTGTGGTTCTTCAAAGTGTTGATGACACACAGAAATTGCGTCGTAATTGAATACAAGTCACCATGGGCACTTTCCTCCATGGGAGTAATGTCTCAAACAGTCTACTCCTTTATCGTTCCCTGGAAGACATGTAGTAGTTTCCGATGCACATCTGGAGGCACTCTGTATTATGTGGACTATCTGAGTGTTGATGAAACGCAGAAATTGCATCGGGATTGAATACAACAGTCACCATGCGCACTTTCTTCCATGCGAGTAATGTCTCAAACAGTCTATCCTTTGATCGTTTCCTCGAAGACCAGTAGTAGTTTCCGATGCACATCTGGAGGCATTCTGTAATCTGTGGACCTTCAAAGGGTTGATGAAAAACAGAAATTGCATCGTGATTGAATACAACAGTCACCATGCGCATTTTCCTCCATGGGAGTAATGCCTCAAACAGTCTACGCTTTGTTCGTTCCCAGGAAGACCAGTAGTAGTTTCCGATGCACATCTGAATTCAATCTGTAATCTGTGGACTATCAGAGTGTTGATGAAACACAGAATATGCATCGTGATTGAATACAACAGTCACCATAGCACTTTCCTCCATGAGAGTAATGTCTCAAACAGTTTACGCCTTTATCGTTCCCTGGAAGACCAGTAGTAGTTTCCGATGCACATCTGGAGGCATTCTGTAATCTGTGGACTATCAGGGTGTTGATGAAACACAGAAATTGCATCGGGAATGAATACAACAGTCACCATGCGCACTTTCCTCCACGGGAGTAATGTCTCAAACAGTCTACGCTTTGATCGTTCCCTGGAAGACTAGTAGTTCTTTCCGATGCACATCAGGTATCATTCTGTAATCTGTGCACAATTAGAGTGTTGATAAAACACAGAAATTGTTTCGGGATTGAATACAACAGTCACCATGCGCACTTTCCTCCACTGGAGTAATGTCTCAACAGTCTACGCTTTTATCGTTCCCTGTAAGACCAGTAGTAGTTTCCGAAGCACATCAGGTGGCATTCTGTAAGCTGTGGACTATCAGAGTGTTGATGAAACACAGAAATTGCATCGCGATTGAATACAACAGTCACCATTCGCATTTTCCTCCATGGGAGTAATGTCTCAAAAAGTCTACGCTTTGATCGTTTCCTGGAAGACCAGTGGTAGTTTCCGATGCACATCTGGAGGCATTCTGTAATCTGTGGACTATCAGAGTGTTGTTGAAACACAGAAATTGCATCGGGATTGCATATAACAGTCACCATCCGCACTTTACTCCATGGGAGTAATGTCTTAAACAGTCTATGCTTTGATCGTTCCCTGGAAGACCAGTAGTAGTTTCGATTCACATATGGAGGCATTCTGTAATCTGTGGACCTTCAAAGTGTTGATGAAACACAGAAATTGCATCGGGATTGAATACAACAGTCACCATGCGCACTTTCCTCCTTGGGAGTAATGTCTCAAAGAGTCTACGCTTTTATCGTTCCCTGGAAGACCAGTAGATGATTCCGATGCACATCTGGAGGCATACTGTAATCTGTGGACCTTTAAAGTGTTGATGAAACACAGAAATTGCATCGGGATTGAATACAACAGTCACCATGCGCACTTTATTCCTTGGGAGTAATGTCTCGAAGAGTCTACGCTTTGATCGTTCGCTGGAAGGCCAGTAGTAGATTCCGATGCACATCTGGAGGCATTCTGTAAACTGTGGACTATCAGAGTGTTGTTGAAACACAGAAATTGCATCGGGATTGAATACAACAGTCACCATGTGCACTTTCTTCCATGGGAGTAATGTCTCAAACAGTTTACGCTTTGATCGTTCCCTGGAATACCAGTAGTAGTTTCCGATGCACATCAGGAGGCATTCTGTAATCTGTGGACTATCAGAGTGTTGATGAACACAGAAGTTGCATCGGGATTGAATACAACAGTTACCATGTGCACTTTCCCCAATGGGAGTAATGTCTCAAAGAGTCTACGCTTTTATCGTTCCCTGGAAGACCAGTAGATGATTCCGATGCACATCTGGAGGCATACTGTAATCTGTGGACCTTTAAAGTGTCGATGAAACACAGAAATTGCATCGGGATTGAATACAACAGTCACCATGCGCACTTTCATCCATGGGAGTAATGTCTCAAAAAGTCTACGCTTTGATCGTTCCCTGGAAGACCAGTAGTAGTTTCCGATGAACGTCAGGTTTCATTCTGTAATTTGTGGACTATCAGAGTGTTAATGAAACACAGAAATTGCATCGGGATTGAATACAACAGTCACCACCGCACTTTCCTACGTAGGAGTAATGTCTCAAACAGTCTACGCTTTGATCGCTCCCTGGAAGACCAGTAGCAGTTTCATATGCACAACTGGAAGCATTCTGTAATCTGTGGACTATCAGAGTATTGATGAAACACCGAAAGTGCATCGTAATTGAATTCAACAGTCATAATGCGCACTTTCCTCCATGGGAGTAATGTCTCAAACAGTCTACGCTTTGATCGTTCCCTGGAAGACCAGTAGTAGTTTCCGATGCACATCTGGAGGCATTCTGTAATCTGTGGACTATCAGAGTGTCGTTGAAACACTTTAATTGCATCGGGATTGAGTACAACAGACACCATGCGCACTTTCCTCCATGGGAGTAACGTCTCAAACAGTCTACGCTTGATCGTTCCCTGGAGGACCAGTTGTAGATTCCGATGCACATCTGGAGGCATTCTGTAATCTGTGGACCTTCAAAGTATTGATGAAGCGCAGAAATTGCATCGGGATTGAATACAACAGGCACCATGCGTACATTTCTACATTGGAGTAATGTCTCAAACTGTCATCGCATTGATCGCTCCCTCAACACCAGTAGTGGTTTCCGATGCACATCTGGAGGCATTCTGTAATCCGTGGACTATCCGAGTGCTAATGAAACACAGAAATTGCATCGGGATTGAATACAACATCACCATGACCACTTTTCTCCATGGGAGTAAAGTCTCAAACGGTCTAAGCTTTGATTGTTCCTTGGAAGACCAGTAGTAGTTTCCGATGCACATCTGGAGGTATACTGTAATCTGTGGTCTATCCGGGTGTTGATAAAGGACAGAAATTGCATCGGGATTGAATACAACAATCACCATGCGCACTTTCCTCCATGCGAGAAATGTCTCAAACAGTCTACGCTTTGATCGTTCCCTGGAAGACCAGTAGTAGTTTCGGATGCACATCTGGAGGCATTCTGTAATCTGTGGACTAACTGAGTGTTGATGAAACACAGAAATTGCATCGGGATTGAATACAACAGTCACCATGCGCACTTTCTTCCATGCGAGTAATGTCTCAAACAGTCTATGCTTTGATCGTTTCCTTGAAGACCAGTAGTAGTTTCCGATACACATCTGGAGGCATTCTGTAATCAGTGGACCTTCAAAGGGTTAATGAAACACAGAAATTGCATCGTGATTGAATACAACAGTCACCATGGCACTTTCCTCCATGAGTGTAATGTCTCAAACAGTCTACGCCTTTATCGTTCCCTGGAAGACCAGTAGTAGTTTCCGATGCACATCTGGAGGCATTCTGTAATCTGTGGACTATCAGAGTGTTGATGAAACACAGAAATTGCATCGGGATTGAATACAACAGTCACCATGCGCACTTTCCTCCACGGGAGTAATGTCTGAAACAGTCTACGCTTTGATCGTTCCCTGGAAGACCAGTAGTTCTTTCCGATGCACATCTGGTATCATTCTGTAATCTGTGCACTATCAGAGTGTTGATGAAACACAGAAATTGCATCGGGATTGAGTACAACAGTCACCATGCGCACTTTCCTCCACTGGAGTAATGTCTCAACAGTCTACGCTTTGATCGGTCCCTGTAAGACCAGTAGTAGTTTCCGATGCACATCTGGTGGCATTCTGGAAGCTGTGGACTATCAGAGTGTTGCTGAAACACATAAATTGCATCGGGATTGAATACAACAGTCACCATTCGCACTTTCCTTAATGGGAGTAATGTCTCAAACAGTCTACGATTTGATCGTCCCCTGGAAGACCAGTTGCAGATTCCGATGCACATCTGGAGGCATTCTGTAATCTGCGGACTATCCGAGTGCTAATGAAACACAGAAATTGCATCGGGATTGAATACAACAGGCACCATGCGTACATTTCTACATTGGAGTAATGTCTCAAACTGTCATCGCATTGATCGCTCCCTCAAGACCAGTAGTGGTTTCCGATGCACATCTGGAGGCATTCTGTAATCTGTGGACTATCCGAGTGCTAATGAAACACAGAAATTGCTTCGGGATTGAATACAACATCACCATGACCACTTTCCTCCATGGGAGTAATGTCTCAAACAGTCTAAGCTTTGATCGTTCCTTCTATCAGAGTGTTGTTGAAACACACAAATTGCATCGGGAATGAATACAACAGTCATCATGAGGACTTTCCTCCATGGAAGTAACGTCTCAAACAGTCTACGCTTTGATCGTTCCCTGGAAGACCAGTAGTAGTTTCCGATGCACATCTGGTGGCATTCTGTAATCTGTGGACTATCAGAGTGTTGTTGAAACACAGAAATTGCATCGGGATTGAATATAACAGTCACCATCCGCACTTTACTCCACAGGAGTAATGTCTTAAACAGTCTACGCTTTGATCGTTCCCTGGAAGACCAGTAGTAGTATCGATTCACATATGGAGGCATTCTGTAATCTGTGGACCTTCAAAGTGTTGTTGAAACACAGAAATTGCATCGGGATTGAATACAACAGTCACCATGCGCACTTTCCTCCTTGGGAGTAATGTCTCGTAGAGTCTACGCTTTGATCGTTCGCTGGAAGGCCAGTAGTAGATTCCGATGCACATCTGGGGGCATTCCGTAATCTGTGGATTATCAGAGTGTGGTTGAAACACAGAAATTGCATCGGGATTGAATACAACAGTCACCATGTGCACTTTCTTCCATGGGAGTAATGTCTCAAACAGTTTACGATTTGATCGTTCCCTGGAAGACCAGTAGTAGTTTCCGATGCACATCTGGAGGCATTCTGTAACCTGTGGACTATCAGAGTGTTGATGAAACCCATATATTGCATCGGGATTGAATACAACAGTCACCATGCGCACTTTCCTACATAGGAGTAATGTCTCAAACAGTCTACGCTTTGATCGTTCCCTGGAAGACCAGTTGTAGTTTCCGATGCACATCTGGAAGCATTCTGTAGTCTGTTGACTATCAGAGTGTTGTTGAAACACAGAAATTGCCTCGGGATTGAATACAACAGTCACCATGCTCGCTTTCATCCATAGGAGTAATGTCTCAAAAAGTCTACGATTTGATCGTTCCCTGGAAGACCAGTAGTAGTTTCCGATGCACATCTGGAGGCATTCTTTAATCTGTGGACTATCCGAGTGCTAATGAAACAAAGAAATTGCAGCGTAATTGAATACAACAGTCACCATGACCACTTTCCGCCATGGGAGTAATGTCTCAAACAGTCTACGCTTTGATCGTTCCCTGGAATACCAGCAGTAGTTTCCGATGCACATCTGGAGGCATTCTGTAATCTGTTTACTATCAGAGTGTTGATGACACAGAAATTGCATCGGGATTGAATACAACAGTCACCATGCGGACTTTCCTCCATGGGAGTAATGTCTCAAACAGTCTACGCTTTGATTGTTCCCTGGAAGACCAGTAGTAGTTTCCGATGCACATCTGGAGGAATTCTGTAATCTGTGGACTATCAGAGTGTTGATGAAACACAGAAATTGCATCGGGATTGAATACAACAGTCACCATGCGCACATTCCGCCATTGGAGTAATGTCTCAAACAGTCTACGCTTTGATCGTTCCCTGGAACACCAGTAGTAGTTTCCGATGCACATCTGGAGGTATACTGTAATCTTTGGTCTATCCGGGTGTTGATAAAAGATAGAAATTGCATCGGGATTGAATACAACAGTCACCATGTGCACTTCCCTCCATGCGAGAAATGTCTCAAACAGTCTACGCTTTGATCGTTCCCAGGAAGACCAGTAGTAGTTTCGATTCACATCTGGAGGCATTCGATAAACTGTGGTTCTTCAAAGTGTTGATGACACACAGAAATTGCGTCGTAATTGAATACAAGTCACCATGGGCACTTTCCTCCATGGGAGTAATGTCTCAAACAGTCTACTCCTTTATCGTTCCCTGGAAGACAAGTAGTAGTTTCCGATGCACATCTGGAGGCATTCTGTAATATGTGGACTATCTGAGTGTTGATGGAACGCAGAAATTGCATCGGGATTGAATACAAGAGTCACCATGCGCACTTTCTTCCATGCGAGTAATGTCTCAAACAGTCTATCCTTTGATCGTTTCCTCGAAGACCAGTAGTAGTTTCCGATGCACATCTGGAGGCATTCTGTAATCTGTGGACCTTCAAAGGGTTGATGAAACACAGAAATTGCATCGGGATTGAATACAACAGTCACCATGCGCACTTTCCTCCTTGGGAGTAATGTCTCAAAGAGTCTACGCTTTTATCGTTCCCTGGAAGACCAGTAGATGATTCCGATGCACATCTGGAGGCATACTGTAATCTGTGGACCTTTAAAGTGTTGATGAAACACAGAAATTGCATCGGGATTGAATACAACAGTCACCATGCGCACTTTATTCCTTGGGAGTAATGTCTCGAAGAGTCTACGCTTTGATCGTTCGCTGGAAGGCCAGTAGTAGATTCCGATGCACATCTGGAGGCATTCTGTAAACTGTGGACTATCAGAGTGTTGTTGAAACACAGAAATTGCATCGGGATTGAATACAACAGTCACCATGTGCACTTTCTTCCATGGGAGTAATATCTCAAACAGTTTACGCTTTGATCGTTCCCTGGAATACCAGTAGTAGTTTCCGATGCACATCAGGAGGCATTCTGTAATCTGTGGACTATCAGAGTGTTGATGAACACAGAAGTTGCATCGGGATTGAATACAACAGTTACCATGTGCACTTTCCCCAATGGGAGTAATGTCTCAAAGAGTCTACGCTTTTATCGTTCCCTGGAAGACCAGTAGTAGTTTCCGATGAACGTCAGGATTCATTCTGTAATTTGTGGACTATCAGAGTGTTAATGAAACACAGAAATTGCATCGGGATTGAATACAACAGTCACCACCGCATTTTCCTACGTAGGAGTAATGTCTCAAACAGTCTACGCTTTGATCGCTCCCTGGAAGACCAGTAGCAGTTTCATATGCACAACTGGAAGCATTCTGTAATCTGTGGACTATCAGAGTATTGATGAAACACCGAAAGTGCATCGTAATTGAATTCAACAGTCATAATGCGCACTTTCCTCCATGGGAGTAATGTCTGAAACAGTTTACGCTTTGATCTCTCCCTGGAAGACCAGTAGTAGAATCCGATGCACATCTGGTTGCATTCTGTAATCTGTGGACTATCAGAGTGTTGATGATCTCAGAAATTGCTCCGGGATTTAATACAACAGTCACCATGCGGACTTTCCTCCATGGGAGTAATGTCTCAAACAGTCTACGCTTTGATCGTTCCCTGGAAGACCAGTAGTAGTTTTCGATGCACATCTGGAGGCATTCTGTAATCTGTGGACTATCAGAGTGTCGTTGAAACACTTTAATTGCATCGGGATTGAGTACAACAGACACCATGCGCACTTTCCTCCATGGGAGTAACGTCTCAAACAGTCTACGCTTGATCGTTCCCTGGAGGACCAGTTGTAGATTCCGATGCACATCTGGAGGCATTCTGTAATCTGCGGACTATCCGAGTGCTAATGAAACACAGAAATTGCATCGGGATTGAATACAACAGGCACCATGCGTACATTTCTACATTGGAGTAATGTCTCAAACTGTCATCGCATTGATCGCTCCCTCAAGACCAGTAGTGGTTTCCGATGCACATCTGGAGGCATTCTGTAATCTGTGGACTATCCGAGTGCTAATGAAACACAGAAATTGCTTCGGGATTGAATACAACATCACCATGACCACTTTCCTCCATGGGAGTAATGTCTCAAACAGTCTAAGCTTTGATCGTTCCTTCTATCAGAGTGTTGTTGAAACACACAAATTGCATCGGGAATGAATACAACAGTCATCATGAGGACTTTCCTCCATGGAAGTAACGTCTCAAACAGTCTACGCTTTGATCGTTCCCTGGAAGACCAGTAGTAGTTTCCGATGCACATCTGGTGGCATTCTGTAATCTGTGGACTATCAGAGTGTTGTTGAAACACAGAAATTGCATCGGGATTGAATATAACAGTCACCATCCGCACTTTACTCCACAGGAGTAATGTCTTAAACAGTCTACGCTTTGATCGTTCCCTGGAAGACCAGTAGAAGTATCGATTCACATATGGAGGCATTCTGTAATCTGTGGACCTTCAAAGTGTTGTTGAAACACAGAAATTGCATCGGGATTGAATACAACAGTCACCATGCGCACTTTCCTCCTTGGGAGTAATGTCTCGTAGAGTCTACGCTTTGATCGTTCGCTGGAAGGCCAGTAGTAGATTCCGATGCACATGTGGGGGCATTCTGTAATCTGTGGATTATCAGAGTGTGGTTGAAACACAGAAATTGCATCGGGATTGAATACAACAGTCACCATGTGCACTTTCTTCCATGGGAGTAATGTCTCAAACAGTTTACGATTTGATCGTTCCCTGGAAGACCAGTAGTAGTTTCCGATGCACATCTGGAGGCATTCTGTAACCTGTGGACTATCAGAGTGTTGATGAAACCCATATATTGCATCGGGATTGAATACAACAGTCACCATGCGCACTTTCCTACATAGGAGTAATGTCTCAAACAGTCTACGCTTTGATCGTTCCCTGGAAGACCAGTTGTAGTTTCCGATGCACATCTGGAGGCATTCTGTAGTCTGTTGACTATCAGAGTGTTGTTGAAACACAGAAATTGCCTCGGGATTGAATACAACAGTCACCATGCTCGCTTTCATCCATAGGAGTAATGTCTCAAAAAGTCTACGATTTGATCGTTCCCTGGAAGACCAGTAGTAGTTTCCGATGCACATCTGGAGGCATTCTGTAATCTGTGGACTATCAGAGTGTCGTTGAAACACTTTAATTGCATCGGGATTGAATACAACAGACACCATGCGCACTTTCCTCAATGGGAGTAATGTCTCAAACAGTCTACGATTTGATCGTTCCCTGGAAGACCAGTTGCAGATTCCGATGCACATCTGGAGGCATTCTGTAATCTGCGGACTATCCGAGTGCTAATGAAACACAGAAATTGCATCGGGATTGAATACAACAGTCACCATGCGCACTTTCCTCCATGGGAGTAATGTCTCAAACAGTCTACGCTTTGATCGTTCCCTGGAAGACCAGTAGTTCTTTCCGATGCACATCTGGTATCATTCTGTAATCTGTGCACTACTAGAGTGTTGATGAAACACAGAAATTGCATCGGGATTGAATACAACAGTCACCATGCGCACTTTCCTCCACTGGAGTAATATCTCAACAGTCTACGCTTTGATCGTTCCCTGTAAGACCAGTAGTAGTTTCCGATCCACATCTGGTGGCATTCTGTAAGCTGTGGACTATTAGAGTGTTGATGAAACACAGAAATTGCATCGGGATTGAATTCAACAGTCACCATTCGCATTTTCCTAAATGGGAGTAATGTCTCAAAAAGTCTACGCTTTGATCGTTCCCTGGAAGATCAGTGGTAGTTTCCGATGCACATCTGGAGGCATTCTGTAATCTGTGGACCTTCAAAGTGTTGATGAAACACAGAAATTGCATCGGGATTGAATACAACAGGCACCATGCGTACATTTCTCCATTGGAGTAATGTCTCAAACTGTCATCGCTTTGATCGTTCCCTTTAAGACCAGTGATAGTTTCCGATGCACATCTGGAGGCATTCTTTAATCTGTGGACTATCCGAGTGCTAATGAAACAAAGAAATTGCAGCGTAATTGAATACAACAGTCACCATGACCACTTTCCGCCATGGGAGTAATGTCTCAAACAGTCTACGCTTTGATCGTTCCCTGGAATACCAGCAGTAGTTTCCGATGCACATCTGGAGGCATTCTGTAATCTGTTTACTATCAGAGTGTTGATGACACAGAAATTGCATCGGGATTGAATACAACAGTCACCATGCGGACTTTCCTCCATGGGAGTAATGTCTCAAACAGTCTACGCTTTGATTGTTCCCTGGAAGACCAGTAGTAGTTTCCGATGCACATCTGGAGGAATTCTGTAATCTGTGGACTATCAGAGTGTTGATGAAACACAGAAATTGCATCGGGATTGAATACAACAGTCACCATGCGCACATTCCGCCATTGGAGTAATGTCTCAAACAGTCTACGCTTTGATCGTTCCCTGGAACACCAGTAGTAGTTTCCGATGCACATCTGGAGGTATACTGTAATCTTTGGTCTATCCGGGTGTTGATAAAAGATAGAAATTGCATCGGGATTGAATACAACAGTCACCATGCGCACTTCCCTCCATGCGAGAAATGTCTCAAACAGTCTACGCTTTGATCGTTCCCAGGAAGACCAGTAGTAGTTTCGATTCACATCTGGAGGCATTCGATAAACTGTGGTTCTTCAAAGTGTTGATGACACACAGAAATTGCGTCGTAATTGAATACAAGTCACCATGGGCACTTTCCTCCATGGGAGTAATGTCTCAAACAGTCTACTCCTTTATCGTTCCCTGGAAGACAAGTAGTAGTTTCCGATGCACATCTGGAGGCATTCTGTAATATGTGGACTATCTGAGTGTTGATGGAACGCAGAAATTGCATCGGGATTGAATACAACAGTCACCATGCGCACTTTCTTCCATGCGAGTAATGTCTCAAACAGTCTATCCTTTGATCGTTTCCTCGAAGACCAGTAGTAGTTTCCGATGCACATCTGGAGGCATTCTGTAATCTGTGGACCTTCAAAGGGTTGATGAAAAACAGAAATTGCATCGTGATTGAATACAACAGTCACCATGCGCATTTTCCTCCATGGGAGTAATGCCTCAAACAGTCTACGCTTTGTTCGTTCCCAGGAAGACCAGTAGTAGTTTCCGATGCACATCTGGATTCAATCTGTAATCTGTGGACTATCAGAGTGTTGATGAAACACAGAATATGCATCGTGATTGAATACAACAGTCACCATAGCACTTTCCTCCATGAGAGTAATGTCTCAAACAGTTTACGCCTTTATCGTTCCCTGGAAGACCAGTAGTAGTTTCCGATGCACATCTGGAGGCATTCTGTAATCTGTGGACTATCAGGGTGTTGATGAAACACAGAAATTGCATCGGGAATGAATACAACAGTCACCATGCGCACTTTCCTCCACGGGAGTAATGTCTCAAACAGTCTACGCTTTGATTGTTCCCTGGAAGACCAGTAGTTCTTTCCGATGCACATCAGGTATCATCTGTAATCTGTGCACTATTAGAGTGTTGATGAAACACAGAAATTGCATCGGGATTGAATACAACAGTCACCGTGCGCACTTTCCTCCACTGGAGTAATGTCTCAACAGTCTACGCTTTTATCGTTCCCTGTAAGACCAGTAGTAGTTTCCGATGCACATCTGGTGGCATTCTGTAAGCTGTGGACTATCAGAGTGTTGATGTAACACAGAAATTGCATCGGGATTGAATACAACAGTCACCATTCGCATTTTCCTCCATGGGAGTAATGTCTCAAAAAGTCTACGCTTTGATCGTTTCCTGGAAGACCAGTGGTAGTTTCCGATGCACATCTGGAGGCAGTCTGTAATCTGTGGACTATCAGAGTGTTGTTGAAACACAGAAATTGCATCGGGATTGCATATAACAGTCACCATCCGCACTTTACTCCATGGGAGTAATGTCTTAAACAGTCTACGCTTTGATCGTTCCCTGGAAGACCAGTAGTAGTTTCGATTCACATATGGAGGCATTCTATAATCTGTGGACCTTCAAAGTGTTGATGAAACACAGAAATTGCATCGGGATTGAATACAACAGTCACCATGCGCACTTTCCTCCTTGGGAGTAATGTCTCAAAGAGTCTACGCTTTTATCGTTCCCTGGAAGACCAGTAGATGATTCCGATGCACATCTGGAGGCATACTGTAATCTGTGGACCTTTAAAGTGTTGATGAAACACAGAAATTGCATCGGGATTGAATACAACAGTCACCATGCGCACTTTATTCCTTGGGAGTAATGTCTCGAAGAGTCTACGCTTTGATCGTTCGCTGGAAGGCCAGTAGTAGATTCCGATGCACATCTGGAGGCATTCTGTAAACTGTGGACTATCAGAGTGTTGTTGAAACACAGAAATTGCATCGGGATTGAATACAACAGTCACCATGTGCACTTTCTTCCATGGGAGTAATGTCTCAAACAGTTTACGCTTTGATCGTTCCCTGGAATACCAGTAGTAGTTTCCGATGCACATCAGGAGGCATTCTGTAATCTGTGGACTATCAGAGTGTTGATGAACACAGAAGTTGCATCGGGATTGAATACAACAGTTACCATGCGCACTTTCCCCAATGGGAGTAATGCCTCAAACAGTCTACGCTTTGATCGCTCCCTGGAAGACCAGTAGTAGTTTCCGATGCACATCTGGAGGCATTCTGTATTCTGTGGACTATCAGAGTGTTGATGAAACACAGAAATTGCATCGGGATTGAATGAAACAGTCACCATGCGCACTTTCCTCCTTGGGAGTAATGTCTCGTAGAGTCTACGCTTTGATCGTTCGCTGGAAGGCCAGTAGTAGATTCCGATGCACATCTGGGGGCATTCTGTAATCTGTGGATTATCAGAGTGTGGTTGAAACACAGAAATTGCATCGGGATTGAATACAACAGTCACCATGTGCACTTTTTTCCATGGGAGTAATGTCTCAAACAGTTTACGATTTGATCGTTCCCTGGAAGACCAGTAGTAGTTTCCGATGCACATCTGGAGGCATTCTGTAACCTGTGGACTATCAGAGTGTTGATGAAACACATATATTGCATCGGGATTGAATACAACAGTCACCATGCGCACTTTCCTACATAGGAGTAATGTCTCAAACAGTCTACGCTTTGATCGTTCCCTGGAAGACCAGTTGTAGTTTATGATGCACATCTGGAGGCATTCTGTAGTCTGTTGACTATCAGAGTGTTGTTGAAACACAGAAATTGCCTCGGGATTGAATACAACAGACACCATGCTCGCTTTCATCCATAGGAGTAATGTCTCAAAAAGTCTACGATTTGATCGTTCCCTGGAAGACCAGTAGTAGTTTCCGATGCACATCTGGAGGCATTCTGTAATCTGTGGACTATCAGAGTGTCGTTGAAACACTTTAATTGCATCGGGATTGAATACAACAGACACCATGCGCACTTTCCTCAATGGGAGTAATGTCTCAAACAGTCTACGATTTGATCGTTCCCTGGAAGACCAGTTGCAGATTCCGATGCACATCTGGAGGCATTCTGTAATCTGCGGACTATCCGAGTGCTAATGAAACACAGAAATTGCATCGGGATTGAATAAAACAGTCACCATGCGCACTTTCCTCCGTGGGAGTAATGTCTCAAACAGTCTACGCTTTGATCGTTCCCTGGAAGACCAGTAGTTCTTTCCGATGCACATCTGGTATCATTCTGTAATCTGTGCACTACTAGAGTGTTGATGAAACACAGAAATTGCATCGGGATTGAATACAACAGTCACCATGCGCACTTTCCTCCACTGGAGTAATATCTCAACAGTCTACGCTTTGATCGTTCCCTGTAAGACCAGTAGTAGTTTCCGATCCACATCTGGTGGCATTCTGTAAGCTGTGGACTATTAGAGTGTTGATGAAACACAGAAATTGCATCGGGATTGAATACAACAGTCACCATTCGCATTTTCCTAAATGGGAGTAATGTCTCAAAAAGTCTACGCTTTGATCGTTCCCTGGAAGACCAGTGGTAGTTTCCGATGCACATCTGGAGGCATTCTGTAATCTGTGGACCTTCAAAGTGTTGATGAAACACATAAATTGCATCGGGATTGAATACAACAGGCACCATGCGTACATTTCTCCATTGGAGTAATGTCTCAAACTGTCATCGCTTTGATCGTTCCCTTTAAGACCAGTAGTAGTTTCCGATGCACATCTGGAGGCATTCTTTAATCTGTGGACTATCCGAGTGCTAATGAAACAAAGAAATTGCAGCGTAATTGAATACAACAGTCACCATGACCACTTTCCGCCATGGGAGTAATGTCTCAAACAGTCTACGCTTTGATCGTTCCCTGGAATACCAGCAGTAGTTTCCGATGCACATCTGGAGGCATTCTGTAATCTGTTTACTATCAGAGTGTTGATGACACAGAAATTGCATCGGGATTGAATACAACAGTCACCATGCGGACTTTCCTCCATGGGAGTAATGTCTCAAACAGTCTACGCTTTGATTGTTCCCTGGAGACCAGTAGTAGTTTCCGAAGCACATCTGGAGGAATTCTGTAATCTGTGGACTATCAGAGTGTTGATGAAACACAGAAATTGCATCGGGATTGAATACAACAGTCACCATGCGCACATTCCGCCATTGGAGTAATGTCTCAAACAGTCTACGCTTTGATCGTTCCCTGGAACACCAGTAGTAGTTTCCGATGCACATCTGGAGGTATACTGTAATCTTTGGTCTATCCGGGTGTTGATAAAAGATAGAAATTGCATCGGGATTGAATACAACAGTCACCATGCGCACTTCCCTCCATGCGAGAAATGTCTCAAACAGTCTACGCTTTGATCGTTCCCAGGAAGACCAGTAGTAGTTTCGATTCACATCTGGAGGCATTCGATAAACTGTGGTTCTTCAAAGTGTTGATGACACACAGAAATTGCGTCGTAATTGAATACAAGTCACCATGGACACTTTCCTCCATGGGAGTAATGTCTCAAACAGTCTACTCCTTTATCGTTCCCTGGAAGACAAGTAGTAGTTTCCGATGCACATCTGGAGGCATTCTGTAATATGTGGACTATCTGAGTGTTGATGAAACGCAGAAATTGCATCGGGATTGAATACAACAGTCACCATGCGCACTTTCTTCCATGCGAGTAATGTCTCAAACAGTCTATCCTTTGATCGTTTCCTCGAAGACCAGTAGTAGTTTCCGATGCACATCTGGAGGCATTCTGTAATCTGTGGACCTTCAAAGGGTTGATGAAAAACAGAAATTGCATCGTGATTGAATACAACAGTCACCATGCGCATTTTCCTCCATGGGAGTAATGCCTCAAACAGTCTACGCTTTGTTCGTTCCCAGGAAGACCAGTAGTAGTTTCCGATGCACATCTGGATTCAATCTGTAATCTGTGGACTATCAGAGTGTTGATGAAACACAGAATATGCATCGTGATTGAATACAACAGTCACCATAGCACTTTCCTCCATGAGAGTAATGTCTCAAACAGTTTACGCCTTTATCGTTCCCTGGAAGACCAGTAGTAGTTTCCGATGCACATCTGGAGGCATTCTGTAATCTGTGGACTTTCAGGGTGTTGATGAAACACAGAAATTGCATCGGGATTGAATACAACAGTAACCATGCGCACTTTCCTCCACGGGAGTAATGTCTCAAACAGTCTACGCTTTGATTGTTCCCTGGAAGACCAGTAGTTCTTTCCGATGCACATCAGGTATCATCTGTAACCTGTGCACTATTAGAGTGTTGATGAAACACAGAAATTGCATCGGGATTGAATACAACAGTCACCATGCGCACTTTCCTCCACTGGAGTAATGTCTCAACAGTCTACGCTTTTATCGTTCCCTGTAAGACCAGTAGTAGTTTCCGATGCACATCTGGTGGCATTCTGTAAGCTGTGGACTATCAGAGTGTTGATGTAACACAGAAATTGCATCGGGATTGAATACAACAGTCACCATTCGCATTTCCCTCCATGGGAGTAATGTCTCAAAAAGTCTACGCTTTGATCGTTTCCTGGAAGACCAGTGGTAGTTTCCGATGCACATCTGGAGGCATTCTGTAATCTGTGGACTATCAGAGTGTTGTTGAAACACAGAAATTGCATCGGGATTGCATATAACAGTCACCATCCGCACTTTACTCCATGGGAGTAATGTCTTAAACAGTCTACGCTTTGATCGTTCCCTGGAAGACCAGTAGTAGTTTCGATTCACATATGGAGGCATTCTGTAATCGGTGGACCTTCAAAGTGTTGATGAAACACAGAAATTGCATCGGGATTGAATACAACAGTCACCATGCGCACTTTCCTCCTTGGGAGTAATGTCTCAAAGAGTCTACGCTTTTATCGTTCCCTGGAAGACCAGTAGATGATTCCGATGCACATCTGGAGGCATACTGTAATCTGTGGACCTTTAAAGTGTTGATGAAACACAGAAATTGCATCGGGATTGAATACAACAGTCACCATGCGCACTTTATTCCTTGGGAGTAATGTCTCGAAGAGTCTACGCTTTGATCGTTCGCTGGAAGGCCAGTAGTAGATTCCGATGCACATCTGGAGGCATTCTGTAAACTGTGGACTATCAGAGTGTTGTTGAAACACAGAAATTGCATCGGGATTGAATACAACAGTCACCATGTGCACTTTCTTCCATGGGAGTAATGTCTCAAACAGTTTACGCTTTGATCGTTCCCTGGAATACCAGTAGTAGTTTCCGATGCACATCAGGAGGCATTCTGTAATCTGTGGACTATCAGAGTGTTGATGAACACAGAAGTTGCATCGGGATTGAATACAACAGTTACCATGCGCACTTTCCCCAATGGGAGTAATGCCTCAAACAGTCTACGCTTTGATCGCTCCCTGGAAGACCAGTAGTAGTTTCCGATGCACATCTGGAGGCATTCTGTAATCTGTGGACTATCAGAGTGTTGATGAAACACAGAAATTGCATCGGGATTGAATACAACAGTCACCATGCGCATTTTCCTCCGTGGGAGTAATGTCTCAACAGTCTACGCTTTGATCGTTCCCTGGAAGACCAGTAGTAGTTTCCGATGCACATCTGGAGGCATTCTGTTATCTGTTTACTATCAGAGTGTTGTTGAAACACAGAAATAGCCTCGGGATTGAATACAACAGTCACCATTCGGACTTTTCTCCATGGGAGCAAAGTTTCAAACAGTCTACGCTTTGATCGTTCCCTGGAAGACCAGTAGTAGTTTCCGATGCACATCTGGAGGCATTCTGTAATCTGTGCACTATCAGAGTGTTGTTGAAACACTGAAATTGCATCGGGATTGAATACAACAGTCACCATGCGCACTTTCATCCATGGGAGTAATGTCTCAAAAAGTCTACGCTTTGATCGTTCCCTGGAAGACCAGTAGTAGTTTCCGATGAACGTCAGGATTCATTCTGTAATTTGTGGACCATCAGAGTGTTGATGAAGCACAGAAATTGCATCGGGATTGAATACAACAGTCACCACCGCACTTTCCTACGTAGGAGTAATGTCTCAAACAGTCTACGCTTTGATCGCTCCCTGGAAGACCAGTAGCAGTTTCATATGCACAACTGGAAGCATTCTGTAATCTGTGGACTATCAGAGTATTGATGAAACACCGAAATTGCATCGTAATTGAATTCAACAGTCATAATGCGCACATTCCTCCATGGGAGTAATGTCTGAAACAGTTTACGCTTTGATCTCTCCCTGGAAGACCAGTAGTAGAATCCGATGCACATCTGGTTGCATTCTGTAATCTGTGGACTATCAGAGTGTTGATGATCTCAGAAATTGCTCCGGGATTTAATACAACAGTCACCATGCGGACTTTCCTCCATGGGAGTAATGTCTCAAACAGTCTACGCTTTGATCGTTCCCTGGAAGACCAGTAGTAGTTTCCGATGCACATATGGAGGCATTCTGTAATCTGTGGACTATCAGAGTGTCGTTGAAACACTTTGATTGCATCGGGATTGAATACAACAGACACCATGCGCACTTTCCTCCATGGGAGTAATGTCTCAAACTGTCATCGCATTGATCGCTCCCTCAACACCAGTAGTGGTTTCCGATGCACATCTGGAGGCATTCTGTAATCTGTGGACTATCCGAGTGCTAATGAAACACAGAAATTGCATCAGGATTGAATACAACATCACAATGACCACTTTTCTCCAAGGGAGTAAAGTCTCAAACGGTCTAAGCTTTGATCGTTCCTTGGAAGACCAGTAGTAGTTTCCGATGCACATCTGGAGGTATACTGTAATCTGTGGTCTATCCGGGTGTTGATAAAAGACAGAAATTGCATCGGGATTGAATACAACAGTCACCATGCGCACTTTCCTTCATGCTAGAAATGTCTCAAACAGTCTACGCTTTGATCGTTCCCTGGAAGACCAGTAGTAGTTTCGGATGCACATCTGGAGGCATTCTGTAATCTGTGGACTAAATGAGTGTTGATGAAACACAGAAATTGCATCGGGATTGAATACAACAGTCACCATGCGCACTTTCTTCCATGCGAGTAATGTCTCAAACAGTCTATGCTTTGATCGTTTCCTCGAAGACCAGTAGTAGTTTCCGATGCACATCTGGAGGCATTCTGTAATCAGTGGACCTTCAAAGGGTTAATGAAACACAGAAATTGCATCGTGATTGAATACAACAGTCACCATGGCACTTTCCACCATGAGTGTAATGTCTCAAACAGTCTACGCCTTTATCGTTCCCTGGAAGACCAGTAGTAGTTTCCGATGCACATCTGGAGGCATTCTGTAATCTGTGGACTATCAGAGTGTTGATGAAACACAGAAATTGCATCGGGATTGAATACAACAGTCACCATGCGCACTTTCCTCCACGGGAGTAATGTCTCAAACAGTCTACGCTTTGATCGTTCCCTGGAAGACCAGTAGTTCTTTCCGATGCACATCTGGTATCATTCTGTATTCTGTGCACTATCAGAGTGTTGATGAAACACAGAAATTGCATCGGGATTGAATACAACAGTCACCATGCGCACTTTCCTCCACTGGAGTAATGTCTCAACAGTCTACGCTTTGATCGGTCCCTGTAAGACCAGTAGTAGTTTCCGATGCACATCTGGTGGCATTCTGTAAGCTGTGGACAATCAGAGTGTTGCTGAAACACAGAAATTGCATCGGGATTGAATACAACAGTCACCATTCGCATTTTCATCCATGGGAGTAATGTCTCAAACAGTGTACTCTTTGATCGTTCGCTGGAAGGCCAGTAGTAGATTCCGATGCACATCTGGAGGCATTCTGTAATCTGTGGACTATGAGACTGTTGATGAACACAGAAGTTGCATCGGGATTGAATACAACAATTACCATGCGCACTTTCCCCAATGGGAGTAATGCCTCATACAGTCTACGCTTTGATCACTCCCTGGAAGACCAGTAGTAGTTTCCAATGCACATCTGGAGGCATTCTGTAATCTGTGGACTATCAGAGTGTCGTTGAAACACTTTAATTGCATCGGGATTGAATACAACAGTCACCATGCGAACTTTCCTCCATGGGAGTAATGTGTGAAACAGTCTACGCTTTGATCGTTCCCTGGAAGACCAGTAGTAGTTTCCGATGCACATCTGGAGGCATTCTGTTATCTGTTTACTATCAGAGTGTTGTTGAAACACAGAAATTGTCTCGGGATTGAATACAACAGTCACCATTCGGACTTTTCTCCATGGGAGTAAAGATTCAAACAGTCTACGCTTTGAACGTTCCCTGGAAGACCAGTAGTAGTTTCGATTCACATATGGAGGCATTCTGTAATCTGTGGACCTTCAAAGTGTTGATGAAACACAGAAATTGCATGGGGATTGAATACAACAGTCACCATGCGCACTTTCCTCCATGGGAGTAATGTCTCAAACAGTCTACGCTTTGATCGTTCCCTAGAAGACCAGTAGATGATTCCGATGCACATCTGGAGGCATACTGTAATCAGTGGACCTTCAAAGTGTTGATGAAACACAGAAATTGCATCGGGATTGAATACAACAGTCACCATGCGCACTTTCCTCCTTGGGAGTAATGTCTCGAAGAGTCTACGCTTTGATCGTTCGCTGGAAGGCCAGTAGTAGATTCCGATGCACATCTGGGGGCATTCTGTAATCTGTGGATTATCAGAGTGTGGTTGAAACACAGAAATTGCATCGGGATTGAATACAACAGTCACCATGTGCACTTTCTTCCATGGGAGTAATGTCTCAAACAGTTTACGATTTGATCGTTCCCTGGAAGACCAGTAGTAGTTTCCGATGCACATCTGGAGGCATTCTGTAACCTGTGGACTATCAGAGTGTTGATGAAACACATATATTGCATCGGGATTGAATACAACAGTCACCATGCGCACTTTCCTACATAGGAGTAATGTCTCAAACAGTCTACGCTTTGATCGTTCCCTGGAAGACCAGATGTAGTTTCCGATGCACATCTGGAGGCATTCTGTAGTGTGTTGACTATCAGAGTGTTGTTGAAACACAGAAATTGCCTCGGGATTGAATACAACAGTCACCATGCTCGCTTTCATCCATAGGAGTAATGTCTCAAAAAGTCTACGCTTTGATCGTTCCCTGGAAGACAAGTAGTAGTTTCCGATGCACATCTGGAGGCATTCTGTAATATGTGGACTATCTGAGTGTTGATGAAACGCAGAAATTGCATCGGGATTGAATACAACAGTCACCATGCGCACTTTCTTCCATGCGAGTAATGTCTCAAACAGTCTATCCTTTGATCGTTTCCTCGAAGACCAGTAGTAGTTTCCGATGCACATCTGGAGGCATTCTGTATTCTGTGGACCTTCAAAGGGTTGATGAAAAACAGAAATTGCATCGTGATTGAATACAACAGTCACCATGCGCATTTTCCTCCATGGGAGTAATGCCTCAAACAGTCTACGCTTTGTTCGTTCCCAGGAAGACCAGTAGTAGTTTCCGATGCACATCTGGATTCAATCTGTAATCTGTGGACTATCAGAGTGTTGATGAAACACAGAATATGCATCGTGATTGAATACAACAGTCACCATAGCACTTTCCACCATGAGTGTAATGTCTCAAACAGTCTACGCCTTTATCGTTCCCTGGAAGACCAGTAGTAGTTTCCGATGCACATCTGGAGGCATTCTGTAATCTGTGGACTATCAGAGTGTTGATGAAACACAGAAATTGCATCGGGATTGAATACAACAGTCACCATGCGCACTTTCCTCCACGGGAGTAATGTCTCAAACAGTCTACGCTTTGATCGTTCCCTGGAAGACCAGTAGTTCTTTCCGATGCACATCTGGTATCATTCTGTAATCTGTGCACTATCAGAGTGTTGATGAAACACAGAAATTGCATCGGGATTGAATACAACAGTCACCATGCGCACTTTCCTCCACTGGAGTAATGTCTCAACAGTCTACGCTTTGATCGGTCCCTGTAAGACCAGTAGTAGTTTCCGATGCACATCTGGTGGCATTCTGTAAGCTGTGGACAATCAGAGTGTTGCTGAAACACAGAAATTGCATCGGGATTGAATACAACAGTCACCATTCGCATTTTCCTCCATGGGAGTAATGTCTCAAACAGTGTACTCTTTGATCGTTCGCTGGAAGGCCAGTAGTAGATTCCGATGCACATCTGGAGGCATTCTGTAATCTGTGGACTATGAGACTTTTGATGAACACAGAAGTTGCATCGGGATTGAATACAACAATTACCATGCGCACTTTCCCCAATGGGAGTAATGCCTCATACAGTCTACGCTTTGATCACTCCCTGGAAGACCAGTAGTAGTTTCCAATGCACATCTGGAGGCATTCTGTAATCTGTGGACTATCAGAGTGTCGTTGAAACACTTTAATTGCATCGGGATTGAATACAACAGTCACCATGCGAACTTTCCTCCATGGGAGTAATGTGTGAAACAGTCTACGGTTTGATCGTTCCCTGGAAGACCAGTAGTAGTTTCCGATGCACATCTGGAGGCATTCTGTTATCTGTTTACTATCAGAGTGTTGTTGAAACACAGAAATTGCCTCGGGATTGAATACAACAGTCACCATTCGGACTTTTCTCCATGGGAGTAAAGTTTCAAACAGTCTACGCTTTGAACGTTCCCTGGAAGACCAGTAGTAGTTTCGATTCACATATGGAGGCGTTCTGTAATCTGTGGACCTTCAAAGTGTTGATGAAACACAGAAATTGCATGGGGATTGAATACAACAGTCACCATGCGCACTTTCCTCCATGGGAGTAATGTCTCAAACAGTCTACGCTTTGATCGTTCCCTAGAAGACCAGTAGATGATTCCGATGCACATCTGGAGGCATACTGTAATCTGTGGACCTTCAAAGTGTTGATGAAACACAGAAATTGCATCGGGATTGAATACAACAGTCACCATGCGCACTTTCCTCCTTGGGAGTAATGTCTCGAAGAGTCTACGCTTTGATCGTTCGCTGGAAGGCCAGTAGTAGATTCCGATGCACATCTGGGGGCATTCTGTAATCTGTGGATTATCAGAGTGTGGTTGAAACACAGAAATTGCATCGGGATTGAATACAACAGTCACCATGTGCACTTTCTTCCATGGGAGTAATGTCTCAAACAGTTTACGATTTGATCGTTCCCTGGAAGACCAGTAGTAGTTTCCGATGCACATCTGGAGGCATTCTGTAAAATGTGGACTATCAGAGTGTTGATGAAACACATATATTGCATCGGGATTGAATACAACAGTCACCATGCGCACTTTCCTACATAGGAGGAATGTCTCAAACAGTCTACGCTTTGATCGTTCCCTGGAAGACCAGTTGTAGTTTCCGATGCACATCTGGAGGCATTCTGTAGTGTGTTGACTATCAGAGTATTGTTGAAACACAGAAATTGCCTCGGGATTGAATACAACAGTCACCATGCTCGCTTTCATCCATAGGAGTAATGTCTCAAAAAGTCTACGCTTTGATCGTTCCCTGGAAGACAAGTAGTAGTTTCCGATGCACATCTGGAGGCATTCTGTAATATGTGGACTATCTGAGTGTTGATGAAACGCAGAAATTGCATCGGGATTGAATACAACAGTCACCATGCGCACTTTCTTCCATGCGAGTAATGTCTCAAACAGTCTATCCTTTGATCGTTTCCTCGAAGACCAGTAGTAGTTTCCGATGCACATTTGGAGGCATTCTGTAATCTGTGGACCTTCAAAGGGTTGATGAAAAACAGAAATTGCATCGTGATTGAATACAACAGTCACCATGCGCATTTTCCTCCATGGGAGTAATGCCTCAAACAGTCTACGCTTTGTTCGTTCCCAGGAAGACCAGTAGTAGTTTCCGATGCACATCTGGATTCAATCTGTGATCTGTGGACTATCAGAGTGTTGATGAAACACAGAATATGCATCGTGATTGAATACAACAGTCACCATAGCACTTTCCTCCATGAGAGTAATGTCTCAAACAGTTTACGCCTTTATCGTTCCCTGGAAGACCAGTAGTAGTTTCCGATGCACATCTGGAGGCCTTCTGTAATCTGTGGACTATCAGGGTCTTGATGAAACACAGAAATTGCATCGGGATTGAATACAACAGTCACCATGCGCACTTTCCTCCACGGGAGTAATGTCTCAAACAGACTACGCTTTGATTGTTCCCTGGAAGACCAGTAGTTCTTTCCGATGCACATCAGGTATCATTCTGTAATCTGTGCACTATTTGAGTGTTGATGAAACACAGAAATTGCATCGGGATTGAATACAACAGTCACCATGCACACTTTCCTCCACTGGAGTAATGTCTCAACAGTCTACGCTTTTATCGTTCCCTGTAAGACCAGTAGTAGTTTCCGATGCACATCTGGTGGCATTCTGTAAGCTGTGGACTATCAGAGTGTTGATGAAACAAAGAAATTGCATCGGGATTGAATACAACAGTCACCATGACCACTTTCCTCCATGGGAGTAATGTCTCAAAAAGTCTACGCTTTGATCGTTTCCTGGAAGACCAGTGGTAGTTTCCGATGCACATCTGGAGGCATTCTGTAATCTGTGGACTATCAGAGTGTTGTTGAAACACAGAAATTGCATCGGGATTGCATATAACAGTCACCATCCGCACTTTACTCCATGGGTGTAATGTCTTAAACAGTCTACGCTTTGATCGTTCCCTGGAAGACCAGTAGTAGTTTCGATTCACATATGTAGGCATTCTGTAATCTGTGGACCTTCAAAGTGTTGATGAAACACAGAAATTGCATCGGGATTGAATACAACAGTCACCATGCGCACTTTCCTCCTTGGGAGTAATGTCTCAAAGAGTCTACGCTTTTATCGTTCCCTGGAAGACCAGTAGATGATTCCGATGCACATCTGGGGGCATACTGTAATCTGTGGACCTTTAAAGTGTTGATGAAACACAGAAATTGCATCGGGATTGAATACAACAGTCACCATGCGCACTTTATTCCTTGGGAGTAATGTCTCGAAGAGTCTACGCTTTGATCGTTCGCTGGAAGGCCAGTAGTAGATTCCAATGCACATCTGGAGGCATTCTGTAAACTGTGGACTATCAGAGTGTTGTTGAAACACAGAAATTGCATCGGGATTGAATACAACAGTCACCATGTGCACTTTCTTCCATGGGAGTAATGTCTCAAACAGTTTACGCTTTGATCGTTCCCTGGAATACCAGTAGTAGTTTCCGATGCACATCAGGAGGCATTCTGTAATCTGTGGACTATCAGAGTGTTGATGAACACAGAGGTTGCATCGGGATTGAATACAACAGTTACCATGCGCACTTCCCCCAATGGGAGTAATGCCTCAAACAGTCTACGCTTTGATCGCTCCCTGGAAGACCAGTAGTAGTTTCCGATGCACATCTGGAGGCATTCTGTAATCTGTGGACTATCAGTGTGTTGATGAAACACAGATATTGCATCGGGATTGAATACAACAGTCACCATGCGCATTTTCCTCCGTGGGAGTAATGTCTCAACAGTCTACGCTTTGATCGTTCCCTGGAAGACCAGTAGTAGTTTCCGATGCACATCTGGAGGCATTCTGTTATCTGTTTACTATCAGAGTGTTGTTGAAACACAGAAATAGCCTCGGGATTGAATACAACAGTCACCATTCGAACTTTTCTACATGGGAGCAAAGTTTCAAACAGTCTACGCTTTGATCGTTCCCTGGAAGACCAGTAGTAGTTTCCGATGCACATCTGGAGGCATTCTGTAATCTGTGGACTATCAGAGTGTTGTTGAAACACTGAAATTGCATCGGGATTGAATACAACAGTCACCATGCGCACTTTCATCCATGGGAGTAATGTCTCAAAAAGTCTACGCTTTGATCGTTCCCTGTAAGACCAGTAGTAGTTTCCGATGAACGTCAGGATTCATTCTGTAATTTGTGGACTATCAGAGTGTTGATGAAACACAGAAATTGCATCGGGATTGAATACAACAGTCACCACCGCACTTTCCTACGTAGGAGTAATGTCTCAAACAGTCTACGCTTTGATCGCTCCCTGGAAGACCAGTAGCAGTTTCATATGCACAACAGGAAGCATTCTGTAATCTGTGGACTATCAGAGTATTGATGAAACACCGAAATTGCATCGTAATTGAATTCAACAGTCATAATGCGCACTTTCCTCCATGGGAGTAATGTCTGAAACAGTTTACGCTTTGATCTCTCCCTGGAAGACCAGTAGTAGAATCCGATGCACATCTGGTTGCATTCTGTAATCTGTGGACTATCGGAGTGTTGATGATCTCAGAAATTGCTCCGGGATTTAATACAACAGTCACCATGCGGACTTTCTTCCATGGGAGTAATGTCTCAAACAGTCTACGCTTTGATCGTTCCCTGGAAGACCAGTAGTAGTTTCCGATGCACATCTGGAGGCATTCTGTAATCTGTGGATTATCAGAGTGTCGTTGAAACACTTTAATTGCATCGGGATTGAATACAACAGACACCATGCGCACTTTCCTCCATGGGAGTAACGTCTCAAACAGTCTATGCTTTGATCGCTCCCTCAACACCAGTAGTGGTTTCCGATGCACATCTCGAGGCATTCTGTAATCTGTGGACTATCCGAGTGCTAATGAAACACAGAAATTGCATCGGGATTGAATACAACATCACCATGACCACTTTTCTCCATGGGAGTAAAGTCTCAAACGGTCTAAGCTTTGATCGTTCCTTGGAAGACCAGTAGTAGTTTCCGATGCACATCTGGAGGTATACTGTAATCTGTGGTCTATCCGGGTGTTGATAAAAGACAGAAATTGCATCGGGTTTGAATACAAGAGTCACCATGCGCACTTTCCTCCATGCGAGAAATGTCTCAAACAGTCTACGCTTTGATCGTTCCCTGGAAGACCAGTAGTAGTTTCGGATGCACATCTGGAGGCATTCTGTAATCTGTGGACTAATTGAGTGTTGATGAAACACAGAGATTGCATCGGGATTGAATACAACAGTCACCATGCGCACTTTCTTCCAATGCGAGTAATGTCTCAAACAGTCTATGCTTTGATCGTTTCCTCGAAGACCAGTAGTAGTTTCCGATGCACATCTGGAGGCATTCTGTAATCAGTGGACCTTCAAAGGGTTAATGAAACACAGAAATTGCATCGTGATTGAATACAACAGTCACCATGGCACTTTCCTCCATGAGTGTAATGTCTCAAACAGTCTACGCCTTTATCGTTCCCTGGAAGACCAGTAGTAGTTTCCGATGCACATCTGGAGGCATTCTGTAATCTGTGTACTATCAGAGTGTTGATGAAACACAGAAATTGCATCGGGATTGAATACAACAGTCACCATGCGCACTTTCCTCCACGGGAGTAATGTCTCAAACAGTCTACGCTTTGATCGTTCCCTGGAAGACCAGTAGTTCTTTCCGATGCACATCTGGTATCATTCTGTAATCTGTGCACTATCAGAGTGTTGATGAAACACAGAAATTGCATTGGGATTGAATACAACAGTCACCATGCGCACTTTCCTCCACTGGAGTAATCTCTCAACAGTCAACGCTTTGATCGGTCCCTGTAAGACCAGTAGTAGTTTCCGATGCACATCTGGTGGCATTCTGTAAGCTGTGGACTATCAGAGTGTTGCTTAAACACAGAAATTGCATCGGGATTGAATACAAGTCACCATTCGCATTTTTCTCCATGGGAGTAATGCCTCAAACAGTCTACGCTTTGATCGTTCCCTGGAAGACCAGTAGTAGTTTCCGATGCACATCTGGAGCATTCTGTAATCTGTGGACTATCAGAGTGTTGTTGAAACACAGAAATTGCATCGGGATTGAATATAACAGTCACCATCCGCACTTTACTCCATGGGAGTAATGTCTTAAACAGTCTACGCTTTGATCGTTCCCTGGAAGACCAGTAGTAGTTTCGATTCACATATGGAGGGATTCTGTAGTCTGTGGACCTTCAAAGTGTTGATGAAACACAGAAATTGCATCGGGATTGAATACAACAGTCACCATACGCACTTTCCTCCTTGGGAGTAATGTCTCAAAGAGTCTACGCTTTGATCGTTCGCTAGAAGGAAAGTAGTAGATTCCGATGCACATCTGGAGGCATTCTGTAATCTGTGGACTATCAGAGTGTTGTTGAAACACAGAAATTGCATCGGGATTGAATACAACAGTCACCATGATCACTTTCCTCCATGGGAGTAATGTCTCAAACAGTCTACGCTTTGATTGTTCCCTAGAAGACCAGTAGATGATTCCGATGCACATCTGGAGGCATACTGTAATCTGTGGACCTTCAAAGTGTTGATGAAACACAGAAATTGCATCGGGATTGAATACAACAGTCACCATGCGCACTTTCCTCCTTGGGAGTAATGTCTCGAAGAGTCTACGCTTTGATCGTTCGCTGGAAGGCCAGTAGTAGATTCCGATGCACATCTGGAGGCATTCTGTAATCTGTGGACTATGAGACTGTTGATGAACAAAGAAGTTGCATCGGGATTGAATACAACAATTACCATGCGCACTTTCCCCAATGGGAGTAATGCCTCATACAGTCTACGCTTTGATCACTCCCTGGAAGACCAGTAGTAGTTTCCAATGCACATCTGGAGGCATTCTGTAATCTGTGGACTATCAGAGTGTCGTTGAAACACTTTAATTGCATCGGGATTGAATACAACAGTCACCATGCGAACTTTCCTCCATGGGAGTAATGTGTGAAACAGTCTACGCTTTGATCGTTCCCTGGAAGACCAGTAGTAGTTTCCGATGCTCATCTGGAGGCATTCTGTTATCTGTTTACTATCAGAGTGTTGTTGAAACACAGAAATTGCCTCGGGATTGAATACAACAGTCACCATTCGGACTTTTCTCCATGGGAGTAAAGTTTCAAACAGTCTACGCTTTGAACGTTCCCTGGAAGACCAGTAGTAGTTTCGATTCACATATGGAGGCATTCTGTAATCTGTGGACCTTCAAAGTGTTGATGAAACACAGAAATTGCATGGGGATTGAATACAACAGTCACCATGCGCACTTTCCTCCATGGGAGTAATGTCTCAAACAGTCTACGCATTGATCGTTCCCTAGAAGACCAGTAGATGATTCCGATGCACATCTGGAGGCATACTGTAATCTGTGGACCTTCAAAGTGTTGATGAAACACAGAAATTGCATCGGGATTGAATACAACAGTCACCATGCGCACTTTCCTCCTTGGGAGTAATGTCTCGAAGAGTCTACGCTTTGATCGTTCGCTGGAAGGCCAGTAGTAGATTCCGATGCACATCTGGGGGCATTCTGTAATCTGTGGATTATCAGAGTGTGGTTGAAACACAGAAATTGCATCGGGATTGAATACAACAGTCACCATGTGCACTTTCTTCCATGGGAGTAATGTCTCAAACAGTTTACGATTTGATCGTTCCCTGGAAGACCAGTAGTAGTTTCCGATGCACATCTGGAGGCATTCTGTAACCTGTGGACTATCAGAGTGTTGATGAAACACATATATTGCATCGGGATTGAATACAACAGTCACCATGCGCACTTTCCTACATAGGAGTAATGTCTCAAACAGTCTACGCTTTGATCGTTCCCTGGAAGACCAGTTAAAGTTTCCGATGCACATCTGGAGGCATTCTGTAGTCTGTTGACTATCAGAGTGTTGTTGAAACACAGAAATTGCCTCGGGATTGAATACAACAGTCACCATGCTCGCTTTCATCCATAGGAGTAATGTCTCAAAAAGTCTACGCTTTGATCGTTCCCTGGAAGACCAGTAGTAGTTTCCGATGCACATCTGGAGGCATTCTGTAATCTGTGGACTATCAGAGTGTCGTTGAAACACTTTAATTGCATCGGGATTGAATACAAAAGACACCATGCGCACTTTCCTCAATGGGAGTAATGTCTCAAACAGTCTACGATTTGATCGTTCCCTGGAAGACCAGTTGCAGATTCCGATGCACATCTGGAGGCATTCTGTAATCTGCGGACTATCCGAGTGCTAATGAAACACAGAAATTGCATCGGGATTGAATACAACAGGCACCATGCGTACATTTCTACATTGGAGTAATGTCTCAAACTGTCATCGCATTGATCGCTCCCTCAAGACCAGTAGTGGTTTCCGATGCACATCTGGAGGCATTCTGTAATCTGTGGACTATCCGAGTGCTAATGAAACACAGAAATTGCATTGGGATTGAATACAACATCACCATGACCACTTTCCTCCATGGGAGTAATGTCTCAAACAGTCTACGCTTTGATCGTTCCCTGGAATACCAGTAGTAGTTTCCGATGGACATCTGGTGGCAATCTGTAATCTGTGGACTATCAGAGTGTTGTTGAAACACAGAAATTGCATCGGGATTGAAAATAACAGTCACCATCCGCACTTTACTCCACGGGAGTAATGTCTTAAACAGTCTACGCTTTGATCGTTCCCTGGAAGACCAGTAGTAGTATCGATTCACATATGGAGGCATTCTGTAATCTGTGGACCTTCAAAGTGTTGTTGAAACACAGAAATTGCATCGGGATTGAATACAACAGTCACCATGCGCACTTTCCCCTTTGGGAGTAATGTCTCAAAGAGTCTACGCTTTGATCGTTCGCTGGAAAACCAGTAGTAGTTTCCGATGCACATCTGGAGGCATTCTGTAATCTGTGGACTATCAGAGTGTTGTTGAAACACAGAAATTGCATTGGGACTGAATACAACAGTCACCATGCGCACTTTCCTCCATGGGAGTAATGTCTCAAACAGTCTACGCTTTGATCGTTCCCTGGAAGACCAGTAGTAGTATCGATTCACTTATGGAGGCATTCTGTAATCTGTGGACCTTCAAAGTGTTGTTGAAACACAGAAATTGCATCGGGATTGAATACAACAGTCACCATGCGCACTTTCGTCCTTGGGAGTAATGTCTCAAAGAGTCTACGCTTTGATCGTTCGCTGGAAAACCAGTAGTAGATTCCAATGCACATCTGGAGGCATTCTGTAATCTGTTCACTATCAGAGTGTTGTTGAAACACACAAATTGCATCGGGAATGAATACAACAGTCATCATGAGGACTTTCCTCCATGGAAGTAACGTCTCAAACTGTCTACGGTTTGATCGTTCCCTGGAAGACCAGTAGATGATTCCGATGCACATCTGGAGGCATACTGTAATCTGTGGACCTTCAAAGTGTTGATGAAACACAGAAATTGCATCGGGATTGAATACAACAGTCACCATGCGCACTTTCCTCCTTGGGAGTAATGTCTCGAAGAGTCTACGCTTTGATCGTTCGCTGGAAGGCCAGTAGTAGATTCCGATGCACATCTGGAGGCATTCTGTAATCTGTGGACTATGAGACTGTTGATGAACACAGAAGTTGCATCGGGATTGAATACAACAATTATCATGCGCACTTTCCCCAATGGGAGTAATGCCTCATACAGTCTACGCTTTGATCACTCCGTGGAAGACCAGTAGTAGTTTCCAATGCACATCTGGAGGCATTCTGTAATCTGTGGACTATCAGGGTGTCGTTGAAACACTTTAATTGCATCGGGATTGAATACAACAGTCACCATGCGAACTTTCCTCCATGGGAGTAATGTGTGAAACAGTCTACGCTTTGACCGTTCCCTGGAAGACCAGTAGTAGTTTCCGATGCACATCTGGAGGCATTCTGTTATCTGTTTACTATCAGAGTGTTGTTGAAACACAGAAATTGCATCGGGATTGAATACAACAGTCACCATGCGAACTTTCCTCCATGGGAGTAAAGTTTCAAACAGTCTACGCTTTGAACGTTCCCTGGAAGACCAGTAGTAGTTTCGATTCACATATGGAGGCATTCTGTAATCTGTGGACCTTCAAAGTGTTGATGAAACACAGAAATTGCATGGGGATTGAATACAACAGTCACCATGCGCACTTTCCTCCATGGGAGTAATGTCTCAAACAGTCTACGCATTGATCGTTCCCTAGAAGACCAGTAGATGATTCCGATGCATATCTGGAGGCATACTGTAATCTGTGGACCTTCAAAGTGTTGATGAAACACAGAAATTGCATCGGGGTTGAATACAACAGTCACCATGCGCACTTTCCTCCTTGGGAGTAATGTCTCGAAGAGTCTACGCTTTGATCGTTCGCTGGAAAACCAGTAGTAGATTCCGATGCACATCTGGAGGCATTCTGTAATCTGTGGACTATCAGAGTGTGGTTGAAACACAGAAATTGCATCGGGATTGAATACAACAGTCACCATGTGCACTTTCTTCCATGGGAGTAATGTCTCAAACAGTTTACGATTTGATCGTTCCCTGGAAGACCAGTAGTAGTTTCCGATGCACATCTGGAGGCATTCTGTAACCTGTGGACTATCAGAGTGTTGACGAAACACATATATTGCATCGGGATTGAATACAACAGTCACCATGCGCATTTTCCTACATAGGAGTAATGTCTCAAACAGTCTACGCTTTGATCGTTCCCTGGAAGACCAGTTGTAGTTTCCGATGCACATCTGGAGGCATTCTGTTGTCTGTTGACTATCAGAGTGTTGTTGAAACACAGAAATTGCCTCGGGATTGAATACAAAAGTCACCATGCTCGCTTTCATCCATAGGAGTAATGTCTCAAGAAGTCTACGCTTTGATCGTTCCCTGGAAGACCAGTAGTAATTTCCGATGCACATCTGGAGGCATTCTGTAATCTGTGGACTATCAGAGTGTCGTTGAAACACTTTAATTGCATCGGGATTGAATACAACAGACACCATGCGCACTTTCCTCAATGGGAGTAATGTCTCAAACAGTCTACGATTTGATCGTTCCCTGGAAAACCAGTTGCAGATTCCGATGCACATCTGGAGGCATTCTGTAATCTGCGGACTATCCGAGTGCTAATGAAACACAGAAATAACATCGGGATTGAATACAACAGGCACCATGCGTACATTTCTACATTGGAGTAATGTCTCAAACTGTCATCGCATTGATCGCTCTCTCAAGACCAGTAGTGGTTTCCGATGCACATCTGGAGGCATTCTGTAATCTGTGGACTATCCGAGTGCTAATGAAACACAGAAATTGCTTCGGGATTGAATACAACATCACCATGACCACTTTCCTCCATGGGAGTAATGTCTCAAACAGTCTAAGCTTTGATCGTTCCTTGGAAGACCATTAGTAGTTTCCGATGCACATCTGGAGGCATTCTGTAATCTGTTCACTATCAGAGTGTTGTTGAAACACACAAATTGCATCGGGAATGAATACAACAGTCATCATGAGGACTTTCCTCCATGGAAGTAACGCCTCAAACAGTCTACGCTTTGATCGTTCCCTGGAAGACCAGTATTAGTTTCCGATGCACATCTGGTGGCATTCTGTAATCTGTGGACTATCAGAGTGTTGTTGAAACACAGAAATTGCATCGGGATTGAATATAACAGTCACCACCGCACTTTACTCCACAGGGGTAATGTCTTAAACAGTCTACGCTTTGATCGTTCCCTGGAAGACCAGTAGTAGTATCGATTCACATATGGAGGCATTCTGTAATCTGTGGACCTTCAAAGTGTTGTTGAAACACAGAAATTGCAACGGGATTGAATACAACAGTCACCATGCGCACTTTCGTCCTTGGGAGTAATGTCTCAAAGAGTCTACGCTTTGATCGTTCGCTGGAAAACCAGTAGTAGATTCCGATGCACATCTGGAGGCATTCTGTATTCTGTGGACTATCAGAGTGTTGTTGAAACACAGAAATTGCATCGGGATTGAATACAACAGTCACCATGCGCACTTTCCTCCATGGGAGTAATGTCTCAAACAGTCTACGCTTTGATCGTTCCTTGGAAGACCAGTAGTAGTTTCCGATGCACAACTGGAGGCATTCTGTAATCTGTGGAATATCAGAGTGTTGTTGAAACACAGAAATTGCATCGGGATTGAATATAACAGTCACCATCCGCACTTTACTCCATGGGAGTAATGTCTTAAACATTCTACGCTTTGATCGTTCCCTGGAAGACCAGTAGTAGTTTCGATTCACATATGGAGGCATTCTGTAATCTGTGGACCTTCAAAGTATTGATGAAACGCAGAAATTGCATCGGGATTGAATACAACAGGCACCATGCGTACATTTCTACGTTGGAGTAATGTCTCAAACTGTCATCGCATTGATCGCTCCCTCAAGACCAGTAGTGGTTTCCGATGCACATCTGGAGGCATTCTGTAATCTGTGGACTATCCGAGTGCTAATGAAACACAGAAAGTGCATTGGGATTGAATACAACATCACCATGACCACTTTCCTCCATGGGAGTAATGTCTCAAACAGTCTACGCTTTGATCGTTCCCTGGAATTCCAGTAGTAGTTTCCGATGGACATCTGGTGGCAATCTGTAATCTGTGGACTATCAGAGTGTTGTTGAAACACAGAAATTGCATCGGGATTGAATATAACAGTCACCATCCGCACTTTACTCCACGGGAGTAATGTCTTAAACAGTCTACGCTTTGATCGTTCCCTGGAAGACCAGTAGTAGTATCGATTCACATATGGAGGCATTCTGTAACCTGTGGACCTTCAAAGTGTTGTTGAAACACAGAAATTGCATCGGGATTGAATACAACAGTCACCATGCGCACTTTCCTCCTTGGGAGTAATGTCTCAAAGAGTCTACGCTTTGATCGTTCGCTGGAAAACCAGTAGTAGATTCCGATGCACATCTGGAGGCATTCTGTAATCTGTGGACTATCAGAGTGTTGTTGAAACACAGAAATTGCATTGGGACTGAATACAACAGTCACCATGCGCACTTTCCTCCATGGGAGTAATGTCTCAAACAGTCTACGCTTTGATCGTTCCCTGGAAGACCAGTAGATGATTCCGATGCACATCTGGAGGCATACTGTAATCTGTGGACCTTCAAAGTGTTGATGATACACAGAAATTGCATCGGGATTGAATACAACAGTCACCATGCGCACTTTCCTCCATGGGAGTAATGTGTGAAACAGTCTACGCTTTGATCGTTCCCTGTAAGACCTGTAGCAGTTTCCGATGCACATCTGGAGGCATTCTGTAACCTGTAAACTAACTGAGTGTTGATGGAACACAGAAATTGCATCGGGATTGAATACAACAGTCACCATGGCACTTTCCTCCATGAGAGTATTGTCTCAAACAGTCTACGCCTTTATCGTTCCCTGGATGACCAGTAGTAGTTTCCGATGCACATCTGGAGGCATTCTGTAATCTGTGGACTATCAGAGTGTTGATGAAACACAGAAATTGCATCGGGATTAAATACAACAGTCACCATGCGCACTTTCCTCCACGGGAGTAATGTCTCAAACAGTCTACGCTTTGATCGTTCCCTGGAAGACCAGTAGTTCTTTCCGATGCACATCTGGTATCATTCTGTAATCTGTGCACTATCGGAGTGTTGATGAAACACAGAAATTGCATCGGGATTGAATACAACAGTCACCATGCGCACTTTCCTCCATTGGAGTAATGTCTCAACAGTCTACGCTTTGATCGTTCCCTGTAAGACCAGTAGTAGTTTCCGATGCACATCTGGTGTCATTCTGTAATCTGTGGACTATCAGAGTGTTGCTGAAACACAGAAATTGCATCGGGATTGAATACAACAGTCACCATTCGCATTTTCCTCCATGGGAGTAATGTCTCAAACAGTCTACGCTTTGATCGTTCCCTGGAAGACCAGTAGTAGTTTCCGATGCACATCTGGAGGCATTCTGTAATCTGTGGACTATCAGAGTGTTGTTGAAACACAGAAATTGCATCGGGATTGAATACAACAGTCACCATGTGCACTTTCTTCCATGGGAGTAATGTCTCAAACAGTTTACGTTTTGATCGTTCCCTGGAAGACCAGTAGTAGTTTCCGATGCACATCTGGAGGCATTCTGTAACCTGTGGACTATCAGAGTGTTGATGAAAAACAGAAATTGCATCGGGATTGTATACAGCAGTCACCATGCGCACTTTCCTCCTTGGGAGTAATGTCTCAAACAGTCTACGCTTTGATCGTTCCCTGGAAGAGCAGTAGTAGTTTCCGATGCACATCTGGAAGCATTCTGTAGTCTGTGGACTATCATAGTGTTGATGATACACAGAAATTGCATCGTGATTGAATTCAACAGTCACCATGCGCACCTTCCTCCATGGGAGTAATGTCTCAAACAGTTTACGCTTTGATCGTTCCCTGGAATACTAGTAGTAGTTTCCGATGCATATCAGGAGGCATTCTGTAATCTGTGGACTATGAGAGTGTTGATGAACACAGAAGTTGCATCGGGATTGAATACAACTGTTACCATGCGCACTTTCCCCAATGGGAGTAATGCCTCATACAGTCTACGCTTTGATCGCTCCCTGGAAGACCAGTAGTAGTTTCCGATGCACATCTGGAAGCATTCTGCATTCTGTGGACTATCAGAGTGTTGATGAAACACAGAAATTGCATCGGGATTGAATACAACAGTCACCATGCGCACTTTCCTCCGTGGGAGTAATGTCTCAACAGTCTACGCTTTGATCGTTCCCTGGAAGACCAGTAGTAGTTTCCGATGCACATCTGGAGGCACACTTATATCTGTTTACTATCAGAGTGTTGTTGAAACACAGAAATTGCCTCGGGATTGAATACAACAGTCACCATTCGGACTTTTCTCCATTGGAGTAAAGTTTCAACAGTCTACGCTTTGATCGTTCCCTGGAAGACCAGTAGTTGATGCCGATGCACATCTGGAGGCATACTGTAATCTGTGGACCTTCAAAGTGTTGATGAAACACAGAAATTGCATCGGGATTGAATACAACAGTCACCATGCGCACTTTCCTCCATGGGAGTAATGTGTGAAACAGTCTACGCTTTGATCGTTCCCTGGAAGACCTGTAGCAGTTTCCGATGCACATCTGGAGGCATTCTGTAACCTGTAAACTAACTGAGTGTTGATGGAACACAGAAATTGCATCGGGATTGAATACAACAGTCACCATGGCACTTTCCTCCATGAGAGTATTGTCTCAAACAGTCTACGCCTTTATCGTTCCCTGGATAACCAGTAGTAGTTTCCGATGCACATCTGGAGGCATTCTGTAATCTGTGGACTATCAGAGTGTTGATGAAACACAGAAATTGCATCGGGATTAAATACAACAGTCACCATGCGCACTTTCCACCACGGGAGTAATTTCTCAAACAGTCTACGCTTTGATCGTTCCCTGGAAGACCAGTAGTTCTTTCCGATGCACATCTGGTATCATTCTGTAATCTGTGCACTATCGGAGTGTTGATGAAACACAGAAATTGCATCGGGATTGAATACAACAGTCACCATGCGCACTTTCCTCCACTGGGGTAATGTCTCAACAGTCTACGCTTTGATCGTTCCCTGTAAGACCAGTAGTAGTTTCCGATGCACATCTGGTGTCATTCTGTAATCTGTGGACTATCAGAGTGTTGCTGAAACACAGAAATTGCATCGGGATTGAATGCAACAGTCACCATTCGCATTTTCCTCCATGGGAGTAATGTCTCAAACAGTCTACGCTTTGATCGTTCCCTGGAAGACCAGTAGTAGTTTCCGATGCACATCTGGAGGCATTCTGTAATCTGTGGACTATCAGAGTGTTGTTGAAACACAGAAATTGCATCGGGATTGAATACAACAGTCACCATGTGCACTTTCCTCCTTGGGAGTAATGTCTCAAACAGTCTACGCTTTGATCGTTCCCTGGAAGAGCAGTAGTAGTTTCCGATGCACATCTGGAAGCATTCTGTAGTCTGTGGACTATCATAGTGTTGATGATACACAGAAATTGCATCGTGATTGAATTCAACAGTCACCATGCGCACCTTCCTCCATGGGAGTAATGTCTCAAACAGTTTACGCTTTGATCGTTCCCTGGAATACTAGTAGTAGTTTCCGATGCATATCAGGAGGCATTCTGTAATCTGTGGACTATGAGAGTGTTGATGAACACAGAAGTTGCATCGGGATTGAATACAACTGTTACCATGCGCACTTTCCCCAATGGGAGTAATGCCTCATACAGTCTACGCTTTGATCGCTCCCTGGAAGACCAGTAGTAGTTTCCGATGCACATCTGGAAGCATTCTGCATTCTGTGGACTATCAGAGTGTTGATGAAACACAGAAATTGCATCGGGATTGAATACAACAGTCACCATGCGCACTTTCCTCCGTGGGAGTAATGTCTCAACAGTCTACGCTTTGATCGTTCCCTGGAAGACCAGTAGTAGTTTCCGATGCACATCTGGAGGCACACTTATATCTGTTTACTATCAGAGTGTTGTTGAAACACAGAAATTGCCTCGGGATTGAATACAACAGTCACCATTCGGACTTTTCTCCATTGGAGTAAAGTTTCAACAGTCTACGCTTTGATCGTTCCCTGGAAGACCAGTAGATGATGCCGATGCACATCTGGAGGCATACTGTAATCTGTGGACCTTCAAAGTGTTGATGAAACACAGAAATTGCATCGGGATTGAATACAACAGTCACCATGCGCACTTTCCTCCATGGGAGTAATGTGTGAAACAGTCTACGCTTTGATCGTTCCCTGGAAGACCTGTAGCAGTTTCCGATGCACATCTGGAGGCATTCTGTAACCTGTAAACTAACTGAGTGTTGATGGAACACAGAAATTGCATCGGGATTGAATACAACAGTCACCATGGCACTTTCCTCCATGAGAGTATTGTCTCAAACAGTCTACGCCTTTATCGTTCCCTGGATAACCAGTAGTAGTTTCCGATGCACATCTGGAGGCATTCTGTAATCTGTGGACTATCAGAGTGTTGATGAAACACAGAAATTGCATCGGGATTAAATACAACAGTCACCATGCGCACTTTCCTCCACGGGAGTAATTTCTCAAACAGTCTACGCTTTGATCGTTCCCTGGAAGACCAGTAGTTCTTTCCGATGCACATCTGGTATCACTCTGTAATCTGTGCACTATCGGAGTGTTGATGAAACACAGAAATTGCATCGGGATTGAATACAACAGTCACCATGCGCACTTTCCTCCACTGGAGTAATGTCTCAACAGTCTACGCTTTGATCGTTCCCTGTAAGACCAGTAGTAGTTTCCGATGCACATCTGGTGTCATTCTGTAATCTGTGGACTATCAGAGTGTTGCTGAAACACAGAAATTGCATCGGGATTGAATACAACAGTCACCATTCGCATTTTCCTCCATGGGAGTAATGTCTCAAACAGTCTACGCTTTGATCGTTCCCTGGAAGACCAGTAGTAGTTTCCGATGCACATCTGGAGGCATTCTGTAATCTGTGGACTATCAGAGTGTTGTTGAAACACAGAAATTGCATCGGGATTGAATACAACAGTCACCATGTGCACTTTCTTCCATGGGAGTAATGTCTCAAATAGTTTACGTTTTGATCGTTCCCTGGAAGACCAGTAGTAGTTTCCGATGCACATCTGGAGGCATTCTGTAACCTGTGGACTATCAGAGTGTTGATGGAAAACAGAAATTGCATCGGGATTGAATACAACAGTCACCATGCGCACTTTCCTCCTTGGGAGTAATGTCTCAAACAGTCTACGCTTTGATCGTTCCCTGGAAGAGCAGTAGTAGTTTCCGATGCACATCTGGAAGCATTCTGTAGTCTGTGGACTATCACAGTGTTGATGATACACAGAAATTGCATCGTGATTGAATTCAACAGTCACCATGCGCACCTTCCTCCATGGGAGTAATGTCTCAAACAGTTTACGCTTTGATCGTTCCCTGGAATACTAGTAGTAGTTTCCGATGCATATCAGGAGGCATTCTGTAATCTGTGGACTATAAGAGTGTTGATGAACACAGAAGTTGCATCGGGATTGAATACAACTGTTACCATGCGCACTTTCCCCAATGGGAGTAATGCCTCATACTGTCTACGCTTTGATCGCTCCCTGGAAGACCAGTAGTAGCTTCCGATGCACATCTGGAAGCATTCTGCAATCTGTGGACTATCAGAGTGTTGATGAAACACAGAAATTGCATCGGGATTGAATACAACAGTCACCATGCGCACTTTCCTCCGTGGGAGTAATGTCTCAACAGTCTACGCTTTGATCGTTCCCTGGAAGACCAGTAGTAGTTTCCGATGCACATCTGGAGGCACACTTTTATCTGTTTACTATCAGAGTGTTGTTGAAACACAGAAATTGCCTCGGGATTGAATACAACAGTCACCATTCGGACTTTTCTCCATTGGAGTAAAGTTTCAACAGTCTACGCTTTGATCGTTCCCTGGAAGACCAGTAGATGATTCCAATGCACATCTGGAGGCATACTGTAATCTGTGGACCTTCAAAGTGTTGATGAAACACAGAAATTGCATCGGGATTGAATACAACAGTCACCATGCGCACTTTCCTCCACGGGAGTAATGTCTCAAAAAGTCTACGCTTTGATCGTTCCCTGGAAGACCAGTAGTTCTTCCCGATGCACATCTGGTATCATTCTGTAATCTGTGCACTATCGGAGTGTTGATGAAACACAGAAATTGCATCGGGATTGAATACAACAGTCACCATTCGCATTTTCCTCCATGGGAGTAATGTCTCAAACAGTCTACGCTTTGATCGTTCCCTGGAAGACCAGTAGTAGTTTCCGATGCACATCTGGAGGCATTCTGTAATCTGTGGACTATCAGAGTGTTGTTGAAACACAGAAATTGCATCGGGATTTAATACAACAGTCACCATGTGCACTTTCTTCCATGGGAGTAATGTCTCAAACAGTTTACGTTTTGATCGTTCGCTGGAAGACCAGTAGTAGTTTCCGATGCACATCTGGAGGCATTCTGTAACCTGTGGACTATCAGAGTGTTGATGAAAAACAGAAATTGCATCGGGATTGAATACAACAGTCACCATGCGCACTTTCCTCCTTGGGAGTAATGTCTCAAACAGTCTACGCTTTGATCGTTCCCTGGAAGACCAGTAGTAGTTTCCGATGCACATCTGGAAGCATTCTGTAGTCTGTGGACTATCATAGTGTTGATGATACACAGAAATTGCATCGTGATTGAATTCAACAGTCACCATGCGCACCTTCCTCCATGGGAGTAATGTCTCAAACAGTTTACGCTTTGATCGTTCCCTGGAATACTAGTAGTAGTTTCCGATGCACATCTGGAGGCATTCTGTAATCTGTGGACTATCAGAGTGTTGTTGAAACACCGAAATTGCATCGGGATTGAATACAACATTCACCATGCTCACTTTCATTCATAGGAGTAATGTCTCAAAAAGTCTACGCTTTGATCGCTCCCTGTAAGACCAGTAGCAGTTTCATATGCACAACTGGAGGCATTCTGTAATCTGTGGACTATCAGAGTGTCGTTGAAACACTTTAATTGCATCGGGATTGAATACAACAGACACCATGCGCACTTTCCTCCATGGGAGTAATGTCTCAAACAGTCTACGCTTTGATCGTTCCTTGGAAGACCAGTAGTAGTTTCCGATGCACAACTGGAGGCATTCTGTAATCTGTGGACTATCAGAGTGTTGTTGAAACACAGAAATTGCATCGGGATTGAATATAACAGTCATCATGCGGTCTTTCCTCCATGGGAGTAACGTCTCAAACAGTCTACGCTTTGATCGTTCCCTGGAATACCAGTAGTAGTTTCCGATGCACATCTGGTGGCATTCTGTAATCTGTGGACTATCAGAGTGTTGTTGAAACACAGAAATTGCATCGGGATTGAATATAACAGTCACCATCCGCACTTTACTCCATGGGAGTAATGTCTTAAACAGTCTACGCTTTGATCGTTCCCTGGAAGACCAGTAGTAGTTTCGATTCACATATGGAGGCATTCTGTAATCTGTGGACCTTCAAAGTATTGATGAAACGCAGAAATTGCATCGGGATTGAATACAACAGGCACCATGCGTACATTTCTACATTGGAGTAAAGTCTCAAACTGTCATCGCATTGATCGCTCCCTCAAGACCAGTAGTGGTTTCCGATGCACATCTGGAGGCATTCTGTAATCTGTGGACTATCCGAGTGCTAATGAAACACAGAAATTGCATCGGGATTGAATACAACGTCACCATGACCACTTTCCTCCATGGGAGTAATGTCTCAAACAGTCTAAGCTTTGATCGTTTCTTGGAAGACCAGTAGGAGTTTCCGATGCACAACTGGAGGCATTCTGTAATCTGTTCACTATCAGAGTGTTGTTGAAACACAGAAATTGCATCGGGAATGAATACAACAGTCATCATGCGGTCTTTCCTCCATGGGAGTAACGTCTCAAACAGTCTACGCTTTGATCGTTCCCTGGAATACCAGTAGTAGTTTCCGATGCACATCTGGTGGCATTCTGTAATCTGTGGACTATCAGAGTGTTGTTGAAACACAGAAATTGCATCGGGATTGAATATAACAGTCACCATCCGCACTTTACTCCATGGGAGTAATGTCTTAAACAGTCTACGCTTTGATCGTTCCCTGGAAGACCAGTAGTAGTTTCGATTCACATATGGAGGCTTTCTGTAAGCTGTGGACTATCAGAGTAGTGTTGAAACACAGAAATTGCATCGGGTTTGAATACAACAGTTAGCATGCGCACTTCCCTACATGGGAGTAATATCTCAATCAGTCTACGCTTTTATCGTTCCCTGGAAAACCAGTAGTAGTTTCCGATGCACATCTGGAGGCATTCTGTAATCTGTGGACTATCAGAGTGTTGTTGAAACACAGAAATTGCATCGGGATTGAATACAACAGTCACCATGCGCACTTTCCTCCATGGGAGTAATGTCTCAAACAGTCTACGCTTTGATCGTTCCCTGGAAGACCAGTAGATGATTCCGATGCACATCTGGAGGCATTCTGTAACCTGTGGAATAACTGAGTGTTGATGGAACACAGAAATTGCATCGGGATTGAATACAACAGTCACCATGCGCACTTTCTTCCACGGGGGTAATGTCTCAAACAGTCTATGCTTTGATCGTTTCCTCGAAGACCAGTAGTAGTTTCCGATGCACATCTGGATGCATTCTGTAATCTGTGGACTATCAGAGTGTTGTTGAAACACTGAAATTTCATCGGGATTGAATACAACAGTCACCATGCGCACTTTCCTCCATGGGAGTAATGTCTCCAACAGTCTACGCTTTGATCGTTCCCTGGATGACCAGTAGTAGTTTCCGATGCACATCTGGAGGCATTCTGTAATCTGTGGACCTTCAAAGTGTTGATGAATCACAGAAATTGCATCGGGATTGAATACAACAGGCACCATGCGTACATTTCTGCATTGGATTAATGTCTCAAACTGTCATCGCTTTGATCGTTCCCTCAAGACCAGTAGTAGTTTCCGATGCACATCTGGAGGCATTCTTTAATCTGTGGACTATCCGAGTGCTAATGAAACACAGAAATTGCAGCGGGACTGAATACAACAGTCACCATGACCACTTTCAGCCATGGGAGTAATGTCTCAAACAGTCTACGCTTTGATCGTTCCTTGGAAGACCAGTTTTAGTTTCGATTCACATCCCTAGGCATTCTGTAAGCTGTGGACTATCAGAGTAGTGTTGAAACACAGAAATTGCATCGGGTTTGAATACAACAGTTAGCATGCGCACTTCCCTACATGGGAGTAATATCTCAATCAGTCTACGCTTTTATCGTTCCCTGGAAAACCAGTAGTAGTTTCCGATGCACATCGCGAGACATTCTGTAATCTGTGGACCTTCAAAGTGTTGATGAAACACATTAATTGCATCGGGATTGAATACAACAGTCACCATGCGCACTTTCCTCCATGGGAGTTACGTCTCAAACTGTCATCGATATGATCGTTCCCTGAAGACCAATAGTAGTTTCCAATGCACATCTGGTGGCAATCTGTAATCTGTGGACTATCAGAGTGTTGATGAAACACAGAAATTGCATCGTGATTGAATACAACAGTCACCATCCGCACTTTCCTCCATGGGAGTAATGTCAGAAACAGCCCATGCTTTGATCGTTCCCTGGAAGACAAGTAGTAGTTTCCGATGCACATCTGGAGGCATTCTGTAATCTGTGGACTATCAGAGTGTTGATGAAACACAGAAATTGCATCGGGATTGAATACAACAGGCACCATGCGTACATTTCTCCAGTGGAGTAATGTCTCAAACTGTCATCGCTTTGATCGTTCCCTTTAAGACCAGTAGTAGTTTCCGATGCACATCTGGAGGCATTCTTCAATCTGTGGACTATCCGAGTGCTAATGAAACACAGGAATTGCAGCGTAATTGAATACAACAGTCACCATGACCACTTTCCGCCATGGGAGTAATGTCTCAAACAGTCTACGCTTTGATCGTTCCCAGGAAGACCAGTAGTAGTTTCGATTCACATCTGGAGGCATTCGGTAAACTGTGGTTCTTCAAAGTGTTAATGACACACAGAAATTGCGTCGTAATTGAATACAACAGTCACCATGGGCACTTTCCTCCATGGGAGTAATGTCTCAAACAGTCTACTCCTTTATCGTTCCCTGGAAGACCAGTAGTAGTTTCCGATGCACATCTGGAGGCATTCTGTAATCTGTGGACTATCAGAGTGTTTTTGAAACACTGAAATTGCATCGGGATTGAATACAACAGTCACCATACGCACTTTCCTCCATGGGAGTAATGTCTCAAACAGTCTACGCCTTGATCGTTCCCTGGAAGACCAGTAGTAGTTTCCGAAGCACATCTGGAGGCATTCTGTAAACCTTTGGACCTTCAAAGTGTTGATGAAACACAGAAATTGCATCGGGATTGAATACAACAGGCACAATGCGTACATTTCTCCATTGGAGTAATGTCTCAAACAGTCTACGCTTTGATCGTTCCCTGGAAGACCAGTAGTTCTTTCCGATGCACATCTGGTATCATTCTGTAATCTGTGCACTATCAGAGTGTTGATGAAACACAGAAATTGCATCGGGATTGAATACAACAGTCACCATGCGCACTTTCTTCCATGCGAGTAATGTCTCAAACAGTCTACGCTTTGATCGTTTCCTCGAAGTCCAGTAGTAGTTTCCGATGCACATCTGGAGGCATTCTGTAATGTGTGGACGTTCAAAGGGTTGATGAAACACAGAAATTGCATCGTGATTGAATACAACAGTCACCATGCGCATTTTCCTCCATGGGAGTAATGCCTCAAACAGTCTACGCTTTGATCGTTCCCAGGAAGACCAGTAGTAGTTTCCGATGCACATCTGGATTCAATCTGTAATCTTTGGACTATCATAGTGTTGATGAAACACAGAAATTGCATCGGGCCTGAATACAACAGTCACCATGCCCACTTTCCCCGACGGGAGTAATGTCTGAAACAGTCTATGATTTGATCGTTCAATCGAAGTCCAGTAGTAGTTTCCGATGCACATCTGGAGGCATTCTGTAATCTGTGCACTGTCAGAGTGTTGATGAAACACAGAAATTGCTTCGTGATTGAATACAACAGTCACCATGGCACTTTCCTCACTGAGAGTAATGTCTCAAAGAGTCTACGCCTTTATCGTTCCCTGGAAGACCAGTAGTACTTAACGATGCACATCTGGTATCATTCTGTAATCTGTGCACTATCAGAGTGTTGATGAAACACAGAAATTGCATCGGGACTGAATACAACAGTCACCATGCGCACTTTCCTCCACTAGAGTAATGTCTCAAACAGACTACGCCTTGATCGTTCCCTATAAGACCAGTAGTAGTTTCCGATGCACATCTGGAGGCATTCTGTAATCTTTGGACCTTCAAAGTGTTGATGAAACACAGAAATTGCACCGGGATTGAATACAACAGTCACCATGCGCACTTTCCTCCACTGGAGTAATGTCTCAACAGTCTACGCTTTGATCGTACCCTGTAAGACCAGTAGTAGTTTCCGATGCACATCTGGTATCATTCTGTAAGCTGTGGAATATCAGAGTGTTGATGAAACACAGAAATTGCATCGGGATTGAATACAACAGTCACCATTCGCATTTTTCTCCATGGGAGTAATGTCTCAAAGTCTACGCTTTGACCGTTCCCTGGAAGACCAGTAGTAGTTTCCGATGCACATCTGGAGGCATTCTGTAATCTGTGGACTAACTGAGTGTTGATGAAACACAGAAATTGCATCGGGATTGAATACAACAGTCACCATGCGCACTTTCTTCCACGGGAGTAATGTCTCAAACAGTCTATGCTTTGATCGTTTCCTCGAAGACCAGTAGTAGTTTCCGATGCACATCTGGAGGCATTCTGCAATTTGTGGACCTTCAAAGGGTTGATGAAACACAGAAATTGCATCGTGATTGAATACAACAGTCACCATGCGCATTTTCCTCCATGGCAGTAATGCCTCAAACAGTGTACGCTTTGATCGTTCCCAGGAAGACCAGTGGTAGTTTCCGATGCACATCTGGATTCAATCTTTAATCTGTGGACTATCAGAGTGTTGATGAAACACAGAAATTGCATCGGGATTGAATACAACAGTCACCATGCGCACTTTCCCCGACGGGAGTAATGTCTGAAACAGTCTACGCTTTGATCGTTCCCTGGAAGACCTGTAGTAGGTTCCGATGCACATCTGGAGGCGTTCTGTAAACTGTGGACCTTCAAAGTGTTGATGAAACACAGAAATTGCATCGTGATTGAATACAACAGTCACCATGAGTACTTTCCTCCATGGGAGTAATGTCCCAAACAGTCTACGCTTTGATCGTTCCTTGGAAGACCAGTAGTAGTTTCGATTCACATCTGGAGGCATTCGGTAAACTGCGGTTCTTCAAAGTTTGATGACACACAGAAATTGCGTCGTAATTGAATACAACAGTCACCATGGGAACTTTCCTCCATGGGAGTAATGTCTCAAACAGTCTACTCCTTTATCGTTCCCTGGAAGACCAGTAGTAGTTTCCGATGCACATCTGGAGGCATTCTGTAATCTGTGGACTATCAGAGTGTTTTTGAAACACTGAAATTGCATCGGGATTGAATACAACAGTCACCATGCGCACTTTCCTCCATGGGAGAAATGTCTCAAACAGACTACGCCTTGATCGTTCCCTATAAGACCAGTAGTAGTTTCCGATGCACATCTGGAGGCATTCTGTAATCTTTGGACCTTCAAAGTGTTGATGAAACACAGAAATTGCACCGGGATTGAATACAACAGTCACCATGCGCACTTTCCTCCACTGGAGTAATGTCTCAACAGTCTACCCTTTGATCGTACCCTGTAAGACCAGTAGTAGTTTCCGATGCACATCTGGTATCATTCTGTAAGCTGTGGACTATCAGAGTGTTCATGAAACACAGAAATTGCATCGGGATTGAATACAACAGTCACCATTCGCATTTTTCTCCATGGGAGTAATTTCTCAAACTGTCTACGCATTGACCGTTCCCTGAAAGACCAATAGTAGTTTCCGATGCACATCTGGAGGCATTCTGTAATCTGTGGACTAACTGAGTGTTGCTGAAACACAGAAATTGCATCGGGATTGAATACAACAGTCACCAGCGCACTTTCTTCCACGGGAGTAATAATCTCAAACAGTCTATGCTTTGATCGTTTCCTCGAAGACCAGTAGTAGTTTCCGATGCACATCTGGAGGCATTCTGTAATCTGCGGACCTTCAAAGAGTTGATGAAACACAGAAATTGCATCGTGATTGAATACAACCGTCACCATGCGCATTTTCCTCCATGGGAGTAATGCCTCAAACCGTCTATGCTTTGATCGTTCCCAGGAAGACCAGTAGTAGTTTCCGATGCACCTCTGGATTCAATCTGTAATCTGTGGACTATCAGAGTGTTGATGAAACACAGAAATTGCATCGGGATTGAAAACAACAGTCACCATGCGCACTTTCCCTGACGGGAGTAATGTCTGAAACAGTCTATGATTTGATCGTTAGCTCGAAGTCCAGTAGTAGTTTCCGATGCACATCTGGAGGCATTCTGTAATCTGTGGACTATCAGAGTGTTTTTGAAACACTGAAATTGCATCGGGATTGAATACAACAGTCACCATGCGCACTTTCCTCCATGGGAGAAATGTCTCAAACAGACTACGCCTTGATCGTTCCCTATAAGACCAGTAGTAGTTTCTGATGCACATCTGGAGGCATTCTGTAATCTTTGGACCTTCAAAGTGTTGATGAAACACAGAAATTGCACCGGGATTGAATACAACAGTCACCATGCGCACTTTCCTCCACTGGAGTAATGTCTCAACAGTCTACGCTTTGATCGTACCCTGTAAGACCAGTAGTAGTTTCCGATGCACATCTGGTATCATTCTGTAAGCTGTGGACTATCAGAGTGTTCATGAAACACAGAAATTGTATCGGGATTGAATACAACAGTCACCATTCGCATTTTTCTCCATGGGAGTAATGTCTCAAACAGTCTACGCATTGACCGTTCCCTGAAAGACCAGTAGTAGTTTCCGATGCACATCTGGAGGCATTCTGTAATCTGTGGACTAACTGAGTGTTGCTGAAACACAGAAATTGCATCGGGATTGAATACAACAGTCACCAGCGCACTTTCTTCCACGGGAGTAATGTCTCAAACAGTCTATGCTTTGATCGTTTCCTCGAAGACCAGTAGTAGTTTCCGATGCACATCTGGAGGCATTCTGTAATCTGCGGACCTTCAAAGAGTTGATGAAACACAGAAATTGCATCGTGATTGAATACAACCGTCACCATTCGCATTTTCCTCCATGGGAGTAATGCCTCAAACCGTCTATGCTTTGATCGTTCCCAGGAAGACCAGTAGTAGTTTCCGATGCACCTCTGGATTCAATCTGTAATCTGTGGACTATCAGAGTGTTGATGAAACACAGAAATTGCATCGGGATTGAAAACAACAGTCACCATGCGCACTTTCCCCGACGGGAGTAATGTCTGAAACAGTCTATGATTTGATCGTTCCCTCGAAGTCCAGTAGTAGTTTCCGATGCACATCTGGAGGCATTCTGTAATCTGTGGACTATCAGAGTGTTTTTGAAACACTGAAATTGCATCGGGATTCAATACAACAGTCACCATGTGCACTTTCCCCGACGGGAGTAATGTCTGAAACAGTCTATGATTTGGTCGTTCCCTCGAAGTCCAGTAGTAGTTTCCGATGCATATCTGGAGGCATTCTGTAATCTGTGGACCTTCAAAGTGTTGATGAAACACAGAAATTGCATCGTGATTGAATACAACAGTCACCATGCGCACTTCCCTCCATGGGAGTAATGTCTCAGACAGTCTATTATTTGATCGTTCCCTGGAAGACCCGTAGTAGTTTCCGATGCACATCTGGAGTAAATCTGTAACCTGTGGACTATCAGAGTGTTGGTGAAACACAGAAATTGCATCGGGATTGAATACAACAGTCACCATGCGCAGTTTCCTCCATGGGAGTAATGTGTGAAACAGTCTACGCTTTGATCGTTCCCTGAAATACCTGTAGCAGTTTCCGATGCACATCTGGAGGCATTCTGTAATCTGTGGACCTTCAAAGGGTTGATGAAACACAGAAGTCGCATCGTGATTGAATACAACTGTCACCATGCGCATTTTCCTCCATGGGAGTAATGCCTCAAACAGTCTACGCTTTGATCGTTCCCGGGAAGACCAGTAGTAGTTTCCGATGCACATCTGGATTCAATCTGTAATCTGTGGACTATCAGAGTGGTAATGAAACACAGAAATTGCATCGGGATTGAATACAACAGTCACCATGCGCACTTCCCCCGACGGGAGTAATGTCTGAAACAGTCTATGATTTGATCGTTCCCTCGAAGTCCAGTAGTAGTTTCCGATGCACATCTGGAGGCATTCTGTAATCTGTGCACTGTCAGAGTGTTGATGAAACACAGAAATTGCTTCGTGATTGAATACAACAGTCACCATGGCACTTTCCTCCATGAGAGTAATGTCTCAAAGAGTCTACGCCTTTATCGTTCCCTGGAAGACCAGTAGTACTTAACGATGCACATCTGGTATCATTCTGTAATCTGTGCACTATCAGAGTGTTGATGAAACACAGAAATTGCATCGGGACTGAATACAACAATCACCATGCGCACTTTCCTCTACTAGAGTAATGTCTCAAAACAGACTACGCCTTGATCGTTCCCTATAAGACCAGTAGTAGTTTCCGATGCACATCTGGAGGCATTCTGTAATCTTTGGACCTTCAAAGTGTTGATGAAACACAGAAATTGCACCGGGATTGAATACAACAGTCACCATGCGCACTTTCCTCCACTGGAGTAATGTCTCAACAGTCTACGCTTTGATCGTACCCTGTAAGACCAGTAGTAGTTTCCGATGCACATCTGGTATCATTCTGTAAGCTGTTGACTATCAGAGTGTTGATGAAACACAGAAATTGCATCGTGATTGAATACAACAGTCACCATGCGCATTTTCCTCCATGGCAGTAATGCCTCAAACAGTGTACGCTTTGATCGTTCCCAGGAAGACCAGTGGTAGTTTCTGATGCACATCTGGATTCAATCTTTAATCTGTGGACTATCAGAGTGTTGATGAAACACAGAAATTGCATCGGGATTGAATACAACAGTCACCATGCGCACTTTCCCCGACGGGAGTAATGTCTGAAACAGTCTACGCTTTGATCGTTCCCTGGAAGACCTGTAGTAGGTTCCGATGCACATCTGGAGGCATTCTGTAAACTGTGGACCTTCAAAGTGTTGATGAAACACAGAAATTGCATCGTGATTGAATACAACAGTAACCATGAGTACTTTCCTCCATGGGAGTAATGTCTCAAACAGTCTACGCTTTGATCGTTCCTTGGAAGACCAGTAGTAGTTTCCGATGCACATCTGGAGCCATTCTGTAATCTGTGGACTATCAGAGTGTTTTTGAAACACTGAAATTGCATCGGGATTGAATACAACAGTCACCATGCGCACTTTCCTCCATGGGAGAAATGTCTCAAACAGACTACGCCTTGATCGTTCCCTATAAGACCAGTAGTAGTTTCTGATGCACATCTGGAGGCATTCTGTAATCTTTGGACCTTCAAAGTGTTGATGAAACACAGAAATTGCACCGGGATTGAATACAACAGTCACCATGCGCACTTTCCTCCACTGGAGTAATGTCTCAACAGTCTACGCTTTGATCGTACCCTGTAAGACCAGTAGTAGTTTCCGATGCACATCTGGTATCATTCTGTAAGCTGTGGACTATCAGAGTGTTCATGAAACACAGAAATTGTATCGGGATTGAATACAACAGTCACCATTCGCATTTTTCTCCATGGGAGTAATGTCTCAAACAGTCTACGCATTGACCGTTCCCTGAAAGACCAGTAGTAGTTTCCGATGCACATCTGGAGGCATTCTGTAATCTGTGGACTAACTGAGTGTTGCTGAAACACAGAAATTGCATCGGGATTGAATACAACAGTCACCAGCGCACTTTCTTCCACGGGAGTAATGTCTCAAACAGTCTATGCTTTGATCGTTTCCTCGAAGACCAGTAGTAGTTTCCGATGCACATCTGGAGGCATTCTGTAATCTGCGGACCTTCAAAGAGTTGATGAAACACAGAAATTGCATCGTGATTGAATACAACCGTCACCATTCGCATTTTCCTCCATGGGAGTAATGCCTCAAACCGTCTATGCTTTGATCGTTCCCAGGAAGACCAGTAGTAGTTTCCGATGCACCTCTGGATTCAATCTGTAATCTGTGGACTATCAGAGTGTTGATGAAACACAGAAATTGCATCGGGATTGAAAACAACAGTCACCATGCGCACTTTCCCCGACGGGAGTAATGTCTGAAACAGTCTATGATTTGATCGTTCCCTCGAAGTCCAGTAGTAGTTTCCGATGCACATCTGGAGGCATTCTGTAATCTGTGGACTATCAGAGTGTTTTTGAAACACTGAAATTGCATCGGGATTCAATACAACAGTCACCATGTGCACTTTCCCCGACGGGAGTAATGTCTGAAACAGTCTATGATTTGGTCGTTCCCTCGAAGTCCAGTAGTAGTTTCCGATGCATATCTGGAGGCATTCTGTAATCTGTGGACCTTCAAAGTGTTGATGAAACACAGAAATTGCATCGTGATTGAATACAACAGTCACCATGCGCACTTCCCTCCATGGGAGTAATGTCTCAAACAGTCTATTATTTGATCGTTCCCTGGAAGACCCGTAGTAGTTTCCGATGCACATCTGGAGTAAATCTGTAACCTGTGGACTATCAGAGTGTTGGTGAAACACAGAAATTGCATCGGGATTGAATACAACAGTCACCATGCGCAGTTTCCTCCATGGGAGTAATGTGTGAAACAGTCTACGCTTTGATCGTTCCCTGAAATACCTGTAGCAGTTTCCGATGCACATCTGGAGGCATTCTGTAATCTGTGGACCTTCAAAGGATTGATGAAACACAGAAGTCGCATCGTGATTGAATACAACTGTCACCATGCGCATTTTCCTCCATGGGAGTAATGCCTCAAACAGTCTACGCTTTGATCGTTCCCGGGAAGACCAGTAGTAGTTTCCGATGCACATCTGGATTCAATCTGTAATCTGTGGACTATCAGAGTGGTAATGAAACACAGAAATTGCATCGGGATTGAATACAACAGTCACCATGCGCACTTCCCCCGACGGGAGTAATGTCTGAAACAGTCTATGATTTGATCGTTCCCTCGAAGTCCAGTAGTAGTTTCCGATGCACATCTGGAGGCATTCTGTAATCTGTGGACCTTCAAAGTGTTGATGAAACACAGAAATTTCATCGGGATTGAATACAACAGTCACCATGACCACTTTCCTCCATGGGAGTAATGCCTCAAACAGTCTACGCTTTGATCGTTCCCGGGAAGACCAGTAGTAGTTTCCGATGCGCATCTGGATTCAATCTGTAATCTGTGGACTATCACAGTGTTAATGAAACACAGAAATTGCATCGGGATTGAATACAACAGTCACCATGCGCACTTCCCCCGACGGGAGTAATGTCTGAAACAGTCTATGATTTGATCGTTCCCTCGAAGTCCAGTAGTAGTTCGCGAAGCACATCTGGAGGCATTCTGTAATCTGTGGACCTTCAGAGTGTTGGTGAAACGCAGAAATTGCATCGGGATTGAATACAACAGGCAAAATGCGGTCTTTTCTCCATACACGTAATGACTCAAACTATCTACGCTTTGATTGACTTCTGGGAGACCAGTAGGAGTTTTTGAAGCACATCTGTAGGTATTCTGTGATCTTTGGACCTTCAGAGTGCTGATGAAACACAGGCGGAATTGTCTCAATGGGAGTAATCTTTCAAAATGACTACGCTATGATCGTTACCTGGAAGACAAGTAGTAGTTTCCCAAGCTCATCTGGAGGCATTCTGTATTCTGTGGACCTTCGGAGTGTTCATTAAACACAGATATTGCATCTGGATTGAATAGAACAGGCACCATGCGGACTTTTCTCCATTAGAGTAATGTCTCAAACTGTCTACGCTCTGATCGTTTCCTGGAAGATTAGTAGTAATTTCCGAAGCACATCTGGAGGCACTCTGTAATGTGTGGACCTTCAGAGTGTTGATAAAACACAGGAATTGCATCGGGATTGAATACAACAGGCACCATGCAGACTTTTCTCCATGGGAGTAATGTCTCAAACTGTGAACGATTTGAGCGATTCCTGGAAGACCAGTAGTAGGTTCCGTAGCACATCTGGAGGCATTCGGTAATCTGTGGACCTTCAGAGTGTTGATGAAACACATAAATTGCAACGGGATAGAATACTACAGTCACGATGCGACCTTTTCCCAATGATAGTAATGTCTCAAACTGTCTACGCTTTGTTCGTTTCCTGGAAGACCAGTAGTTGTTTGCGAAGCACATCTGTAGGCAATCTGTAATCTGTTCACTTTCAGAGTGTTGATGAAACAAAGATATTTCATCGGGATTGACCACAACAGGCTCCATGCAGACTTTTCTCCATAGGCATAATGACTCAAACGGTCTACGCTTTGATCGACTTCTGGGAGACCAGTAGGAGTTTTTGAACCACATCTGTAGGCATTCTGTAATATTTGGACCTTCAGAGTGTTGGTGAAACACAAAAATTGCAAAGGGATCGAATACAACAGGAAACATGCGGACTTTTCTCAATGGGAGTAATGTCTCAAACTGTGTACGATTTGATCGATTCCTGGAAGACCAGTAGTTGTTTGCGAAGCACATCTGTAGGCAATCTGTAATCTGTTCATTTTCAGAGTGTTGATGAAACAAAGATACTGCATCGGGATTGACCACAACAGGATCCATGCGGACTTTTCTCCATAGGCATAATGACTCAAACGGTCTACGCTTTGATCGACTTCTGGGAGACCAGTAGGAGTTTTTGAACCACATCTGTAGGCATTCTGTAATCTTTCGACCTTCAGAGTTTTGATGAAACACAGAGAGTACATCGGGATTGAATACAACAGGCACCATGAGTACTTTTTTCCATGAGAGTAATGTCTCAAACTGTCTACGCTTTGATCGTTCCCTGTAAGACCAGTGGTAGTTTCCGAAGCGCATCTGGAGGCGTTCTATATTCTGTGGACATTCAGAGTGTTGATGAAACACAGATATGGGATTGCGATTGAATACAACAGGCACCAATGCTTACTTTTCTCCATAGGAGTAATGTCTCAAAGTGTCTAGGCTTTGATCGTTACCTGGAAGACCAGTAGAAGTTTTCGAAGCACATCTGGTGGCATTCTGTAACCCTTGGACCTTCAGAGTGTTGATGATACAAAGAAAATGCATCGGGATTGAATACAACAGACACCATGCGGACTTTTCTCAATGATAGTAATGTCTCAAACGGTCTACGCTTAGATCGACTTCTGGGAGACCAGTAGGAGTTTTTGAAGCACATCTGTAGGCATTCTGTAATCTTAGGACATTCTTAGTGTTGATGAAACACAAAAATTGCTTCGGGATTGAATACAACAGGCACCATGCGCACTTTACTCCATGAGAGTAATGTCTCAACGTATTTACGCTTTGATCGTTCCCTGAAAGACCAGTAGTAGTATCCGAAGACATCTGGAGGCATTCTGTATTCTGTGGAACTTCACAGTGTTGATGAAACACAGAAATAAGATCGGGATTGAATACAACAGGCACCATGCGGACTTTTCTCCATGGGAGTAATGTCTCAAACTGTCTACGCTTTGATGATAGTAATGTCTTCATGATAGTAATGTCTCAAACCGTCTACGTTTTGATCGTTCCCCCGAAAACCATTAGTAGTTTCCGAAGCAAATCAGGAGGCATTCTGTAATCTGTGGACCTTCAGAATGATTATTAAATACAGAAATTGCATCGGGATTTAATAAAACAAACACCATGCGGACTTTTTTGCTTGAGAGTAATTTCTCAAACTTTCTACGCTTTGATCGTTCCCTAACAGACCAGTAGTAATTTCCGAAGCATATCTGGAGGCATTATGTAATCTGTGGAACTTCACAGTGTTGATGAATTACAGAAATGGGATCATTATTGTATACAACAGGTACCATGCGTACTTTTCTCCATAAGAGTAATGTCTCATACTGTGTACGACTTGATCGATCCTGGAAGACCAGTAGTAGTTTAAAAGGCACATCTGGAGGCATTCTGCATTCTGTGAGCCTTTAGAGTGACGGTGAAAGGCAGAAATTGCATCGGGATTGAATACAACAGGAACCATGCGGACTTTTCTCAATGCGAGTTATGTCTCAAACTGTGTACGATTTGATCGATTCCTGGAAGACCAGTAGTAGTTTCCGAACCACATCTCGAAGCATTCTGAATCTGTGCATCTTCAGAGTGTCTTTGGACATTCAGAGTGTTGATGAAACAGAAATTGCATCGGGATTGAATAGAACAGGCACGATGCGAACTTTTCTCCATATGAGTAATGTCTGAAACTGTGTACGATTTGATCTTTTCCTGGAAGACCAGTAGTAGTCTAAAAGGCACATCTGGAGGCATGATGTAATCTGTGGGCCTTCAGAGTGTTGGTGAAATGCAGAAATTGCATCGGGATTGAATACAACAGGAACCATGCGGAATTTTCTCCATGGGAGTAATATCTCACACTGCGTATGATTTGATCGATTCCTGGAAGACCAGTAGTAGCTTGCGAAGAAAATCTGGAGGCATTCTGTAATCCGTGCACCTTCAGAGTGTTGATGAAACACAGGAATTGCATCGGGATTCAATACAACATGCTCCATGCGGACTCTTCTCCATAGGCGTAATGTATCAAAATGTCTACGCTTTGATGTAATTCTGGGAGACCAGTAGTAGTTTTTGAAACACATCTGGAGGCTTTCTGTAATCTTTGGACCTTCAAAGTGTTGATGAAACACAGTAATTTCATCGGGATTGAATAAAACAAGCACCATGCAGACTTTTCTCCATGGTAGTAATGTCTCAAACTGTCTACTATTTGGCCGTTCCCTGGAAGACCAGTAGTAGTTTCCGAAGCAGATCTGGAGGCATTCTGTAATCTGTTGACCTTCAGAGTGTTGATGAAACACAGAGATAGCATCGGGATTGAATACAAGAGGCACCATGTGGACTTTTCTCCATGATAGTAATTTCTCAAATTGTCTACGAATTGATCGTTCCCTCGAAGACCATTAGTAGTTTCCGAAGCACATCAGGAAGCATTCTGTAATCTGTGGACCATCAGAGTGTTCATCAACACAGAAATTGCATCGGGATTAAATAGAACAGTCACCTTGCGGACTTTTTTCAATGAGGGTAATGTCTAAAACTGTCTTCGCGTTGATCGTTAACTGGAAGACCAGTTAAAGCTTCCGAAGCACATCTGGAGTCATTCTGTAATCTGTTGACCTTCAGAGTGTTGATGAAACACACAAATTGCATCTGGATTGAATACAACAATCACCATGCGGTCATTCCTATATGGGAGTAATGTCACAAACAGTTTTCGCTTTGATCGTTCCCTGGAAGACCAGTAGTAGTTTCCAAGTCACATCTGGAGGCATTCTGTAATCCGTACACCTTCAGATTGTTGATGAAACACAGAAATTCCAACGGGATTGAATACATCAGGCACCAAGCGGAGGTTTCTCCATTGGAGTAATGTCTCAAACTGTCTACGCTTTGATCGTTCCCTGGAAGACCAGTAGTAGTTTTCGAAGCACATTAGGAGGCATTCAGTAATCTGTAAACCATCTGAGTGTTCATAAACACAGAAATTGCATCGGAATTGAGTAGAACAGGCACCATGCGGAATTTTCTCATTGAGATTAATGTCTCAAACTGTCTACGCTTTGATCGTTAACTGGAAGACCAGTAACAGTTTCCGAAGCACATCTGGAGGCATTCTGTAATCTGTTTACGTTCAGAGTGTTGATGGAACACAGAAATTGCACCGGGATTTAATACAACATGCACCATGCGGACCTTTCTCCGTGGGAGTAATGTCTCGAACTGTCTACGTTTTGATCGATTCCTGGTAGACCAGTAGTAGATTCTGAATCACATCTGGAGGCAATCTGTAACCTATGGACCTTCAGAGTGTTGATGAAACACAGGAATTGCATCGGGATTAAATAGAACAGCCACGATGAGTGCCTTACTCCATGCTAGAAATGTCTCAAACTGCTATGAATTTTGATCGATTCCTCGAAGGCCAGTAGTAGCTTCCGAAGCACATCTGGAGGCATTCCGTAATCTGAGGACCTTCAGAGTGTTGATGAAACACAGAATTTGCTCGGGATTTAATACAACATGCACCATGCAGTCTTTTCTCCATGGGAGTAGTGTCTCAACCAGACTAAACTTTGATCGTTCCCTGGAAGACCAGTAGTAGTTTATAAGGCACATCTGGAGGCATTATGTAATCTGCCTTTTGAGTGTTGATGATACACAGAAATTGCATCGGGATTGAATAAAACAGGCACCATGCGGACTTTTCTCAATGGGAGTAATGTCTAAAATTGTCTACGCTTTGATCGTTTCCTGGGAGACCAGTAGTAATATCCGATGCACATCTGGAGGCATTCTGTAATCTGTGGGCCTTCAGAGTGTTGATGAAACACAGGAATTGCATCGGGATTCAATACAACAGGCACCGAGCGGACTTTTCTCCATGGGAGTAATGTCTGAAACTGTCTACGCTTTGATCATTCCCTGGAAGGACAGTAGTAGTTTCCGAAGCACTTCTGGAGGCATTCTGTAATCTGTGGACCTTCACAGTTTTGATGAAACATAGAAATTTGATCGGGATTGAATACAACAGGAACCATGCGTACTTTTCTCCATGAGAGTAATGTCTCAAACTGTATACGATTTGATCAATTCCTGGAAGCAAGGTAGTAGTTTAAAAGGCACATCTTATGGCATTCTGTAATCTTTGGGCCTTCAGAGTGATGGTGAAACGCAGAAATTGCATCGGGATGTAATACAACAAGAACCATGCGGACTTTTCTCCATGGGAGTAATGTCACAAACTGTGTACGATTGATCGATTCCTAGAAGACCAGTAGTAGTTTCCGAACCACATCTGGAAGCATTCTGAATCTGTGCACCATCAGAGTGTTGATGAAACACAGAAATTGCATCGGGATTGAATACAACAGGCACCATGCGGACTTTCTCCTTTGGAGTAATGCCTTAAACTGACTACGCTTTGATCGTTCCCAGGACGACCAGTAGTAGTTTTTGAAGCACATCTGGAGGCATTCTGTAATCTTTGGACCTTCAGAGTGTTGATGAAACACAGAATTTGCATCGGGATTGAATACAACAGGCACCATATGGACTTTTCTCCATGGGAGTAGTCTCAAACTGTCTACGCTTTGATCGTTCTCTGGAAGACCAGTAGTAGTTTCCGAAGCACATCTGGAGGCATTCTATAATCTGTGGACCATCAGAGTGTTGATGAAACACAGTGGTTGCTTCGGGATTGAATACAACAGGCACAATGCGGACTTTTTTCCATGGGAGTATTGTCTCAAATGTCCACGCTTTGATCGTTCCCTGGAAGACTAGTAGTAGTTTCCGAATCACATCTGGAGGCATTCTATAATCTGTGGACCATCAGAGTGTTGATGAAACCCAGTGGTTGCTTCGGGATTGAATACAACAGGCACAATGCGGACTTTTTTCCATGGGAGTATTGTCTCAAATGTCCACGCTTTGATCGTTCCCTGGAAGACTAGTAGTAGTTTCCGAATCACATCTTGTGGCATTCTATAATCTGTGGACCATCAGAGTGTTGATGAAACACAGTGGATGCTTCGGGATTGAATACAACAGGCACAATGCGGACTTTTCTCCATGGGAGTAATGTCTCAAACTGTCTACGCTTTCATCGTTCCATGGAAGACCACAAGTAGTTTCAGAAGCACATCCTGAGTCATTCTGTAATCTGTGGACCGTGAGAGTGTTGATGAAACACAGAAATTGCGGCGGGATTGAATAGAACAGGCTCCATGCAGACTTTTATCCATGGGAGTAATGTCTACAACTGTCTACGTTTTGATCCTTCCCTAGCAGACCAGTAGTAAATTCCGAAGCACATCTTGAGGCATTCAGTAATCTGTGAACAATCAGAGTGTTGATGAAACACAGAAATTGGAACGGGATTGTATACAACAGGTACCATGTGAACTTTTCTCCATGAGAGTATTGTTTCAAACTGTGAACGATTTGATCGATTCCTGGGAGACCAGTAGTAGTTTAAAAGGCACATCTGGAAGCAATCTGTAATCTTTGGGATTTCAGAGTGTTGGTGAAAAGCAGAAATTTCATCGGGATTGAATACAACAGGCTCCATGCAGACTTTTCTCCATAAGCGTAATGTCTCAAACTATCTACGCATTTATCGACTTCTGGGAGATCAGTAGGAGTTTTTGAAGCACATCTGGAGGCACTCTGTAATCTTTGGTCTTTCAGAGTGTTGATGAAACACAGAAATCGCATTACGATTGAATACAACGGGCACCAAGCGGTCTTTTCTCCATGGTAGTAATGACTCAAAGAGTCTACGCTTTGACCGCTTCCTGGATGACCAGTACTAGTTCACGAAGCACATCTGGAGGCATTCTGTAATCTTTGGACTCTCAGAGTGCTCATGAAACACAGAAATTGCTTCGGGATTGAATAGAACAGGCACCATGCAGACTTTTCTCCATGGGAGTAATGTCTCAAACTATGTACAATTTGATCGATTCTTGGTAGACCAGTAGTAGTTTCCGAACCACATCTCGAGGCATTCTGAATCAGTGCACCTTCAGAGTGTTGATGAAACACAGAGATTGCATCGGGATTGAATACAACAGGCACCATGCGGACTTCTCTCCATGGCAGTACGCTTTGGTCGATTCCTGGAAGATCAGTAGTAGTTTCAGAAACACATCTGGAGGCACTCTGTAATCTGTGGACCTTCAGAGTGTTGATGAAACACCGAAATTGCATCGGGAAGAATACAACTGGCACCGTGCGCACTTTTCTCCATAGAAGTAATGTCTAAAACTGTCTACGCTTTGATTGATTTATGGAAGACAATGAGTAGTTTCCAAGATACATCTGGAGTCATTCGGTAATCTGTGGACTTTCAGACTGTTGATGATACACAGAAATTGCATCGGGATTGAATACAACAGGCACCATGCGGACTTCTCTCCATGGGAGTAATGTCTCAAACAGTCTAAGCTTTGATCGTTCCCTGGAAGACCAGTAGTAGTTTCCGATGCACATCTGGAGGCATTCTGTAATCTGTGGACTAACTGAGTGTTGATGAAACACAGAAATTGCATCGGGATTGAATACAACAGTCACCATGCGCACTTTCTTCCATGCGAGTAATGTCTCAAACAGTCTACGCTTTGATCGTTTCCTCGAAGACCAGTAGTAGTTTCCGATGCACATCTGGGGCATTCTGTAATCTGTGGTTTATCAGAGTGTTGATGAAACACAGAAATTGCATCGTGATTGAATACAACAGTCACCATGGCACTTTCCTCCATGAGAGTAATGTCTCAAAGAGTCTATGCCTTTATCGTTTCCTGGAAGACCAGTAGTACTTTCCGATGCCCATCTGGTATCATTCTGTAATCTGTGCACTATGAGAGTGTTGATGAAACACAGAAATTGCATCGTGATTGAATACAACAGTCACCATGCGCACTTTCCTCCACTGGAGTAATGTCTCAACAGTCTACGCTTTGATCGTTCCCTGTAAGACCAGTAGTAGTTTCCGATGCACATCTGGTGGCATTCTGTAAGCTGTGGACTATCAGAGTGTTGATGAAACACATAAATTGCATCGGGATTGAATACAACATTCACCATTCGCATTTTCCTCCGTGGGAGTAATGTCTCAAACAGTCTACGCTTTGATCGTTCCCTGGAAGACCAGTAGTAGTTTCCGATGCACATCTGGAGGCATTCTGTAATCTGTGGACTAACTGAGTGTTGATGAAACACAGAAATTGCATCGGGATTGAATACAACAGTCACCATGCGCACTTTCTTCCACGGGAGTAATGTCTCAAACAGTCTGTGCTTTGATCGTTTCCTCGAAGACCAGTAGTAGTTTCCGATGCACATCTGGAGGCATTCTGTAATTTGTGGACCTTCAAAGGGTTGATGAAACACAGAAATTGCATCGTGATTGAATACAACAGTCACCATGCGCATTTTCCTCCATGGCAGTAATGCCTCAAACAGGCTACGCTTTGATCGTTCCGAGGAAGACCAGTGGTAGTTTCCGATGCACATCTGGATTCAATCTTTAATCTGTGGACTATCAGAGTGTTGATAAAACACAGAAATTGCATCGGGATTGAATACAACAGTCACCATGCGCTTTTTCCCCGACGGGAGTAATGTCTGAAACAGTCTACGCTTTGATCGTTCCCTGGAAGACCTGTAGTAGGTTCCGATGCACATCTGGAGGCATTCTGTAAATTGTGGACCTTCAAAGTGTTGATGAAACACAGAAATTGCATCGTGATTGAATACAACAGTCACCATGAGTACTTTCCTCCATGGGAGTAATGTCTCAAACAGTCTACGCTTTGATCGTTCCCTGGAAGACCAGTAGTAGTTTCGATTCACATCTGGAGGCATTCGGTAAACTGTGGTTCTTCAAAGTTAATGACACACAGAAATTGCGTCGTAATTGAATACAACAGTCACCATGGGAACTTTCCTCCATGGGAGTAATGTCTCAAACATTCTACTACTTTATCGTTCCCTGGAAGACCAGTAGTAGTTTCCGATGCACATCTAGAGGCATTCTGTAATCTGTGGACTATCAGAGTGTTTTTGAAACACTGAAATTGCATCGGGATTGAATACAACAGTCACCATGCGCACTTTCCTCCATGGGAGTAATGTCTCAAACAGACTACGCCTTGATCGTTCACTATAAGACCAGTAGTAGTTTCCGATGCACATTTGGAGGCATTCTGTAATCTTTGGACCTTCAAAGTGTTGATGAAACACAGAAATTGCACCGGGATTGAATACAACAGTCACCATGCGCACTTTCCTCCACAGGAGTAATGTCTCAACAGTCTACGCTTTGATCGTACCCTGTAAGACCAGTAGTAGTTTCCGATGCACATCTCGTATCATTCTGTAAGCTGTGGACTATCAGAGTGTTCATGAAACACAGAAATTGCATCGGGATTGAATACAACAGTCACTATTCGCATTTTTCTCCATGGGAGTAATGTCTCAAACAGTCTACGCTTTGACCGTTCCCTGGAAGACCAGTAGTAGTTTCCGATGCACATCTGGAGGCATTCTGTAATCTGTGGACTAACTGAGTGTTGATGAAACACAGAAATTGCATCGGGATTGAATACAACAGTCACCAGCGCACTTTCTTCCACGGGAGTAATGTCTCAAACAGTCTATGCTTTGATCGTTTCCTCGAAGACCAGTACTAGTTTCCGATCCACATCTGGAGGCATTCTGTAATCTGTGGACCTTGAAAGGGTTGATGAAACACAGAAGTCGCATCGTGATTGAATACAACTGTCACCATGCGCATTTTCCTCCATGGGAGTAATGCCTCAAACAGTCTACGCTTTGATCGTTCCCGGGAAGACCAGTAGTAGTTTCCGATGCACATCTGGATTCAATCTGTAATCTGTGGACTATCAGAGTGTTAATGAAACACAGAAATTGCATCGGGATTGAATACAACAGTCACCATGCGCACTTCCCCCGACGGGAATAATGTCTGAAAGAGTCTATGATTTGATCGTTCCCTCGAAGTCCAGTAGTAGTTTCCGATGCACATCTGGAGGCATTCTGTAATCTGTGGACCTTCAAAGTGTTGTTGAAACACAGAAATTTCATCGGGATTGAATACAACAGTCACCATGAGCACTTTCCTCCATGGGAGTAATGTCTCAAACGGTCTACGCTTTGATCGTTCCCTGGAAGACCAGTAGTAGTTTCCGAGGCACATCTGGAGGCATTCTGTGATCTGTGGACCTTCAGAGTGTTGGTGAAACGCAGAAATTGCAAAGGGATTGAATAAAATAGGTACCATGCAGACTTTTCTCCATGGGAGTAATGTCTAAAACTGTGAACGATTTGATCGATTCCTGGAAGACCAGTAGTAGTTCGCGAAGCACATCTGGAGGCATTCTGTAATCTGTGGACCTTCAGAGTGTTGGTGAAACGCAGAAATTGCATCGGGATTGAATACAACAGGCAAAATGCGGTCTTTTCTCCATACACGTAATGACTCAAACTATCTACGCTTTGATTGACTTCTGGGAGACCAGTAGGAGTTTTTGAAGCACATCTGTAGGTATTCTGTGATCTTTGGACCTTCAGAGTGCTGATGAAACACAGAAATTCCATCGGGATAGAATATAACAGGCACCATGCGGAATTGTCTCAATGGGAGTAATCTCTCAAAATGACTACGCTATGATCGTTACCTGGAAGACAAGTAGTAGTTTCCGAAGCTCATCTGGAGGCATTCTGTATTCTGTGGACCTTCGGAGTGTTCATTAAACACAGAAATTGCATCTGGATTGAATAGAACAGTCACCATGCGGACTTTTCTCCATTAGAGTAATGTCTCAAACTGTCTACGCTCTGATCGTTTCCTGGAAGATTAGTAGTAATTTCCGAAGCACATCTGGAGGCACTCTGTAATGTGTGGACCTTCAGAGTGTTGATAAAACACAGGAATTGCATCGGGATTGAATACAACAGGCACCATGCAGACTTTTCTCCATGGGAGTAATGTCTCAAACTGTGAACGATTTGAGCGAGTCCTGGAAGACCAGTAGTAGGTTCCGTAGCACATCTGGAGGCATTCGGTAATCTGTGGACCTTCAGAGTGTTGATGAAACACATAAATTGCAACGGGATAGAATACTACAGTCACGATGCGACCTTTTCCCAATGATAATAATGTCTCAAACTGTCTACGCTTTGTTCGTTTCCTGGAAGACCAGTAGTTGTTTGCGAAGCACATCTGTAGGCAATCTGTAATCTGTTCACTTTCAGAGTGTTGATGAAACAAAGATATTTCATCGGGATTGACCACAACAGGATCCATGCGACTTTTCTCCATAGGCATAATGACTCAAACGGTCTACGCTTTGATCGACTTCTGGGAGACCAGTAGGAGTTTTTGAACCACATCAGTAGGCATTCTGTAATATTTGGGCCTTCAGAGTGTTGGTGAAACGCAAAAAATTGCAAAGGGATCGAATACAACAGGAACTATGCGGACTTTTCTCAATGGGTGTAATGTCTCAAACTGTGTACGATTTGATCGATTCCTGGAAGACCAGTAGTTGTTTGCGAAGCACATCTGTAGGCAATCTGTAATCTGTTCACTTTCAGAGTGTCGATGAAACAAAGATACTGCATCGGGATTGACCACAACAGGATCCATGCGGACTTTTCTCCATAGGCATAATGACTCAAACTGTCTACGCTTTGATCGACTTCTGGGAGACCAGTAGGAGTTTTTGAACCACATCTGTAGGCATTCTGTAATCTTTCGACCTTCAGAGTTTTGATGAAACACAGAGAGTACATCGGGATTGAATACAACAGGCACCATGAGTACTTTTTTCCATGAGAGTAATGTCTCAAACTGTCTACGCTTTGATCGTTCCCTGTAAGACCAGTGGTAGTTTCCGAAGCGCATCTGGAGGCGTTCTATATTCTGTGGACATTCAGAGTGTTGATGAAACACAGATATGGGATAGCGATTGAATACAACAGGCACCAATGCGTACTTTTCTCCATAGGAGTAATGTCTCAAAGTGTCTAGGCTTTGATCGTTACCTGGAAGACCAGTAGAAGTTTTCGAAGCACATCTGGTGGCATTCTGTAACCTGTGGACCTTCAGAGTGTTGATGATACAGAGAAAATGCATCGGGATTGAATACAACAGGCACCATGCGCACTTTTCTCAATGAGAGTAATGTCTCCAACGGTCTACGCTTTGATCGACTTCTGGGAGACCAGTAGGAGTTTTTGAAGCACATCTGTAGGCATTCTGTAATCTTAGGACATTCTGAGTGTTGATGAAACACAGAAATTGCTTCGGGATTGAATACAACAGGCACCATGCGGACTTTACTCCATGAGAGTAATGTCTCAACGTATTTACGCTTTGATCGTTCCCTGAAAGACCAGTAGTAGTTTTCGAAGCACATCTGGTGGCATTCTATAACCTGTGGGCCTTCAGAGTATAGATGAAACACAGGAATTGCATCGGTATTAAATACAACACATACCATGGTGATCTTTCTCCTTGGGAGATATGTCTCAAACTGTCTACGAATTTTGATCGATTCCTCGAAGACCAGTAGTATTTTTCAATCACATCTGGAGGCATTCTGTGATCTGTGGACCTTCAGAGTGTTGATGATACACAGAAATTGCATCGGGATTGAATACAACAGGCACCATGCCGACTATTCTCCACGGGTGTAATGTCTCAAACTGTCTACGCTTTGCTCGTTCCCTGGAAGATCAGTAGTACTTTCGTAAGCACATCAGGAGGCATTCTGTAATCTGTCGACCTTCAGAGTGCTCATAAACACAGAAATTGCTTTAGAAATGAATAGAACAGGCACCATGCTGACTTTTCTCAATGAGAGTAATGTCTCAAACGGTCTACGCATTGATCGACTTCTGGGAGACCAGTAGGAGTTTGTGAAGCACATCTGTAAGCATTCTGTAGTCTTTGGACATTCAGAGTGTCGATTAAACACCGAAAGTGCATCGGGATTGAATACAACAGGCACCATGCGGACTTTTCTCCATGAGAGTAATGTCTCAACGTATCTACGCTTTGATCGTTCCCTGGAAGACCAGTAGTAATTTTCGAAGCACAGCTGGAGGCATTCTGTAATCTGTGGACTTTCACAGTGTTGATGAAACACGGAAATTGCATCGGGATTGTATACATCAGGCACCATGCGGACTTCTCTCCATGGGAGTAATGTCTCAAACTGTCTTCGCTTTTGATCATTCCCTGGAAAACCAGTAGTAGTTTCCCAAGCACATCTGGAGGCATTCTGTATTCTGTGGACCTTCACAGTGTTGATGAAACACAGAAATAGGATTGGGATTGAATACAACAGGCACCATGCGTACATGTCTCCATAGGAGTAATGTCTCAAAGTGGCTACGTTTTGATCGTTACCTGGAAGACCAGTAGTAGTTTTCGAAGCACATCTGGAGGCATTCTGTATTCTGGGGACCTTCAGAGTGTTGATGATACACAGAAATTGCATCGGGATTGAGTACAAGAGGTACCATGCGGACTTTTCTCCATGATAGTAATTTCTCCGACGGTCTACGTTTTGATCGTTCCCCCGAAGACCATTAGTAGTTTCCGAAGCAAATCAGGAGGCATTCTGTAATCTGTGGACCTTCAGTGTGTTCATAAACACAGAAATTGCATCGGAAATGAATAGGACAGGCACCATGCGCACTTTTCTCAATGAGAGTAATGTCTCCAACGGTCTACGCTTTGATCGACTTCTTGGAGACCAGTAGGAGTTTTTGAAGCACATCTGTAGGCATTCTGTAATCTTAGGACATTCTGAGTGTTGATAAAACACAGAAATTGCTTCGGGATTGAATACAACAGGCACCATGCGGATTTTTCTCAATGAGAGTAATGTCTAAGACTGTCTACGCTTTGATCGTTAACTGGAAGACCAGTAGTAGTTTCCAAGTCACATCTGGAGGCATTCTGTAATCTGTGGACCTTCAGAGTGTTGATGAAACAGGGAAATTGCATCGGGATTGAATACATCAGGCACCTTGCGAACTTCTCTCCATGGGAGTAATGTCCCAAACTGTCTACAGTTTTATCGTTCCCTGGAAGACCAGTAGTAGTTTCCGTAGCACATCTGGATGCATTGTGTATTCTGAGGACCTTCACAGTGTTCATGAAACACAGAAATTTGATCGGGATTGAATACAACAGGCACCATGCGTACTTTTCTCAATAGGAGTAATGTCTCAAAGTGTCTACGATTTGATCGTTACCTGGAAGACCAGTAGTAGTTTCCGAAGCACGTCTGGAGGCTTTCTGTAATCTGTGGAACTTCAGATTGTTGATGAAACACAGAAATTCCATCGGGATTGAATACAACAGGCACCATGCTTACTTTTCTCCATAGGAGTAATGTCTCAAACTGTCTACGCTTTGATCGTTTCCTGGAAGACCAGTCGTAATATCCGAAGCACATCTAGAGGCATTCTATAACCTGTGGACCTTCAGAGTATAGATGAAACACAGGAATTGCATTGGGATTAAATACAACAGATACCATGATGATCTTTCTCCTTGGGAGATATGTCTCAAACTGTCTACGAATTTTGATCGATTCCTCGAAGACCAGTAGTAGTATTCAATCACATCTGGAGGCATACTGTGATCTGTGGACCTTCAGAGTGTTGATGATACACAGAAATTGCATCGGGATTGAATACAACAGGCACCATGCGGACTATTCTCCACGTGTGTAATGTTTCAAACTGTCTACGCTTTGCTCGTTCCCTGGAAGATCAGTAGTACTTTCCTAAGCACATCAGGAGCCATTCTGTAATCTGTCGACCTTCAGAGTGCTCATAAACACAGAAATTGCTTTAGAAACGATTAGAACAGGCACCATGCGAACTTTTCTCAATGAGAGTAATGTCTCAAACGGTCTACGCATTGATCGACTTCTTTGAGACCAGTAGGAGTTTTTGAAGCACATCTGTAAGCATTCTGTAGTCTTTGGACATTCAGAGTGTTGATGAAACACAGAAAGTGCATCAGGATTGAATACAACAGGCAACATGCGGACTTTTCTCCATGAGAGTAATGTCTCAACGTATCTACGCTTTGATCGATCCCTGGAAGACGAGTAGTAATTTCCGAAGCACATCTGGAGGCATTCTGTAATCTGTGGACATTCGGAGTGTTGATGAAACACGGAAATTGCATCGGGATTGAATACATCAGGCACCATGCGGACTTCTCTCCATGGGAGTAATGTCTCAAACTGTCTTCGTTTTGATCATTCCTTGGAAAACCAGTAGCAGTTTCCCAAGCACATCTGGAGGCATTCTGTATTCTGTGGACCTTCACAGTGTTGATGAAACACAGAAATAGGATTGGGATTGAATACAAAAGGCACCATGCGGACTTATCTCCATGGGAGTAACGTCTCCAAATGTCTACGCTTTGATCGTTCCCTGGAAGACCAGTGGTAGTTTCCGAAGCACATCTGGTGGCATTCTGTATTCCGTGGACCTTCACAGTGTTGGTGAAACACACAAATTAAATAGGGATTGAATACAACAGGCACCATGTGGACTTTTCTCCATGGGAGTAATGTCTCAAACTCTCTACGCTTTGATCGTTCCCTGGAAGACAAGTAGTAGTTTTCAAGGCACATCTGGAGGCATTCTGTAATCTGTGGACCTTCAGAGTGTTGATGAAACACAGAAATTGCATCGGGATTGAATACAACAGGAACCATGCTGACTTCTCTCCATGGGAGTTGTCTCAAACTGTCTACGCTTTGATCTTCCCTAGAAGAACAGTAGTAGCTTCCGAAGCACATCTGGAACCATTATGTAATCTGTGGAACTTTAGAGTGTTGATGAAACACAGATGTTGCATCTGGATTGAATACAACAGGCACAATGCGTACTATTCTCCATGGGAAAATGTCTCAAACTGTCTACGAAATTTGATCGATTCCTCGAAGAACAGTAGTAGTTTCCGAAGCACATCCTGAGTCATTCTGTAATTTGTGGACCTTGAGAGTGTTGATAAAACACAAAAATTCCATGGGGATTCAATACAACAGGCAACATGCGGACTTTTCTCAATGGGAGTAATGTCTAAAAGTGTGCTCGATTTGATCCATTCCTTCAAGATAAGTAGCAGTTTCCGAAGCACATCTGGAGGCATTCTGTAATCAGTAGACCTTCCGAGTGTTGATGAAACATAGAAATTGCATCGGGATGAATACTACAGGCACCTTGCGGACTTTTCTCCATGGGAGTAATGTCTCAAACTCTCTACGCTTTGATCTTTCCTGGAAGGCCACAAGTAGTTTGCGAAGCACATCTGGATGCATTCTGTAATCTGTAGACCTTCAGAGTGTTGTTGAAACACAGAATTGCATCGCGATTGAATAGAAAAGGCACCATGCGAACATTTATACATGGGAGTAATGTCTCATACTGTCTACCCATTGATCGTTCCCTGGAAGACCAGTAGGAGTTTCCGAAGCACATCTGGAGGCATTCTGTAATCTGTGGACATTCGGAGTGTTGATGAAACACAGAAATTGCATCGGGATTAAATACAACATGCACCTTGGAGCATTCTGTAATCTTTGGAACTTCAGAGTGTAGATGATACACAATAAGCTCATCGGGATGGATTACAACAGGCACCAAGCGTACTTTTCTCCATGAGAGTAATGTCTCAAACTGTCTACCCTTTGATCGTTCCCTGGAAGACCAGTAGTAGTTTCCGAAGCACATCTGTAGGCATTCTGTATTTTGTGGAACTTCACAGTGTTGATGAAACACAGAAATTCAATCGGGATTGAACACAACAGGCACCATGAGGACTTTTCTCCATGATATTAATGTCTCAAACTGTCTACGCTTTGATCGTTCCCCTGGGAGACCAGTAGTAGTTTCCGAAACAAATCTGGAGGCATTCTGTAATCTGTGGACCTTCAGAGTGTTCATGAAACACAGAAATTGCATCGGGATTGACTAGAAGAGGCACCTTGCGGACTTTACTACATGGGAGTAATGTCTCAAACTGTATACGCTTTGATCATTCAATGGAAGACCAGTAGTAGATTGCGAAGCACATCTGGAGGCATTCTGTAATCTGTATACATTCAGAGTGTTGATGGAACACAGAAATTGCATCTGTGGACCTTCAGAATGTTCATGAAACACAGAAATTGCATCGGGATTGACTAGAAGAGGCACCATGCGGACTTTACTACATGGGAGTAATGTCTCAAACTGTATACGCTTTGATCGTTCCCTGGGAGACCAGTAGTAGTTTCCGAAACACATCTGGAGGCGTTCTGTAATCTGTGGACCTTCAGAGTGTACATGAAACACAGAAATTGCATCGCGATTGACTAGAAGAGGCACCATGCGGTCTTTACTACTTGGGAGTTATGTCTCAATCTGTATACGCTTTGATCGTTCCCTGGAAGAGCAGTAGTAGTTTGCGAAGCACATCTGGAGGCATTCTGTAATCTGTTTACATTCAGAGTGTTGACGGAACACAGAGATTGCATCGGGATTGAATACAACAAGCATCAAATGGACATTTCTCCATGGGAGTAATGTCTCCAACTGTCTACGCTTTGATCGTTCACTGGAAGACCAGTAGTAATTTCCGCAGCACATCTGGAGGTATTCTGTAACCTGTGGACCTTCAGAGTATTAATGAAACGCAGAAATTGCATCGAGATTGAATACAACAGGCTCCATGCGTACTTTTCTCCATGATAGTTATGTCTCAAACTGTGTACGATTTGATCGATTCCTGGAAGACCAGTAGTACAGTCCGAACCACATCTGGAGACTTTCTGTAATCTATGCACCTTCAAAGTGTTGATGAAACACAGAAATTGCATCGGGATTGAATACAACAGGCTCCATGCGGACTTATCTCCATAGGCGTAATGTCTCAAACTGTCTACGACTTGATCAGCTCCTGGGAGACCAGTAGTAGTTTTCGAAGCACATCTAGAGGCATTCTGTAATCTTTGGAACTTCAGAGTGTAGATGAAACACATAAAGCTCATCGGGATGGATTACAACAGGCACCATGCGGACTTTTCTCCATGAGAGTAATGTCTCAAACTGTCTACGCTTTGATCGTTCCCTGGAAGACCAGTAGTAGTTTCCGAAGCACATCTGTAGGCATTCTGTGTTTTGTCGAACTTCACAGTGTTGATGAAACACAGAAATTGAATCGGGATTGAATACAACAGGCACCATGAGGACTTTTCTCCATGATATTAAAGTCTCAAACTGTCTACGCTTTGATCACTCCCTGGGAGACCAGTAGTAGTTTTCGAAGCACATCTAGAGGCATTCTGTAATCTTTGGAACTTCAGAGTGTAGATGAAACACATAAAGCTCATCGGGATGGATTACAACAGGCACCATGCGGACTTTTCTCCATGAGAGTAATGTCTCAAACTGTCTACGCTTTGATCGTTCCCTGGAAGACCAGTAGTAGTTTGCGAAGCACATCTGGAGGCATTCTGTAATCTGTTTACATTCAGAGTGTTGATGGAACACAGAAATTCCATCGGGATTGAATACAACAAGCACCATGCGGACTTATCTACATGGGAGTAACGTCTAAAACTGTCTACGCTTTGATCGTTCATTGGAAGACCAGTAGTAATTTCCGAAGCACATCTGGAGACTTTCTGTAATTTGTGGACCTTCAGAGTGTTGATGAAACGCAGAAATGGCATCGAGATTGAATACAACAGGCTCCATGCGTACTTTTCTCCACGATAGTAATGTCTCAAACTGTCTACGCTTTGATCAACTTCTGGGAGACCAGTAGTAGTTTTTGAAGCACATCTGGATGCATTCTGTAATCTGTGGACCTTCAGAGTCTTCATGAAACACAGAAATTCTATCGGGATTGACTAGAAGAAGCACCCTGCGGACTTTTCTCATTGGGAGTAGTGTCTCAAAGTGTGCTCGATTTGATCCATTCCTTTAAGATAAGTAGCAGTTTCCGAAGCACATCTGGAGGCATTCTGTAATCTGTGGACCTTCCGAGTGTTGATGAAACATAGAAATAGCATCGGGATTAATACTACAGGCACCTTGCTTTTTTCTATGTGAGTAATGTATCAACTGTCTACGGTTTGATCGTTCCCTGGAAGACCAATAGTACTTTTCGAATCACATCTGTGGGCATTCTGTAATCTGTGGACCTTGAGTGTTGATGAAACACAGAGACTGCTTCGGCATTTATTACAACAGGCATCATGCGGACTTTTCTCCATGCGAGTAATGTCTCAAATTCTCTACGCTTTGATCGTTCCTTTGAAGACAAGTAGTAGTTTCCAAGGCACATATGGAGGCATTCTGTAATATGTGGACCTTCAGGGTGTTGCTGAAACACAGAAATTACATCGGGATTGAATACAACATGCACCATGCGGACTTTTCTCCATTGGAGTAATGTCTCAAACTCTCTACGCTTTGATCTTTCCCTGGAAGGCCACAAGTAGTTTGCGAAGCACATCTGGATGCATTCTGTAATCTGTAGACCTTCAGAGTGTTGTTGAAACACAGAATTGCATCGGGATTGAATACAAAAGGCACCATGGGAACATTTATACACGGGAGTAATGTCTCATACTGTCTACCCATTGATTGTTCCCTGGAAGACCAGTAGGAGTTTCTGAAGCACATCTGAAGGCATACCGTAATCTGTAGACCTTCAGAGTGTTGATGAAACACAGAAATTGCATCGGGATTAAATACAACATGCACCTTGGAGCATTCTGTAATCTTTGGAACTTCAGAGTGTAAATGAAACACATAAAGCTCATCGGGATGGATTACAACAGGCACCATGCGGACTTTTCTCCATGAGAGTAATGTCTCAAACTGTCTACCCTTTGATCGTTCCCTGGAAGACCAGTAGTAGTGTCCGAAGCACATCTGTAGGCATCTGTAGGCATTCTGTATTTTGTGGAACTTCACAGTGTAGATGAAACACAGAAATTAAATCGGGATGAATACAACAGGCACCATGAGGACTTTTCTCCATGATATTAATGTCTCAAACTGTCTACGCTTTGATCGTTCCCTGGGAGACCATTAGTAGTTTCCGAAACACATCTGGAGGCATTCTGTAATCTGTGGACCTTCCGAGTGTTGATGAAACACAGAAATTGCATCGGGATTGATTACAACAGGCTCCATGCGGACTTTTCTCCATAGGCGTAATGTCTCAAACTGTCTACGCTTTGATCAACTTCTGGGAGACCAGTAGTAGTTTTTGAAGCACATCTGGATGCATTCTGTAATCTGTGGACCTTCAGAGTGTTCATGAAACACAGAAATTGCATCGGGATTGACTAGAAGAGGCACCATGCGGCCTTTACTACATGGGAGTAATGTCTCAAACTTTATACGCTTTGATCGTTCCCTGGAAGAGCAGTAGTAGTTTGCGAAGCACATCTGGAGGCATTCTGTAATCTGTTTACATTCAGAGTGTTGATGGAACACAGAAATTGCATCGGGATTGAATACAACAAGCATCAAATGGACATTTCCCCATGGGAGTAATGTCTCCAACTGTCTACGCTTTGATCGTTCCCTGGAAGACCAGTAGTAGTTTCCGAAGCACATCTGTAGGCATTCTGTGTTTTGTCGAACTTCACAGTGTTGATGAAACACAGAAATTGAATCGGGATTGAATACAACAGGCACCATGAGGACTTTTCTCCATGATATTAAAGACTCAAACTGTCTACGCTTTGATCACTCCCTGGGAGACCAGTTGTAGTTTCCGAAGCACAATTGGAGGCATTCTGAAATCTGTGGACCTTCAGAGTGTTCATGACACAGAAATTGCATCGGGATTGACTAGAAGAGGCACCATGCGGACTTTACTACATGGGAGTAATGTCTCAAACTTTATACGCTTTGATCGTTCCCTGGAAGACCAGTAGTAGTTTGCGAAGCACATCTGGAGGCATTCTGTAATCTGTATACATTCAGAGTGTTGATGGAACACAGAAATTGCATCGGGATTGAATACAACAAGCACCATGCGGACTTATCTACATGGGAGTAATGTCTCCATCTGTCTACGCTTTGATCGTTCATTGGAAGACCAGTAGTAATTTCCGAAGCACATCTGGAGACTTTCTGTAATCTGTGGACCTTCAGAGTGTTGATGAAACACAAAAATTGCATCGAGATTGAATACAACAGGCTCCATGCGTACTTTTCTCCATGATAGTAATGTCTCAAACTGTGTACGATTTGATCGATTCCTGGAAGACCAGTAGTACTTCCGAACCACATCTGGAGACATTCTGTAATCTGTGCACCTTCAGAGAGTTGATGAAACACAGAAATTCCATCGGGATTGATTACAACCGGCTTCATGTGGACTTTTCCCCATAGGCGTAATGTCTCAAACTGTCTACGCTTTGATCAACTTCTGTTAGACCAGTAGTAGTTTTTGAAGCACATCTGGATGCATTCTGTAATCTGTGGACCTTCAGAGTGTTCATGAAACACAGAAATTGCATCGGGATTGACTAGAAGAGGCACCATGCGGACTTTTCTCCATGGGAGTAATGTCTCAAAGTGTGCTCGATTTGATCCATTCCTTCAAGATAAGTAGCAGTTTCCGAAGCACATCTGGATGCATTCTGTAATCTGTGGACCTTCCGAGTGTTGATGAAACATAGAAATTGCATCGGGATGAATACTACGGGCACCTTGCTTTTTTCTATGTGAGTAATGTATCAACTGTCTACGGTTTGATCGTTCCCTGGAAGACCAATAGTAGTTTTCGAATCACATCTGGAGGCATTCTGTAATCTGTGGACCTTGAGTGTTGATGAAACACAGAGATTGCTTCGGCATTTATTACAACAGGCATCATGCGGACTTTTCTCCATGCGAGTAATGTCTCAAATTCTCTACGCTTTGATCGTTCGTTTGAAGTCAAGTAGTAGTTTCCAAGGCACATATGGAGGCATTCTGTAATATGTGGACCTTCAGGGTGTTGCTGAAATACAGAAATTACATCGGGATTGAATACAACATGCACCATGCGGGCTTTTCTCCATGATATTAATGTCTCAAACTGTCTACGCTTTGATCAACTTCTGGGAGACCAGTAGTAGTTTTTGAAGCACATCTGGATGCATTCTGTAATCTGCGGACCTTCAGAGTGTTCATGAAACACAGAAATTTCATCGGGATTGACTAGAATAGGCACCATGCGGACTTTACTACATGGGAGTAATGTCTCAAACTGTCTACGCTTTGATCGTTTCCTGGAAGACCAGTCGTAATATCCGAAACACATCTAGAGGCATTCTATAACCTGTGGACCTTCAGAGTATAGATGAAACACAGGAATTGCATCGGGATTATATACAACAGATACCATGATGAACTTTCTCCTTGGGAGATATGTCTCAAACTGTCTACGAATTTTGATCGATTCCTCGAAGACCAGTAGTAGTTTTCAATCACATCTGGAGGCATTCTGTGATCTGTGGACCTTCAGAGTGTTGATGATACACAGAAATAGCATCGGGATTGAATACAACAGGCACCATGCGGACTATTCTCCAAGGGTGTAATGTCTCAAACTGTCTACGCTTTGCTCGTTCCCTGGAAGATCCTAAGCACATCAGGAGGCATTCTGTAATCTGTCGACCTTCAGAGTGCTCATAAACACAGAAATTGCTTTAGAAACGAATAGAACAGGCACCATGCAAACTTTTCTCAATGAGAGTAATGTCTCAAACGGTCTACGCATTGATCGACTTCTGGGAGACCAGTAGGATTTTTTGAAGCACATCTGTAAGCATTCTGTAGTCTTTGGACATTCAGAGTGTTGATGAAACACAGAAAGTGCATCAGGATTGAATACAACAGGCAACATGCGGACTTTTCTCCATGAGAGTAATGTCTCAACGTATCTACGCTTTGATCGATCCCTGGAAGACCAGTAGTAATTTCCGAAGCACATCTGGAGGCATTCTGTAATCTGTGGACTTTCAGAGTGTTGATGAAACACGGAAATTGCATCGGCATTGAATACATCAGGCACCATGCGGACTTCTCTCCATGGGAGTAATGTCTCAAACTGTCTTCGCTTTGATCATTCCTTGGAAAACCAGTAGTAGTTTCCCAAGCACATCTGGAGGCATTCTGTATTCTGTGGACCTTCACAGTGTTGATGAAACACAAAAATAGGATTGGGATTGAATACAACAGGCACCATGCGTACACGTCTCCATAGGAGTAATGTCTCAAAGTGGCTACGTTTTGATCGTTACCTGGAAGACCAGTAGTAGTTTTCGAAGCACATCTGGAGGCATTCTGTATTCTGTGGACCTTCAGAGTGTTGATGATACACAGAAATTGCATCGGGATTGATTACAAGAGGTACCATGCGCACTTTTCTTCATGATAGTAATGTCTCAAACCGTCTACGTTTTGATCGTTCCCCCGAAGACCATTAGTAGTTTCCGAAGCAAATCAGGAGGCATTCTGTAATCTGTGGACCTTCAGAGTGTTCATAAACACAGAAATTGCTTCGGGATTGAATAGAACAGGCACCATGCGGACTTTTCCCTATGAGAGTAATGTCTAAAATTGTCTTCGCTTTGATCGTTAACTGGAAGGCCAGTAACAGTTTCCGTAGCATATCTGGAGGGATTTTGTAATCTGTTGACCTTCAGAGTGTAGATGAAACACAGAAATTGCATCAGGATTGAATACAACAGTCACCATGCGGTCTTTCCTATATGGGAGTAATGTCACAAACAGTCTACGCTTTGATCGTTCCCTAGAAGCCCAGTAGTAGTCTCCAAGTCACATCTGGAGGCATTCTGTAATCTGTGTACCTTCAGAGTGTTGATGAAACACGGAAATTGCATCGGGATTGAATACAACAGGCACCATGCGGAGTTTCCTCCATTGGAGTAACGTCTCAAACTGCCTACGCTTTGATCGTACCCTGGAAGACCAGCAGTAGTTTTCGAAGCACATCTGGAGGCATTATGTAATATGTGGACTTTCAGAGTGTTCATAAACACAGAAATTGCATCGGAATTGAGTAGAACAGGCACCATGCCGACTTATCTCATTGAGAGTAATGTCTCAAACTGTCTACGATTTTATAGTTAACTGGAAGACCAGTAACAGTTTCCGAAGCACACCTGGAGGCATTCTGTAATCTGTTTACGTTCAGAGTTTTGATGGAACACAGAAATTGCATCGGGATTGAATACAACAGGCACCATGCGGATTTTTCTCCATGTTAGTAATGTCTCAAACTGTCTACGATTTGATCGTTGCCTTGAAGACCAGTAGTAGTTTCTGAAGCACATCTGTAGGCATTCCGTAATCTGAGGACCTTCAGAGTGTTGATGAAACTCAGAAATTGCATCGGGATTGAATACAACATGCACCATGCGACCTTATCTCCATGGGAATATTGTCTCAAACAGACTACGCTTTGATCGTTCCCTGGAAGACCAGTAGTAGTTTATAAGGCACATCTGGAGGCATTCTGTAATCTTTCTGCCTTCAGAGTGTTGATGAAACACAGAAAATGCATCGGGATTGAATGAAACAATCACCATGCGGGCTTTTCTCCATGGGAGTAATGTCTCAAACCGTCTACGTTTTGATCGTTCCCCCGAAGACCATTAGTAGTTTCCGAAGCAAATCAGGAGGCATTGTGTAATCTGTACCTTCAGAGTGTTCATAAACACAGAAATTGCATCGGAATTGAGTAGAACAGGCACCATGCGGAATTTTCTCATTGAGATTAATGTCTCAAACTGTCTACGCTTTGATCGTTAACTGGAAGACCAGTAACAGTTTCCGAAGCACATCTGGAGGCATTCTGTAATCTCTTTACGTTCAGAGTGTTGATGGAACACAGAAATTGCATCGGGATTTAATACAACATGCACCATGCGGTCCTTTCTCCATGGGAGTAATGTCTCGAACTGTCTACGTTATGATCGATTCCTGGTAGACCAGTAGTAGATTCAGAATCACATCTGGAGGCAATCTGTAATCTATGGACCTTCAGAGTGTTGATGAAACACAGGAATTGCATCGGGATTTGATCGATTCCTGGAAGCAAAGTAGTAGTTTAAAAGGCACATCTTAAGGCATTCTGTAACCTTTGGGCCTTCAGAGTGATGGTGAAACGCAGAAATTGCATCGGGATTTAATACAACAAGAACCATGCGGACTTTTCTCCATGGGAGTAATGTCACAAACTGTGTACGATTGATCGATTCCTGGAAGACCAGTAGTAGTTTCCGAACCACATCTGGAAGCATTCTGAATCTGTGCACCATCAGAGTGTTGATGAAACACAGAAATTGCATCGGGATTGAATACAACAGGCACCATGCGGACCTTTCTCCATGGGAGTAATGCCTTAAACTGACTACGCTTTGATCGTTCCCAGGACGACCAGTAGTAGTTTTTGAAGCACATCTGGAGGCATTCTGTAATCTTTGGACCTTCAGAGTGTTGATGAAACGCAGAAATTGCATCCGGATTGAATACAACAGCCACCATGCGGACTTTTCTCCATGGGAGTAGTCTCAAACTGTCAACGCTTTGATCGTTCCCTGGAAGACCAGTAGTAGTTTCCGAATCACATCTGGAGGCATTCTATAATCTGTGGACCATCAGAGTGTTGATGAAACACAGAGGTTGCTTCGGGATTGAATACAACAGGCACAATGCGGACTTTTCTCCATGGGAGTAATGTCTCAAACTGTCTACGCTTTCATCGTTCCCTGGAAGACCAGTAGTAGTTAATAAGGCACATCTGGAGGAATTCTGTAATCTGCCTTCAGAGTGTTGATGAAACAAAGAAATTGCATCGGGATTGAATAAAACAGGCACCATGCGGACTTTTCTCCGTGGGAGTAATGTCTAAAATTTCCTACGCTTTGATCGTTTCCTGGGAGACCAGTAGTAATATCCGAAGCACATCTGGAGGCATTCTGTAATCTGTGGGCCTTCAGAGTGTTGATGAAACACAGACATTGCATCGGGATTCAATACAACAGGCACCGAGCGGACTTTTCTCCATGGGAGTAATGTCTGAAACTGTCTACGTTTTGATCATTCCCTGGAAGGACAGTAGTAGTTTCCGAAGCACTTCTGGAGGCATTCTGTAATCTGTGGACCTTCACAGTTTTGGTGGAACACAGAAATTTGATCGGGATTGAATACAACAGAAACCATGAGTACTTTTCTCCATGAGAGTAATGTCTCAAACTGTATACGATTTGATCGATTCCTGGAAGCAAAGTAGTAGTTTAAAAGGCACATCTGGAGGCATTCTGTAATCTGTGGGCCTTCAGAGTGATGGTGAAACGCAGAAATTGCATCGGGATTGAATACAACAGGAACCATGCGGACTTTCCTCCATGGGAGTAATGTCTCAAACTGTGTACGACATGATCGATTCCTGGAAGACCCGTAGTAGTTTCCGAACCACATCTCGAAGCATTCTGAATCTGTGCACCATCAGAGTGTTGATAAAACACAGAAACTGCATCGGGATTAAATACAACAGGCACCATGCGGACCTTTCTCCATGAGAGTAATGCCTTAAACTGACTACGCTTTGATCGTTCCCAGGACGACCAGTGGTAGTTTCTGAAGCACATCTGGAGGCATTCTGTAATCTTTGGACCTTCAGAGTGTTGATGAAACACAGAATTTGCATCGGGATTGAATACAACAGGCACCATATGGACTTTTCTCCATGGGAGTAGTCTGAAACTGTCTACGCTTTCATCGTTCCCTGGAAGACCAGTAGTAGTTTCCGAAGCACATCTGGAGGCATTCTGTAATCTGTGGAACTTTTAAGAGTTGATGAAACACAGAAATTGCATCTGGATTGAATACAAAAGGTACCATGCGGACTTTTCTCAATGGGAAAAGGTCTCAAACTGTCTACGAAATTAGATTGATTCCTCGAAGACCAGTAGTTGTTTCCTAGGCACATCCAGAGTCATTCTGTAACCTGTGGACCTTGAGAGTGTTGATAAAACACAGAAATTGCATGGGGATTGAATATAACGGGCAACATGCAGACTTTTCTCCATGGGATCAATGTCTCAAACTGTCTACGCTTTCAGCGTAACTTGGAAGTACGGTAGTAGTTTCCGAGGCACATCTGGAAGCATTCTATAATCTGTGGACCTTCAGAGTGTTGATGAAACACAGAAATTGCCTCGGGATTGAATACAACTGGCACCTTGCAGACTTTTTTCCATGGGAGTATTGTCTCAAATGTCCACGGTTTGATCGTTCCCTGGAAGACTAGTAGTAGTTTCCGAATCACATCTGGAGGCATTATGTAATCTGTGGACCTCCAGAGTGTTGATGAAACACAGAAATTGCAGCGGGATTGAATAGAACAGGCTCCATGCAGACTTTTATCCATGGGAGTAATGTCTACAACTGTCTACGTTTTGATCCTTCCCTAGCAGACCAGTAGTAATTTCCGAAGCACATCTGGAGGCATTCTGTAATCAGTGGACAATCAGAGTGTTGATGAAACACAGAAATTGGAACAGGATTGAATACAACAGGTACCATGTGAACTTTTCTCCATGAGAGTATTGTTTCAAACTGTGTACGATTTGATCGATTCCTGGGAGACCAGTAGTAGTTTAAAAGGCACATCTGGAGGCAATCTGTAATCTTTGGGCCTTCAGAGTGTTGGTGAAAAGCAGAAATTACATCGGGATTGAATACAACAGGAACCATGCGGACTTTTCTCCATGGGAGTAATGTCTCAAACTGTGTACGATTTGATCGATTCCTGGATGACCAGTAGTAGTTTCCGAACCACATCTGGAAGCATTCTGAATCTGTGCACCTTCACAATGTTGATGAAACACAGAAATTGCATCGGGATTGAATACAACAGGCTCCATGCAGACTTTTCTCCATAAGCGTAATGTCTCAAACTATCTACGCATTTATCGACTTCTGGGAGATCAGTAGGAGTTTTTGAAGCACATCTGGAGGCACTCTGTAATCTTTGGTCTTTCAGAGTGTTGATGAAACACAGAAATCGCATCACGATTGAATACAACGGGCACCAAGCGGTCTTTTCTCCATGGTAGTAATGACTCAAACAGTCTACGCTTTGACCGCTTCCTGGATGACCAGTACTAGTTCACGAAGCACATCTGGAGGCATTCTGTAATCTTTGGACTCTCAGAGTGTTCATGAAACACAGAAATTGCTTCGGGATTGAATAGAACAGGCAACATGCAGACTTTTCTCCATGGGAGTAATGTCTCAAACTATGTACAATTTGATCGATTCCTGGTACACCAGTAGTAGTTTCCGAACCACATCTGGAGGCATTCTGAATCTGTGCACCTTCAGAGTGTTGATGAAACACAGAGATTGCATCGGGATTGAATACAACAGGCACCATGCGGACTTCTCTCCATGGCAGTACGCTTTGCTCGATTCCTGGAAGATCAGTAGTAGTTTCAGAAACACATCTGGAGGCATTCTGTAATCTGTGGACCTTCAGAGTGTTGATGAAACACCGAAAAAGCATCGGTAAGAATACAACTAGCACCGTGCGCACTTTTCTCCATAGAAGTAATGTCTAAAACTGTCTACGGTTTGATCGATTCCTGGAAGACAATGAGTAGTTTCCAAGATACATCTGGAGTCATTCGGTAATCTGTGGACTTTCAGACTGTTGATGATACACAGAAATTGCAACGGGATTGAATACAACAGGCACCATGCGGACCTTTGTCCATGGGAGTAATGTCTCAAACTGACTACGTTTTGATCGTTCCCAGGAAGACCAGTAGTAGTATCCGAAGCACATCTGGAGGCAATCTGTAATCTGTGGACCTTCAGAGTGTTGATGGAACACAGAAATTGCATCGGGATTAAATACAACAGGCACCATGCGGACTTCTCTCCATGAGAGTAATGTCTCAAACTGTCTACGCTTTGATCATACCCTGGAAGGACAGTAGTAGTTTTTTACGAAGCACATCTTGAGGCATTCTGTAATCTGTGGACCTCCAGAGTGTTGATGAAACACAGAAATTGCGTCGGGATTGAATACAACAGGCTCCATGCAGACCTTTATCCATGGGAGTATTGTCTCAAACTGTCTACGTATTGATCCTTCCCTAGCAGACCAGTAGTAATTTCCGAAGCACAACTGGAGGCATTCTGTAATCTGTGGACCATCACAGGGTTGATGAAACACAGAAATTGGATCAGGATTGTATACAACAGGTACGATGCGTTCCTTTCTCCATGAGAGTAATGTTTCAAATTGTGTACGATTTGATCGATTCCTGGAAGACCAGTAGTAGTTTAAAAGGCACATCTGGAGGCATTCGGCAATCTTTGGTCTTTCAGAGTGTTGATGAAACACAGAAATTGCATCACGATTGAATACAACAGGCACCAAGCGGTCTTGTCTCCATGGTAGTAATGACTCAAACAGTCTACGCTTTGATCGCTTCCTGGTAGACCAGTAGCAGTTCACGAGCACATCTGGAGGCATTCTGTAATCTTTGGACTCTCAGAGTGTTCAAGAAACACAGAAATTGCATTGGGATTAAATAGAACAGGCACAATGAAGGCTTTTCTCCATGGGAATAATGTCTCAAACTGTGTACAATTCGATCGATTCCTGGTAGACCAGTAGTAGTTTCCGAACCACATCTGGAGGCATTCTGTAATCTGTGCACCTTCAGAGTGTTGATGAAACACAGAGATTGCAATCGGGATTGCATACAACAGGCACCGTGCGGACTTCTCTCCATGGGAGTACGCTTTGGTCGATTCCTGGAAGACCAGTAGTAGTTACGGAAACACATCTGGAGCCATTCTGTAATCTGTGGACCTTCAGAGTGTTGATGAAACACCGAAAATGCATCGGGAAGAATACAACTGTCACCGTGCAGACTTTTCTCCATGGGAGTAATGTCTCAAACTGTCTACGCTTTGACCGTTCCCTGGAAAACCAGTAGTAGTTTATAAGGCACATCAGGAGGTATTCTGTATTCTGCCCTCAGAGTGTTGACGAAACACAGAAATTGCATCGGGATTGAATAAAACAGGCACCATGCGGACTTTTCTCCATGGGAGTAATGTCTCAAACTGTCTACGCTTTGATTGTTTCCTGGAAGACCAGTAGTAATATCCGAAGCACATCTGGAGGCATTTTGTAATCTGTGGACCTTCAGAGTGTAGATGAAACACAGGAATTGCATCGGAATTAAATAAAACAAATACCATGATGATCTTTCTCCATGGGTGAGATGTCTCAAACTGTCTACGAATTTTGATCGATTCCTCGAAGTCCAGTAAGAGTTTTTAAGCACGACTGGAGGCATTCTGTGATCTGTGGACCTTCAGAGTGTTGATAAAACACAGAAATTGGAACAGGATTGTATACAACAGGTACCATGTGAACTTTTCTCCATGAGAGTATTGTTTCAAACTGTGTACGATTTGATCGATTCCTGGGAGACCAGTAGTAGTTTAAAAGGCACATCTGGAGGCAATATGTAATCTTTGGGCCTTCAGAGTGTTGGTGAAAAGCAGAAATTTCATCGGGATTGAATACAACAGGAACCATGCGGACTTTTCTCCATGGGAGTAATGTCTCAAACTGTGTACGATTTGATCGATTCCTGGATGACCAGTAGTAGTTTCCGAACCACATCTGGAAGCATTCTGAATCTGTGCACCTTCACAATGTTGATGAAACACAGAAATTGCATCGGGATTGAATACAACAGGCTCCATGCAGACTTTTCTCCATAAGCGTAATGTCTCAAACTATCTACGCATTTATCGACTTCTGGGAGATCAGTAGGAGTTTTTGAAGCACATCTGGAGGCACTCTGTAATCTTTGGTCTTTCAGAGTGTTGATGAAACACAGAAATCGCATCACGATTGAATACAACGGGCACCAAGCGGTCTTTTCTCCATGGTAGTAATGACTCAAACAGTCTACGCTTTGACCGCTTCCTGGATGACCAGTACTAGTTCACGAAGCACATCTGGAGGCATTCTGTAATCTTTGGACTCTCAGAGTGTTCATGAAACACAGAAATTGCTTCGGGATTGAATAGAAGAGGCAACATGCAGACTTTTCTCCATGGGAGTAATGTCTCAAACTATGTACAATTTGATCGATTCCTGGTACACCAGTAGTAGTTTCCGAACCACATCTGGCGGCATTCTGAATCTGTGCACCTTCAGAGTGTTGATGAAACACAGAGATTGCATCGGGATTGAATACAACAGGCACCATGCGGACTTCTCTCCATGGCAGTACGCTTTGCTCGATTCCTGGAAGATCAGTAGTAGTTTCAGAAACACATCTGGAGGCATTCTGTAATCTGTGGACCTTCAGAGTGTTGATGAAACACCGAAAAAGCATCGGTAAGAATACAACTAGCACCGTGCGCACTTTTCTCCATAGAAGTAATGTCTAAAACTGTCTACGCTTTGATCGATTCCTGGAAGACAATGAGTAGTTTCCAAGATACATCTGGAGTCATTCGGTAATCTGTGGACTTTCAGACTGTTGATGATACACAGAAATTGCAACGGGATTGAATACAACAGGCATCATGCGGACCTTTGTCCATGGGAGTAATGTCTCAAACTGACTACGTTTTGATCGTTCCCAGGAAGACCAGTAGTAGTATCCGAAGCACAACTGGAGGCAATCTGTAATCTGTGGACCTTCCGAGTGTTGATGGAACACAGAAATTGCATCGGGATTGAATACAACAGGCACCATGCGGACTTCTCTCCATGGGAGTAATGTCTCAAACTGTCTACGCTTTGATCATACCCTGGAAGGACAGTAGTAGTTTTTTACGAAGCACATCTGGAGGCATTCTGTAATCTGTGGACCTCCAGAGTGTTGATGAAACACAGAATTTGCGTCGGGATTGAATACAACAGGCTCCATGCAGACCTTTATCCGTGGGAGTATTGTCTCAAACTGTCTATGTATTGATCCTTCCCTAGCAGACCAGTAGTAATTTCCGAAGCACAACTGGAGGCATTCTGTAATCTGTGGACCATCACAGTGTTGATGAAACACAGAAATTGGATCAGGATTGTATACAACAGGTACGATGCGTTCCTTTCTCCATGAGAGTAATGTTTCAAATTGTGTACGATTTGATCGATTCCTGGAAGACCAGTAGTAGTTTAAAAGGCACATCTGGAGGCATTCGGCAATCTTTGGTCTTTCAGAGTGTTGATGAAACACAGAAATTGCATCACGATTGAATACAACAGGCACCAAGCGGTCTTGGCTCCATGGTAGTAATGACTCAAACAGTCTACGCTTTGATCGCTTCCTGGTAGACCAGTAGTAGTTCACGAGCACATCTGGAGGCATTCTGTAATCTTTGGACTCTCAGAGTGTTCAAGAAACACAGAAATTGCATTGGGATTAAATAGAACAGGCACCATGCACACTTTTCTCCATAGGCATAATGTCTCAAACTGTGTACAATTCGATCGATTCCTCGTAGACCAGTAGTAGTTTCCGAACCACATCTGGAGGCATTCTGTAATCTGTGCACCTTCAGAGTGTTGATGAAACACAGAGATTGCAATCGGGATTGCATACAACAGGCACCGTGCGGACTTCTCTCCATGGGAGTACGCTTTGGTCGTTTCCTGGAAGACCAGTAGTAGTTACAGAAACACATCTGGAGCCATTCTGTAATCTGTGGACCTTCAGAGTGTTGATGAAACACCGAAAATGCATCGGGAAGAATACAACTGTCACCGTGCAGACTTTTCTCCATGGGAGTAATGTCTCAAACTGTCTACGCTTTGACCGTTCCCTGGAAAACCAGTAGTAGTTTATAAGGCACATCAGGAGGTATTCTGTATTCTGCCCTCAGAGTGTTGACGAAACACAGAAATTGCATCGGGATTGAATAAAACAGGCACCATGCGGACTTTTCTCCATGGGAGTAATGTCTCAAACTGTCTACGCTTTGATTGTTTCCTGGAAGACCAGTAGTAATATCCGAAGCACATCTGGAGGCATTTTGTAATCTGTGGACCTTCAGAGTGTAGATGAATCACAGGAATTGCATCGGAATAAAATAAAACAAATACCATGATGATCTTTCTCCATGGGTGAGATGTCTCAAACTGTCTACGAATTTTGATCGATTCCTCGAAGTCCAGTAAGAGTTTTTAAGCACGACTGGAGGCATTCTGTGATCTGTGGACCTTCAGAGTGTTGATGAAACACAGAAATTGCATCGGGATTGAATACAACAGGCACCATGCATACTTTTCTCTACGGGAGTAATGTCTCAAACTGTCTACAGTTTCATCGATCCCTGGAAGGGCAGTAGTTGTTACCGAAGCACATCTGGAGGCATTCCGTATTCTGTTTACGTTCAGGGTGTTGATGGAACACAGAAATTGCATCGGGATTCGATACAACAGGCACCATGCGGACTTTTCTCCATGGGAGTAATGTCTCAAACTGTTTACGCACTCATCATTCCCTGGAACGACAGTAGTAGTTTCCGAAGCAAATCTGGAGGCATTCTGTAATCTGTGGACCTCCAGGGTGTTGATGAACCACAGAAATTGCATCGGGATTGAATACAACAGGCTCCATGCACACTTTTCTCCATGGGAGTAATGTCTCAAACTGTGTACGATTTGATCGATTCGTGGAAGACCAGTAGTAGTTTCCGAACCACATCTGGAAGCATTCTGAATCTGAGCACCTTCAGAGTGTTGATGAAACACAGAAATTGCATCGGGATTGAATACAACAGCCTCCATGCAGACTTTTCTCCATAGGCGTAATGTCTCAAACTGTCTACGCTTTGATCGACTTCTTGGAGATCAGTAGGAGTTTTTGAAGCACATCTGGTTTCATTCTGTAATCTTTGGTCTTTCAGAGTGTTGATGAAACACAGAAATTGCATCAGGATTGAATACAACAGGCACCTAGCGGTCTTTTGTCCATGGTAGTAATGACTCAAACAGTCTACGCTTTGATCGCTTCCTGGAAGATCAGTAGCAGTTCACGAAGCACATCTGGAGGCATTCTGTAATCTTTGGACTCGCAGAGTGTTCATGAAACACAGAAATTGCATCGGGATTGAATAGAACAGGCACCATGAAGACTTTTCTCCATGGGAGTAATGTCCCAAACTGTGTACAATTTAATCGATTCCTCGAAGACCAGTAGTTGTTTCCGAAGCACATCCAGAGTTATTCTGTAATCTGTGGACCTTGAGAGTGTTGATGAAACACAGAAAATGCATTGGGGTTGAATACAACAGGCACCATGCAAACTTTTCTCCATGGGAGAAATGTCTCAAACTGTCTACGAATTTTGATCGATTCCTCGAAGACCAGTAGTAGTGTCCGAAGCACAACCTGACTCATTCCGTAATCTATGGACATTGAGAGAGTTGATGAAATATATAAATTGCATCGGGATTGAATACATAATGCACCATGCGGTCTTTTCTCCATGGGAGTAATGTCTCAAACAGAATACGCTTTGATCGTTCCCTGGAAGACCAGTAGTAGTTTATAAGGCACATCTGGAGGCATTCTGTAATCTGCCTTCAGAGTGTTGACGAAACACAGAAATTGCATCGGGATTGAATACAAAAGGCACAATGCGGACTTGTCTCCATGAGTGTAATGTCTCAAAGTGTGTTCGATTTGATCCATTCTTTCAAGATAAGTAGTAGTTTCCGAACCACATCAGGAGTCATTCTGTAATCTGTGGACCTTCAGAGTGCTGATGAAACGCAGAAATAGCATCGATTTTGAATACAACAGGCTCCATGCGTACTTTTCCCCATGATAGTTATGTCTCAAACTGTGTACGATTTGATCGATTCCTGGAAGACCAGTAGTACATTCCGAACCACATCTGGAGACGTTCTGTAATCTATGCACCTTCAGAGTGTTGATGAAACACAGAGATTGCATCGGGATTGAATAAAAAAAGGCACCATGTGGACTTTTCCCCATGGGAGTAATGTCTCAAACTCTCTACGCTTTGATCGTTCCCTGGAAGACAAGTAGTAGTTTTCAAGGCACATCTGGAGGCATTCTGTAATCTGTGGACCTTCAGAGTGTTGATGAAACACAGAAATTGCATCGGGATTGAATACAACATGCACCATGCGGACTTTTCTCCATGGGAGTAATGTCTCAAACTCTCTACGCTTTGATCGTTCCCTGGAAGACAAGTAGTAGTTTTCAAGGCACATCTGGATGCATTCTGTAATCTGTAGACCTTCAGAGTGTTGTTGAAACACAGAATTGCATCGCGATTGAATACAAAATGCACCATGCGAACATTTATACATGGGAGTAATGTCTCATACTGTCTACCCATTGATCGTCCCTGGAAGACCAGTAGGAGTTTCTGAAGCACATCTGAAGGCATTCCGTAATCTGTAGACCTTCAGAGTGTTGATGAAACACAGAAATTGCATCGGGATTAAATACAACATGCACCTTGGAGCATTCTGTAATCTTTGGAACTTCAGAGTGTAGATGATACACATAAAGCTCATCGGGATGGATTACAACAGGCACCATGCGGATTTTTCTCCATGAGAGTAATGTCTCAAACTGTCTACCCTTTGATCGTTCCCTGGAAGACCAGTAGTAGTTTCCGAAGCACATCTGTAGGCATTCTGTATTTTGTGGAACTTCACAGTGTTGATGAAACACAGAAATTCAATCGGGATTGAATACAACAGGCACCATGAGGACTTTTCTCCATGATATTAATGTCTCAAACTGTCTACGCTTTGATCGTTCCCTGGAAGACCAGTAGTAGTTTCCGTAGCACATCTGTAGGCATTCTGTTCTTTGTGGAAATTCACAGTGTTGATGAAACACAGAAATTGAATCGGGATTGAATACAACAGGCACCATGAGGACTTTTCTCCATGAGAGTAATGTCTCAAACTGTCTACGCTTTGATCGTTCCCTGGAAGACCAGTAGTAGTTTCCGAAGCACATCTGTAGGCATTCTGTGTTTTGTCGAACTTCACAGTGTTGATGAAACACAGAAATTGAATCGGGATTGAATACAACAGGCACCATGAGGACTTTTCTCCATGATATTAAAGTCTCTAACTGTCTACGCTTTGATCACTCCCTGGGAGACCAGTAGTAGTTTCCGAAGCACATCTGGAGGCATTCTGAAATCTGTGGACCTTCAGAGTGTTCATGACTCAGAAATTGCATCGGGATTGACTAGAAGAGGCACCATGCGGACTTTACTACGTGGGAGTAATGTCTCAAACTGTATACGCTTTGATCGTTCCCTGGAGGAGCAGTAGTAGGTTGCGAAGCACATCTGGAGGCATTCTGTAATCTGTATACATTCAGAGTGTTGATGGAACACAGAAATTGCATCGGGATTGAATACAACAGGCACCATGCGGACTTATCTACATGGGAGTAATGTCTCCAACTGTCTACGCTTTGATCGTTCATTGGAAGACCAGTAGTAATTTCCGAAGCACATCTGGAGACTTCCTGTAATCTGTGGACATTTAGAGTGGTGATTAAACGCAGAAATTGCATCGAGATTGAATACAACAGGCTCCATGCGTACTTTTCTCCATGATAGTAATGTCTCAAACTGTGTACGATTTGATCGATTCCTGGAAGACCAGTAGCACATTCCGAACCACATCTGGAGACATTCTGTAATCTATGCACCTTCAGAGTGTTGATGAAACACAGAAATTGCATCGGGATTGATTACAACAGGCTCCATGCGGACCTTTCTCCATAGGCGTAATGTCTCAAACTGTCTACGCTTTGATCAACTTCTGAGAGACCAGTAGTAGTTTTTGAAGCACATCTGGATGCATTCTGTAATCTGTGGACCTTCAGAGTGTTCATGAATCACAGAAATTCTATCGGGATTGACTAGAAGAGGCACCATGCGGACTTTTCTCCATGGGAGTAATGTCTCAAACTGTGCTCGATTTGATCCATTCCTTTAAGATAAGTAGCAGTTTCCGAAGCACATCTGGAGGCATTCTGTAATCTGTGGACCTTCCGAGTGTTGATGAAACATAGAAATTGCATCGGGATGAATACTACAGGCACCTTGCTTTTTTCTATGTGAGTAATGTATCAACTGTCTACGGTTTGATCGTTCCCTGGAAGACCAATAGTAGTTTTCGAATCACATCTGGAGGCATTCTGTAATCTGTGGACCTTGAGTGTTGATGAAACACAGAGACTGCTTCGGCATTTATTACAACAGGCATCATGCGGACTTTTCTCCATGCGAGTAATGTCTAAAATTCTCTACGCTTTGATCGTTCCTTGAAGACAAGTAGTAGTTTCCAAGGCACATATGGAGGCATTCTGTAATATGTGGACCTTCAGGGTGTTGCTGAAACACAGAAATTACATCGGGATTGAATACAACATGCACCATGGGGACTTTTCTCCATGGGAGTAATGTCTCAAACTCTCTACGCTTTGATCTTTCCCTGGAAGGCCACAAGTAGTTTGCGAAGCACATCTGGATGCATTCTGTAATCTGTAGACCTTCAGAGTGTTGTTGAAACACAGAATTGCATCGGGATTGAATACAAAAGGCACCATGCGAACATTTATACTCGGGAGTAATGTCTCATACTGTCTACCCATTGATCGTTCCCTGGAAGACCAGTAGGAGTTTCTGAAGCACATCTGAAGGCATTCCGTAATCTGTAGACCTTCAGAGTGTTGATGAAACACAGAAATTGCATCGGGATTAAATACAACATGCACCTTGGAGCATTCTGTAATCTTTGGAACTTCAGAGTGTAAATGAAACACATAAAGCTCATCGGGATGGATTACAACAGGCACCATCAGGACTTTTTTCCATGAGAGTAATGTCTCAAACTGTCTACCCTTTGATCAACTTCTGGGAGACCAGTAGTAGTTTTTGAAGCACAACTCGATGCATTCTGTAATCTGTGGACCTTCAGAGTGTTCATGAAATACAGAAATTGCATCGGGATTGACTAGAAGAGGCACCATGCGGCCTTTACTACATGGGAGTAATGTCTCAAATTTTATACGCTTTGATCGTTCCCTAGGAGACCAGTAGTAGTTTCCGAAGCACATCTGGAGGCATTCTGTAATCTGTTTACATTCAGAGTGTTGATGGAACACAGAAATTGCATCGGGATTGAATACAACAAGCATCAAATGGACATTTCTCCATGGGAGTAATGTCTCCAACTGTCTACGCTTTGATCGTTCATTGGAAGACCAGTAGTAATTTCCGAAGCACATCTGGAGGTATTCTGTAACCTGTGGACCTTCAGAGTATTAATGAAACGCAGAAATTGCATCGAGATTGAATACAACAGGCTCCATGCGTACTTTTCTCCATGATAATTATGTCTCAAACTGTGTACGATTTGATCGATTCCTGGAAGACCAGTAGTACAGTCCGAACCACATCTGGAGACTTTCTGTATCTATGCACCTTCAGAGTGTTGATGAAACACAGAGATTGCATCGGGATTGAATAAAACAGGCACCATGTGGACTTTTCCCCATGGGAGTAATGTCTCAAACTCTCTACGCTTTGATCGTTCCCTGGAAGACAAGTAGTAGTTTTCAAGGCACATCTGGAGGCATTCTGTAATCTGTGGACCTTCAGAATGTTGATGAAACACAGAAATTGCATCGGGATTGAATACAACAGGCACCATGCGGACTTTTCTCCACGGGATAATGTCTCAAACTGTCTACGAAATTTGATCGATTCCTCGAAGACCAGTAGTAGTTTCCGAAGCACGTCCTGAGTCATTCTGCAATTTGTGGATCTTGAGAGTGTTGATAAAACACAAAAATAGCATGGGGATTCAATACAACAGGCAACATGCGGACTTTTCTCCATGGGAGTAATGACTCAAAGTGTGCTCGATTTGATCCATTCCTCCAAGATAAGTAGCAGTTTCCGAAGCACATCTGGAGGCATTCTATAATCTGTGGACCTTCCGAGTGTTGATGAAACATAGAAATTGCATCGGGATGAATACTACAGGCACCTTGCTGACTTTTTTCTATGTGAGTAATGTCTCAACTGTGTACGGTTTGATCGTTCCCTGGAGGCCCAATAGTAGTTTTCGAATCACATCTGGAGGCATTCTGTAATCTGTGGACCTTGAGTGTTGATGAAACACAGATTGCTTCGGCATTTATTACAACAGGCATCATGTGGACTTTTCTCCATCCTAGTAATGTCTCAAATTCTCTACGCTTTGATCGTTCCTTTGAAGACAAGTAGTAGTTTCCAAGGCACATATGGAGGCATTCTGTAATATGTGGACCTTCAGGGTGTTGATGAAACACAGAAATTACATCGGGATTGAATACAACATGCACCATGCGGAGTTTTCTCACAGGGAGTAATGTCTCAAACTCCCTACGCTTTGATCTTTCCCTGGAAGGCCACAAGTAGTTTGCGAAGCACATCTGGATGCATTCTGTAATCTGTAGACCTTCAGAGTGTTGTTGAAACACAGAATTGCATCGGGATTGAATGCAAAAGGCACCATGCGAACATTTATCCATGGGAGTAATGTGTCATACTGTCTACGCATTGATCGTTCCCTGGAAGACCAGTACGAGTTTCTGAAGCACATCTGAAGGCATTCCGTAATCTGTAGTCCTTCAGAGTGTTGATGAAACACAGAAATTGCATAGGGATTAAATACAACATGCACCTTGGAGCATTCTGTAATGTTTGGAACTTCAGAGTGTAGATGATACACATAAAGCTCATCGGGATGGATTACAACAGGCACCATGCGGATTTTTCTCCATGAGAGTAATGTCTCAAACTGTCTACCCTTTGATCGTTCCCTGGAAGACCAGTAGTAGTTTCCGAAGCACATCTGTAGGCATTCTGTATTTTGTGGAACTTCACAGTGTTGATGAAACACAGAAATTCAATCGGGATTGAATACAACAGGCACCATGAGGACTTTTCTCCATGATATTAATGTCTCAAACTGTCTACGCTTTGATCGTTCCCTGGAAGACCAGTAGTAGTTTCCGTAGCACATCTGTAGGCATTCTGTTCTTTGTGGAAATTCACAGTGTTGATGAAACACAGAAATTGAATCGGGATTGAATACAACAGGCACCATGAGGACTTTTCTCCATGATATTAATGTCTCAAACTGTCTACGCTTTGATCGTTCCCTGGGAGACCAGTAGTAGTTTCCGAAACAAATCTGGAGGCATTCTGTAATCTGTGGACCTTCAGAGTGTTCATGAAACACAGAAATTGCATCGGGATTGACTAGAAGAGGCACCATGCGGACTTTACTACATGGGAGTAATGTCTCAAACTGTATACGCTTTGATCGTTCAATGAAAGACAAGTAGTAGATTGCGAAGCACATCTGGAGGCATTCTGTAATCTGTATACATTCAGAGTGTTGATGGAACACAGAAATTGCATCGGGATTGAATAAAACAAGCACCATGCGGACTTTTCTCCATAGGAGTAATGTCTCCAACTGTCTACGCTTTGATCGTTCATTGGAAGACCAGTAGTAATTTACGAAGCACATCTCGAGGTATTCTGTAATCTGTGGACCTTCAGAGTGTTGATGAAACGCAGAAATTGCATCGAGATTGAATACAACAGGCTCCATGCGTACTTTTCTCCATGATAGTAATGGCTCAAACTGTGTACGATTTGATCGATTCCGGGAAGACCAGTAGTACATTCCAACCACATCTGGAGACTTTCTGTAATCCATGCACCTTCCGAGTGTTGATGAAACACAGAAATTGCATCGGGATTGATTACTACATGCTCCATGCGGACTTTTCTCCATAGGCGTAATGTCTCAAACTGTCTACGCTTTGATCAACTTCTAGGAGACCAGTAGTAGTTTTTGAAGCACATCTGGATGCATTCTGTAATCTGTGGACCTTCAGAATGTTCATGAAACACAGAAATTGCATCGGGATTGACTAGAAGAGGCACCATGCGGACTTTACTACATGGGAGTAATGTCTCAAACTGTATACGCTTTGATCGTTCCCTGGGAGACCAGTAGTAGTTTCCGAAACACATCTGGAGGCGTTCTGTAATCTGTGGACCTTCAGAGTGCACATGAAACACAGAAATTGCATCGCGATTGACTAGAAGAGGCACCATGCGGTCTTTACTACTTGGGAGTTATGTCTCAAACTGTCTACGCTTTGATCGTTCCCTGGAGGAGCAGTAGTAGTTTGCGAAGCACATCTGGAGGCATTCTGTAATCTGTATACATTCAGAGTGTTGATGGAACACAGAAATTGCATCGGGATTGAATACAACAGGCACCATGCGAACTTATCTACATGGGAGTAATGTCTCCAACTGTCTACGCTTTGATCGTTCATTAGAAGACCAGTAGTAATTTCCGAAGCACATCTGGAGACTTTCTGTAATCTGTGGACATTTAGAGTGTTGATTAAACGCAGAAATTGCATCGAGATTGAATACAACAGGCTCCATGCGTACTTTTCTCCATGATAGTAATGTCTCAAACTGTGTACGATTTGATCGATTCCTGGAAGACCAGTAGTACATTCCGAACCACATCTGGAGACATTCTGTAATCTATGCACCTTCAGAGTGTTGATGAAACACAGAAATTGCATCGGGATTGATTACAACAGGCTCCATGCGGACCTTTCTCCATAGGCGTAATGTCTCAAACTGTCTACGCTTTGATCAACATCTGGGAGACCAGTAGTAGTTTTTGAAGCACATCTGGATGCATTCTGTAATCTGTGGACCTTCAGAGTGTTCATGAATCACAGAAATTCTATCGGGATTGACTAGAAGAGGCACCCTGCGGTCTTTTCTCCATGGGAGTAATGTCTCAAAGTGTGCTCGATTTGATCCATTCCTTTAAGATAAGTAGCAGTTTCCGAAGCACATCTGGAGGCATTCTGTAATCTGTGGACCTTCCGAGTGTTGATGAAACATAGAAATTGCATCGGGATGAATACTACAGGCACCTTGCTTTTTTCTATGTGAGTAATGTATCAACTGTCTACGGTTTGATCGTTCCCTGGAAGACCAATAGTAGTTTTCGAATCACATCTGGAGGCATTCTGTAATTTGTGGACCTTGAGTGTTGATGAAACACAGAGACTGCTTCGGCATTTATTACAACAGGCATCATGCGGACTTTTCTCCATGCGAGTAATGTCTAAAATTCTCTACGCTTTGATCGTTCCTTGAAGACAAGTAGTAGTTTCCAAGGAACATATGGAGGCATTCTGTAATATGTGGACCTTCAGGGTGTTGCTGAAACACAGAAATTACATCGGGATTGAATACAACATGCACCATGGGGACTTTTCTCCATGGGAGTAATGTCTCAACCTCTCTACGCTTTGATCTTTCCCTGGAAGGCCACAAGTAGTTTGCGAAGCACATCTGGATGCATTCTGTAATCTGTAGACCTTCAGAGTGTTGTTGAAACACAGAATTGCATCGGGATTGAATACAAAAGGCACCATGCGAACATTTATACACGGGAGTAATGTCTCATACTGTCTACCCATTGATCGTTCCCTGGAAGACCAGTAGGAGTTTCTGAAGCACATCTGAAGGCATTCTGTAATCTGTTTACATTCAGAGTGTTGATGGAACACAGAAATTGCATCGGGATTGAATACAACAAGCATCAAATGGACATTTCTCCATGGGAGTAATGTCTCCAACTGTCTACGCTTTGATCGTTCATTGGAAGACCAGTAGTAATTTCCGAAGCACATCTGGAGGTATTCTGTAACCTGTGGACCTTCAGAGTATTAACAAAACGCAGAAATTGCATCGAGATTGAATACAACAGGCTCCATGCGTACTTTTCTCCATGATAGTTATGTCTCAAACTGTGTACGATTTGATCGATTCCTGGAAGACCAGTGGTACAGTCCGAACCACATCTGGAGACTTTCTGTAATCTATGCACCTTCAGAGTGTTGATGAAACACAGAGATGGCATCGGGATTGAATAAAACAGGCACCATGTGGAGTTTTCCCCATGGGAGTAATGTCTCAAACTCTCTACGCTTTGATCGTTCCCTGGAAGACAAGTAGTAGTTTTCAAGGCACATCTGGAGGCATTCTGTAATCTGTGGACCTTCAGAATGTTAAAGAAACACAGAAATTGCATCGGGATTGAATACAACAGGCAACATGCGGACTTTTCTCCATGGGAGTAATGACTCAAAGTGTGCTCGATTTGATCCATTCCTCCAAGATAAGTAGCAGTTTCCGAAGCACATCTGGAGGCATTCTGTAATCTGTGGACCTTCCGAGTGTTGATGAAACATAGAAATTGCATCGGGATGAATACAACAGGCACCTTGCTGACTTTTTTCTATGTGAGTAATGTCTCATTTGTGTACGGTTTGATCGTTCCCTGGAAGACCAATAGTAGTTTTCGAATCACATCTGGAGGCATTCTGTAATCTGTGGACCTTGAGTGTTGATGAAACACAGATTGCTTCGGCATTTATTACAACGGGCATCATGTGGACTTTTCTCCATGCTAGTAATGTCTCAAATTCTCTACGCTTTGATCGTTCCTTTGAAGACAAGTAGTAGTTTCCAAGGCACATATGGAGGCATTCTGTAATATGTGGACCTTCAGGGTGTTGATGAAACACAGAAATTACATCGGGATTGAATACAACATGCACCATGCGGACTTTTCTCACAGGGAGTAATGTCTCAAACTCTCTACGCTTTGATCTTTCCCTGGTAGGCCACAAGTAGTTTGCGAAGCACATCTGGATGCATTCTGTAATCTGTAGACCTTCAGAGTGTTGTTGAAACACAGAATTGCATCGGGATTGAATGCAAAAGGCACCATGCGAACATTTATCCATGGGAGTAATGTCTCATACTGTCTACGCATTGATCGTTCCCTGGAAGACCAGTACGAGTTTCTGAAGCACATCTGAAGGCATTCCGTAATCTGTAGACCTTCAGAGTGTTGATGAAACACAGAAATTGCATAGGGATTAAATACAACATGCACCTTTGAGCATTCTGTAATCTTTGGAACTTCAGAGTGTAGATGAAACACATAAAGCTCATCGGGATGGATTACAACAGGCTCCATGCGGACCTTTCTCCATAGGCGTAATGTCTCAAACTGTCTACGCTTTGATCAACTTCTGGGAGACCAGTAGTAGTTTTTGAAGCACACCTGGATGCATTCTGTAATCTGTGGACCTCCAGAGTGTTCATGAATCACAGAAATTCTATCGGGATTGACTAAAAGAGGCACCCTGCGGACTTTTCTCCATGGGAGTAATGTCTCAAAGTGTGCTCGATTTGATCCATTCCTTTAAGATAAGTAGCAGTTTCCGAAGCACATCTGGAGGCATTCTGTAATCTGTGGACCTTCCGAGTGTTGATGAAACATAGAAATTGCATCGGGATGAATACTACAGGCACCTTGCTTTTTTCTATGTGAGTAATGTATCAACTGTCTACGGTTTGATCGTTCCCTGGAAGACCAATAGTAGTTTTCGAATCACATCTGGAGGCATTCTGTAATCTGTGGACCTTGAGTGTTGATGAAACACAGAGACTGCTTCGGCATTTATTACAACAGGCATCATGCGGACTTTTCTCCATGCGAGTAATGTCTAAAATTCTCTACGCTTTGATCGTTCCTTGAAGACAAGTAGTAGTTTCCAAGGAACATATGGAGGCATTCTGTAATATGTGGACCTTCAGGGTGTTGCTGAAACACAGAAATTACATCGGGATTGAATACAACATGCACCATGGGGACTTTTCTCCATGGGAGTAATGTCTCAAACTCTCTACGCTTTGATCTTTCCCTGGAAGGCCACAAGTAGTTTGCGAAGCACATCTGGATGCATTCTGTAATCTGTAGACCTTCAGAGTGTTGTTGAAACACAGAATTGCATCGGGATTGAATACAAAAGGCACCATGCGAACATTTATACACGGGAGTAATGTCTCATACTGTCTACCCATTGATCGTTCCCTGGAAGACCAGTATTAGTTTCTGAAGCACATCTGAAGGCATTCTGTAATCTGTTTACATTCAGAGTGTTGATGGAACACAGAAATTGCATCGGGATTGAATACAACAAGCATCAAATGGACATTTCTCCATGGGAGTAATGTATCCAACTGTCTACGCTTTGATCGTTCATTGGAAGACCAGTAGTAATTTCCGAAGCACATCTGGAGGTATTCTGTAACCTGTGGACCTTCAGAGTATTAATAAAACGCAGAAATTGCATCGAGATTGAATACAACAGGCTCCATGCGTACTTTTCTCCATGATAGTTATGTCTCAAACTGTGTACGATTTGATCGATTCCTGGAAGACCAGTAGTACAGTCCGAACCACATCTGGAGACTTTCTGTAATCTATGCACCTTCAGAGTGTTGATGAAACACAGAGATGGCATCGGGATTGAATAAAACAGGCACCATGTGGACTTTTCCCCATGGGAGTAATGTCTCAAACTCTCTACGCTTTGATCGTTCCCTGGAAGACAAGTAGTAGTTTTCAAGGCACATCTGGAGGCACTCTGTAATCTGTGGACCTTCAGAATGTTAAAGAAACACAGAAATTGCATCGGGATTGAATACAACAGGCAGCATGCGGACTTTTATCCACGGGATAATGTCTCAAACTGTCTACGAAATTTGATCGATTCCTCGAAGACCAGTAGTAGTTTCCGAAGCACGTCCTGAGTCATTCTGTAATTTGTGGATCTTGAGAGTGTTGATAAAACACAAAAATTGCATGGGGATTCAATACAACAGGCAACATGCGGACTTTTCTCCATGGGAGTAATGACTCAAAGTGTGCTCGATTTGATCCATTCCTCCAAGATAAGTAGCAGTTTCCGAAGCACATCTGGAGGCATTCTGTAATCTGTGGACCTTCCGAGTGTTGATGAAACATAGAAATTGCATCGGGATTAAATACAACAGATACCATGATGATCTTTGTCCATGGGAGAGATGTCTCAAACAGTCTACGAATTTTGATCGATTCCTCGAAGACCAGTAGTAGTTTACCAGCATATCTGGAGGCATTCTGTAGTCTGTGGACTTCAGAGTGTTGATGAAACACAGAAATTGCATCGGGATTGAATAAAACAGGCACCATGCGGATTTTTCTCCTTGGGAGTAATGTCTCAAACTGTATACAGTTTCATCGTACCCTGGAAGGGCAGTAGTTGTTTCCGAAGCACATCTGGAGGCATTCTGTAATCTGTGGACCTTCAGAATGATAATTAAATACAGAAATTGCATCGGGATATAATAAAACAAACACCATGCGGACTTTTTAGCTTGAGAGTAATGTCTCAAACTTTCTACGCTTTGATCGTTCCCTAACAGACCAGTAGTAATTTCCGAAGCACATCTGGAGGCATTATGTAATCTGTGGAACTTCACAGTGTTGATGAATTACAGAAATGGGATCATTATTGTATACAACAGGTACCATGCGTACTTTTCTCCATGAGAGTAATGTCTCATACTGTGTACGACTTGATCGATCCTGGAAGACCAGTAGTAGTTTAAAAGGCACATCTGGAGGCATTCTGCATTCTGTGAGCCTTTAGAGTGACGGTGAAAGGCAGAAATTGCATCGGGATTGAATACAACAGGAACCATGCGGACTTTTCTCAATGCGAGTTATGTCTCAAACTGTGTACGATTTGATCGATTCCTGGAAGACCAGTAGTAGTTTCCGAACCACATCTCGAAGCATTCTGAATCTGTGCATCTTCAGAGTGTTGATGAAACACAGAAATTGTATCGGGATTGAATAGAACAGGCACGATGCGAACTTTTCTCCATATGAGTAATGTCTGAAACTGTGTACGATTTGATCTTTTCCTGGAAGACCAGAAGTAGTCTAAAAGGCACATCTGGAGGCATGATGTAATCTGTGGGCCTTCAGAGTGTTGGTGAAATGCAGAAATTGCATCGGGATTGAATACAACAGGAACCATGCGGAATTTTATCCATGGGAGTAATATCTCACACTGCGTATGATTTGATCGATTCCTGGAAGACCAGTAGTAGCTTGCGAAGAAAATCTGGAGTCATTCTGTAATCCGTGCACCTTCAGAGTGTTGATGAAACACAGGAATTGCATCGGGATTCAATACAACATGCTCCATGCGGACTCTTCTCCATAGGCGTAATGTATCAAAATGTCTACGCTTTGATGTAATTCTGGGAGACCAGTAGTAGTTTTTGAAGCACATCTGGAGGCTTTCTGTAATCTTTGGACCTTCAAAGTGTTGATGAAACACAGTCATTTCATCGGGATTGAATAAAACAAGCACCATGCAGACTTTTCTCCATGGTAGTAATGTCTCAAACTGTCTACTATTTGGCCGTTCCCTGGAAGACCAGTAGTAGTTTCCGAAGCAGATCTGGAGGCATTCTGTAATCTTTTGACCTTCAGAGTGTTGATGAAACACAGAGATAGCATCGGGATTGAATACAAGAGGCACCATGTGGACTTTTCTCCATGATAGTAATTTCTCAAATTGTCTACGAATTGATCGTTCCCTCGAAGACCATTAGTAGTTTCCGAAGCACATCAGGAAGCATTCTGTAATCTGTGGACCATCAGAGTGTTCATAAACACAGAAATTGCATCAGGATTAAATAGAACAGTCACCTTGCGGACTTTTCTCAATGAGGGTAATGTCTAAAACTGTCTTCGCTTTGATCGTTAACTGGAAGACCAGTTAAAGATTCCGAAGCACATCTGGAGTCATTCTGTAATCTGTTGACCTTCAGAGTGTTGATGAAACACACAAATTGCATCAGGATTGAATACAACAATCACCATGCGGTCATTCCTATATGGGAGTAATGTCACAAACAGTCTTCGCTTTGATCGCTCCCTGGAAGACCAGTAGTAGTTTCCAAGTCACATTTGGAGGCGTTCTGTAATCCGTGCACCTTCAGATTGTTGATGAAACACAGAAATTCCAACGGGATTGAATACAACAGGCACCAAGCGTAGTTTTCTCCATTGGAGTAATGTCTCAAACTGTCTACGCTTTGATCGATCCCTGGAAGACCAGTAGTAGTTTTCGAAGCACATTAGGAGGCATTCTGTAATCTGTAAACCATCAGAGTATTCATAAACACAGAAATTGCATCGGAATTGAGTAGAACAGGCACCATGCGGAATTTTCTCATTGAGATTAATGTCTCAAACTGTCTACGCTTTGATCGTTAACTGGAAGACCAGTAACAGTTTCCGAAGCACATCTGGATGCATTCTGTAATCTCTTTACGTTCAGAGTGTTGATGGAACACAGAAATTGCATCGGAATTTAATACAACATGCACCATGCGGTCCTTTCTCCATGGGAGTAATGTCTCGAACTGTCTACGTTTTGATCGATTCCTGGTAGACCAGTAGTAGATTCAGAATCACATCTGGAGGCAATCTGTAATCTATGGACCTTCAGAGTGTTGATGAAACACAGGAATTGCATCGGGATTAAATAGAACAGCCACCATGAGTGCCTTACTCCATGCTAGAAATGTCTCAAACTGTCTATGAATTTTGATCGATTCCTCGAAGACCAGTAGTAGCTTCCGAAGCACATCTGGAGGCATTCCGTAATCTGAGGACCTTCAGAGTGTTGATGAAACACAGAATTTGCTCGGGATTTAATACAACATGCACCATGCAGTCTTTTCTCCATGGGAGTAGTGTCTCAACCAGACTAAGCTTTGATCGTTCCCTGGAAGACCAGTAGTAGTTTATAAGGCACATCTGGAGGCATTATGTAATCTGCCTTCTGAGTGTTGATGATACACAGAAATTGCATCGGGATTGAATAAAACAGGCACCATGCGGACTTTTCTCAATGGGAGTAATGTCTAAAATTGTCTACGCTTTGATCGTTTCCTGGGAGACCAGTAGTAATATCCGATGCACATCTGGAGGCATTCTGTAATCTGTGGGCCTTCAGAGTGTTGATGAAACACAGGAATTGCATCGGGATTCAATACAACAGGCACCGAGCGGACTTTTCTCCATGGGAGTAATGTCTGAAACTGTCTACGCTTTGATCATTCCCTGGAAGGACAGTAGTAGTTTCCGAAGCACTTCTGGAGGCATTCCGTAATCTGTGGACCTTCACAGTTTTGATGAAACACAGAAATTTGATCGGGATTGAATACAACAGGAACCATGCATACTTTTCTCCATGAGAGTAATGTCTCAAACTGTATATGATTTGTTCGATTCCTGGAAGCAAAGTAGTAGTTTAAAAGGCACATCTTAAGGCATTCTGTAATCTTTGGGCCTTCAGAGTGATGGTGAAACGCAGAAATTGCATCGGGATTTAATACAACAAGAACCATGCGGACTTTTCTCCATGGGAGTAATGTCACAAACTGCGTACGATTGATCGAGTCCTGGAAGACCAGTAGTAGTTTCCGAACCACATCTGGAAGCATTCTGAATATGTGCACCATCAGAGTGTTGATGAAACACAGAAATTGCATCGGGATTGAATACAACAGGCACCATGCGGACCTTTCTCCATGGGAGTAATGCCTTAAACTGACTACGCTTTGATCGTTCCCAGGACGACCAGTAGTAGTTTTTGACGCACATCTGGTGGCATTCTGTAATCTTTGGACCTTCAAAGTGTTGATGAAACGCAGTAATTGCATCCGGATTGAATACAACAGCCACCATGCGGACTTTTCTCCATGGGAGTAGTCTCAAACTGTCTACGCTTTGATCGTTCCCTGGAAGACCAGTAGTAGTTTCCGAATCACATCTGGAGGCATTCTGTAATCTGTGGAACTTTTAAGAGTTGATGAAACACAGAAATTGCATCGGGATTGAATAAAACAGGCACCATGCGGACTTTTCTCCGTGGGAGTAATGTCTAAAATTTCCTACGCTTTGATCGTTTCCTGGGAGACCAGTAGTAATATCCGAAGCACATCTGGAGGCATTCTGTAATCTGTGGACCTTCACAGTTTTGATGAAACACAGAAATTTGATCGGGATTGAATACAACAGAAACCATGTGTACTTTTCTCCATGAGAGTAATGTCTCAAACTGTATACGATTTGATCGATTCCTGGAAGCAAAGTAGTAGTTTAAAAGGCACATCTGGAGGCCTTCTGTAATCTGTGGGCCTTCAGAGTGATGGTGAAACGCAGAAATTGCATCGGGATTGAATACAACAGGAACTATGCGGACTTTCCTCCATGGGATTAATGTCTCAAACTGTGTACGACATGATCGATTCCTGGAAGACCCGTAGTAGTTTCCGAACCACATCTCGAAGCATTCTGAATCTGTGCACCATCAGAGTGTTGATAAAACACAGAAACTGCATCGGGATTGAATACAACAGGCACCATGCGGACCTTTCTCCATGAGAGTAATGCCTTAAACTGACTACGCTTTGATCGTTCCCAGGACGACCAGTGGTAGTTTCTGAAGCACATCTGGAGGCATTCTGCTGTAATCTTTGGACCTTCAGAGTGTTGATGAAACACAGAATTTGCATCGGGATTGAATACAACAGGCACCATTTGGACTTTTCTCCATGGGAGTAGTCTCAAACTGTCTACGCTTTCATCGTTCCCTGGAAGACCAGTAGTAGTTTCCGAAGCACATCTGGAGGCATTCTGTAATCTGTGGAACTTTTAAGAGTTGATGAAACACAGAAATTGCATCTGGATTGAATACAAAAGGTACCATGCGGACTTTTCTCAATGGGAAAAGGTCTCAAACTGTCTACGAAATTAGATTGATTCCTCGAAGACCAGTAGTTGTTTCCTAGGCACATCCAGAGTCATTCTGTAACCTGTGGACCTTGAGAGTGTTGATAAAACACAGAAATTGCATGGGGATTGAATACAACAGGCTCCATGCAGGCTTTTATCCATGGGAGTATTGTCTCAAACTGTCTATGTATTGATCCTTCCCTAGCAGACCAGTAGTAATTTCCGAAGCACAACTGGAGGCATTCCGTAATCTGTGGACCATCACAGTGTTGATGAAACACAGAAATTGGATCAGGATTGTATACAACAGGTACGATGCGTTCCTTTCTCCATGAGAGTAATATTTCAAACTGTGTACGATTTGATCGATTCCTGGAAGACCAGTAGTAGTTTAAAAGGCACATCTGGAGGCATTCGGCAATCTTTGGTCTTTCAGAGTGTTGATGAAACACAGAAATTGCATCACGATTGAATACAACAGGCACCAAGCGGTCTTGTCTCCATGGTAGTAATGACTCAAACAGTCTACGCTTTGATCGCTTCCTGGTAGACCAGTAGTAGTTCACGAGCACATCTGGAGGCATTCTGTAATCTTTGGACTCTCAGAGTGTTCAAGAAACACAGAAATTGCTTTGGGATTAAATAGAACAGGCACCATGCAGACTTTTCTCCATGGGAATAATGTCTCAAACTGTGTACAATTCGATCGATTCCTGGTAGACCAGTAGTAGTTTCCGAACCACATCTGGAGGCATTCTGTAATCTGTGCACCGTCAGAGTGTTGATGAAACACAGAGATTGCAATCGGGATTGCATACAACAGGCACCGTGCGGACTTCTCTCCATGGGAGTACGCTTTGGTCGATTCCTGGAAGACCAGTAGTAGTTACAGAAACACATCTGGAGCCATTCTGTAATCTGTGGACCTTCAGAGTGTTGATGAAACACCGAATATGCATCGGGAAGAATACAACTGTCACCGTGCAGACCTTTCTCCATGGGAGTAATGTCTCAAACTGTCTACGCTTTGACCGTTCCCTGGAAAACCAGTAGTAGTTTATAAGGCACATCAGGAGGTATTCTGTATTCTGCCCTCAGAGTGTTGACGAAACACAGAAATTGCACAGGGATTGAATAAAACAGGCACCATGCGGACTTTTCTCCATGAGAGTAATGTCTTAAACTGTCTACGCTTTAATCGTTTCCTGGAAGACCAGTAGTAATATCCGAAGCACATCTGGAGGCATTTTGTAATCCGTGGACCTTCAGAGTGTAGATGAAACACAGGAATTGCATCGGAATTAAATAAAACAGATACCATGATGATCTTTCTCCATGGGTGAGATGTCTCAAACTGTCTACGAATTTTGATCGATTCCTCGAGGTCCAGTAAGAGTTTTTAAGCACGACTGGAGGCATTCTGTGATCTGTGGACCCTCAGAGTGTTGATGAAACACAGAAATTGCATCGGGATTGAATACAACAGGCACCATGCGGACCTTTCTCCATGAGAGTAATGCCTTAAACTGACTACGCTTTGATCGTTCCCAGGACGACCAGTGGTAGTTTCTGAAGCACATCTGGAGGCATTCTGCTGTAATCTTTGGACCTTCAGAGTGTTGATGAAACACAGAATTTGCATCGGGATTGAATACAACAGGCACCATTTGGACTTTTCTCCATGGGAGTAGTCTCAAACTGTCTACGCTTTCATCGTTCCCTGGAAGACCAGTAGTAGTTTCCGAAGCACATCTGGAGGCATTCTGTAATCTGTGGAACTTTTAAGAGTTGATGAAACACAGAAATTGCATCTGGATTGAATACAAAAGGTACCATGCGGACTTTTCTCAATGGGAAAAGGTCTCAAACTGTCTACGAAATTAGATTGATTCCTCGAAGACCAGTAGTTGTTTCCTAGGCACATCCAGAGTCATTCTGTAACCTGTGTACCTTGAGAGTGTTGATAAAACACAGAAATTGCATGTGGATTGAATACAACAGGCTCCATGCAGACTTTTATCCATGGGAGTATTGTCTCAAACTGTCTATGTATTGATCCTTCCCTAGCAGACCAGTAGTAATTTCCGAAGCACAACTGGAGGCATTCTGTAATCTGTGGACCATCACAGTGTTGATGAAACACAGAAATTGGATCAGGATTGTATACAACAGGTACGATGCGTTCCTTTCTCCATGAGAGTAATATTTCAAACTGTGTACGATTTGATTGATTCCTGGAAGACCAGTAGTAGTTTAAAAGGCACATCTGGAGGCATTCGGCAATCTTTGGTCTTTCAGAGTGTTGATGAAACACAGAAATTGCATCACGATTGAATACAACAGGCACAAAGCGGTCTTGTCTCCATGGTAGTAATGACTCAAACAGTCTTCGCTTTGATCGCTTCCTGGTAGACCAGTAGTAGTTCACGAGCACATCTGGAGGCATTCTGTAATCTTTGGACTCTCAGAGTGTTCAAGAAACACAGAAATTGCTTTGGGATTAAATAGAACAGGCACCATGCAGACTTTTCTCCATGGGAATAATGTCTCAAACTGTGTACAATTCGATCGATTCCTGGTAGACCAGTAGTAGTTTCCGAACCACATCTGGAGGCATTCTGTAATCTGTGCACCGTCAGAGTGTTGATGAAACACAGAGATTGCAATCGGGATTGCATACAACAGGCACCGTGCGGACTTCTCTCCATGGGAGTACGCTTTGGTCGATTCCTGGAAGACCAGTAGTAGTTACAGAAACACATCTGGAGCCATTCTGTAATCTGTGGACCTTCAGAGTGTTGATGAAACACCGAATATGCATCGGGAAGAATACAACTGTCACCGTGCAGACCTTTCTCCATGGGAGTAATGTCTCAAACTGTCTACGCTTTGACCGTTCCCTGGAAAACCAGTAGAAGTTTATAAGGCACATCAGGAGGTACTCTGTATTCTGCCCTCAGAGTGTTGACGAAACACAGAAATTGCATAGGGATTGAATAAAACAGGCACCATGCGGACTTTTCTCCATGAGAGTAATGTCTCAAACTGTCTACGCTTTAATCGTTTCCTGGAAGACCAGTAGTAATATCCGAAGCACATCTGGAGGCATTTTGAAATCTGTGGACCTTCAGAGTGTAGATGAAACACAGGAATTGCATCGGAATTAAATAAAACAGATACCATGATGATCTTTCTCCATGGGTGAGATGTCTCAAACTGTCTACGAATTTTGATCGATTCCTCGAGGTCCAGTAAGAGTTTTTAAGCACGACTGGAGGCATTCTGTGATATGTGGACCTTCAGAGTGTTGATGAAACACAGAAATTGCATCGGGATTGAATACAACAGGCACCATGCATACTTTTCTCTACGGGAGTAATTTCTCAAACTTTCTACAGTTTCATCGATCCCTGGAAGGGCAGTAGTTGTTACCGAAGCACATCTGGAGGCATTCCGTATTCTGTTTACGCTCAGGGTGTTGATGGAACACAGAAATTGCATCGGGATTTAATACAACATGCACCATGCGGTCCTTTCTCCATGGGAGTAATGTCTCAAACAGTCTACGCTTTGATCGGTTCCTGGAAGACCAGTAGTAATATCCGAAGCACATCTGGAGGAATTTTGTAATCTGTGGACCTTCAGAGTGTAGATGAAACACAGGAATTGCATCGGAATTAAATAAAACAGATACAATGATGATCTTTCTCCATGGGTGAGATGTCTCAAACTGTCTACGAATTTTGATCGATTCCTCGAGGTCCAGTAAGAGTTTTTAAGCACGACTGGAGGCATTCTGTGATCTGTGGACCCTCAGAGTGTTGATGAAACACAGAAATTGCATCGGGATTGAATACAACAGGCACCATGCATACTTTTCTCAACGGGAGTAATTTCTCAAACTGTCTACAGTTTCATCGATCCCTGGAAGGCAAGTAGTTGTTACCGAAGCACATCTGGAGGCATTCCGTATTCTGTTTACGTTCAGGGTGTTGATGAAACACAGAAATTGCATCGGGATATAATACAACATGCACCATGCAGTCTTTTCTCCATGGGAGTAGTGTCTCAACCAGACTAAGCTTTGATCGTTCCCTGGAAGACCAGTAGTAGTTTATAAGGCACATCTGGAGGCATTATGTAATCTGCCTTCTGAGTGTTGATGATACACAGAAATTGCATCGGGATTGAATAAAACAGGCACCATGCGGACTTTTCTCAATGGGAGTAATGTCTAAAATTGTCTACGCTTTGATCGTTTCCTGGGAGACCAGTAGTAATATCCGATGCACATCTGGAGGCATTCTGTAATCTGTGGGCCTTCAGAGTGTTGATGAAACACAGGAATTGCATCGGGATTCAATACAACAGGCACCGAGCGGACTTTTCTCCATGGGAGTAATGTCTCAAACTGTCTACGCTTTTATCATTCCCTGGAAGGACAGTAGTAGTTTCCGAAGCACTTCTGGAGGCATTCTGTAATCTGTGGACCTTCACAGTTTTGATGAAACACAGAAATTTGATCGGGATTGAATACAACAGGAACCATGCGTACTTTTCTCGATGAGAGTAATGTCTCAAACTGTATACGATTTGATCGATTCCTGGAAGCAAAGTAGTAGTTTAAAAGGCACATCTTAAGGCATTCTGTAATCTTTGGGCCTTCAGAGTGATGGTGAAACGCAGAAATTGCATCGGGATTTATTACAACAAGAACCATGCGGACTTTTCTCCATGGGAGTAATGTCACAAACTGTGTACGATTGATCGATTCCTGGAAGACCAGTAGTAGTTTCCGAACCACATCTGGAAGCATTCTGAATATGTGCACCATCAGAGTGTTGATGAAACACAGCAATTGCATCGGGATTGAATACAACAGGCACCATGCGGACCTTTCTCCATGGGAGTAATGCCTTAAACTGACTACGCTTTGATCGTTCCCAGGACGACCAGTAGTAGTTTTTGAAGCACATCTGGAGGCATTCTGTAATCTTTGGACCTTCAGAGTGTTGATGAAACGCAGAAATTGCATCCGGATTGAATACAACAGCCACCATGCGGACTTTTCTCCATGGGAGTAGTCTCAAACTGTCTACGCTTTGGTCGTTCCCTGGAAGACCAGTAGTAGTTTCCGAATCACATCTGGAGGCATTCTATAATCTGTGGACCATCAGAGTGTTGATGAAACACAGAGGTTGCTTCGGGATTGAATACAACAGGCACAATGCGGACTTTTCTCCATGGGAGTAATGTCTCAAACTGTCTACGCTTTCATCGTTCCCTGGAAGACCAGTAGTAGTTAATAAGGCACATCTGGAGGCATTCTGTAATCTGCCTTCAGAGTGTTGATGAAACACAGAAATTGCATCGGGATTGAATAAAACAGGCACCATGCGGACTTTTCTCCGTGGGAGTAATGTCTAAAATTTCCTACGCTTTGATCGTTTCCTGGGAGACCAGTAGTAATATCCGAAGCACATCTGGAGGCATTCTGTAATCTGTGGGCCTTCAGAGTGTTGATGAAACACAGACATTGCATCGGGATTCAATACAACAGGCACCGAGCGGACTTTTCTCCATGGGAGTAATGTCTGAAACTGTCTACGTTTTGATCATTCCCTGGATGGACAGTAGTAGTTTCCGAAGCACTTCTGGAGGCATTCTGTAATCTGTGGACCTTCACAGTTTTGATGAAACACAGAAATTTGATCGGGATTGAATACAACAGAAACCATGTGTACTTTTCTCCATGAGAGTAATGTCTCAAACTGTATACGATTTCATCGATTCCTGGAAGCAAAGTAGTAGTTTAAAAGGCACATCTGGAGGCATTCTGTAATCTGTGGGCCTTCAGAGTGATGGTGAAACGCAGAAATTGCATCGGGATTGAATACAACAGGAACCATGCGGACTTTCCTCCATGGGAGTAATGTCTCAAACTGTGTACGACATGATCGATTCCTGGAAGACCCGTAGTAGTTTCCGAACCACATCTCGAAGCATTCTGAATCTGTGCACCATCAGAGTGTTGATAAAACACAGAAACTGCATCGGGATTGAATACAACAGGCACCATGCGGACCTTTCTCCATGAGAGTAATGCCTTAAACTGACTACGCTTTGATCGTTCCCAGGACGACCAGTGGTAGTTTCTGAAGCACATCTGGAGGCATTCTGCTGTAATCTTTGGACCTTCAGAGTGTTGATGAAACACAGAATTTGCATCGGGATTGAATACAACAGGCACCATTTGGACTTTTCTCCATGGGAGTAGTCTCAAACTGTCTACGCTTTCATCGTTCCCTGGAAGACCAGTAGTAGTTTCCGAAGCACATCTGGAGGCATTCTGTAATCTGTGGAACTTTTAAGAGTTGATGAAACACAGAAATTGCATCTGGATTGAATACAAAAGGTACCATGCGGACTTTTCTCAATGGGAAAAATTCTCAAACTGTCTACGAAATTAGATTGATTCCTCGAAGACCAGTAGTTGTTTCCTAGGCACATCCAGAGTCATTCTGTAACCTGTGGACCTTGAGAGTGTTGATAAAACACAGAAATTGCATGGGGATTGAATATAACGGGCAACATGCGGACTTTTCTCCATGGGATCAATGTCTCAAACTGTCTACGCTTTCAGCGTAACTTGGAAGTACGGTAGTAGTTTAAGAGGCACATCTGGAAGCATTCTATAATCTGTGGACCTTCAGAGTGTTGATGAAACACAGAAATTGCCTCGGGATTGAATACAACTGGCACCTTGCAGACTTTTTTCCATGGGAGTATTGTCTCAAATGTCCACGCTCTCATCGTTCCCTGGAAGACTAGTAGTAGTTTACGAATCACATCTGGAGGCATTATGTAATCTGTGGACCTCCAGAGTGTTGATGAAACACAGAAATTGCGGCGGGATTGAATAGAACAGGCTCCATGCAGACTTTTATCCATGGGAGTAATGTCTACAACCGTCTACGTTTTGATCCTTCCCTAGCACACCAGTAGTAATTTCCGAAGCACATCTGGAGGCATTCTGTAATCTGTGGACAATCAGAGTGTTGATGAAACACAGAAATTGGAACAGGATTGTATACAACAGGTACCATGTGAACTTTTCTCCATGAGAGTATTGTTTCAAACTGTGTACGATTTGATCGATTCCTGGGAGACCAGTAGTAGTTTAAAAGGCACATCTGGAGGCAATCTGTAATCTTTGGGCCTTCAGAGTGTTGGTGAAAAGCAGAAATTTCATCGGGATTGAATACAACAGGAACCATGCGGACTTTTCTCCATGGGAGTAATGTCTCAAACTGTGTACGATTTGATCGATTCCTGGATGACCAGTAGTAGTTTCCGAACCACATCTATAAGCATTCTGAATCTGTGCACCTTCACAATGTTGATGAAACACAGAAATTGCATCGGGATTGAATACAACAGGCTCCATGCAGACTTTTCTCCATAAGCGTAATGTCTCAAACTATCTACGCATTTATTGACTTCTGGGAGATCAGTAGGAGTTTTTGAAGCACATCTGGAGGCACTCTGTAATCTTTGGCATTTCAGAGTGTTGATGAAACACAAAAATCGCATCACGATTGAATACAACGGGCACCAAGCGGTCTTTTCTCCATGGTAGTAATGACTCAAACAATCTACGCTTTGACCGCTTCCTGGATGACCAGTACTAGTTCACGAAGCACATCTGGAGGCATTCTGTAATCTTTGGACTCTCAGAGTGTTCATGAAACACAGAAATTGCTTCGGGATTGAATAGAACAGGCACCATGCAGACTTTTCTCCATGGGAGTAATGTCTCAAACTATGTACAATTTGATCGATTCCTGGTAGACCAGTAGTAGTTTCCGAACCACATCTGGAGGAATTCTGAATCTGTGCACCTTCAGAGTGTTGATGAAACACAGAGATTGCATCGGGATTGAATACAACAGGCACCATGCGGACTTCTCTCCATGGCAGTACGCTTTGGTCGATTCCTGGAAGATCAGTAGTAGTTTCAGAAACATATCTGGAGGCATTCTGTAATCTGTGGACCATCAGAGTGTTGATGAAACACCGAAAAAGCATCGGTAAGAATACAACTAGCACCGTGCGCACTTTTCTCCATAGAAGTAATGTCTAAAACTGTCTACGCTTTGATCGATTCCTGGAAGACAATGAGTAGTTTCCAAGATACATCTGGAGTCATTCGGTAATCTGAGGACTTTCAGACTGTTGATGATACACAGAAATTGCAACGGGATTGAATACAACAGGCACCATGCGGACCTTTGTCCATGGGAGTAATGTCTCAAACTGTCTACGCTTTGATCATACCCTGGAAGGACAGTAGTAGTTTTTTACGAAGCACATCTGGAGGCATTCTGTAATCTGTGGACCTCCAGAGTGTTGATGAAACACAGAAATTGCGTCGGGATTGAATACAACAGGCTCCATGCAGACTTTTATCCATCGGAGTATTGTCTCAAACTGTCTACGTATTGATCCTTCCCTAGCAGACCAGTAGTAATTTCCGAAGCACAACTGGAGGCATTCTGTAATCTGTGGACCATCACAGTGTTGATGAAACACAGAAATTGGATCACGATTGTATACAACAGGTACGATGCGTTCCTTTCTCCATGAGAGTAATGTTTCAAACTGTGTACGATTTGATCGATTCCTGGAAGACCAGTAGTAGTTTAAAAGGCACATCTGGAGGCATTCGGCAATCTTTGGTCTTTCAGAGTATTGATGAAACACAGAAATTGCATCACGATTGAATACAACAGGCACCAAGCGGTCTTGTCTCCATGGTAGTAATGACTCAAACAGTCTACGCTTTGATCGCTTCCTGGTAGACCAGTAGTAGTTCACGAGCACATCTGGAGGCATTCTGTAATCTTTGGACTCTCAGAGTGTTCAAGAAACACAGAAATTGCATTGGGATTAAATAGAACAGGCACCATGCAGACTTTTCTCCATGGGAATAATGTCTCAAACTGTGTTCAATTCGATCGATTCCTGGTAGACCAGTAGTAGTTTCCGAACCACATCTGGAGGCATTCTGTAATCTGTGCACCTTCAGAGTGTTGATGAAACACAGAGATTGCAATCGGGATTGCATACAACAGGCACCGTGCGGACTTCTCTCCATGGGAGTACGCTTTGGTCGATTCCTGGAAGACCAGTAGTAGTTACAGAAACACATCTGGAGCCATTCTGTAATCTGTGGACCTTCAGAGTGTTGATGAAACACCGAAAATGCATCGGTATGAATACAACTGTCACCGTGCAGACTTTTCTCCATGGGAGTAATGTCTCAAACTGTCTACGCTTTGACCGTTCCCTGGAAAACCAGTAGTAGTTTATAAGGCACATCAGGAGGTATTCTGTATTCTGCCCTCAGAGTGTTGACGAAACACAGAAATTGCATCGGGATTGAATAAAACAGGCACCATGCGGACTTTTCTCCATGGGAGTAATGTCTCAAACTGTCTACGCTTTGATCGTTTCCTGGAAGACCAGTAGTAATATCCGAAGCACATCTGGAGGCATTTTGTAATCTGTGGACCTTCAGAGTGTTGACGAAACACAGAAATTGCATCGGGATTGAATAAAACAGGCACCATGCGGACTTTTCTCCATGGGAGTAATGTCTCAAACTGTCTACGCTTTGATCGTTTCCTGGAAGACCAGTAGTAATATCCGAAGCACATCTGGAGGCATTCTGTGACCTGTGGACCTTCAGAGTGTTGATGAAACACAGAAATTGCATCGGGATTGAATACAACAGGCACCATGCATACTTTTCTCTACGGGAGTAATGTCTCAAACTGTCTACAGTTTCATCGATCCCTGGAAGGGCAGTAGTTGTTACCGAAGCGCATCTGGAGGCATTCCGTATTCTGTTTACGTTCAGGGTGTTGATGGAACACAGAAATTGCATCGGGATTCGATACAACAGGCACCATGCGGACTTTTCTCCATGGGAGTAATGTCTCAAACTGTCTACGCTCTCATCATTCCCTGGAACGACAGTAGTAGTTTCCGAAGCAAATCTGGAGGCATTCTGTAATCTGTGGACCTCCAGAGTGTTGATGAACCACAGAAATTGCATCGGGATTGAATACAACAGGCTCCATGTACACTTTTCTCCATGGGAGTAATGTCTCAAACTGTGTACGATTTGATCGATTCGTGGAAGACCAGTAGTAGTTTCCGAACCACATCTGGAAGCATTCTGAATCTGAGCACCTTCAGAGTGTTGATGAAACACAGAAATGGCATCGGGATTGAATACAACAAGCTCCATGCAGACTTTTGTCCATAGGCGTAATGTCTCAAACTGTCTACGCTTTGATCGACTTCTTGGAGATCAGTAGGAGTTTTTGAAGCACATCTGGATTCATTCTGTAATCTTTGGTCTTTCAGAGTGTTGATGAAACACAGAAATTGCATCAGGATTGAATACAACAGGCACCTAGCGGTCTTTTGTCCATGGTAGTAATGACTCAAACAGTCTACGCTTTGATCGCTTCCTGGAAGACCAGTAGCAGTTCACGAAGCACATCTGGAGGCATTCTGTAATCTTTGGACTCTCAGAGTGTTCATGCAACACAGAAATTGCATCGGGATTGAATAGAACAGGCACCATGAAGACTTTTCTCCATGGGAGTAATGTCTCAAACTGTGTACAATTTAATCGATTCCTCGAAGACCAGTAGTTGTTTCCGAAGCACATCCAGAGTCATTCTGTAATCTGTGGACCTTGAGAGTGTTGATGAAACACAGAAATTGCATGGGGATTGAATATAACAGGCAACATGTTGACTTTTCCCATGGGAGTAATGTCTCAAATGTCTAGCATTTGATCGTTCCTTTTAAGACAAGTAGTAGTTCCCAAGGCACATCTGGAGGCATTCTGTAATCTGCCTTCAGAGTGTTGACGAAACACAGAAATTGCATCGGGATTGAATACAAAAGGCACAATGCGGACTTGTCTCCATGAGTGTAATGTCTCAAAGTGTGTTCGATTTGATCCATTCCTTCAAGATAAGTAGTAGTTTCCGAACCACATCAGGAGACATTCTGTAATCTGTGGACATTCAGAGTGCTGATGAAACGCAGAAATAGCATCGATATTGAATACAACAGGATCCATGCGTACTTTTCTACATGATAGTTATGTCTCAAACTGTGTACGATTTGATCGATTCCTGGAAGACCAGTAGTACATTCCGAACCACATCTGGAGACGTTCTGTAATTTATGCACCTTCAGAGTGTTGATGAAACACAGAGATTGCATCGGGATTGTATAAAACAGGCACCATGTGGACTTTTCCCCATGGGAGTAATGTCTCAAACTCTCTACGCTTTGATCGTTCCCTGGAAGACAAGTAGTAGTTTTCAAGGCACATCTGGAGGCATTCTGTAATCTGTGGACCTTCAGAGTGTTGATGAAACACAGAAATTGCATCGGGATTGAATACAACATGCACCATGCGGACTTTTCTCCATGGGAGTAATGTCTCAAACTCTCTACGCTTTGATCTTTCCCTGGAAGGCCACAAGTAGTTTGCGAAGCACATCTGGATGCATTCTGTAATCTGTAGACCTTCAGAGTGTTGTTGAAACACAGAATTGCATCGCGATTGAATAAAAAATGCACCATGCGAACATTTATACATGGGAGTAACGTCTCATACTGTCCCTGGAAGACCAGTAGGAGTTTTTGAAGCACATCTGAAGGCATTCCGTAATCTGTAGACCTTCAGAGTGTTGATGAAACACAGAAATTGCATCTGGATTAAATACAACATGCACCTTGGAGCATTCTGTAATCTTTGGAACTTCAGAGTGTAGATGATACACATAAAGCTCATCGGGATGGATTACAACAGGCACCATGCGGATTTTTCTCCATGAGAGTAATGTTTCAAACTGTCTACCCTTTGATCGTTCCCTGGAAGACCAGTAGTAGTTTCCGAAGCACATCTGTAGGCATTCTGTATTTTGTGGAACTTCACAGTGTTGATGAAACACAGAAATTCAATCGGGATTGAATACAACAGGCACCATGAGGACTTTTCTCCATGATATTAATGTCTCAAACTGTCTACGCTTTGATCGTTCCCTGGAAGACCAGTAGTAGTTTCCGTAGCACATCTGTAGGCATTTTGTTCTTTGTGGAAATTCACAGTGTTGATGAAACACAGAAATTGAATCGGGATTGAATACAACAGGCACCATGAGGACTTTTCTCCATGATATTAATGTCTCAAACTGTCTACGCTTTGATCGTTCCCTGGGAGACCAGTAGTAGTTTCCGAAACAAATCTGGAGGCATTCTGTAATCTGTGGACCTTCAGAGTGTTCATGAAACACAGAAATTGCATCGGGATTGACTAGAAGAGGCACCATGCGGACTTTACTACATGGGAGTAATGTCTCAAACTGTATGCGATTTGATCGTTCAATGGAAGACAAGTAGTAGATTGCGAAGCACATCTGGAGGCATTCTGTAATCTGTATACATTCAGAGTGTTGATGGAACACAGAAATTGCATCGGGATTGAATAAAACAATTACCATGCGGACTTTTCTCCATGGGAGTAATGTCTCCAACTGTCTACGCTTTGATCGTTCATTGGAAGATCAGTAGTAATTTACGAAGCACATCTCGAGGTATTCTGTAATCTGTGGACCTTCAGAGTGTTGATGAAACGCAGAAATTGCATCGAGATTGAATACAACAGGCTCCATGCGTACTTTTCTCCATGGGAGTAATGTCTCAAACTGTGTACGATTTGATCGATTCGTGGAAGACCAGTAGTAGTTTCCGAACCACATCTGGAAGCATTCTGAATCTGAGCACCTTCAGAGTGTTGATGAAACACAGAAATTGCATCGGGATTGAATACAACAAGCTCCATGCAGACTTTTGTCGATAGGCGTAATGTCTCAAACTGACTACGCTTTGATCGACTTCTTGGAGATCAGTAGGAGTTTTTGAAGCACATCTGGATTCATTCTGTAATCTTTGGTCTTTCAGAGTGTTGATGAAACACAGAAATTGCATCAGGATTGAATACAACAGGCACCTAGCGGTCTTTTGTCCATGGTACTAATGACTCAAACAGTCTACGCTTTGATCGCTTCCTGGAAGACCAGTAGCAGTTCACGAAGCACATCTGGAGGCATTCTGTAATCTTTGGACTCTCAGAGTGTTCATGCAACACTGAAATTGCATCGGGATTGAATAGAACAGGCACCATGAAGACTTTTCTCCATGGGAGTAATGTCTCAAACTGTGTACAATTTAATCGATTCCTCGAAGACCAGTAGTTGTTTCCGAAGCACATCCAGAGTCATTCTGTAATCTGTGGACCTTGAGAGTGTTGATGAAACACAGAAATTGCATGGGGATTGAATATAACAGGCAACATGTTGACTTTTCCCATGGGAGTAATGTCTCAAATGTCTACCATTTGATCGTTCCTTTTAAGACAAGTAGTAGTTCCCAAGGCACATCTGGAGGCATTCTGTAATCTGCCTTCAGAGTGTTGACGAAACACAGAAATTGCATCGGGATTGAATACAAAAGGCACAATGCGGACTTGTCTCCATGAGTGTAATGTCTCAAAGTGTGTTCGATTTGATCCATTCCTTCAAGATAAGTAGTAGTTTCCGAACCACATCAGGAGTCATTCTGTAATCTGTGGACATTCAGAGTGCTGATGAAACGCAGAAATAGCATCGATATTGAATACAACAGGATCCATGCGTACTTTTCTACATGATAGTTATGTCTCAAACTGTGTACGATTTGATCGATTCCTGGAAGACCAGTAGTACATTCCGAACCACATCTGGAGACGTTCTGTAATCTATGTACCTTCAGAGTGTTGATGAAACACAGAGATTGCATCGGGATTGTATAAAACAGGCACCATGTGGACTTTTCCCCATGGGAGTAATGTCTCAAACTCTCTACGCTTTGATCGTTCCCTGGAAGACAAGTAGTAGTTTTCAAGGCACATCTGGAGGCATTCTGTAATCTGTGGACCTTCAGAGTGTTGATGAAACACAGAAATTGCATCGGGATTAAATACAACATGCACCTTGGAGCATTCTGTAATCTTTGGAACTTCAGAGTGTAGATGATACACATAAAGCTCATCGGGATGGATAACAACAGACACCATGCGGATTTTTCTCCATGAGAGTAATGTCTCAAACTGTCTACCCTTTGATCGTTCCCTGGAAGACCAGTAGTAGTTTCCGAAGCACATCTGTAGGCATTCTGTATTTTGTGGAACTTCACAGTGTTGATGAAACACAGAAATTCAATCGGGATTGAATACAACAGGCACCATGAGGACTTTTCTCCATGATATTAATGTCTCAAACTGTCTACGCTTTGATCGTTCCCTGGAAGACCAGTAGTAGTTTCCGTAGCACATCTGTAGGCATTTTGTTCTTTGTGGAAATTCACAGTGTTGATAAAACACAGAAATTGAATCGGGATTGAATACAACAGGCACCATGAGGACTTTTCTCCATGATATTAATGTCTCAAACTGTCTACGCTTTGATCGTTCCCTGGGAGACCAGTAGTAGTTTCCGAAACAAATCTGAAGGCATTCTGTAATCTGTGGACCTTCAGAGTGTTCATGAAACACAGAAATTGCATCGGGATTGAGTAGAAGAGGCACCATGCGGACTTTACTACATGGGAGTAATGTCTCAAACTGTATACGCTTTGATCGTTCAATGGAAGACAAGTAGTAGATTGCGAAGCACATCTGGAGGCATTCTGTAATCTGTATACATTCAGAGTGTTGATAGAACACAGAAATTGCATCGGGATTGAATAAAACAAGCACCATGCGGACTTTTCTCCATGGGAGTAATGTCTCCAACTGTCTACGCTTTGATCGTTCATTGGAAGACCAGTAGTAATTTACGAAGCACATCTCGAGGTATTCTGTAATCTGTGGACCTTCAGAGTGTTGATGAAACGCAGAAATTGCATCGAGATTGAATACAACAGGCTCCATGCGTACTTTTCTCCATGATAGTAATGGCTCAAACTGTGTACGATTTGATCGATTCCGGGAAGACCAGTAGTACATTCCAACCACATCTGGAGACTTTCTGTAATCCATGCACCTTCCGAGTGTTGATGAAACACAGAAATTGCATCGGGATTGACTACTACAGGCTCCATGCGGACTTTTCTCCGTAGGCGTAATGTCTCAAACTGTCTACGCTTTGATCAACTTCTAGGAGACCAGTAGTAGTTTTTGAAGCACATCTGGATGCATTCTGTAATCTGTGGACCTTCAGAATGTTCATGAAACACAGAAATTGCATCGGGATTGACTAGACGAGGCACCATGCGGACTTTACTACATGGGAGTAATGTCTCAAACTGTATACGCTTTGATCGTTCCCTGGGAGACCAGTAGTAGTTTCCGAAACACATCTGGAGGCGTTCTGTAATCTGTGGACCTTCAGAGTGCACATGAAACACAGAAATTGCATCGCGATTGACTAGAAGAGGCACCATGCGGTCTTTACTACTTGGGAGTTATGTCTCAAACTGTATACGTTTTGATCGTTCCCTGGAGGAGCAGTAGTAGTTTGCGAAGCACATCTGGAGGCATTCTGTAATCTGTTTACATTCAGAGTGTTGATGGAACACAGAAATTGCATCGGGATTGAATACAACAAGCATCAAATGGACATTTCTCCATGGGAGTAATGTCTCCAACTGTCTACGCTTTGATCGTTCATTGGAAGACCAGTAGTAATTTCCGCAGCACATCTGGAGGTATTCTGTAACCTGTGGACCTTCAGAGTATTAATGAAACGCAGAAATTGCATCGAGATTGAATAAAACAGGCACCATGCGGACTTTTCTCCATGGGAGTAATGTCTCAAACTGTCTACGCTTTGATCGTTTCCTGGAAGACCAGTAGTAATATCCGAAGCACATCTGGAGGCATTCTGTGATCTGTGGACCTTCAGAGTGTTGATGAAACACAGAAATTGAATCGGGATTGAATACAACAGGCACCATGAGGACTTTTCTCCATGATATTAATGTCTCAAACTGTCTACGCTTAGATCACTCCCTGGGAGACCAGTAGTAATTTCCGAAGCACATCTGGAGGCATTCTGAAATCTGTGGACCTTCAGAGTGTTCATGACACAGAAATTGCATCGGGATTGACTAGAAGAGGCACCATGCGGACTTTACTACGTGGGAGTAATGTCTCAAACTGTATACGCTTTGGTCGTTCCCTGGAGGAGCAGTAGTAGTTTGCGAAGCACATCTGGAGGCATTCTGTAATCTGTATACATTCAGAGTGTTGATGGAACACAGGAATTGCATCGGGATTGAATACAACAAGCACCATGCGGACTTATCTACATGGGAGTAATGTCTCCAACTGTCTACGCTTTGATCGTTCATTGGAAGACCAGTAGTAATTTCCGAAGCACATATGGAGACTTTCTGTAATCTGTGGACATTCAGAGTGTTGATGAAACGCAGAAATTGCATCGAGATAGAACACAATAGGCTCCATGCGTACTTTTCTCCATGATAGTAATGTCTCAAACTGTGTACGATTTGATACATTCCTGGAAGACCAGTAGTACATTCCGAACCACATCTGGAGACATTCTGTAATCTATGCACCTTCAGAGTGTTGATGAAACACAGAAATTGCATCGGGATTGATTACAACAGGCTCCATGCGGACCTTTCTCCATAGGCGTAATGTCTCAAACTGTCTACGCTTTGATCAACTTCTGGAAGACCAGTAGTAGTTTTTGAAGCACATCTGGATGCATTCTGTAATCTGTGGACCTTCAGAGTGTTCATGAATCACAGAAATTCTATCGGGATTGACTAGAAGAGGCACCCTGCGGACTTTTCTCCATGGGAGTAATGTCTCAAAGTGTGCTCGATTTGATCCATTCCTTTAAGATAAGTAGCAGTTTCCGAAGCACATCTGGAGGCATTCTGTAATCTGTGGACCTTCCGAGTGTTGATGAAACATAGAAATTGCACCGGGATGAATACTACAGGCACCTTGCTTTTTTCTGTGTGAGTAATGTATCAACTGTCTACGGTTTGATCGTTCCCTGGAAGACCAATAGTAGTTTTCGAATCACATCTGGAGGCATTCTGTAATCTGTGGACCTTGAGTGTTGATGAAACACAGAGACTGCTTCGGCATTAATTACAACAGGCATCATGCGGACTTTTCTCCATGCGAGTAATGTCTAAAATTCTCTACGCTTTGATCGTTGCTTTGAAGACAAGTAGTAGTTTCCAAGGCACATATGGAGGCATTCTGTAATATGTGGACCTTCAGGGTGTTGCTGAAACACAGAAATTACATCGGGATTAAATACAACATGCACCATGCGGACTTTTCTCCATGGGAGTAATGTCTCAAAATCTCTACGCTTTGATCTTTCCCTGGAAGGCCACAAGTAGTTTGCGAAGCACATCTGGATGCATTCTGTAATCTGTAGACCTTCAGAGTGTTGTTGAAACACAGAATTGCATCGGGATTGAATACAAAAGGCACCATGCGAACAATTATACACGGGAGTAATGTCTCATACTGTCTACCCATTGATCGTTCCCTGGAAGACCAGTAGGAGTTTCTGAAGCACATCTGAAGGCATTCCGTAATCTGAAGACCTTCAGAGTGTTGATGAAACACAGAAATTGCATCGGGATTAAATACAACATGCACCTTGGAGCATTCTGTAATCTTTGGAACTTCAGAGTGTAAATAAAACACATAAAGCTCATCGGGATGGATTACAACAGGCACCATGCGGACTTTTCTCCATGAGAGTAATGTCTCAAACTGTCTACCCTTTGATCGTTCCCTGGAAGACCAGTAGTACTTTCCGAAGCAAAACTGTGGGCATTCTGTATTTTGTGGAACTTCACAGTGTAGATGAAACACAGAAATTCAATCGGGATGAATACAACAGGCACCATGAGGACTTTTCTCCATGATATTAATGTCTCAAACTGTCTACGCTTTGATCGTTCCCTGGAAGACCGGTAGTAGTTTCCGTAGCACATCTGTAGGCATTCTGTTCTTTGTGGAAATTCACAGTGTTGATGAAACACAGAAATTGAATCGGGATTGAATACAACAGGCACCATGAGGACTTTTCTCCATGATATTAATGTCTCAAACAGTCTACCCTTTGATCGTTCCCTAGAAGACCAGTAGTAGTTTGCGAAGAACATCTGGAGGCATTCTGTAATCTGTATACATTAAGAGTGTTGATGGAACACAGAAATTGCATCGGGATTGAATACAACAAGCACCATGCGGACTTATCTCCATGGGAGTAATGTCTCCAACTGTCTACGCTTTGATCGTTCATTGGAAGACCAGTAGTAATTTCCGAAGCACATCTGGAGGTATTCTGTAATCTGTGGACCTTCAGAGTGTTAATGAAACCCAGAAATTGCATCGAGATAGAACACAACAGGCTCCATGCGTACTTTTCTCCATGATAGTTATGTCTCAAACTGTGTACGATTTGATCGATTCCTGGAAGACCAGTAGAACATTCCGAACCACATCTGGAGACTTTCTGTAATCTATGCACCTTCCGAGTGTTGATGAAACACAGAAATTGCATCGGGATTGATTACAACAGGCTCCATGCGGACTTATCTCCATAGGCGTAATGTCTCAAACTGTCTACGCTTTGATCAACTTCTGGGAGACCAGTAGTAGTTTTTGAAGCACATCTGGATGCATTCTGTAATCTGTGGACCTTCAGAGTGTTCATGAATCACAGAAATTCTATCGGGATTGACTAGAAGAGGCACCATGCGGACTTTACTACATGGGAGTAATGTCTCAAACTGTATACGCTTTGATCGTTCAATGGAAGACCAGTAGTAGATTGCGAAGTACATCTGGAGGCATTCTGTAATCTGTATACATTCAGAGTGTTGATGGAACACAGAAATTGCATCGGGATTGAATACAACAAGCACCATGCGGACTTTTCTCCATGGGAGTAATGTCTCCAACTGTCTACGCTTTGATCGTTCATTGGAAGACCAGTGGTAATTTACGAAGCACATCTCGAGGTATTCTGTAATCTGTGGACCTTCAGAGTGTTGATGAAACGCAGAAATTGCATCGAGATTGAATACAACAGGCTCCATGCGTACTTTTCTGCATGATAGTAATGGCTCAAACTGTGTACGATTTGATCGATTCCGGGAAGACCAGCAGTACATTCCAACCACATCTGGAGACTTTCTGTAATCCATGTACCTTCCGAGTGTTGATGAAACACAGAAATTGCATCGGGATTGATTACAACAGGCTCCATGCGGACTTTTCTCCATAGGCGTAATGTCTCAAACTGTCTACGCTTTGATCAACTTCTGGGAGACCAGTAGTAGTTTTTGAAGCACATCTGGATGCATTATGTAATCTGTGGACCTTCAGAGTGTTCATGAAATACAGAAATTGCATCGGGATTGACTAGAAGAGGCACCATGCGGCCTTTACTACATGGGAGTAATGTCTCAAATTTTATACGCTTTGATCGTTCCCTGGGAGACCAGTAGTAGTTTCCGAAGCACATCTGGAGGCATTCTGTAATCTGTTTACATTCAGAGTGTTGATGGACCACAGAAATTGCATAGGGATTGAATACAACAAGCATCAAATGGACATTTCTCCATGGGAGTAATGTCTCCAACTGTCTACGCTTTGATCGTTCATTGGAAGACCAGTAGTAATTTCCGAAGCACATCTGGAGGTATTCTGTAACCTGTGGACCTTCAGAGTATTAATGAAACGCAGAAATTGCATCGAGATTGAATACAATAGGCTCCATGCGTACTTTTCTCCATGATAGTTATGTCTCAAACTGTGTACGATTTGATCGATTCCTGGAAGACCAGTAGTACAGTCCGAACCACATCTGGAGAATTTCTGTAATCTATGCACCTTCAGAGTGTTGATGAAACAGAGAGATTGCATCGGGATTGAATAAAACAGGCACCATGTGGACTTTTCCCCATGGGAGTAATGTCTCAAACTCTCTACGCTTTGATCGTTCCCTGGAAGACAAGTAGTAGTTTTCAAGGCACATCTGGAGGCATTCTGTAATCTGTGGACCTTCAGAATGTTGATGAAACACAGAAATTGCATCGGGATTGAATACAACAGGCACCATGCGGACTTTTCTCCACGGGATAATGTCTCAAATCGTCTACGTAATTTGATCGACTCCTCGAAGACCAGTAGTAGTTTCCAAAGCACGTCCTGAGTCATTCTGTAATTTGTGGATCTTGAGAGTGTTGATAAAACACAAAAATTGCATGGGGATTCAATACAACAGGCAACATGCGGACTTTTCTCCATGGGAGTAATGACTCAAAGTGTGCTCGATTTGATCCATTCCTCCAAGATAAGTAGCAGTTTCCGAAGCACATCTGGAGGCATTCTGTAATCTGTGGACCTTCCGAGTGTTGATGAAACATAGAAATTGCATCGGGATGAATACAACAGGCACCTTGCTGACTTTTTTCTATGTGAGTAATGTCTCAATTGTCTACGGTTTGATCGTTCCCTGGAAGACCAATAGTAGTTTTCGAATCACATCTGGAGGCATTCTGTAATCTGTGGACCTTGAGTGTTGATGAAACACAGATTGCTTCGGCATTTATTACAACAGGCATCATTTGGACTTTTCTCCATGCTAGTAATGTCTCAAATTCTCTACGCTTGGATCGTTCCTTTGAAGACAAGTAGTAGTTTCCAAGGCACATATGGAGGCATTCTGTAATATGCGGACCTTCAGGGTGTTGATGAAACACAGATATTACATCGGGATTGAATACAACATGCACCATGCGGACTTTTCTCACAGGGAGTAATGTCTCAAACTCTCTACGATTTGATCTTTCCCTGGAAGGCCACAAGTAGTTTGCGAAGAACATCTGGATGCATTCTGTAATCTGTAGACCTTCAGAGTGTTGTTGAAACACAGAATTGCTTCGGGATTGAATGCAAAAGGCACCATGCGAACATTTATCCATGGGAGTAATGTCTCATAGTGTCTACGCATTGATCGTTCCCTGGAAGACCAGTAAGAGTTTCTGAAGCACATCTGAAGGCATTCCGTAATCTGTAGACCTTCAGAGTGTTGATGAAACACAGAAATTGCATAGGGATTAAATACAACATGCACCTTGGAGCATTCAGTAATCTTTGGAACTTCAGAGTGTAGATGAAACACATAAAGCTCATCGGGATGGATTACAACAGGCACCATGCGGACTTGTCTCCATGAGAGTAATGTCTCAAACAGTCTACCCTTTGATCGTTCCCTAGAAGACCAGTAGTAGTTTGCGAAGCACATCTAGAGGCATTCTGTAATCTGTATACATTCAGAGTGTTGATGGAACACAGAAATTGCATCGGGATTGAATACAACAAGCACCATGCGGACTTATCTAAATGGGAGTAATGTCCCCAACTGTCTACGCTTTGATCGTTCATTGGAAGACCAGTAGTAATTTCCGAAGCACATCTGGAGGTATTCTGTAATCTGTGGACCTTCAGAGTGTTAATGAAACGCAGAAATTGCATCGAGATAGAACACAACAGGCTCCATGCGTACTTTTCTCCATGATAGTTATGTCTCAAACTGTGTACGATTTGATCGATTCCTGGAAGACCAGTAGAGCATTCCGAACCACATCTGGAGACTTTCTGTAATCTATGCACCTTCCGAGTGTTGATGAAACACAGAAATTGCATCGGGATTGATTACAACAGGCTCCATGCGGACTTATCTCCATTGGCGTAATGTCTCAAACTGTCTACGCTTTGATCAACTTCTGGGAGACCAGTAGTAGTTCTTGAAGCACATCTGGATGCATTCTGTAATCTGTGGATCTTCAGAGTGTTCATGAACCACAGAAATTGCATCGGGATTTACTAGAAGAGGCGCCATGCGGACTTTACTACATGGGAGTAATGTCTCAAACTGTATACGCTTTGATCGTTCCCTGGAAGACCAGTAGTAGTTTGCGAAGCACATCTGGAGGCATTCTGTAATCTGTTTACCTTCAGAGTGTTGAAGGAACACAGAAATAGCATCGGGATTGTATACAACAAGCACCATGCGGACTTTTCTCCTTGGGAGTAATGTCTCAAAGTATGTACGATTTGATCGTTGCCTGGAAGACCAGTAGTAGTTTGAGAACCACATCTGGAGGCATTCTGTAAACTGTACACCTTTAGAGTTTTGATGAACCACATAAATTGCATCGGGATTGAATGCAACACGCTCCATGCGAACTTTTATGCATAGGCGTAATGTCTCAATCGGTGTACGCTTTGATCGACTTCTGGGACACCAGTAGTAGTTTTCGAAGCAGATCTGGAGGCAATCTGCAATCTTTAGACCTTCAGAGTGTTGATGAAACACAGTAATTTCATCGGGATTCAATACAACAGGCACCATGTGGACTTTTCGCCATTGGAGTAATGTCTCAAACTGTCTGCCCTTTGATCGTTCCCTGGAAGACCAGTAGTAGTTTCCGAACCACATCGGGAGGCATTCTGTATTCTGCGGACCTTCAGAGTGTTGATGAAACACAGAAATTACATCGTTTTTGAATACAAGAGGCATAACGCCGACTTTTCTCCATAGGAGTAATGTCTCAAACTGTCTACGCTTTGATCGTTACCTGGAAGACCAGTAGTAGATTCCGAAGCACATGTGGATGCTTTCTGTAATCTCTGAACCTTCAGAGTGTTGATGAAACACAGAAATTGCATGGGGATTCAATACAACAGCCACTATGCGGAATTTTCTCAATGATAGTAATGTCTTAAAGTGTCTACGCTTTGATGGATTACAGGAAGGCCAGTAGTAGATTCCGAAGTACATCTGGAGGCATTCTGTAAACTGTTGACCTTCAGAGTGTAGATGGAACACAGGAATTGCATCGGGATTAAATACAACTGCCCCCATGAGGACCTTTCTCCATGGGAGGGATGTCTCAAACTGTCTACGAAATTTGATCGATTCCTCGAAGGCGAGTAGTAGTTTCAAAGCACATCTTTAGGCATTCTGTGATCTGTGAACCTTCAGAGTGATGATGATACACAGAAATTGCATCGGGATTGAATCCAACAGGCACGATGCAGACTTTTCTCCATGGGAGTAATGTCTCAAACTGGCTACGCTTTGATCGTTCCCTGGAAGATCGGTCGTAGTTTCGGAAGCACATCTAGAGGCATTCTGTATACTGTGGACCTTCACAGTGTTGATGAAACACAGAAATTCAATCGGGATTGAATAAAACAGGCACCATGCGCACTTTTCCCCATGATAGTAATGTTTCAAACTGTCTACGTTATGAGCGTACCCTGCAAGACTAGTAGTAGTTTCCGAAGCACATCTGAAGGCATTCTGCAATCTGTGAACCGTCAGAGTGTTCATGAAACACTGAAATTGCAACGGGATTGAATACAACAGTCACCAATGCGGACTTTTCCCAATGATAGTAATGTCTCAAACTGTATACACTTTGGTTGTTTCCTGGAAGACCAGTAGTATTTGAGAAGCACATCACGAGGTGTTCTGCAATCTGTGGACCTTGAGTGTGTTCATAAAACACAGAAATTGCATCGGGATTGAATGGAACAGGCACCATGCGGACATTTCTCAATAGGAGTAATGTATCAAACTGTCTACGCTTTGATCGTTCCCTGATAGACCAGTAGCAGTTTGCGAAGCACATCTGGAGGCATTCTGTGATCTGTGGACCTTCAGGGTGTTGATGAAACACAGAAATTGCATCGGGATTGAATACAACAGGCACCATGCAGACTTTTCTCTATGGGAGTAATGTCTCAAACCGTCTACACTTTCATAGTTCCCTGGAAGGGCAGTAGTTGTTTCCGAAGCACATCTGGAGGCATTCTGGAATCTGTGGACCTTCAGAGTGTTAATGAAACACAGAAATTACATCGAATTTGAATAAAACAAGCACCATGCGGACTTTATTGCATAAGAGAAATGTCTCAAATTTTCAACGTTTGGATCGTTCCCTGGAAGACCAGTAGTAGTTTATAAGGCACATCTGGAGGCATTCTGCAATCTGTTGGCCTTCAGAGTGTTGATGAATCACAGAAATTTCATCGGGATTGAATAAAACAGGCACCATGCGGACTTTTCTCCGTGAGAGAAATGTCTCAAACTGTCTACGCTTTGATCGTTTCCTGGAAGACTAGTAGTAATTTCCGAAGCACATCTGGAGGCATTCTGTAATCTGTGCACCTTCAGAGTGTTGATGAAACACAGGAATTGCATCGGGATTGAATACAACAGGCATGATGCAGACTTTTCTCCATTGGAGTAATGTCTCAAACTGGCTAAACTTTTATCGTTCCCTGGAAGGACAGTAGTAGTTTCTGAAGCACATCTGGAGGCATTCTGTAATCTGTGCACCTTCAGAGTGTTGATGAAACACAGAAATTGCATCGGGAATGAAGACACAGGCTCCATGCGGACTTTTCTCCATAGGCGTAATGTCTCAAACTGTCTATGCTTCGAACGACTTCTGGGAGACCAGTAAGAGTTTTTGAAGCACATCTGTAGGCATTCTATAATCTTTGGATCTTCAGAGTTTTGATGAATCACAGAAGTTCCATCGGGTTAGAATACAACAGACACCATGCGGACTTGTCTCCATGGGAGTAATCTCTCAAATTGACTACGCTTTGATCGTTACCTGGAAAACAAGTAGTAGTTTCTAAAGTTCATGTAGATGCACTCTGTAGTCTTTGGACCTTCAGAGTGTCGGTGAAACACAGAAAGTGCATCGGGGTGGAATACAACAGGCACCATGGGGACTTTTCTCCCTGAGAGTAGTGTCTCAAACTGTATACTCTTTGATCGTTCCTTGGAAGACCAGTAGTAGTTCTCGAAGCACATCTGGAGGCATTCTGTAATCTGTTTACATCCAGAGTGTTGATGGAGCACAGAAATTGATCGGGATTGAATACAACCGGCACCATGCGGACTTTTCTCAATGGGAGTAATGTCTCAAACTGTCTACGTTTTGAGTGTTCCCTGGAAGACCAGTAGTAGTTTCCGAAGCACATCTGGAGGCATTCTGCAATCTGTGAACCATCAGATTGTTCATGAAAAACAGAAATTGCATCGGGATTGAATAGAAAGGTATCATGCGAACTTTTCTGCATGTCAGTAATGTCTCAAACTGTCTACGCTATAATTGTTCCTGGAAGACCAGTAGTAGTTTCCGAAGCACAACTGGAGTCATTCTGTAATCTGTGCACCTTCAGAGTGTTGATGAAACACTGAAATTGCATCGGGATTGATTACAACAGGCACCATGCGGTCTTTTCTCCATGGGAGTAATGTCTCAAACTGTCTACCCTTTGATCGTTCCCTGAAAGACCAGTAGTAGTTTCCAAAGCACATCTGGAGGCATTCTGTATTCTGTGGACTTTCACAGTGTCGATGAAACACAGAGATTGCATCGGCTTTGAATATAAGAGGCACCATGCGGACTTTTCTCCATAGGAGTACTGTCTCAAACTGTCTACGCTTTGATCGTTACCTGGAAGACCAGTAGTAGTTTCCGAAGCACATCTGGAGGCTTTCTGTAATCTGTGGACGTTCAGAGTAATGATGAAACACAGAAGTTGCAACGGGATTGAATACAACAGTCACCATTCGGACTTTTCCCAATGATAGTAATGTCACAAACTGTATACGTTTTGGTCGTTTCCAGATAGACCAGTAGTAAGTATTTAAGAAGCACATCAGGAGATATTCAGTAATCTGTGGACCTTCAGAGTGTTCATAAAACGCAGAAATTGCTTCGGTATGAATAGAACAGGCACGATGCAGACTTTCCTCCATGGGAGTAATGTCTCAAATTGTCTACGATTTGATCGTTTCCTGGAAGACCAGTAATAGTTTCCGAAGCACATCTGGAGGCATTCTGTAATCTGTGGACCTTCAGAGTTTTGATGAAACACAGAAATTGCATCAGGATTGAATACAACAGGCACCATGCGGTCTTTTCTCCATGGGAGTAATGTCTCAAAGTGTGTACGCTTGATGTTTCCCAGGAAGGCCTGTAGTAGTTTCCGAAGCACATCTGGAGGCATTCTGATTTCTGTGGTCCCTCAGAGTGTTGATGAAACACAGAAATTGCATCGGGATTGAATACAACAGGCACCATGCGGACTTTTCTCCGTGAGAGAAATGTCTCAAACTGTCTACGAATTTTGATCGATTCCTCGAAGACCAGTAGTAGTTCCCGAGCACATCTGGAGGCATTCTGTGATCTGTGGATCTTCAGAGTTTTGATGAATCACAGAAGTTCCATCGGGTTAGAATACAACAGACACCATACGGACTTGTCTCCATGGGGGTAATCTCTCAAATTGACTAGGCTTTGATCGTTACCTGAAAAAAAAAGTAGTAGTTTCTAAAGTTCATGTAGATTCACTCTGTAGCCTGTGGACCTTCAGAGTGTCGGTGAAACACAGAAAGTGCATCAGGGTGGAATACAACCGGCACCATGCGGACTTTTCTCAATGGGAGTAATGTCTCAAACTGTCTACGTTTTAAGCGATCCCTGGAAGACCAGTAGTAGTTTCCGAAGCACATCTGGAAGCATTCTGCAATCTGTGAACCATCAGAGTGTTCATGAAACACAGAAATAGCTTCGGGATTCAATAGAAAGGCATCATGCGAACTTTTCTCCATGTCAGTAATGTCTAAAACTGTCTACGCTATAATTGTTCCCTGGAAGACCAGTAGTAGTTTCCGAAGCACATCTGGAGTCATTCTGTAATCTGTGCACCTTCCAAGTGTTGATGAAACACAGAAATTGCACCGGGATTGATTACAACAGGCACCATGCGGTCTCTTCTCCATGGGAGTAATGTCTCAAAGTGTGTACGCTTGATGTTTCCCAGGAAGGCCTGTAGTAGGTTCTGAAGCACATCTGGAGGCATTCTGATATCTGTGGTCCCTCAGAGTGTCGATGAAATACAGAAATTGCATCGGGATTGAATACAACAGTCACCATGCGGACTTTTCTCAATGGGAGTAATGTCTCAAACTGTCTGTTTGATCGTTAACTGGAAGACCGTAGTAGTTGCCGAAGCACATTTGGAGGCATTCTGTAATCAATGGACCTTCAGAGTGTTGATGAAACACAGGAATTGCATCGTGATTAAGTACAACAGCCACCATGAAGACCTTCCCCCATTGGAGAAATGTCTCAAACTGTCTACGAATTTTGATCGATTCCTCGAAGACCAGTAGTAGTTTCCATGCACATCTGGAGGAATTCTGTGATCTGTGGACCTTCAGAGTGTTGATGAAACACAGAAATTGCACTGAGATTGAATACAATAGGCACCATGCAGACTTTTCTCCATGGGAGTAATGTCTCAAACTGTGAACGATTTGATCGATTCCTGGAAGACCAGTAGTAGTTTGCGAAGCACATTAGCAGGCATTCTGCAATCTGTGCACCTTCAGAGTGTTGATGAAACAAGGAAATTACATCGGGAATGAATACAACATTCACTATGCGGTCTTTTCTCCATGGGAGTAATGTCTTAAACAGTCTACGCTTTGATCGTTCCCTGGAAGACCAGTAGTAGTTTCCGAAGCACATCTGGAGTCATACTGTAATCTGTGCACCTTCCAAGTGTTGATGAAACACAGAAATTGCATCGGGATTGAATAAAAAAAAGGCACCATGGGGATTTTTCTCCATTAGAGTAATGTCTCAAACTTTCTACGCTTTGATCGTTTCCTGGAATACCAGGAGTAATTTCCGAAGCACATCTGGAGGCACTCTGTAATTTGTGGACCTTCAGAGTGTTGATGAAACACAGGAATTGCATCGGGATAAAATACAACAGCCACCATGATGACCCTTCTCCATGGGAGAAATGTCTCAAACTGTCTACGATTTTTGATCGATTTCACGAAGACCAGTAGTAGCTTCCAAGCACATCTGTAGGCATTCTGTGATCTGTGGACCTTCAGGGTGCTGATGAAACACAGCAATTGCATCGGGATTGAATACAACAGGCACCATGCAGACTTCTCTCCATGGGAGTAATGTCTCAAACTGTCTCCGATTTTATCGTACCCTGGAAGACCAGTAGTAGTTCCCGAAGCACATCTGGAGGCATTCTGTATTCTGTGGACCTTGACAGTGTTGATGAAACACAGAAATTGGATCGGGATTGAATACAACAGGCACCATGGGTACTTTTCACCATAGGAGTAATGTCTCATAGTGGCTACGATTTGATCGTTCCCTGGAAGGGCAGTAGTTGTTTCCGTAGTACATCTGGAGGCATTCTGTAATCTGTGGACCTTGAGAGTGTTAAGGAAACACTGAAATTGCATCGGGATTGAATAAAACAAGAACCATGCGGACTATTTTGCATGGGAGTAATGTCTCAAACTTTCTACGCTTTGATCGTTCCCTGGAAGAATAGTTGTAGTTTCCGAAGCACATCTGGATACATTCCGTAATCTGTGGACCTTCAGAGTGTTGATGAAACACAGAAATTGCATCGGGATTGAATACAACATGTACCATGCGGACTTTACAAAAGGGTGTAATGTCTCCAACTGTCCACGCTTTGATCGTTCCCTGGAAGACCAGTAGTAATTTCCGAAGCATATCTGGAGGCATTCTGTAATCTGTGGACCTTCAGAGTGTTGGTGAAACACAGAAATTGCGAAGGGATTGAATACAACAGGAAAAAGGCGGACTTTTCTCCATGGGACTAATATCTCAAACTGTGTACGATTTGATAGATTCCTGGAAGACCAGTAGTTGTTTGCGAAGCACATCTGGAGGCAATCTGTGATCTGTGCACTTTCAGAGTGTTGATGAAGCAAAGATATTGCATCGGGATTGAATACAACAGGCTCCATGCGGACTTTTCTTCATGAGAGTAATGTCTCAAACTGTCTACGATTTGATCGTTCCCTGTAAGACCAGTGGTAGTTTCCGAAGGGCATCTGGAGGCATTCTGTATTCTGTGGACATTCACAGTGTTGATGAAACACAGAAATGGGATCGGGATTGAATACCACAGGCACCATGCGCCCTTTTCTCCATAGGAGTAATGTCTCAAAGTGTCTACGCTTTGATCGTTACCTGGAAGACCAGTAGAAGTTTTCGAAGCACATCTGGAAGCATTTTGTAACCTCTGGAACTTCAGTGTGGTGATGATACACGGAAATTGCATCGGGATTGAATACAACTGGCACCATGCTGACTTTTGTCAATGGGAGTAATATCTCAAACTGTCTACGCCTTGATCGTTCTCTGGATGATCAATAGTAGTTTCCGAAGCACATCAGGAGGCATTCAGTAATCTGTCGACCTTCAGAGTGTTGATGAAACAAAGAAATTGCATCGGGGTTGAATACAACAGGCACCATGCGGACTTTTCTCCATGGGAGTAATGTCTCAAACTGTCTGTACATTCATAGTTCTCTGGAAGGGCAGTAGTAATTTCCGAAGCACATCTGGAGGCATTCTGTAATCTGTGGACCTTCAGAGTTTTGATGAAACACAGAAATTGCATCAGGATTGAATACAACAGGCACCATGCGGTCTTTTCGCCACGGGAGTAATGTCACAAACAGTCTACGCATCGAACGTTCCCTGGAAGACCAGTAGTAGTTTCAAAGTCACATCTGGAGGCATTCTGTAATCTGTTTACATTCAGAGTCTTGGTGGAACACAGAAATTGCATCGGGATCGAACAAAACAGGCAACAAGCGGACTTTTCTCCAGGGGAGTAATGTCTCAAACTGTCTACGTTTGATCGTTAAATGGAAGACCAGTAGTAATTGCCAAAGCACATCTGGAGGCATTCTGTGATCTGTGGACCTTCAGAGTGTTGATGAAACACAGGAATTGCATCGGAATTGAATACAACAGGCACCATGAGGACCTTTCCCATTGGAGAAATGTCTCAAACTGTCTACGAATTTTGATCGATTCCTCGAAGACCAGTAGTAGTTTCCAAGCACATCTGGAGGAATTATGTGATCTGTGGTCCTTCAGAGTGTTGATGAAACACTGAAATTGCATCGGGATTGAATACAACAGGAACCATGCGGTCTTTTCTCCATGGGAGTAATGTCTCAAACTGTGTACGATTTGATCGATTCCTGGAAGACCAGTAGTAGTTTGCGAAGCACATCTGGAGGCATTCTGTAATCTGTGCACATTCAGAGCTTTGATGAAACACAGAAATTGTTTCGGGATTGAAAACAACAGGTTCCATGCGAACTTTTCTCCATAGGCGTAATGACACAACCTGTCTACGCTTTGATCGACTTCTTGGAGACTAGTAGGAGTTTTTGAAGCACATCTGTAGGTATTCTGTGATCTTTGGACCTTCAGAGTGTTGATGAAACGCAGAAATAGCAAAGGGACTGAATACAACAGAAACCATGCGGTCTTTTCTCCATGGGAGTAATGTCTCAAACTGACTACGATATGATCGACACCTGGAAGACAAGTAGTAGTTTCCAAAGCTCATCTGGAGGCATTCTGTATTCTGTGGACATTCACAGTGTTGATGAAACAAAGAAATTGCATCGGGATTGAATACAACTGGCACCATGCTGACTTTTTTCAATGGGAGTAATGTCTCAAACTGTCAACGCTTTGATCGTTCCCTGGAAGATCAGTAGTAGTTACCGAAGCACATCAGGAGGCATTCAGTACTCTGTCGACCTTCATAGTGTTGATGAAACAAAGAAATTGCATCGGGATTGAATACTACAGGCACCATGCGGACTTTTCTCCATGGGAGTAATGTCTCAAACTGTCTACGTTTTGATCGATTCCTGGAAGACCAGTAGTAGATTCCGAAGCACATCTGGAGGCATTCCGTAATCTGAGGCGCTCAGAGTGTTGATGAAACACAAAAATTGCATCTGGATTGAATACAACATGCACCATGCGGCCTTTTCTCCATGGGAGTAATGTCTCAAACAGACTACGCGTAGATCGTTTCCTGGAAGACCAGTAGTACTATCCGAAGCACATCTGGAGGCATTCTGTAATCGGTGGACCTTCAGAATGTAGATGAAACACAGGAATTGCATCGGGATTAAATACAGCAGATACAATGATGATCTTTCTCCATGGGAGAGATGTCTCAAGCTGTCTACGAATTTTGATCGATTCCTCGAAGACCAGTAGTAGCTTTAAAGCACAACTGGAGGCATTCTGTAATCTGTGGACCTTCAGAGTGTTGATGAAACACAGGAATTGCGTCAGGATTGAATACAACAGTCACCATGCTGTCTTCTCTATATGGGAGTAATATCACAAACAGTCTACGCTTTGATCGTTCCCTGGAAGACCAGTAGTAGTTTCCAAGTCACATCTGGAGGCATTCTGTAATCTGTTTACCTTCAGTGCCTTGATGAATCACAGAAATTGCATCGGGATTGAGTACAACAGGCACCATGCAGACTTTTCTCCATGGGTGTAATGTCTAACACTGTCTACGTTTTGAACGTTCCCTGGAAGACCAGTAGTAGTTTCCGAGGCACATCTGGAGGCATTCTGCAATCTGTGAACCTTCAGAGTGTTCATGAAACACAGAAATTGCATCGGGATTGAATAGAAAGGCACCATGCTAACTTTTCTCCATGGGAGTAATGTCTCAAACTGTCTACAATTTCATAGTTCCCTGGAAGGGCAGTAGTAGTCTCCGAAGCACATCTGGAGGCATTGTGTAATCTGTGGACCTTCAGAGTTTTGATGAAACACAGAAATTGCAACGGGATTAAAAACAACAGTCTCCATGCGTACTTTTCCCAATGATAGTAATGATTAAAACTGTATACGCTTTGGTCGTTTCCTGGAAGACCAGTAGTATTTATGAAGCACATCAGGAGGTATCCAGTAATCTGTGGACCTTCAGAGTGTTCATAAAACACAGAAATTGCATCGGGATTGAATAGAACAGGCACCATGCGGACTTTTCTCCATGGGAGTAATGTCTCAAACTGTCTACGTTTGATCGTTAAATGGAAGACCAGTAGTAATTGCCAAAGCATATCTGGAGGCATTCTGTAATCTGTGGACCTTCAGAGTGTTGATGAAACACAGGAATAGCATCGGGATTAAATACAACAGGCACCATGAGTACCTTTCCTCATGGTAGAAATGCCTGAAATTGTCTACGAATGTTGATCGATTCCACGAAGACCAGTAGTAGTTTCGAAGCACATCTGGAAGAATTCTGTGATCTGTGGACCTTCAGAGTGTTGATGAAACACAGATATTGCAGCGGGATTGAATACAACAGGCACCATGCGCACTTTTCTATATGGGAGTAATGTCTCAAACTGTCTACACTTTCATAGTTCCCTGGAAGGGCAGTAGTAGTTTCCGAAGCACATCTGGAGGCATTCTGTAATCTGTGGACCTTCAGAGTTTTGATGAAACACAGAAATTGCATCAGGATGGAATACAACAGGCACCATGCGGTCTTTTCGCCGTGGGAGTAATGTCACAAACAGTCTACGCTTCGAACGTTCCCTGGAAGACCAGTAGTAGTTTCAAAGTCACATCTGGAGGCATTCTGTAATCTGTTTACATTCAGAGTCTTGATGGAACACAGAAATTGCATCGGGATTGATTAAACAAGCACCATGCGGACTTTATTGCATGAGAGAAATGTCCCAAACTTTCTACGCTTTGATCGTTCCCTAGAAGAGCAGTAGTAGATTATAAGGCACATCTGGAGGCATTATGTAATCTGTGGGCCTTCAGAGTGTTGATGAAACAAAAAAATTGCATCGGAATTGAATAAAACAGGCTCCATGCTTACTTTTCCCCATGAGAGTAATGTCTCAAACTGTCTACGCTTTGATCGTTTCCTGGAAGACCAGTAGTAATTTCCGAAGCACATCTGAAGTAATTCTGTAATCTGTGGAACTTCAGAGTGTTGATGAAACACAGGAATTGCATCGGGGTTGAATACAACAGGAACCATGCGGTCTTTTCTCCATGGGAGTAATGTCTCAAACTGTGTACGAATTTTGATCGATTACTCGAAGAGCAGTAGTAGTTTCGAAGCACTTCTGGAGGCATCCTGTGACCTGTGGACCTTCAGGGTTTTGATGAAACACGGAAATTGCACCGGGATTAAATACAATAGGCACCATGCAGACTTTTCTGCATGGGAGTAATGTCTCAAACTGTGAACGATTTGATCGATACCTGGAAGACCAGTATAAGTTTGCGAAACACATTAGGAGGCTTTCTGTAATCTGTGGACCTTCAAAGGGATTGAATACAACAGGCACCATGCGGACTTTTCTCCATGGGAGTAATGTCTCAAACTGACTACGATATGATCGATACCTGGAATACAAGTAGTAGTTTCCAAAGCTCATCTGGAGGCATTCTGTATTCTGTGGACATTCACAGTGTTGATGAAACAAAGAAATTGCATCGGGATTGACTACAACTGGCACCACGCTGACTTTTTTCAATGGGAGTAATGTCTCAAACTGTCTACGCTTTGATCGTTCCCTGGAAGACCAGTAGTAGTTTCAAAGTCACATCTGGAGGCATTCTGTAATCTGTTTATATTCAGAGTCTTGATGGAACACAGAAATTGAATCGGGATCGAACAAAACAGGCACCATGCGGACTTTTCTCCATGGGAGTAATGTCTCAAACTGTCTACGTTTGATCGTTAAATGGAAGACCAGTAGTAATTGCCAAAGCTCATCTGGAGGCATTCTGTAATCTGTGGACCTTCAGAGTGTTGGTGAAACACAGAAATTGCGAAGGGATTGAATACAACAGGAAGAAGGCGGACTTTTCTCCATGGGACTAATATCTCAAACTGTGTACGATTTGATAGATTCCTGGAAGACCAGTAGTTGTTTGCGAAGCACATCTGGAGGCAATCTGTAATCTGTGCACTTTCAGAGTGTTGATGAAACAAAGATATTGCATCGGGATTGAATACAACAGGCTCCATGCGGACTTTTCTTCATGAGAGTAATGTCTCAAACTGTCTACGATTTGATCGTTCCCTGTAAGACCAGTGGTAGTTTCCGAAGGGCATCAGGAGGCATTCTGTATTCTGTGGACATTCACAGTGTTGATGAAACAAAGAAATTGCATCGGGATTGAATACAACTGGCACCATGCTGACTTTTTCAATGGGAGTAATGTCTCAAACTGTCAACGCTTTGATCGTTCCCTGGAAGATCAGTAGTAGTTACCGAAGCACATCAGGAGGCATTCAGTACTCTGTCGACCTTCATAGTGTTGATGAAACAAAGAAATTGCATCGGGATTGAATACTACAGGCACCATGCGGCCTTTTCTCCATGGGAGTAATGTCTCAAACAGACTACGCGTAGATCGTTTCCTGGAAGACCAGTAGTACTATCCGAAGCACATCTGGAGGCATTCTGTAATCGGTGGACCTTCAGAATGTAGATGAAACACAGGAATTGCATCGGGATTAAATACAGCAGATACCATGATGATCTTTCTCCATGGGAGAGATGTCTCAAGCTGTCTACGAATTTTGATCGATTCCTCGAAGACCAGTAGTAGCTTTAAAGCACAACTGGAGGCATTCTGTAATCTGTGGACCTTCAGAGTGTTGATGAAACACAGGAATTGCGTCAGGATTGAATACAACAGTCACCATGCTGTCTTCTCTATATGGGAGTAATATCACAAACAGTCTAAGCTTTGATCGTTCCCTGGAAGACCAGTAGTAGTTTCCAAGTCACATCTGGAGGCATTCTGTAATCTGTTTACCTTCAGTGCCTTGATGAATCACAGAAATTGCATCGGGATTGAATAGAAAGGCACCATGCTAACTTTTCTCCATGGGAGTAATGTCTCAAACTGTCTACAATTTCATAGTTCCCTGGAAGGGCAGTAGTAGTCTCCGAAGCACATCTGGAGGCATTCTGTAATCTGTGGACCTTCAGAGTTTTGATGAAACACAGAAATTGCAACGGGATTAAAAACAACAGTCTCCATGCGTACTTTTCCCAATGATAGTAATGATTAAAACTGTATACGCTTTGGTCGTTTCCTGGAAGACCAGTAGTATTTAAGAAGCACATCAGGAGGTATCCAGTAATCTGTGGACCTTCAGAGTGTTCATAAAACACAGAAATTGCATCGGGATTGAATAGAACAGGCACCATGCGGACTTTTCTCCATGGGAGTAATGTCTCAAACTGTCTACGTTTGATCGTTAAATGGAAGACCAGTAGTAATTGCCAAAGCATATCTGGAGGCATTCTGTAATCTGTGGACCTTCAGAGTGTTGATGAAACACAGGAATAGCATCGGGATTAAATACAACAGGCACCATGAGTACCTTTCCTCATGGTAGAAATGCCTGAAATTGTCTACGAATGTTGATCGATTCCACGAAGACCAGTAGTAGTTTCGAAGCACATCTGGAAGAATTCTGTGATCTGTGGACCTTCAGAGTGTTGATGAAACACAGATATTGCAGCGGGATTGAATACAACAGGCACCATGCGCACTTTTCTATATGGGAGTAATGTCTCAAACTGTCTACACTTTCATAGTTCCCTGGAAGGGCAGTAGTAGTTTCCGAAGCACATCTGGAGGCATTCTGTAATCTGAGGACCTTCAGAGTTTCGATGAAACACAGAAATTGCATCAGGATGGAATACAACAGGCACCATGCGGTCTTTTCGCCGTGGGAGTAATGTCACAAACAGTCTACGCTTCGAACGTTCCCTGGAAGACCAGTAGTAGTTTCAAAGTCACATCTGGAGGCATTCTGTAATCTGTTTACATTCAGAGTCTTGATGGAACACAGAAATTGCATCGGGATTGATTAAACAAGCACCATGCGGACTTTATTGCATGAGAGAAATGTCCCAAACTTTCTACGCTTAGATCGTTCCCTAGAAGAGCAGTAGTAGATTATAAGGCACATCTGGAGGCATTATGTAATCTGTGGGCCTTCAGAGTGTTGATGAAACAAAAAAATTGCATCGGAATTGAATAAAACAGGCTCCATGCTTACTTTTCCCCATGAGAGTAATGTCTCAAACTGTCTACGCTTTGATCGTTTCCTGGAAGACCAGTAGTAATTTCCGAAGCACATCTGAAGTAATTCTGTAATCTGTGGAACTTCAGAGTGTTGATGAAACACAGGAATTGCATCGGGGTTGAATACAACAGGCACCATGCGGACTTTTCTCCATGGGAGTAATGTCTCAAACTGTCTACACTTTCATAGTTCCCTGGAAGGGCAGTAGTTGTTTCCGAAGCACATCTGGAGGCATTCTGTAATCTGTGGACCTTCAGAGTTTTGATGAAACACAGAAATTGCATCAGGATTGAATACAACAGGCACCATGTGGACTTTTCTCCATGGGAGTAATGTCTCAAACTGTCTACGTTTGATCGTTAAATGGAAGACCAGTAGTAATTGCCAAAGCACATCTGGAGGCATTCTGTAATCTGTGGACCTTCAGAGTGTTGATGAAACACAGGAATAGCATCGGGATTAAATACAACAGGCACCATGAGGACCTTTCCTCATGGGAGAAATGCCTCAAACCGTCTACTAATGTTGATCAATTCCTCGAAGACCAGTAGTAGTTTCCAAGCACATCTGGAGGAATTCTGTGATCTGTGGACCTTCAGAGTGTTGATGAAACACAGAAATTGCATCGGGATTGAATACAACATTCACCATGCGGACTTTTCTCCATGGGAGTAATGTCTCAAACTGTCTACACTTTCATAGTTCCCTGGAAGGGCAGTAGTTGTTTCCGAAGCACATCTGGAGGCATTCTGTAATCATTGGACCTTCAGAGTGTTAATGAAACACAGAAATTACATCGGGATTGATTACACAAGCACCATGCGGACTTTATTGCATGAGAGAAATGTCGCAAACTTTCTACGCTTTGATCGTTCCCTAGAAGACCAGTAGTAGTTTATAAGGCACATCTGGAGGCATTATGTAATCTGTGGGCCTTCAGAGTGTTGATGAAACACAAAAATTGCATCGGGATTGAATAAAACAGGCACCATGCAGAATTTTCTCCATGGGACTAATGTCTCAAACTGTGAACGATTTAATCGATACCTGGAAGACCAGTATAAGTTTGCGAAACACATTAGGAGGCTTTCTGTAATCTGTGGACCTTCAAAGGGATTAAATACAACAGGAACCATGCGGTCTTTTCTCCATGGGAGTAATGTCTCAAACTGACTACGATATGATCGATACCTGGAAGACAAGTAGTAGTTTCCAAAGCTCATCTGGAGGCATTCTGTATTCTGTGGACATTCACAGTGTTGATGAAACAAAGAAATTGCATCGGGATTGAATACAACTGGCACCATGCTGACTTTTTTCAGTGGGAGTAATGTCTCAAACTGTCTACGTTTTGATCGAATCCTGGAAGACCAGTAGTAGATTCCGAAGCACATCTGGAGGCATTCCGTAATCTGAGGCCCTCAGAGTGTTGATGAAACACAAAAATTGCATCTGGATTGAATACAACATGCACCATGCGGCCTTTTCTCCATGGGAGTAATGTCTCAAACAGACTACGCTTAGATCGTTTCCTGGAAGACCAGTAGTACTATCCGAAGCACATCTGGAGGCATTCTGTAATCGGTGGACCTTCAGAGTGTAGATGAAACACAGGAATTGCATCGGGATTAAATACAGCAGATACCATGATGATCTTTCTCCATGGGAGAGATGTCTCAAACTGTCTACGAATTTTGATCGATTCCTCGAAGACCAGTATTAGTTTTCAAGCACATCTGGAGGCATTCTGTGATCTGTGTACCTTCAGAGTGTTGATGAAACACAGAAATTGCATCGGGATTGAATACAACAGGCACCATGCGGGCTTTTCTCTATGTTGGTACTGTCTCAAACAGTCTATGCTTTGATCGTACCCTGGAAGAACAGTATTAGTTTCCGAAGCACATCTGGAGGCATTCTGTAATCTGTGGACCTTCAGAGTGTTGATGAAACACAGGAATTGCGTCAGGATTGAATACAACAGTCACCATGCGGTCTTTTCTATATGGGAGTAATATCACAAACAGTCTACGCTTTTGATCGTTACGTGGAAGACCAGTAGTAGTTTCCAAGTCACATCTGGAGGCATTCTGTAATCTGTTTACCTTCAGTGCCTTGATGAATCAAAGAAATTGCATCGGGATTGAGTACAACAGGCACCATGCGGACGTTTCTCCATGGGAGTAATGTCTCAAACTGTCTACGTTTTGAGCGTTCCCTGGATGACCAGTAGTAGTTTCCGAAGCACATCTGGAGGCATTCTGCAATCTGTGAACCTTCAGAGTGTTCATGAAACACAGAAATAGCATCGGGATTGAATAGAAAGGCACCATGCTAACTTTTCTCCATGGGAGTAATGTCTCAAACTGTCTACAATTTCATAGTTCCCTGGAAGGGCAGTAGTAGTCTCCGAAGCACATCTGGAGGCATTCTGTAATCTGTGGACCTTCAGAGTTTTGATGAAACACAGTAATTGCATCAGGATTGAATACAACAGGCACCATGAGGACCTTTCCTCATGGGAGAAATGTCTCAAACTGTCTACGAATGTTGATCGATTCCTCGAAGACCAGTAGTAGTTTCCAAGAACATCTGGAGGAATTCTGTGATCTGTGGACCTTCAGAGTGTTGATGAAACACTGAAATTGCATCGGGATTGAATACAACAGGCACCATGCGGACTTGTCTCCATGGGAGTAATGTCTCATACTGTCTACACTTTCATAGTTCCCTGGAAGGGCAGTAGTTGTTTCCGAAGCACATCTGGAGGCATTCTGTAATCATTGGACCTTCAGTGTGTTAATAAAACACAGAAATTACATCAGGATTGAATTAAACATTCACCATGCGGACTTTATTGCATGAGAGAAATGTCCCAAATTTTCTACGCTTTGATCGTTTCCTGGAATACCAGTAGTAATTACTGAAGCACATCTGAAGTCATTATGTAATCTGTGGACCTTCAGAGTGTTGATGAAACACAGGAATTGCATCGGGATTAAATACAACAGCCACCATGAGGACCTTACTCCATGGCAGAAATGTCTCAAACTGTGTACGAATTTTGATCGATTCCTCGAAGACCAGTAGTAGTTTCCAAGCACATCTGGAGGCATCCTGTGATCTGTGGACCTTCAGGGTGTTGATGAAACACAGAAATTGCACCGGGATTGAATACAATAGGCACCATGCAGACTTTTCTCCATGGGAGTAATGTCTCAAACTGTGAACGATTTGATCGATTCCTGGAAGTTCAGTAGGAGTTTGAGAAGCACATCTGGAGGCATTCTCTAATCTGTGCACATTCAGAGCTTTGATGAAACACAGAAATTGTTTCGGGATTGAATACAACAGGTTCTATGCGGACGTTTCTCATTAGGCGTAATGACTCAACCTGTCTACGCTTTGATCGACTTCTTGGAGACCAGTAGGTGTTTTTGAAGCACATCTGTAGGTATTCTGTGATCTTTGGACCTTCATAGTGTTGAAGATACACAGACATTGCTACGGGATTGAATACAACTGGCACCATGCTGACTTTTTTCAATGGGAGTAATGTCTCAAACTGTCTACGTTTTGATCGTTCCCTGGAAGATCAGTAGTAGTTTCCGAAGCACATCAGGAGGCATTCAGTAATCTGTCGACCTTCAGAGTGTTGATGAAACAAAGAAATTGCATCGGGATTGAATACAACAGGCACCATGCGGACTTTTCTCCATGGGAGTAATGACTCAAACTGTCTACGTATTGATCGATTCCTGGAAGACCAGTAGTAGTTTCCAAGTCACATCTAGAGGCATTCTGTAATCTGTTTACGTTCAGTGCCTTGATGAATCACAGAAATTGCATCGGGATTGAATACAACAGGCACCATGCGGACTTTTCTCCATGGGAGTAATGTCTCAAACTGTCTACGTTTTGAGCGTTCCATGGAAGACCAGTAGTAGTTTCCGAAGCACATCTGGAGGCGTTCTGTATTCTGTGTACATTCACAGTGATGATGAAACACAGAAATGGGATCGGTATTGAATTCAACAGGCACCATGCGTCCTTTTCTCCATAGGAATAATGTCTCAAACTGTCTACGCTTTGATCGTAACTTGGAAGGCCAGTAGTAGTTTCCGAAGCACATCAGGAGGTATTCAGTAATCTGTGGAACTTCAGAGTGTTTATGAAACACAGAAATTGCATCGGGATTGAATAGAACAGGCACCATGCGGACTTTTCTCCATGGGAGTAATGTCTCAAACTGTCTACACTTTCATACTTCCCTGGAAGGGCAGTAGTAGTTTCCGAAGCACATCTGGAGGCATTCTGTAATCTGTGGACCTTCAGAGTTTTGATGAAACACAGAAATTGCATCTGGATTGAATACAACAGGCACCATGCGGTCTTTTCGCCATGGGAGTAATGTCACAAACAGTCTACGCATCGAACGTTCCCTGGAAGACCAGTAGTAGTTTCAAAGTCACATCTGGAGGCATTCTGTAATCTGTTTACATTTAGAGTCTTGATGGAACACAGAAATTGCATCGGGATCGAACAAAACAGGCACCATGCGGACTTTTCTCCATGGGAGTAATGTCTCAAACTGTCTACGTTTGATCGTTAAATGGAAGACCAGTAGTAATTGCCAAACCACATCTGGAGGCATTCTGTAATCTGTGGACCTTCAGAGTGTTGATGAAACACAGGAATTGCATCGGGATTGAATACAACAGGCACCATGAGGACCATTCCCCATGGGAGAAATGTCTCAAACTGTCTACGAATTTTGATCGATTCCTCGAAGACCAGTAGTAGTTTCCAAGCACATCTGGAGGAATTCTGTGATCTGTGGACCTTCAGAATGTTGATGAAACACAGAAATTGCGTCAGAATTGAATACAACAGTCACATGCGGTCTTTTCTATATGAGAATAATATCAAAAACAGTCTACGGTTTGATCGTTACCTGGAAGACCAGTAGTAGTTTCCAAGTCACATCTGGAGGCATTCTGCAATCTGTGAACCTTCAGAGTGTTCATGAAACAGAGATATTGCATCGGGATTGAATAGAAAGTCACCATGCTAACTTTTCTCCATGGGAGTAATGTCTCAAACTGTCTACAATTTCATAGTTCCCTGGAAGGGCAGTAGTAGTCTCCGAAGCACATCTGGAGGCATTCTGTATTCTGTGGACCTCCAGAGTTTTGATGAAACACAGATATTGCATCAGGATTGAATACAACAGGCACCATGCGGTCTTTTCACCATGGGAGTAATGTAACAAGCAGTCTACGCTTCGAACGTTCCCTGGAAGACCAGTAGTAGTTTAAAAGTCACATCTGGAGGCATTCAGTAATCTGTTTACATTCAGAGTCTTGATGGAACACAGAAATTGCATCGGGATCGAACAAAACAGGCATCATGCGGACTTTTCTCCATGGGAGCAATGTCTCAAACTGTCTACGGGATGATCGTAACCTGGAAGACCAGTAGTAGTTTCCGAAGCACATCTGGAGGCATTCTGTAATCTGTGGAGCTTCAGAGTGTTGATGAAACACAGAAATTGCAACGGGATTAAAAACAACAGTCTCCATGCGTACTTTTCCCAATGATAGTAATGATTAAAACTGTATACGCTTTGGTCGTTTCGTGGATGACCAGTAGAATTTAAGAAGCACATCAGGAGGTATTCAGTAATCTGTGGACCTTTAGAGTGTTCATATAACACAGAAATTGCATCGGGATTGAATAGAACAGGCACCATGCGGACTTTTCTCCATGGGAGTAATGTCTCAAACTGTCTACACTTTCATAGTTCCCTTGAAGGGCAGTAGTAGTCTCCGAAGCAAATCTGGAGGCATTCTGTAATCTGTGGACCTTCAGAGTTTTGATGAAACACAGAAATTGCAACAGGATTGAATACATCAGGCACCATGCGGTCTTTTCGCCATGGGAGTAATGTCTCAAACTGTCTACACTTTCATAGTTCCCTGGAAGGGCAGTAGTAGTTTCCGAAGCACATCTGGAGGCGTTCTGCATTCTGTGTACATTCACAGTGATGATGAAACACAGAAATGGGATCGGTATTGAATTCAACAGGCACCATGCGTCCTTTTCTCCATAGGAATAATGTCTCAAACTGTCTACGCTTTGATCGTAACTTGGAAGGCCAGTAGTAGTTTCCGAAGCACATCAGGAGGTATTCAGTAATCTGTGGAACTTCAGAGTGTTTATGAAACACAGAAATTGCATCGGGATTGAATAGAACAGGCACCATGCGGACTTTTCTCCATGGGAGTAATGTCTCAAACTGTCTACACTTTCATACTTCCCTGGAAGGGCAGTAGTAGTTTCCGAAGCACATCTGGAGGCATTCTGTAATCTGTGGACCTTCAGAGTTTTGATGAAACACAGAAATTGCATCTGGATTGAATACAACAGGCACCGTGCGGTCTTTTCGCCATGGGAGTAATGTCACAAACAGTCTACGCATCGAACGTTCCCTGGAAGACCAGTAGTAGTTTCAAAGTCACATCTGGAGGCATTCTGTAATCTGTTTACATTTAGAGTCTTGATGGAACACAGAAATTGCATCGGGATCGAACAAAACAGGCACCATGCGGACTTTTCTCCATGGGAGTAATGTCTCAAACTGTCTACGTTTGATCGTTAAATGGAAGACCAGTAGTAATTGCCAAACCACATCTGGAGGCATTCTGTAATCTGTGGACCTTCAGAGTGTTGATGAAACACAGGAATTGCATCGGGATTGAATACAACAGGCACCATGAGGACCATTCCCCATGGGAGAAATGTCTCAAACTGTCTACGAATTTTGATCGATTCCTCGAAGACCAGTAGTAGTTTCCAAGCACATCTGGAGGAATTCTGTGATCTGTGGACCTTCAGAATGTTGATGAAACACAGAAATTGCGTCAGAATTGAATACAACAGTCACCATGCGGTCTTTTCTATATGAGAGTAATATCACAAACAGTCTACGGTTTGATCGTTACCTGGAAGACCAGTAGTAGTTTCCAAGTCACATCTGGAGGCATTCTGCAATCTGTGAACCTTCAGAGTGTTCATGAAACACAGATATTGCATCGGGATTGAATAGAAAGTCACCATGCTAACTTTTCTCCATGGGAGTAATGTCTCAAACTGTCTACAATTTCATAGTTCCCTGGAAGGGCAGTAGTAGTCTCCGAAGCACATCTGGAGGCATTCTGTATTCTGTGGACCTCCAGAGTTTTGATGAAACACAGATATTGCATCAGGATTGAATACAACAGGCACCATGCGGTCTTTTCACCATGGGAGTAATGTAACAAGCAGTCTACGCTTCGAACGTTCCCTGGAAGACCAGTAGTAGTTTAAAAGTCACATCTGGAGGCATTCTGTAATCTGTTTACATTCAGAGTCTTGATGGAACACAGAAATTGCATCGGGATCGTACAAAACAGGCACCATGCGGACTTTTCTCCATGGGAGTAATGTCTCAAACTGTCTACGTTTGTTCGTTAAATGGAAGACCAATAGTAATTGCCAAAGCACATCTGGAGGCATTCTGTAATCTGTGGACCTTCAGAGTGTTGATGAAACACAGGAATTGCATCGGGATTGAATATAACAGGCACCATGAGGACCTTTCCCCATGGGAGAAATTTCTCAAACTGTCTACGAATTTTAATCGATTCCTCGAAGACCAGTAGTAGTTTCCAAGCACATCTGGAGGAATTCTGTGATCTGTGGACCTTCTGAGTGTTGATGAAACACAGAAATTTCATCGGGATTGAATAGAACAGGCACCATGCAGACTTTTCTCTATGGGAGTAATGTCTCAAACTGTCTACACTTTCATACTTTCCTAGAAGGGCAGTAGTTGTTTCCGAAGCACATCTGGAGGCATTCTGTAATCATTGGACCTTCAGAGTGTTAATGAAACACAGAAATTACATCGGGATTGAATTAAACAAACACCACGCGGTCTTTATTGCATGAGAGAAATGTCCCAAACTTTCTACGCTTTGATCGTTCCCTAGAAGACCAGTAGTAGTTTATAAGGCACATCTGGAGGCATTCTGTAATCTGTAGGCCTTCAGAGTGTTGATGAAACACAAAAATAGCATCGGGATTGAATAAAACAGGCTCCATGCGGACTTTTCGCCATGGGAGTAATGTCTCAAACTGTGAACGATTTGATCGATTAATGGAAGACCAGTAGGAGTTTGCGAAGCACATTTCGAGGCTTTCTGTAATCTGTGGACCTTCAGAGTGTTGGTGAAACGCCGAAATTGCAAAGGGATTGAATACAACATTAACCATGCGGTCTTTTCTCCATGGGTATAATGTCTCAAACTGTCTACGCTTTGATCGACTTCTTGGAGACCAGTAGGAGTTTTTGAAGCACATCGGTAGGTATTCTGTGATCTTAGGACCTTCAGAGTGTTGATGAAACACAGAAATGGGATCAGGATTGAATACAACAGGCACCATGCGGACTTTTCTCCATGGGAGTAATGTCTCAAACTGTCTACGCTTTGATCGTTCTCTGGAAGACCAGTAGTAGTTTATAAGGCACATCTGGAGGCATTCTGTAATCTGTGGGCCTTCACAGTGTTGATGAAACACAGAAATTGCATCGGGACGGAATAAAACAGGCACCATGCAGCCTTTTTTCCATGGGAGTAATGTCTCAAACTGTGAACGGTTTGATCGATTCCTGGAAGACCAGTAGTAGTTTCCGAAGCACACCTGGAGGCATTCTGTATTCTGTTGACCTTCAGAGTGTTGATGAAACACGGAAATTGCATCGGGATTGAATACATCAGGCACCATGCGGAGTACTTTCCATGGGAGTAATGTCTCAAATTGTCTACGCTTTGATCGTTCCCTGGAAGACCTGTAGTAGTTTCCGAAGGACATCTGGAGGCATTCTGTATTCTGCGGACCTTCAGAGTGTTGATGAAACACATAAATTGCAACGGGATAGAATACAACAGTCACGATGCGGACTTTTCTCAATGATAGTAATGTCTCAAACTGTATACGTTTTGGTCGTTTCCTGGAAGACCAGTAGTAATTTCAAAGTCACATCTGGAGGCATTTTGTAATCTATTTACATTTAGAGAGTTGATGGAACACAGAAATTGGATCGGCTTTGAATACAACAGGCACCATGCGTACTTTTCTCCATAGGAGTAATGTCTCATAGTGGCTACGATTTGATCGTTCCCTGGAAGGGCAGTATTTATTACCGACGCACATCAGGAGGCATTCAGTAATCTGTGGACCTTCAGAGTGTTGGTGAAACACAGAAATTGCAAAGGGATTGAATACAACATGCACCATGCGGACTTCTTTCAATAATAGTAATGTCTCAAACTGTCTACGCTTTGATCATTCCCTGGGAGATCAGTAGTAGTTTCCGAACCACATCATGAGGCATTCAGTAATCTGTCGACTTTCAGAGTGTTGATGAAACAAAGAAATTGCATCGGGATTGAATACAACAGTCACCATGCGGTCTTTTCTATATGGGAGCAATATCACAAACAGTCTACGTTTTGATCGTTCCCTGGAAGACCAGTAGTAGTTTCCAAGTCACATCTGGAGGCAATCTGTAATATGTTTACCTTCAGTGCGTTGATGAAACACAGAAATTGCATTGGGATTGAATACAACAGTCACCATGCGGTCTTTTCTATATGGGAGCAATATCACAAACAGTCTACGCTTTGATCGTTCCCTGGAATACCAGAGTAGTTTCCGAAGCACATCTGGAGGCATTCTGTATTCTGTGGACCTTCACAGTGTTGACGAAACACAGAAATTGCATCGGGATGGACTACAACAGGCACCATGCAGACTTTTCTCCATGGTAGTAATGTCTCAAACTGTCTACTATTTGGTCGCTCCCTGGAAGACCAGCAGTAGTTACCGAAGCAAATCTGGAGGCATTCTGTAATCTGTTGCCCTTCAGAGTGTTGATGAAACACAGAAATTGCATCGGGTTGAATACAAGAGGCACCATGCGGACTTTTCTCAATAATAGTAATGTCTCAAACTGTCTACGCTTTGATCGTCCAGTCGAAGACCATTAGTAGTTTCCGAACCACATCAGGAGGCATTCTGTAATCTGTGGACCTTCAGAGTCTTCATAAACACAGAAATTGCATCGGGATTGAATAGAAGAGGCACCATGCGGACTTTTGTCAATGAGAGTAATGTCTAAAACTGTCTACGCTTTGATCGTTAACTGGAAGACCAGTAACAGTTTCCGAAGCACATCTGGAGGCGTTCTGTAATCTGTTGACCTTCAGAGTGTTGATGAAACAGGGAAATTGCATCGGGATTGAATACATCAGGCACCATGCGGACTTCTCTCCATGGGAGTAATGTCTCAAACTGTCTACATTTTGATCGTTCCCTGGAAGACCAGTAGTAGTTTCCGTAGCACATCTGGATGCATTCTGTATCCTGAGGACCTTCACAGTGTTGATGAAACACAGAAATTGGATCTTGATTGAATACAATAGGCACCATGCGTACTTTTCTCCATAGGAGTAATGTCTCAAAGTGTCTACGATTTGATCGTTACCTGGAAGATCAGTAGTAGTTTACGAAGCACTTCTGGAGGCTTTCTGTAATCTGTGGTCCTTCAGAATTTTGATGAAACACAGAAATTCCATCGGGATTGAATACAACAGGCACCATGCGGAATTTTCTCCATTGGAGTAATGTCTCACACTGTCCACGCTTTGAGCGTTCCCTTGAAGACCAGTGGTAATTTTCGAAGCACGCATGGAGGCTTTCTGTAATCTGTGGACCTTCAGAGTGTTGATGATACACAGAAAATGCATCGGGATTGAATACAACAGGCACCATGCGGACTTTTCTCCATGATAGTAATGTCCCAAACTGTCTACGCTTTGATCGTTAACTGGAAGACCAGTAACAGTTTCCGAAGCACATCTGGAGGCATTCTGTAATCTGTTTACGTTCAGAGTGTTGATGGAACACAGAAATTGCATCGGGATTGAATACAACAGTCACCATGCGGACTTTACTCCATGCGAGTAATGTCCCCAACTGTCTACGTTTTGATCCTTCCCTAGCAGACCAGTTGTAACTACTAAAGCACATCTGGAGGCATTCTGTAATCTGTGGACTTTCACAGTGTTGATGACACTTAGAAATTGATCGGGATTGAATACAACAGGTACCATGCGTACTTTTCTCCATGAGAGTAATGTCTCAAACAGACTACTCTTAGATCCTTTCCTGGAAGACCAGTAGTAATATCCGAAGCACATCTGGAGGCATTTTGTAATCTGTGGACCTTCAGAGGGTAGATGAAACACAGGAATTGCATCGGGATTAAATACAACTGATACCATGATGATCTTTCTCCATGGGAGAGATGTGTCAAACTGTGTAAGAATTTTGATCGATTCCTCGAAGACCAGTAGTAGTTTTCAAGCACATCTGGAGGCATTTGTGATTTGTGGACCTTCAGAGTGTTGATGAAACACAGAAATTGCATCGGGATAGAATACAACAGGCACCAAGCCGACTTTTCTCTATGGGAGTAATATCACAAACAGTCTACGCTTTGATCGCTCCCTGGAAGACCACTAGACGTTTCCGAAGCACATCTGGAGGCATTCCGTAATCTGTGGAGCTTCAGAGTGTTGATGAAACATAGAAATGACATCAGGATTGAATACAACAGTCACCATGCGGTCTTTTCTATATGGGAGCAATATCACAAACAGTCTACGCTTTGATCATTCCCTGGAAGACCAGTAGTAGTTTCCAAGTGACATCTGGAGGCATTCTGTAATCTGTGGACCTTCAGAGTGTTGATGAAACAGGGAAATTGCATCGGGATTGAATACATCAGGCACCATGCGGACTTCTCTCCATGGGAGTAATGTCTCAAAGTGTCTACGATTTGATCGTTACCTGGAAGATCAGTAGTAGTTTCCGAAGCACGACTGGAGGCTTTCTGTAATCTGTGGACATTCAGATTGTTGACGAAACACAGAAATTCCATCCGGGATTGAATACAACAGGCACCATGCGGAGTTTTCTCCATTGGAGTAATGTCTCAAACTGTCTACGCTTTGATCGTTCCCTGGAAGACCAGTGGTAGTTTTCGAAGCACGTCTGGAGGCTTTCTGTAATCTGTGGACCTTCAGAGTGTTGATGATACACAGAAATTGCATCGGGATTGAATACAACAGGCACCATGCGGACTTTTCTCCATGAGGGTAATGTCTCAAACTGTCTACGCTTTGATCGTTCCCTGTAAGACCAGTGGTAGTTTCCGAAGGGCACCTGGAGGCATTCTGTATTCTGTGGAAATTCACAGTGTTGATGAAACACAGAAATGGGATCGGTATTGAATTCAACAGGCACCATGCGTCCTTTTCTCCATAGGAGTAATGTCTCAAAGTGTCTACGGTTTGATCGTTACCTGGAAGACCAGTAGAAGTATTCGAAGCACATCAGGAGGCATTTCGTAACCTGTGGAACTTCAAAGTGTTGATGATACACAGAAATTGCATCAGAATTGAATACAACATGCACCATGCGGTCTTTTCTATATGGGAGCAATATCACAAACAGTCTACGCTTTGATCGTTCCCTGGAAGACCTGTAGGAGTTTCCAAGTCACATCTGGAAGCATTCTGTAATCTGTTTTCCTTCAGTGCGTTGATGAAACACAGAAAATGCATCGGGATTGAATACAACAGGCACCATGCGGACTTTTCTCCATGATAGTTATGTCTCAAACTGTCTACGCTTTGAACGTTAACTGGAAGACCTGTAACAGTTTCCGAAGCACATCTGGAGGCATTCTGTAATCTGTTTACGTTCAGAGTGTTGATAGAACAAAGAAATTGCATCGGGATTGAATACAACAGGCACCATGCGGACTTTTCTCCATGTTAGTAATGTCTTAAACTGTCTACGTTTTGATCGTTCCCTTGAAGGCCAGTAGTAGTTTCTGAAGCACATCTGGAGGCATTCCGTAATCTGTGAACCTTCAGAGTGTTGATGAAACACAGAAATTGCATCGGGATTCAATACAACAGGCACCAAGGGGTCTTTTCTCCATGGTAGTAATGACTCAAACAGTCTACGCTTTGATCGCTTCCTGTAGGACCAGTAATAGTTCACTAAGCACATCTGGAGGCATTCTCTAATCTGTGGAAATTCAGAGTGTTCATGAAACACAGAAATTGCATCGGGATTGAATAAAACTGGCACTATGCGGACTTTTTGTCATGGGAGTAAAGTGTTCAACTATCTACGATTTGATTGTTTCCGAGAAGACCAGTAATAGTTTCCGAAGCACATCTGGAGGCCTTATGTAATCTGTGGACCTTCACAGTGTTCATGAAACACAGAAATTGGATCTGGATTGATTACAACAGGTACCATGCGTACTTTTCTCCATGAGAGTAATGTCTCAAACTGTGTACGATTTGATCGATTCCTGGAAGACCAGTAGTAGTTTAAAAGGCACATCTGGAGGCATTCTGCAATCTGTGGGCCTTCAGAGTGTTGGTGAAACGCAGATATTGCATCGGGAATGAAAACAACAGGAATCATGCGCAATTTTCTCCATGGGAGTAATGTCTCACGCTGTTTACGATTTGATCGATTCCTGGAAGACCAGTAGTAGTTTGCGAAGCACATCTCAATGCATTCTGTATTCTGAGGACCTTCACAGTGTTGATGAATCACAGAAATTGGATCTTGATTGAATACAACAGGCACCATGCGTACTTTTCTACATAGGTGTAATGTCTCAAAGTGTCTACGACTTGATCGTTACCTGGAAGATCAGTAGTAGTTTCCCAAGCACGTCTGGAGGCTTTCTGTAATCTGTGGACCTTCAGATTGTTGATGAAACACAGAAATTCCATCGGGAGTTGAATACAACAGGCACCATGCGGAGTTTTCTCCATTGGAGTAATGTCTCAAAGTGTCTACGCTTTGATCGTTCCCTGGAAGACCAGTGGTAGTTTTCGAAGCACATCTGGAGGCATTCTGTAATCTGTTTACGTTCAGAGTGTTGATGGAACACAGAAATTGCATCGGGATTGAATACAACAGGCACCATGCGGACTTTTCTCCATGTGAGTAATGTCCCCAACTGTCTACGCTTTGATCCTCTCCTAGCAGACCAGTAGTAATTACTGAAGCACATCTGGAGGCATTCTGTAATCTGTGGACTTTCACAGTGTTGATGAAACATAGAAATTGGATCGGCATTGCATAAAACAGGTACCATGCGGACTTTTCTCCATGGGAGTAATGTCTGAAACTGTGTACGATTTGATCGATTCCTGGAAGACCAGTAGTAGTTTCCGAACCACATCTGGAAGCATGCTGAATCTGTGGACCTTCAGAGTGTTGATGAAACACAGAAATTGCATCGGGATTCAATACAACAGGCACCAAGCGGTCTTTTCTCCATGGTAGTAATGACTCAAACAGTCTACGCTTTGATCGCTTCCTGTAGGACCAGTAATAGTTCACGAAGCACATCTGGAGGCATTCTGTAATCTTTGGACTCTCAGAGTGTTCATGAAACACTAAAATTGCATCGGGATTGTATAGAACAGGCACCATGCGAACTTTTCTCCATGGGAGTAATGTCTCAAATTGTCTCCGCTTTGATCGTTCCCTGGAATACCAGAGTAGTTTCCGAAGCTCACCTGGAGGCATTCTGTATTCTGTGGACCTTCACAGTGTTGATGAAACACAGAAATTGCATCGGGATTCAATACAACAGGCTTCATGCGGACTTTTCTCAATGGGAGTAATGTCTCAAACTGTCTACGCTATGATCGCACCCAGGAAGACCAGTAGTGGTTTCCGATGCACATCTCTAGGCATTCTGTAATCTGTGGACCTTCGGAGTGTTCATGAAATACAGAAATTGCTTCGGGATTGAATAGAACAGGCACCATGCGAACTTTTCTTCATGGGAGTAATGTCTCAAACTGTCTACACTTTGATCGATTCCTGGAATATCAGTAGTAGTTCCGAAGCACATCTGGAGGCATTCAGCAATCTGTGGACACTCAGAGTGTTGATGAAACACAGAAACTGCATCGCGATTGAATTGAACAGGCACCATGTGGACTTTTCTCCATGGGAGAAATTTCTCAAATTGTCTACGCTTTGATAGTTCCCTGGAAGACAAGTAGTAGTTTCTGAAGCACATCTGGAGGCGTTCTGTAATCTGTGGACCTTCAGAGTGTTGATGAAACACAAAATTTGCATCGGGATTGAATACAAAAGGCAATATGCGGTCTTTTCTCCATGGGAGTAATGTCTCAAACAGTCTACGCTTTGATCGTTACCTGGAAGACCGGTAGTAGATTCAAAGGCACAACTGGAGGCATTCTGTGATCTGTCGACCTTCAAAGTGTTGATGAAACACAGAAATTGCATCTGGTTTGAATACAACAACCACCATGCGGACTTGTCTCCATGGGAGTAATGTCTTAAACTGTCTACACTTTGATCGATTCCTGGAAGATCAGTAGTAGATTCCGAAGCACGTCTGGAGGCATTGTGTTATCTGTGGACCTTCAGAGTGTTGATGAAACACAGTAATCGCCTCGGGATTAAATAGAACAGCCACCATGAGGACCTTACTCCATAGGAGAAATGTCTCAAACTGTCCACGAATTTTGATCGGTTCCTCGAAGACCAGTAGTAGTTTCCGAAGAACATCTGGTAGCATTCCGTAATCTGTGGACCTTCAGAGTGTTGATGAAACACAGAAATTGCATCAGGATTGAATACAACAGTCACCATGCGGTCTTTTCTATATGGGAGTAATATCACAAACAGTCTACGCTTTGATCGTTCCCTGGAAGACCAGTAGTAGTTTCCAAGTCGCATCTGGAGTCATTCTGTAATTTGATTACCTTCAGTGCGTTGATGAAACACAGAAACTGCATCGGGATTGAATACAACAGGCACCATGCAGACTTTTCTCCATGGGAGTAATGTCTCAAACCGTCAACAGTTTCATCGCTCCCTGGAAGGGCTGTAGTTGTTTCCGAAGCACATCTGGAGGCATTCTGTAATCTGTGGACTTTCAGAATGTTAATTAAATACAGAAATTGCATCGGGATTGAATAAAACAAGCACCATGCCAACTTTGTTGCATAAGAGTAATGTCTCAAACTTTCTACACTTTGATCGTTCCCTGGAAGACCAGTAGAAGTTTCCGAAGCACATCTGGAGGCATTCCGTAATCTGTGGACCTTCAGAGTGTTGATGAAACACAGAAATTGCATCAGGATTGAATACAACAGTCACCATGCGGTCTTTTCTATATGGGAGTAATATCACAAACAGTCTACGCTTTGTTCGTTCCCTGGAAGACTAGTAGTAGTTTCCAAGTCGCATCTGGAGGCATTCTGTAATCTGTTTTTACCTTCAGTGCGTTGATGAAACACAGAAATTGCATCGGGATTGAATACAACAGGCACCATGCGGACTTTTCTCCATGGGAGTAATGTCTCAAATAGTACACGCTTTGATCGTTCTCTGGAAGACCAGTAGTAGTTTTCGAAGCACATCTGGAGGCATTCTGTAATCTATTTACATTCAGGGTGTTGATGGAACGCAGAAATTGCATCGGGATTGAATATAACAGGCACCATGCGGACTACTCTCCATGTGAGTAATGTCCATAACTGTCTACGTTTTGATCCTTCCCCAGCAGACCAGTAGTAATTACTGAAGCACATCTGGAGGCATTCTGTAATCTGTGGACTTTCACAGTGTTGATGAAACACAGAAATTGGATCGGGATTGAATACAACAGGTACCATGCGTACTTTTCTCCATGAGAGTAATGTCTCAAACTGTGTACGATTTGATCGATTCGTGGAAGATCAGTAGTAGTTTAAAAGGCACATGTGGAAGCATTCTGTAATCTGTGGGCCTTCAGAGTGATGGTGAAACATAGAAATTGCATCGGGAATGAATACAACAGGAACCATGTGGACTTTTCTCCATGGGAGAAATGTCTCAAGCTGACTACGCTTTGATCGTTACCTGGAGGACAAGTAGTAGTTTCCGAAGCACATCTGGAGGCATTCTGTAATCTGTGGTTCTTCAGAGAGTTGATGAAACACAGAAATTGCATCGGCATTCAATACAATAGGCACCATGCGGACATTTCTCCATGGGAGTAATGTCTCAAACTGTCTACGTTTTGATCGATTCCTGGAAGACTAGTAGTAGATTCCGAAGCACATCTGGAGGCATTCTGTAATCTGTAGACCTTCAGAATGTTAATGAAATACAGAAATTGCATCGTTATTGAATAAAACAAACACCATGTGGACTTTTTTGCATGCGATTAATGTCTCCAACTTTCTACGCTTTGATCGTTCCCTGGAAGACCAGTAGAAGTTTGCGAAGCACATCAGGAGGCATTCCGTAATCTGTGGACTTTCAGAGTGTTGATGTAACACAGAAATAGCATCAGGATGGAATACAACAGTCACCATGCGGTCTTTTCTATATGGGAGTAATATCAAAAACAGTCTACGATTTGATCGTTCCCTGGAAGACCAGTAGTAGTTTCCAAATCACATCTGGAGGCATTCTGTAATCTGTTTACCTTCAGTGCGTTGATGAAACACAGACATTGCATCGGGATTGAATACAGCAGGCACCATGCGGACTTTTCTCCATGGGAGTAATGTCTCAAATTGTATACGTTTTGATCGTTCTCTGGAAGACCAGTAGTAGTTTTCGAAGCACATCTGGAGGCATTCTGTAATCTGTTTACATTCAGGGTGTTGATGGAACACAGAAATTGCATCGGGATTGAATACAACAGGCACCATGCCGACTTATCTCCATGTGAGTAATCTCTCAAATTGTCTACGTTTTGATCGTTCCCTTGAAGACCAGTAGTAATTTCCGAAGCTCATCTGGAGGCCTTACGTAATCTGTGGACCTTCACAGTGTTGATGAAACACAGAAAGTGGATCGGGATTGAATACAACAGATACCATGCGTACTTTTCTCCATGAGAGTAATGTCTCAAACTGTGTACGATTTGATCGCTTCATGGAAGACCAGTAGTAGTTTAAAAGGCACATCTGGAGGCATTCTGTAATCTGTGGGCCTTCAGAGTGTTGGTGAAACGCAGATATTGCATCGGGATTGAAAACAACACTAACCATGCGGAATTTTCTCCATGGGAAAAATGTCTCACACTGTGTACGATTTGATCGATTCCTGGAAGACCAGTAGTAGTTTCCGAAGCAGATCTGGAGGTATTCTGTAATCTGTTCCCCTTCAGAGTGTTGATGAAACACAGAAATTGCATCGGGATTGAATACAAGAGGCACCATGCGGACTTTTCTCGATGATAGTAATGTCTCAAACTGTCTACGCTTTGATCGTCCAGCCGAAGACCATTAGTAGTTTCTGAACCACATCAGGAGGCATTCTGTAATCTGTGGACCTTCACAGTGTTCATAAACACAGAAATTGCATTGGAATTGAATACAACAGGCATCATGCGGACTTATCTCCATGGGAGTAATGTATCAATCTGTTTACGTTTTGATCGTTCCCTGGAAGACCAGTGGTAGTTTTCGAAGCACATCTGGAGGCATTCTGTATTCTGAGGATTTTCAGAGTGTTGATGATACACAGAAATTGCTTCGGGATTGAATACAACAGGCACCATGCGGTCTTTTCTCCATGTGAGTAATGTACCCAACTGTCTACGTTTTGATCCTTCCCTAGCAGACCAGTAGTAATTACTGAAGCACATCTAGAGGCATTCTGTAATCTGTGGACTTTCACAGTGTTGATGAAACATAGAAATTGGATCGGGATTGAATAAAACAGGTACCATGCGGACTTTTCTCCATGGGAGTAATGTCTCAAACTGTGTACGATTTGATCGATTCCTGGGAGACCAGTAGTAGTTTCCGAACTACATCTGGAAGCATTCTGAATCTGTGGACATTCAGAGTGCTGATGGAACACAGAAATTGTATCGGGATTGAATACAACAGGCACCATGCGGACTTTTCTCCATGGGAGTAATTTCTCAAACTGTCTACGCTTTGATCGTTCCCTGGAATACCAGAGTAGTTTCTGATGCACATCTGGAGGCAATCTCTAATCTGTGGAAATTCAGAGTGTTGATGAAACACAGAAATTGCATCGTGATTGAAAACAACGGGCACCATGCAAACTTTTCGTCATGGGAGTGATGTGTTCAAGTATCTACGTTTTGATTTTTCCCTGAAAGACCAGTAGTAGTTTCCGAAGCGCATCTGGAAGCATTCTGCAATCTGTGGACATTCAGAGTGTTGATGAAACACAGAGACTGCATCGGGATTGAATTGAACAGGCACCATGTGGACTTTTCTCCATGGGAGAAATTTCTCAAATTGTCTACGCTTTGATAGTTCCCTGGAAGACAAGTAGTAGTTTCTGAAGCACAACATAAGGCATTCTGTGATCTGTCGACCTTCAAAGTGTTGATGAAACACAGAAATTGCATCTGGTTTGAATACAACAACCACCATGCCGACTTGTCTCCATGGGAGTATTGTCTCAAACTGTCTACACTTTGATCGATTCCTGGAAGATCAGTAGTAGCTTCCGAAGCACATTTGGAGGCATTCTGTAACCTGTGGACCTTCAGAGTATTGATGAAACACAGAAATTGCTTTGGAATTGAATACAAAAGGCATCATGCGGACTTATCTCCATGGGAGTAATGTCACAATCTGTCTACGTTTTGATCGTTCCCTGGAAGACAAGTTGTAGTTTCCGAAGCATTTCTGGAGCCTTTCCCTAATCCGTGGGCATTCAGAGTGTTGATGAAACACAGAAATTGCATCGGGATTGAATACATCAGGCAACATGCGGACTTTTCTCCACGGGAGTAATGTCTCAAACCGTGTACACTTTAATCAGTTCCTGGAAGACCAGTAGTAGTTTCCGACGCACATCTGGAGGCATTCTTTAATCTGTGGACCTTCAGAGTGTTGATGAAACACAGACAGTGCATCGGGTTTGAATACAACAGTCAACATGTAGACTTTTCTCTATGGGAGTTATGTCTCAAATTGTCTACGCTTTGATAGTTCCCTGGAAGACCAGTAGTAGTTTCCGAAGCACATCTGGAGGCTTTCTGTAATCTGTGGACCTTCGTGTAGATGAAACGCGGAAATTGCATCTGGATTGAATCCATCAGGCACCATGCAGTATTTTCTCCATGGGAGTAATGTCTCAAACTGTCTACGCTTTGATCGTTCCCTGGAAGACCTGTAGTAGTTTCAGAAGCACATCTGGAGGCTTACTGTAATCTGTGGACCTTCAGAGTGTTGATGGAACACAGAAATTGCTTCGGGATTGAAAACAACAGGCACCATGCGGACTTTTGTGCATGAGTGTAGTGTCTCAAACTGTCTACGCTTTTGATCGTTCCCTGGAAGACCATTAGTAGTTTCCGAAGCACATCTTGAGGCTTTCTGTCATCTGTGGACCTTCAGAGTGTTGATGGAACACAGAAATTGCATCGGGATAGAATACAACAGGCACCATGCGGACTTTTCTCCATGGGAGTATTGTCTCAAACTGTATACGATTTGATCGTTCTCTGGAAGACCAGTAGTAGTTTTCGAAGCACATCTGGAGGTATTCTGTAATCTGTTTACATTTTGGGTGTTGATGGAACGCTGAAATTGCATCGGGATTGAATACAACAGGCACCATGCGGACTTTTCTCAATGGGAGTAATGTCTCAAATAGTATACGCTTTGATCGTTCTCTGGAAGACCAGTAGTTGATTCCGAAGCACGTCTGGAGGCATTCTGTTATCTGTGGACCTTCAGAGTGTTGATGAAACACAGGAATTGCTTCGGGATTAAATAGAACAGCCACCATGAGGACCTTACTCCATGGGAGAAATGTCTCAAACTGTCTACGAATTTTGATCGATTCCTCGAAGACCAGTAGTAGTTTCCAAAGCTCATCTGGTAGCATTCCGTAATCTGTGGACCTTCAGAGTGTTGATGAAATACAGAAATTGCATCGGGATTGAATACAACATGCACCATGCGGTCTTTTCTCCATGGGAGTAATATCTCAAATAGACTACGCTTTGATCGCTCCCTGGAAGACCAGTAGTAGTTTATAAGGCACATCTGGAGACATTCTGTAATCTGTCTGAAATCAGAGTGTTGATGAAACACAGAAATTGCATAGGGATTGAATAAAACAGGCACCATGAGGACTTTTCTCAATGGGAGTAATGTCTCAAACTGTCTACGCTATGATCGTTTCCTGGAAGACCAGTAGTAATATCCGAAGCACATCTGGAGGCATTCTGTAATCTGTGGACCTTCCGAGTGTAGATGAAACACAGGAATTGCATCAGGATTGAATACAACAGTCACCATGCGGTCTTTTCTATATGGGAGTAAAATCACAAACAGTCTACTCTTTGATCGTTCCCTGGAAGAACAGTAGTAGTTTCCAAGTCGCATCTGGAGGCATTCTGTAATCTGTTTACCTTCAGTGCGTTGATGAAACACAGAAATTGCATCGGGATTGAATACAACAGGCACCATGCGGACTTTTCTCCATGGGAGTAATGTCTCAAATTGTACACGCTTTGATCGTTCTCTGGAAGACCAGTAGTAGTTTTCGAAGCACATCTGGAGGCATTCTGAAATCTGTTTACATTCAGGGTGTTGATGGAAAGCAGAAATTGCATCGGGATTGAATACAACAGGCACCATGCGGACTTTTCTCCATGTGAGTAATGTCCCCAACTGTCTACGTTTTGTTCCTTCCCTAGCAGACCAGTAGTAATTACTGAAGCACATCTGGAGGCATTCTGTAATCTGTGGACTTTCACAGTGTTGATGAAACACAGCAATTGGGTCGGGATTGAATACAACAGGTACCATGCGTACTTTCCTCCATGAGAGTAATGTCTCAAACTGTGTACGATTTGATCGATTCCTGGAAGATCAGTAGTAGTTTAAATGGCACATCTGGAGGCATTCTGTAATCTGTGGGCTTTCAGAGTGATGGTGAAACATAGAAATTGCATCGGGAATGAGTACAACAGGAACCATGCGGAATTTTTTTCCATGGGAGTAATGTCTCAAACTGTGTACGATTTGATCGATTCCTGGAAGACCAGTAGTAGTTTCCGAACCATATCTGGAAGCATTCTGAATCTGTGCACCTTCAGAGTGTTGATGAAACACAGAAATTGCATCGGCATTCAATACAACAGGCACCAAGCGGTCTTTTCTCGATGGTAGTAATGACTCAAACTGTCTACGCTTTGATTGTTCCCTGGAAGACCAGTAGTAGTTTCCGAAGCACATCTTGGGGCTTTCTGTCATCTGTGGACCTTCAGAGTGTTGATGGAACGCAGAAATTGCATCGGGAATGAATACAACAGGCACCATGCGGACTTTTCTCCATGGGAGTAATGTCTCAAACTGTGTACGATTTGATCGATTCCTGGAAGATCAGTAGTAGTTTAAATGGCACACCTGGAGGCATTCTGTAATCTGTGGGCCTTCAGAGTGATGGTGAAACATAGAAATTGCATCGGGAATGAGTACAACAGGAACCATGCGGACTTTTCTCCATGGGTGTAATGTCTCAAACTGTGTACGATTTGATCGATTCCTGGAAGACCAGTAGTAGTTTCCGAACCATATCTGGAAGCATTCTGAATCTGTGCACCTTCAGAGTGTTGATGAAACACAGAAATTGCATCGGCATTCAATACAACAGGCACCAAGCGGTCTTCTCTCCATGGTAGTAATGACTCAAATAGTCTACGCTTTGATCGCTTCCTGTAGGACCAGTAATAGTTCACGAAGCACATCTGGAGGCATTCTGTTATCTTTGGACTCTCAGAGTGTTCATGAAACACTCAAATTGCATCGGGATTGTACAGAACAGGCACCATGCGAACTTTTGTCCATGGGAGTAATGTCTAAATGTCTACGCTTTGATCGTTCCCTGGAATACCAGAGTAGTTTCCGAAGCACATCTGGAGGCATTCTGTATTCTGTGGATCTTCACAGTGTTGATGAAACACAGAAATTGCATCGGGATTCAATACAACAGGCTGCATGCGGACTTTTCTCCATGGGAGTAATGTCTCAAATGTATACGCTTTGATCGTTCCCTGGAAGACCAGTAGTAGTTTGGGAAGTCTATCTGGAGACATTCTGTAATCTGTGGACATTCAGAGTGCTGATGGAACACAGAAATTGTATCGGGTTTGAATACAACAACCACCATGCGGACTTGTCCCCATGGGAGTAATGTCTCAAACTGTCTACACTTTGATCGATTCCTGGAAGATCAGTAGTAGCTCCCGAAGCACATTTGGAGGCATTCTGTAACCTATGGACCTTCAGAGTGTTGATGAAACAAAGAAATTGCATTGGAATTGAATACAACAGGCACCATGCGGACTTATCTCCATGGGAGTAATGTCTCAATCTGTCTACGTTTTGATCGTTCCCTGGAAGACAAGTTGTAGTTTCCGAAGCATTTCTGGAGCCTTTCTCTAACCTGTGGGCATTCAGAGTGTTGATCAAACACAGAAATTGCAGCGGGATTGAATACATCAGGCACCATGCGGACTTTTCTCCACGGGAGTAATATCTCAAGCCGTGTACACTTTAATCAGTTCCTGGAAGACCAGTAGTAGTTTCTGACGCACATCAGGAGGCATTCTGTAATCTGTGGACCTTCAGAGTGTTGATGAAACATAGAGATTGCATCAGGATTAAATACAACGGGCACCATGCGGACATTTCTCCATGGGAGTAATGTCTCAAACTGTGTACACATTAATCGATTCCTGGAAGACCAGTGGTAGTTTCCGACGCACATACGGAGGCATTCTGTAATCGGTGGACCTTCAGAGTGTTGATGAAACACAGAAATTGCATCGGGATTGAATACGACAGGCACCATGCGGACTCTTCTCCATAGGAGTAATGTCTCAAGCTGACTACGCTTTGATCGTTACCTGGAAGACAAGTAGTAGTTTCCGAAGCTCATCTGGAGGCATTCTGTAATCTGTGGACATTTAGAGTGTCGGTGAAACAAAGACACTGCATCGGGATTGCATACAACAGTCACCATGTAGACTTTTCTCTATGGGAGTGATGTCTCAAAGTGTCTACGCTTTGATCGTTACCTGGAAGACCAGTAGTAGTTTCCGAAGCACATCTGGAGGCTTTCTGTAATCTGTGGACCTTCAGAGTGTAGATGAAACACGGAAATTGCATCTGGATTGAATACATCAGGCACCATGCAGTATTTTCTCCATGGGAGTAATGTCTCAAACTGTCTACGCTTTGATCGTTCCCTGGAAGACCTGTAGTAGTTTCAGAAGCACATCTGGAAGTTTACTGTAATCTGTGGACTTTCAGAGTTTTGATGGAACACAGAAATTGCATCGGGATTGAATACAACGGGCACCATGCGGACTTTTGTGCATGAATGTAGAGTCTCAAACTGTCTACGCTTTGATCTTTCCCTGGAAGACCATTAGTAGTTTCCGAAGCACATCTTGAGGCTTTCTGTCATCTGTGGACCTTCAGAGTGTTGATGGAACGCAGATATTGCATCGGGAATGAATACAACAGGCACCATGCGGACTTTTCTCCATGGGAGTAATGTCTCAACTTGTACACGCTTTGATCGTTCTCTGGAAGACCAGTAGTAGTTTTCGAAGCACATCTGGAGGCATCCTGAAATCTGTTTACATTCAGGGTGTTGATGGAAAGCAGAAATTGCATCGGGATTGAATACAACAGCACCATGCGGACTTTTCACCATGTCAGTAATGTCCCCAACTGTCTACGTTTTGTTCCTTCCCTAGCAGACCAGTAGTAATTACTGAAGCACATCTGGAGGCATTCTGTTATCTGTGGACTTTCACAGTGTTGATGAAACACAGCAGTTGGGTCGGGATTGAATACAACAGGTACTATGCGTACTTTTCTCCATGAGAGTAATGTCTCAAACTGTGTACGATTTGATCGATTCGTGGAAGATCAGTAGTAGTTTAAATGGCACATCTGGAGGCATTCTGTAATCTGGGGGCCTTCAGAGTGATGGTGAAACTTAGAAATTGCATCGGGAATGAGTACAACAGGAACCATGCGGACTTTTCTCCATGCGAGTAATGTCTCATACTGTGTACGATTTGATCGATTCCTGGAAGACCAGTAGTAGTTTCCGAACCATATCTGGAAGCATTCTGAATCTGTGCACCTTCAGAGTGTTGATGAAACACAGAAATTGCATCGGCATTCAATACAACAGGCACCAAGCGGTCTTTTCTCCATGGTAGCAATGACTCAAATTGTCTACGCTTTGATCGTTCCCTGGAAGACCATTAGTAGTTTCCGAAGCACATCTTGAGGCTTTCTGACATCTGTGGATCTTCAGAGTGTTGATGGAACACAGAAATTGCATCGGGATAGAATACAACAGGCACCATGCGGACTTTTCTCCGTGCGAGTAATGTCTCAAACTGTATACGCTTTGATCGTTCTCTGGAAGACGAGTAGTAGTTTTCGAAGCACATCTGGAGGCATCTGTAATCTGTTTACATTTAGGACGTTGATGGAACGCAGAAAATGCATCGGGATTGAATACAATAGCACCATGCGGAGTTTTCACCATGTGAGTAAAGTCCCCAACTGTCTACGTTTTGATCCTTCAATAGCAGACCAGTAGTAATTACTGAAGCCCATCAGGAGGCATTCTGTAATCTGTGGACTTTCACAGTGTTGATGAAACACAGAAATTGGATCGGTATTGAATAGAACAGGTACCATGCGGACTTTTCTCCATGGGAGTAATGTCTCAAACTGTCTACGCTTTGATCGTTCCCTGGAAGACCTGTAGTAGTTTCAGAAAAGCATCTGGAGGCTTACTGTAATCTGTGGACCTTCAGAGTGTTGATGGAACACAGAAATTGCGTCGGGATTGAATACAACATGCACCATGCGGTCTTTTCTCCATGGGAGTAATGTCTCAAATAGACTACGCTTTGATCGTTCCCTGGAAGACCAGTAGTAGTTTATAAGGCACATCTGGAGACATTCTGTAATCTGTCTGAATTCAGAGTGTTGATGAAACACAGAAATTGCATAGGGATTGAATAAAACAGGCACCATGCGAACTTTTCTCAATGGGAGTAATGTCTCAAACTGTCTACGCTATGATCGTTTCCTGGAAAACCAGTAGTAATATAAGAAGCACATCTGGAGGCATTCTGTAATCTGTGGACCTTCCGAGTGTAGATGAAACACAGGAAATGCATCAGGATTGAATACAACAGTCACCATGCGGTCTTTTCTATATGGGAGTAATATCACAAACAATCTACGCTTTGATCGTTCCCTGGAAGACCAGTAGTAGTTTCCAAGTCGAATCTGGTGGCATTCTGTAATTTGTTTACCTTCAGTGCGTTGATGAAACACAGAAATTGCATCGGGATTGAAAACAACAGGCACCATGCAGACTTTTCTCCATGGGAGTAATGTCTCAAACTGTCTACAGTTTCATCGTACCCTGGAAGGGCTGTAGTTGTTTCCGAAGAACATCTGGAGTGATTCTGTAATCCGTATACCTTCAGAATGTTAATTAAATACAGAAATTGCATCGGGATTGAATAAAACAAACACCATGCCAACTTTGTTGCCTGTGAGTAATGTCTCAAACTTTCTACGCTTTGATCGTTCCCTGGAAGACCAGTAGAATATTCCGAAGCACATCTGGATGCATTCCGTAATCTGTGGACCTCCAGAGTGTTGATGAAACACAGAAATTGCATCAGGATTGAATACAACAGTCACCATGCGGTCTTTTCTATATGGGAGTAATATCACAAACAGTCTACGCTTTGATTGTTCCCTGGAAGACCAGTAGTAGTTTCCAAGTCGCATCTGGAGGCATTCTGTAATCTGTTTACCTTCAGTGCGTTGATGAAACACAGAAATTGCATCGGGATTGAATACAACAGGCACCATGCGGACTTTTCTCCATGGGAGTAATGTCTCAAATTGTACACGCTTTGCAAGACCAGTAGTAGTTTTCGAAGCATATCTGGAGGCATTCTGAAATCTGTTTACATTCAGGGTGTTGATGGAAAGCAGAAATTGCATCGGGATTGAATACAACAGGCACCATGCGGACTTTTCTCCATGTGAGTAATGTCCCCAACTGTCTACGTTTTGTTCCTTCCCTAGCAGACCAGTAGTAATTACTGAAGCACATCTGGAGGCAATCTGTAATCTGTGGACTTTCACAGTGTTGATGAAACACAGCAATTGGGTTGGGATTGAATACAGCAGGTACCATGCGTACTTTTCTCCATGAGAGTAATGTCTCAAACTGTGTACGATTTGATCGATTCCTGGAAGATCAGTAGTAGTTTAAATGGCACATCTGGAGGCATTCTGTAATGTGTGGGCCTTCAGAGTGATGGTGAAACATAGAAATTAAATCGGGAATGAGTACAACATTAACCATGCGGACTTTTCTCCATGGGAGTAATGTCTCAAACTGTGTACGATTTGATCGATTCCTGGAAGACCAGTAGTAGTTTCCGAACCATATCTGGAAGCATTCTGAATCTGTGCACCTTCAGAGTGTTGATGAAACACAGAAATTGCATCGGCATTCAATACAACAGGCACCAAGCGGTCTTTTCTCCATGGTAGTAATGACTCAAATAGTCTACGGTTTGATCGTTCCCTGGAATACCAGAGTAGTTTCCGAAGCACATCTGGAGGCATTCTGTATTCTGTGGATCTTCACAGTGTTGATGAAACACAGAAATTGCATCGGGATTCAATACAACAATCTGCATGCGGACTTTTATCCATGGGAGTAGTGTCTCAACGTGTATACGCTTTGATCGTTCCCTGGAAGACCAGTAGTAGTTTGGGAAGTCTATCTGGAGACATTCTGTAATCTGCGGACATTCAGAGTGCTGATGGAACACAGAAATTATATCGGGATTGAATACAACAGGCACCATGCGGACTTTTCTCCATGGGAGTAATGTCTCAAACTGTCTACGCTTTGATTGCTCCCCGGAAGACCAGTAGTGGTTTCCGATGCACATCTCTAGGCATTCTGTAATCTGTGGACCTTCGGTGTGTTCATGAAACACAGAAATTGCTTCGGAATTGAATAGAACAGGCACCATGCGAACTTTTCTCTATGGGAGTAATGTCTCAAACTGTCTACGCTTTGATCGTTCCCTGGAATACCAGAGTAGCTTCTGATGCACATCTGGAGGCATTCTCTAATCTGTGGAAATTCAGAGTGTTGATGAAACACAGAAATTGCATCGGGATTGAATACAACGGGCACCATGCGGACTTTTCGTCATGGGAGTGATGTGTTCAACTATCTACGTTTTGATTGTTCCCTGGAAGACCAGTAGTAGTTTCCGAAGCACATCTGGAGGCATTTGCAATCTGTGGGCATTCAGAGTGTTGATGAAACCCAGAAATTGCATCGGGATTGAATACATCAGGCATCATGCGGACTTTTCTTCACGGGAGTAATGTCTCAAACCGTGTACAATTTAATCAGTTCCTGGAAGACCAGTAGTAGTTTCCGACGCACATCTGGAGGCATTCTGTAATCTGTGGACCTACAGAGTGTTGATGAAACACAGAGATTGCATCAGGATTAAATACAACAGGCACCATGTAGACTTTTCTCTATGGGAGTGATGTCTCAAACTGTCTACGCTTTGATCGTTCCCTGGGAGACCTGTAGTAGTTTCAGAAGCACTTCTGGAAGCTTACTGTAATCTGTGGACCTTCAGAGTGTTGATGGAACACAGAAATTGCATCGGGATTGAATACAACAGGCACCATGCGGACTTTTGTGCATGAATGTAGTGTCTCAAACTTTATACGCTTTGATCGTTCCCTGGAAGACCAGTAGTAGTTTGCGAAGCACATCTGGAGGCATTTGCAATCTGTGGGCATTCAGAGTGTTGATGAAACCCAGAAATTGCATCGGGATTGAATACATCAGGCATCATGCGGACTTTTCTTCACGGGAGTAATGTCTCAAACCGTGTACAATTTAATCAGTTCCTGGAAGACCAGTAGTAGTTTCCGACGCACATCTGGAGGCATTCTGTAATCTGTGGACCTACAGAGTGTTGATGAAACACAGAGATTGCGTCAGGATTAAATACAACAGGCACCATGTAGACTTTTCTCTATGGGAGTGATGTCTCAAACTGTCTACGCTTTGATCGTTCCCTGGGAGACCTGTAGTAGTTTCAGAAGCACTTCTGGAAGCTTACTGTAATCTGTGGACCTTCAGAGTGTTGATGGAACACAGAAATTGCATCGGGATTGAATACAACAGGCACCATGCGGACTTTTGTGCATGAATGTAGTGTCTCAAACTTTATACGCTTTGATCGTTCCCTGGAAGACCAGTAGTAGTTTGCGAAGCACATGTGGAGGCATTCTGTAATCCGTGGACCTTCAGAGGGTTCATGAAACACAGAAATTGCCTCGGGTTTGAATAGAACAGGCACAATGCGAACTTTTCTCCATGGCGGTTATGTCTCAAAGTGTCTATGACTTGATCGTTCCCAGGAATACCAGGAGTAGTTTCCGATGCACATCTGAAGGCATTCTGTATTCTGTAGACCTTCAGAGTGTTGATGAAACACAGAAATTACATCGGGATTGAATTAAACAGGCACCATGCGGTCTTTTCTATATGGGGGTAATGTCTCAAACAGTCTACCCTTTGATCGTTCCCTGGAAGACCAGTGGTAGTTACCAAGGCACATCTGGTGGCATTCTGTAATCTGTGGGGCTTCAGAGTGTTATGAAACACAGATATTGCATAGGGATTGAATACAACAGGCACCACGCGGACTTTTCTGCATGGGAGTAATGTCTCAAAGAGTCTACGCTTTGATCGATTCCTGGAAAACCAGTAGTAGTTTCCGAAGCACATTTGGAGGCATTCTGTAATCTGTGGACCTTCAGAGTGTTGATGAAACACAGAAAGTGCATTGGGATTGAATACAACAGGCACCATGCGGACTTTTCACCATGAGAGTAATGTCTCAAACTGTCTTCGCTTTGGTCGTTCCCTGGAAAATCAGTAGTAGTTTCCGAAGCACATCTGGTGGCATTCTGTAATCTGTGGACGTTCACAGGGTTGATGAAACACAGAAATTGCATCGGGATTGAATACAACTGACACCATGCGGACTTTTTTTCATGGGGGTAACGTCTCAAACTGTCTACGACTTGATCGTTCCCTGGAATACCAGAAGTAGTTTCCGTTGCACATCTGGAGGCATTCTGTATTCTGTATACCTTCAGAGTGTTGATGAAACACAGAAATTACATCGGGATTGAATTAAACAGGCACCATGCGGTCTTTTCTATATGGGGGTAATGTCTCAAACAGTCTACCCTTTGATCGTTCCCTGGAAGACCAGTGGTAGTTACCAAGGCACATCTGGTGGCATTCTGTAATCTGTTGGGCTTCAGAATGTTATGAAACACAGAAATTGCATCGGGATTGAATACAACAGGCACCATGCGGTCCTTTCTCCTTGGCAGAAATGTCTTAAACTGTCTACGAATTTTTTTCGATCCCTCGAAGACCAGTATTAGTTTCAAAGCATATCCGGAGGCATTCTGTAACCTGTCGACATTCGGAGTGTTGATGAAACACAGAAACAGCATCGGGATTGAATACAACAGGCACCATGCGGACTCTTTCCCATGGGAGTAATGTCTCAAACTTTCTTCGCTTTGGTCGTTTCCTGGAAAATCAGTAGTAGATTCCGAAGCACTTCTGGAGGAATTCTGTAATCTGTGGACGTTCACAGGGTTGATTAAACACAGAAATTGCAACGGGATTTAATACAACTGGCACCATGCATACTTTTTTTCATGAGAGTAATGTGTTAAACTGCCTACGCTTTGATCGTTCCCTGGAAGACCAGTAGTAGATTCCGAAGCACATCTAGAGGCATTCTGAAATCTGTGGACCTTCAGACTGTTCATGTAACATAGAAATTGCATCGGGATTGAATTGAACAGGCACCATGCGGACTTTTCTACACGGGAGAAATTTCTCAAACTGTCTTCACTTTGATCGTGCCCTGGAACACCAGTAGTAGTTTCCGAAGCACATCTGGAGACATTCCGTAAACAGTGCACCTTCAGAGTGTTGATGAAACACATAAATTGCATCGGGATTGAATACAACAACCACCATGCGGAATTTTCTCGATGGGAACTATGTCTCAAACTGTCTACGATTTGATCGAAACCTGGAAGACCAGTAGTAGTTTCCAAAGTACATCCGGAGCTATTCAGTAATCTGTGGACGTTCAGAGTATTGATGAAACACCGAAATTGCATCGGTATAGAATACAACAGTCACCATGCGGACTTCTCTCCATGATAGTAATGTCTCAAACTGTCTACGCCTTGATCGTTCCATGGAATACCAGAAGTAGTTTCAGATGCACATATGGAGGCATTCTGTATTCTGTGGACCTTTAGAGTGTTGATGAAGCACAGAAATTGCATCGGGATTGTATACAACAGTCACCATGCGGACTTTTCTTCATAGGCAAAATGTCTCACACTGTCTACGCTTCGATCGATTCCTGGGAGACAAGTAGTAGTTTTTGAAGCATATCTGGAGGCATTCTGTATTCTGTGGACATTCACAGTGTTGATGAAGCACAGAAATTCATCGGGACTGTATACAACAGTCACCATGCGGACTTCTCTCCATGATAGTAATGTCTCAAACTGTCTACGCCTTGATCGTTCCATGGAATACCAGAAGTAGTTTCAGATGCACATCTGGAGGCATTCTGTATTCTGTGGACCTTCAGAGTGTTGATGAAACACAGAAATTACATCGGGATTGAATACAACAGGCATCATTGCGGTCCTTTCTCCTTTGGCAGAAATGTCTTAAACTGTCTACGAATTTTGATCGATCCCTCGAAGACCTGTAGTAGTTTCAAAGCATATCCGGAGGCATTCTGTAATCTGTCGACATTCGGAGTGTTGATGAAACACAGAAACTGCATCGGGATTAAATACAACAGGCACCATGCGGACTTTTCTCCACTTGAGCTATGTCTCAAACTTTCTACGCTTTGATCGTTCCCTGGTTGACCAGTAGTAGTTTCCGAAGCACTTCTGGAGACATTCCGTAAACAGTGGACCTTCAAAGTGTTGATGAAACACATAAATTGCATCGGGATTGAATACAACAACCACCATGCGGAATTATCTCCATGGGAGCGATGTCTGAAACTGTCTACGCTTTGATCGAATCCTGGAAGACCAGTAGTAGTTTCCAAATCACTTCTGGAGCAATTCTGTAATCTGTGGACCTTCAGAGAGTTCATGAAACACAGAAATTGCCTCGGGTTTGAATAGAACAGGCACAATGCGAACTTTTCTCCATGGGAGTAATGTCTCAAACTGTCTACGCCTTGATCGTTCCCTGGAATACCAGAAGTAGTTTCCGATGCACATCTGGAGGCATTCTGTATTCTGTGGACTTTCAGAGTGTTGATGAAACACAGAAATTACATCGGGATTGAATTAAACAGGCACTATGCGGTCTTTTCTATATGGGGGTAATGTCTCAAACAGTCTACCCTTTGATCGTTCCCTGGAAGACCAGTGGTAGTTTCCGAAGCACATCTGGAAACATTCTGTAATGTGTGGAACTTAAGAGTGTTGATGGAACACAGAAATTGCATCGGGATTGAATACAACAGGTAATATGTGGTCTTTATTCCATGGGAGTATTGTCTCAAACAGTCTACGCTTTGATCGTACCCTGGTAGACCAGTAGTAGTTTCCAAGGCACATCTGGAGGAATTCTGTAATATGTGGACCTTTAGAGTGTTGATGAAACACAGTGATTGCGTCGGGATTGAATACAACAGGCACCATGCGGACCTTTCTCCTTTGGCAGAAATGTCTTAAACTGTCTACGGATTTTGATCGATCGCTCGAAGGCCTGTAGTAGTTTCAAAGCATATCCAGGGGCATTCTGTAATCTGTCGACATTCGGAGTGTTGATGAAACACAGAAACTGCATCGTGATTGAATACAACAGGCTCCATGCGGACTTTTCTCCACTAGTGTAATGTCTCAAACTGTCTACGCTTTGATCGTTCCCTGGATGACCAGTAGTAGTTTCAGAAGCACTTCTGGAGACATTCCGTAAACAGTGGACCTTCAAAGTGTTGATGAAACACATAAATTGCATCGGGATTGAATACAACAACCACCATGCGGAATTTTCTCCATGGGAGCGATGTCTCAAACTGTCTACGCTTTGATCGATTCCTGGAAGACCAGTAGTAGTTTCCAAATCACATCTGGAGCCATTCTGTAAGCTGTGGACCTTCAAAGCGTTCATGAAACACAGATATTGCCTCGGGTTTGAATAGAACATTCACAATGCGATCTTTTCTATATGGGGGTGATGTCTCAACAGTCTACCCTTTGATCGTTCCCTGGAAGACCAGTGGTAGTTACCAAGGCACATCTGGTGGCATTCTGTAATCTGTGGGGCTTCAGAGTGTTAATGAAACACAGAAACTGCATCGGGATGGAATACAACAGGCACCATGCGGACTTTTCCCCATGGGAGTAATATCTCAAACTGACTACACTTTGATCGTTACCTGGTGGACAAGTAGTAGTTTGCGAAGCACATGTGGAGGCGTTCTGTAATCTGTGGACCTTCAGAGTGTTGATGAAACACAGAAAGTGCATTGGGATTGAATACAACAGGCACCATACGGACTTTTCACCATGAGAGTAATGTCTCAAACTGTCTTCGCTTTGGTCGTTCCCTGGAAAATCAGTAGTAGTTTCCGAAGCACATCTGGAGGCATTCTGTAATCCGTGGACGTTCACAGGGTTGACGAAACACAGAAATTGATTCGGGATTGAATACAACTGGCACCATGCGGACTTTTTTTCATGGGAGTAATGTGTTAAACTGCCTACGCTTTGGTCGTTCCCTGGAAGACCAGTAGTAGTTTCCGAAAGCACATCTGGAGGAATTCTGAAATCTGTGGACCTTCAGAGTGTTCATGAAACACAGAAATTGCATTGGGATTGAATTGAACAGGCACCACTCGAACTTTTCTCCATGGGAGAAGTTTCTCAAACTGTCTTCACTTTGATCGTGCCCTGGAAGACCAGTAGTAGTTTCCGATGCACATCTGGAAACATTCTGTAATCTGTGGACCTACAGAGTGTTGATGGAACACATAAATTGCATCGGGATTGAATACAACAGGCAATATGTGGTCTTTATTCCATGGGAGTATTTTCTCAAACAGTCTACGCATTGATCGTTTCCTGGAAGACCAGTAGTAGTTTCATAGGCACATCTGGAGGAATTCTGTAATCTGTGGTCCTTCAGTGTGTTGATGAAACACAGAGATTGCTTCGGGATTGAAAACAAAAGGCACCATGCGGACTTATCACCATGGGAGTAATGCCTCCCAGTGTCTACGCTGCGATCGATTCCTGGAAGGCAAGTAGTAGCTTTGAAGCACATCTGGAGGCACTCTATAATCTGTGGATGTTCAGAGTGTTGATGAATCACACAAACTGAGTCGGGACTAAATACAACAGGCACCATACGGACTTTTCACCATGGGAGAAATGTCTCCAACTGCCTACGATTTTTGATCGATTCCTCGAAGACCAGTAGTGGTTTATAAGCACATCTGGAGGCATTCTGAAATCTGTGGAACTTCTGTGTGTTGACGAAACACAGAAATTGCAACGGGATTGAATACAACAGGCACCATGCGGACTTTTCTGCATGTGGGTAATGTCTCAAACTGAGTACTCTTTAATCGATTCTTGGAAGACAAGTAGTAGTTTCAGAAGCACATCTGGAGGCTTTCTGTAATCTGTGGACCTTCAGAGTGTTGATGAAACACTGAAATTGAATCGGGATTGATTACAACAGGCACCATTCGGACTTTTCTCCATGGGAGAAAAGTCTCAAACTATCTACGAACTTTGATCAGTTCCTCGAAGACCAGTTGTAGTTTAAATGCACATCTGGAGGCATTCTGTAATCTGTGGACCTTCCATGTGTTGATGAAACACAGAAATTGCATTGGGATTGAATACAACAGGCACCATGCGGACTTTTCTAAATGGGAGTAATGTCTCAAACTGTCTACACTTCGATCGTTCAGTGGAAGACCAGTAGTAGTTTCCGAAGCACATCTTGGGGTATTCTGTAATCTGTGGTCCTTCAGAGTGTTGAAGAAACACAGAAATTGCATCGGGATTGAGTACAACAGGCACCATGCGGACTTTTCTCCGTGGGAGTAATGTCTCAAACTGTATACGCTTTGATCGTTCCCTGGAACACAAGTAGTAGTTTCGGAAGCACATCTGGAGACATTCCGTAAACAGTGGACTTTCAGAGAGTTGATGAAACACAGAAATTGCATCAGGATTGAATACAACAACCACCATGCGGAATTCTCTCCATGGGAGCGATGACTCAAACTGTCTGCGCTTTGATCGATTCCTGGAAGGCCAGTAGAAGTTTATGAAGCACATCTGGAGCCATTCTGTAATCTGTGGACCTTCAGAGTTTTGATGAAACAACGAAATTGCATCGGGATTGAATACAACAGTCAGCATGCGGACTTTTCTCCATGGGCATAATGTCTCACACTAACTACGCTTCGAACGATTCCTGGGAGACAAGTAGTAGTTTTTGAAGAACATCTGGAGGCACTCTGTAATCTGTGGACGTTCAGAGTGTGATGAAACACACAAATTGCATCTGGACTAAATACAACAGGCACCATGCGGACTTTTCGCCATGGGAGAAATGTCTCAAACTGCCTACGAATTTTGATCGATTCCTCGAAGACCAGTAGTGGTTACCAAGCACATCTGGAGGAATCCTGAAATCTGTGGACCTTCTGTGTGTTGACGAAACACAGAAATTGCAACGTGATTGAATACAACAGGCACCATGCGGACTTTTCTGCGTGGGGGTAATGTCTCAAACTGTGTACGCTTTAATCGATTCCTGGAAGACCAGTAGTAGTTTCCGAAGTACATCTGCAGGCATTCGGTATTCTGTAGACCATCAAGTGTTTATGAAACACAGAAATTGCATCGGGATTAAGTACAACAGGCACCGTGCGGACTTTTCTCCATGGGAGTAATGTCTCAAACTGTCTAAGCTTTGATCGTTCCCTGGAAGACAAGTAGTACATTAAGAAGCACATCTGGAGGAATTCTGTATCTGTGGACCTTCGGAGTGTTGATCAAACACAGAATTACATCTGGATTGAATGCAACAGGCACCATGCGGACTTTTCTCAATGCGACTAAAGTCTCAAACTGTCTACGATTTGATCGTTCGCTGGAAGACCAGTAGTAGTTTATGAAGTACATCTGGAGGCATTCTGTAATCTGTGGACCTTCAGAATTTTGTGATACACAGAAATTGCATCGGAACTAAATGCAACAGGTAGCATGCGGACCTTTCACCATGGGGGAAATGTCTCAAAGTGTCAACGAAATTTGATCGATTCCTCCAAGACCAGTAGTAGTTTCCAAACATATCTGGAGGCATTCTGTAATCTGTGGACCTTCAGAGTGTTGGTGAAACACAGATATAGCATCGTGATTGAATACAACAGGCACAATGCGGACTTTTCTCCATGGGAGTAATGTCTCAAACTGTCTACGCTTTGATCCTTCCCTGGAAGACCAGTAGTAGTTTCAGAAGCACATCTGGAGGCATTCTATAATCTGTAGAAATTCAGAGTGTCGATGAAACACAGATATTGCATCGTGATTCAAAACAACAAACACAATGCGGACTTTTCTCCATAGGAATAATGTCTCAAACTTTAAACGCTTTGATGGTTCCCTGAAAGACCAGTAGCAGTTTCCGAAGCACATCTGGAATCATTCCGTAATCTGTGGAGCTTCAGAGCGTTGATGAAACACAGAAATTGCATCTTGATTGAATAGAACAGGCCCCATGCTTACTTTTCTCAATGGGAGAAATGTCTCAAACTGTCTAATAATTATGAACGATTGCTCGAACTCCATTAGTAGTTTTCAAGCACATCTGGAGCCATTCAGTAATCTGTGGACCTTCAGAGAGTGATGGAACACAGAAATTGCATCGGGATTGAATACAACAGGCACCACGAGGACTTTTCTCCATGGGAGTAATGTCTCCAAATATCTACGCTTTAATCATTCCCTGGAAGACCAGTAGTAGTTTCCGAAGCACATCTGGAGGCATTCCGTAATCTTTGGAGCTTCAGAGTGTTGATGAAACACAGAAATTGTGTCGGGATTGAATACAACAGGCACCATACGAACTTTTCTCCATGGGAGAAATATCTCAAACTGTCTAATAATTTTGAGCGATTCCTCGAAGACCATTAGTAGTTTCCAAGCCCATCTGGAGGCATTCTGTAATCATTGGACCTTCAGAGTGTTGATGAAACACAGAAATTGGATCGGGATTGGATACAACAGGCACCACTCGGTTTTTTCTCCATGGGTGTTAAGTCTCTAACTGTCTACGCTTTGATCGTTCCCTGGAAGAGCAGTAGTAGTTTCCGAAGCACATCTAGAGGCTTTCCGTAATCTGTGAACCTTCAGAGTGTTGATGAAACATTGAAATTGAATTGGGATTGATTACAACAGGCACCATGCAGACTTTTCTCCATATCAGTGTTGTCTCAAACTGTCTACATTTTGATCGTTCCCTGGAAGACAAGTAGTAGATTAAGAAGCACATCTGGAGGCATTCTGTTATCTGTGGACATTCAGAGTGTTGATGGAACACAGAAATTACATCGGTATTGAATACAACAGGCACCATGCGGACTTTTCTCCATGGGAGTAATGTCTCAAACTGTCTACGCTTTAATCAATCCCGGGAAGACCAGTAGTAGTTTCCGAAGCACATCTGGAGGCATTCCGTAATCTGTGGAACTTCAGAGTGTTGATAAAACACAGAAATTGCATCGGGATTCAATACAACAGGCACCATGCGGACTTTTCTCCATGGGAGTAGTGCCTCCCAGTGTCTACGCTTTGATCGTTCCCTGGAAGACCAGTAGTAGTTTCCGAAGCACATCTGGAGGCATTCTGTAATCAGTGTTCCTTCAGCGTGTTGATGAAACACAGAAAATGCATCGGGATTGAATATAACAGGCACCATGCGGACTTTTCTCCATGGGAATAATGTCTCAAACAGTCTAAGCTTTGATCCTTCCCTGAAAGACAAGTAGTAGTTTCCGAAACTAATCAGAATTCATTCTCTAATCTGTGTAAATTCAGAGTGTTGATGAAACAGAGAAATTGCATCGGGATTGAATACAACAGGTACCATGCGGTCTTTTCTCCAAGGGAGAAATGTCTCAAACAGTTTACCTTTGATCGTTCCCTGGAAGACCAGTAGTAGTTACCAAGGCACATGTGGTGGCATTCTGTAATCTGTGGGGCTCCAGAGTGTTAACGAAACACAGAAATTGCATCGGGATTGAATATAACAGGCACCATGCGGACTTTTCTCCATGGGAGTAATGCCTCCAAATGCCTACGCTCTAATCATATCCTGGAAGACCAGTAGTAGTTTCCGAAGCACATTTGGAGACATTCCGTAGTCTTTGGAGCTTCAGAGTGTTGATGAAACACAGAAATTGCGTCGGGATTGGATACAACCGGCACCATGAGGACTATTCTCTATAAGATTAATATCTCAAACTGTAAACGTTTTGATCGTTCCCTGGAAGACCAGTAGTAGTTTGCGAAGCACATCAGGAGGCATTCTGTAATCTGTGGTCCTTCAGAATGTTGCAGAAAGACAGAAATTGCATCGCGATTGAATACAACACGTACCATGTGGACTTTCTCCATGGCAGTGTTGTCTCAAACTGTTTACATTTTGATCGTTCCCTGGAAGACAAGTAGTAGATTAAGAAGCACACCTGGAGGCATTCCGTAATCTGTGGAGCTTCAGAGTGTTAATGAAACAAAGAAATTGCATCGGGATTGATAACAACAGGCAGCATGGGGAGTTTTCTCCATTGGAGTAATGTCACAAACTGTCTACGCTTCGATCATTCAGTGGAAGACCAGTAGTAGTTAACGAAGCACATCTGGGGGCATTCTGTAATCTGTGGTCCTTCAGAGTGTTGATGTAACACAGAAATTACATCGGGATTGAAAACAACAGGCACCATGCGGACTTTCCTCCTTGAGAGTAATGTCTCAGACTATCTACGCTTTAATCGTTCCCTCGAAGACCAGTAGTAGTTTCGGAAGTACATCTGGAGGCATTCGTTAATCTGTAGACCTTCAGAGTCTTGATGAAATATAGAAATTGCATCGGGATTAAATACAAGAGGCACGAAGCTGACCTTTCTCGATAGGAGAAATGTCTCTAATTGTCTACGAATTTTGATCGATTAATCGAAGACCGGTAGTAGTTTCCAAGCACATCTGGAGGCATTTTGTAATCATTGGACCATCAAAATGTTGATGAAACACAGAAATTGCATCGGGATTGGATACAACAGGCACCATGCGGACTTTTCTCCACGGGAGTAATGTCTCAAACTGTATACGCTTCGATCGTTCCCTGGAAGACCAGTAGTAGTTTCCGAAGCACATCTGGAGACATTCCGTAATCAGTGGACCTTCAGAGTATTGATGAAACACAGAAATTGCATCGGGATGGGATACAACCGGCACCATGAGCACTTTTCTCCATGGGATTAATGTCTCAAACTGTAAACGTTTTGATCGTTCCCTGGAATACCAGTAGTAGTTTGCGAAGCACATCTGGAGCCATTCTGTTATCTGTGGACAATCAGAGTCTTGATAGAACACAGAAATTACATCGGGATTGAATACAACAGGCACCATGCGGACTTTTCTCCATGGGAGTAATGTCTCAAACTGTCTACGCTTTAATCATTCCCTGGAAGGCCAGTAGTAGTTTCCGAAGCACATCTGGAGGCATTCCGTAATCTGTGGAGCTTCAGAGTGTTGATGAAACACAGAAATTGCATCGGGATTGAATACAACAGGCACCATGCGGACTTCTCTCCATGCGAGAAATGTCTCAAACTATCTACGAATTTTGATCAGTTCCTCGAAGACCAGTTGTAGTTTCCAAGCACATCTGGAGGCATTCTGTAATCTGTGGACCTTCCGTGTGTTGATGAAACACAGAAATTTCATCGGGATTGAATACAACAGGCACCATGCGGACTTTCTCCATGGGAGTAATGTCTCAAACTGTCTACATTTTCATCGTTCCCTGGAAGACAAGTAGTAGATTAAGAAGCACATCTGGAGGCATTCGGTAATCTGTGGAGCTTCAGAGTGTTGATTTAAGACAAAAATTGAATCGGGATTGCATACAACAGGCACCATGAGGACTTTTCTCCATAGGAGTTATGTCTCAAACTGTCTACGCTTTAATCATTCCCTGGAAGACCTGTAGTAGTTTCCAAAGCACATCTAGAGGCTTTCTGTAATCGGTGGATCTTCAGAGTGTAAACGAAACACAGAAATGCATCGGGATTGATACAACAGGCACCATGCGGACTTTTCTCCATGGGAGTAATGTCTCAAACTGTAAACGTTTTGATCGTTCCCTGGAATACCAGTAGTAGTTTGCGAAGCACATCTGGAGCCATTCTGTTATCTGTGGACATTCAGAGTGTTGATGGAACACAGAAATTACATCGGGATTGAATACAACAGGCACCATGCGGACTTTTCTCCATGGGAGTAATGTCTCAAACTGTCTACGCTTTAATCATTCCCTGGAAGGCCAGTAGTAGTTTCCGAAGCACATCTGGAGGCATTCCGTAATCTGTGGAGCTTCAGAGTGTTGATGAAACACAGAAATTGCATCGGGATTGAATACAACAGGCACCATGCGGACTTCTCTCCATGGGAGTAATGCCTCAAAGTGTCTACGCTTTGATCGTTCCCTGAAAGACAAGTAGTAGTTTCCGAAACTATTCAGGATTCATTCTCTAATCTGTGTAAATTCAGAGTGTTGATGAAACAGAGAAATTGCATCGGGATTGAATACAACAGGTACCATGCGGTCTTTTCTCCAAGGGAGTAATGTCTCAAACAGTTTACCTTTGATCGTTCCCTGGAAGACCAGTAGTAGTTACCAAGGCACATCTGGTGGCATTCTGTAATCTGTGGGGCTCCAGAGTGTTAATGAAACACAGAAATTGCATCGGGATATAATACAACAGGTACCATAGGGACTTTTCAACATGGGAGTAATTTCTCATACTGTGTACGCTTTAATCGGTTCCAGAAAGACCAGGAGTAGTTTCCAACGCCTATCTGGAACCATTCTGTAATCGGTGGACCTTCAGAGCCTTGATGAAACACAGAAATTGCATCGGGATTAAATACAACAGGCACGATGCTTACTTTTCTCCATGGGAGAAATGTCTCTAAGTGCCTACGAATTTTGATCGATTCCTCGAAGACCAGTAGTAGTTTCCAAGCACGTCTAAAGGCACTCTGTAATCTGTGGGCCTTCCGAGTGTTGATGAAACACAGAAATTGCATCGGGATAGAATACAATAGGCACCATGCGGACTTTCCTCCTTGAGAGTAATGTCTCAGACTATCTACGCTTTAATCGTTCCCTGGAAGACCAGTAGTAGTTTCGGAAGTAAATCTGGAGGCATTCGTTAATCTGTAGACCTTCAGAGTCTTGATGAAATATAGAAATTGCATCGGGATTAAATACAAGAAGCACCATGCGGACTTTTCTCCATGGGAGAAATGTCTCAAACTGTGTAATAATTTTTACGATTCCTCGAACACCATTAGTAGTTTCCAAGCACATCTGGAGGCATTCTGTAAACATTGGACCTTCAGACTGTTGATGAAACACTGAAATTGCATCGGGATTGGATACCACTGGAACCATGAGGACTTTTCTCCATGGGAGTAATGTCTCAAACTGTCTACACTTTAATCATTCCATGGAAGGCCAGTAGTAGTTTCCGATGCACATCTGGAGGCATTCTGTAATCAGTGTTCCTTCAGCGTGTTGATGAAACACAGAAAATGCATCAGGATTGAATATAACAGGCACCATGCGGACTTTTCTCCATGGGAATAATGTCTCAAACTGTCTACGCGTTGATCCTTCCCTGGAAGACCAGTAGTAGTTTCCGAAGCACATCTGGAGGCATTCTGTAATCTGTGGACCATCAGAGTATTGAGAAACACAGAAATTGCATCGGGATTAAATACAACAGGCACTTTGCTGACTTTTCTCCGTGGGATTAATGTCTCAAATTGTCTACGCTTTTATCGTTCCCTGAAAGACAAGTAGTAGTTTCCGAAGCTAATAAGGATTCATTCTCTAATCTGTGTAAATTCAGAGTGTTGATGAAACAGAGAAATTGCATCGAGATTGAATACAACAGGTACCATGCGGTCTTTTCTCCAAGGGAGTAATGTCTCAAACAGTTTACATTTGATCGTTCCCTGGAAGACCAGTAGTAGTTACCAAGGCACATCTGGTGGCATTCTGTAATCTGTGGTTCTCCAGAGTGTTAATGAAACACAGAAATTGCATCGGGATATAATACAACAGGCACCATGCGGACCTTTCTCCATGGGAGTAATGTCTCAAACTGTCTACGCTTTGATCTACTGCTGGAACACCAGTAGTAGTTTCCGAAGCACATCTGGAGGCATTCTGTAATCCGTGGACCTTCAGAGTGTTGATGAAACACAGAAATTGCATCGGGATTAAATACAACAGGCACCATGCAGACCTTTCTCCTTAGGAGAAATGTCTTAAACAGTCTACGAATTTTGATCGATCCCTCTAAGACCTGTAGTAGTTTCAAAGCATATCCGGAGGCATTCTGTAATCTGTGGACATTCGGAGTGTTGATGAAACACAGAAATTGCAACGGGATTGAATACAACAGGCACCGTGCGGACTTTCTCCATGGGAGTAATGTCTCAATCTGTCTTCATTTTGATCGTTCCCTGGAAGACAAGTAGTAGATGAAGAAGCACATCTGGAGACATTCCGTAATCAGTGGATCTACAGAGTATTGATGAAACACAGAAATTGCATCGGGATGGGATACAACCGCACCATGAGCACTTTTCTCCATGGGATTAATGTCTCAAACTGTAAACGTTTTGATCGTTACCTGGAATACCAGTAGTAGTTTGCGAAGCACATCTGGAGCCATTCTGTTATCTGTGGACATTCAGAGTGTTGATGGAACACAGAAATTACATCGGGATTGAATACAACAGGCACCATGCGGACTTTTCTCCATGGGAGTAATGTCTCAAACTGTCTACGCTTTAATCATTCCCTGGAAGGCCAGTAGTAGTTTCCGAAGCACAACTGGGGGCATTCTGTAATCTGTGGTCCTTGAGAATGTTGCAGAAACACATAAATTGCATCGGGATTGAATACAAGAAGCCCCATGCGGATTTTTCTCCATGGGAGAAATGTCTCAAAATGTCTAATAATTTTTACGATTCCTCGAACACCATTAGTACTTTCCAAGCACATCTGGAGGCATTCTGTAAACATTGGACCTTCAGACTGTTGATGAAACACTGAAATTGCATCGGGATTGGATACCACTGTAACCATGAGGACTTTTCTCCATGGGAGTAATGTCTCAAACTGTCTACACTTTAATCATTCCATGGAAGGCCAGTAGTAGTTTCCGATGCACATCTGGAGGCCTTCTGTAATCAGTGTTCCTTCAGCGTGTTGATGAAACACAGAAAATGCATCGGGATTGAATATAACAGGCACCATGCGGACTTTTCTCCATGGGAATAATGTCTCAAACTGTCTACGCTTTGATCCTTCCCTGGAAGACCAGTAGTAGTTTCCGAAGCACATCTGGAGGCATTCTGTAATCTGTGGACCATCAGAGTATTGAGAAACACAGAAATTGCATCGGGATTAAATACAACAGGCACTTTGCTGACTTTTCTCCGTGGGATTAATGTCTCAAATTGTCTACGCTTTTATCGTTCCCTGAAAGACAAGTAGTAGTTTCCGAAGCTAATAAGGATTCATTCTCTAATCTGTGTAAATTCAGAGTGTTGATGAAACAGAGAAATTGCATCGGGATTGAATACAACAGGTACCATGCGGTCTTTTCTCCAAGGGAGTAATGTCTCAAACAGTTTACCTTTGATCGTTCCCTGGAAGACCAGTAGTAGTTACCAAGGCACATCTGGTGGCATTCTGTAATCTGTGGTACTCCAGAGTGTTAATGAAACACAGAAATAGCATCTGGATATAATACAACAGGCACCATGCGGACCTTTCTCCATGGGAGTAATGTCTCAAACTGTCTACGCTTTGATCTACTGCTGGAACACCAGTAGTAGTTTCCGAAGCACATCTGGAGGCATTCTGTAATCCGTGGACCTTCAGAGTGTTGATGAAACACAGAAATTGCATCGGGATTAAATACAACAGGCACCATGCGGACCTTTCTCCTTAGGAGAAATGTCTTAAACAGTCTACGAATTTTGATCGATCCCTCTAAGACCTGTAGTAGTTTCAAAGCATATCCAGAGATATTCTGTAATCTGTGGACATTCGGAGTGTTGATGAAACACAGAAAGTGAATCGGAATTGAATACAACAGGCACCATGCGGACTTTTCCCCATAGGAGTAATGTCTCAAACTGTCTACGCTTCGATCGTTCATTGGAAGTCCAGTAACAGTTTCCGAAGCACATCTGGAATCATTCTGTAATCTGTGGTCCTTCAGAATGTTGAAGAAACACAGAAATTGCAACGGGATTGAATACAACAGGCACCGTGCGGACTTTCTCCATGGGAGTAATGTCTCAATCTGTCTTCATTTTGATCGTTCCCTGGAAGACAAGTAGTAGATTAAGAAGCACATCTGGAGGCATTCTGTAATCTGTGGACCTCCAGAGTGTTGATGAAACGCAGAAATTGCATCGGGATTGAATACAACAGGCACCATGCATTTTTTTCTCAATGGGAGTAATGTCTCAAACTGTCTACACTTTGGCCGATTCCTGGGAGACCTGTAGAAGTAACCGGAGCTCATCTGGAGGCATTCTGTAATCTGTGGACCTTCAGAATGTAGAAGAAACACAGAAATTGCATCGGGATTGAGTACAACACGCCCCATGCGGACTTTCTCCATGGCAGTAATGTCTCAAACTGTCTACAGTTTGATCGTTTCCTGGAAGACAAGTAGTAGATTAAGAAGCACATCTGGAGGCATTCCGTAATCCATGGAGCTTCAGAGTGTTGATGAAACACAGACATTGCATCGGGATTGAATACAACAGGCACGATGCTTACTTTTCTCCATGGGAGAAATGTCTCTAAGTGCCTACGAATTTTGATCGATTCCTCGAAGACCAGTAGTAGTTTCCAAGCACATCTAAAGGCACTCTGTAATCTGTGGGCCTTCCGAGTGTTGATGAAACACAGAAATTGCATCGGGATAGAATACAGTAGGCACCATGCGGACTTTTCTCCATGTGAGTAATGTGTCAAACTATCTACGCTTCAATCGTTCAGTGGAAGTCCAGTAACAGTTTCCGAAGCACATCTGGAGGCATTCCGTAATCTGTGGACCTTCAGAATGTAAAGAAGAATCACAGAAATTGCATCGGGATTGAATACAACAGGCACCATGCGGACTTTTCTCCATGGGAGTAATGTCTCAAACTGTAAACGTTTTGATCGTTCCCTGGAACACCAGTAGTAGTTTGCGAAGCACATCTGGAGCCATTGTGTTATCTGTATACATTCAGAGTGTTGATGGAACACAGAAATTAAATCGGGATTGAATACAACAGGCACCATGCGGACTTTTCTCCATGGGAGTAATGTCTCAAACTGTCTACGCTTTAATCATTCCCTGGAAGGCCAGTAGTAGTTTCCGAAGCACATCTGGAGGCATTCCGTAATCTGTGGAGCTTCAGAGTGTTGATGAAACACAGAAATTGCATCGGGATTGAATACAACAGGCACCATGCGGACTTTTCTCCATGGGAGTAATGCCTCCCAGTGTCTACGCTTTGATCGTTCCCTGGAAGACCAGTAGTAGTTTCCGAAGCACATATGGAGGCATTCCGTAATCTGTGGACCTTCAGAGTGTTGATGCAACACTGAAATTGAATCGGGATTGAATACAACAGGCACAATGCGGACTTCTCTCCATGGGAGAAATGTCCCAAACTATCTACGAATTTTGATCAGTTCCTCGAAGACCAGTTGTAGTTTCCAAGCACATCTGGGGGCACTCTGTAATCTGTGGACCTTCCGTGTGTTGATGAAACACAGAAATTGCATCGGGATTTTCATACAAGAGGCACCATGCGGAGTTTTCTCCATGGGAGTAATGCCACAAACTGTCTACATTTTAATCATTCCATGGAAGGCCAGTAGTAGTTTCCGAAGCACATCTGGAGGTATTCCGTAATCTGTGGATCTTCAGAGTGTTGATGAAACACTGAAATTGCATCGGGATTGGATACAACTGGCACCATGCGGACTTTTCTCCATGGGAGTAGTGTCTCAAACTGTCTACGCTTTGATCGTTCCCTGGATGACAAGTAGTAGATTAAGAAGCACATCTGGAGGCATTCTGTAGTCGTTGGAACTTCAGAGTGTTGACGAAACACAGAAATGGCAACGGGATTGGATACAACAGACAACATACGGACTTTTCTCCTTGGGAGTTATGTCTCAAACTGTCTACGCTTTGATCCTTCCCTGGAAGACCTGTAGTAGTTTCCGAAGCACATCTGGAGGCATTCTGTAAACATTGGACCTTCAGACTGTTGATGAAACACTGAAATTGCATCGGGATTGGATACCACTGGAACCAAGAGGACTTTTCTCCATGGGAGTAATGTCTCAAACTGTCTACACTTTAATCATTCCATGGAAGGCCAGTAGTAGTTTCCGATGCACATCTGGAGGCATTCTGTAATCAGTGTTCCTTCAGCGTGTTGATGAAACACAGAAAATGCATCAGGATTGAATATAACAGGCACCATGCGGACTTTTCTCCATGGGAATAATGTCTCAAACTGTCTACGCGTTGATCCTTCCCTGGAAGACCAGTAGTAGTTTCCGAAGCACATCTGGAGGCATTCTGTAATCTGTGGACCATCAGAGTATTGAGAAACACAGAAATTGCATCGGGATTAAATACAACAGGCACTTTGCTGACTTTTCTCCGTGGGATTAATGTCTCAAATTGTCTACGCTTTTATCGTTCCCTGAAAGACAAGTAGTAGTTTCCGAAGCTAATAAGGATTCATTCTCTAATCTGTGTAAATTCAGAGTGTTGATGAAACAGAGAAATTGCATCGGGATTGAATACAACAGGTACCATGCGGTCTTTTCTCCAAGGGAGTAATGTCTCAAACAGTTTACCTTTGATCGTTCCCTGGAAGACCAGTAGTAGTTACCAAGGCACATCTGGTGGCATTCTGTAATCTGTGGTTCTCCAGAGTGTTAATGAAACACAGAAATTGCATCGGGATATAATACAACAGGCACCATGCGGACCTTTCTCCATGGGAGTAATGTCTCAAACTGTCTACGCTTTGATCTACTGCTGGAACACCAGTAGTAATTTCCGAAGCACATCTGGAGGCATTCTGTAATCCGTGGACCTTCAGAGTGTTGATGAAACACAGAAATTGCATCGGGATTAAATACAACAGGCACCATGCAGACCCTTCTCCTTAGGAGAAATGTCTTAAACAGTCTACGAATTTTGATCGATCCCTCTAAGACCTGTAGTAGTTTCAAAGCATATCCGGAGGCATTCTGTAATCTGTGGACATTCGGAGTGTTGATGAAACACAGAAATTGCAACGGGATTGAATACAACAGGCACCGTGCGGATTTTCTCCATGGGAGTAATGTCTCAATCTGTCTTCATTTTGATCGTTCCCTGGAAGACAAGTAGTAGATTAAGAAGCACATCTGGAGACATTCCGTAATCAGTGGATCTACAGAGTATTGATGAAACACAGAAATTGCATCGGGATTAAATACAACAGGCACCATGCGGACCTTTCTCCTTAGGAGAAATGTCTTAAACAGTCTACGAATTTTGATCGATCCCTCTAAGTCCTGTAGTAGTTTCAAAGCATATCCGGAGATATTCTGTAATCTGTGGACATTCGGAGTGTTGACGAAACACAGAAAGTGAATCGGAATTGAATACAACAGGCACCATGCGGACTTTTCCCCATAGGAGTAATGTCTCAAACTGTCTACGCTTCGATCGTTCATTGGAAGTCCAGTAACAGTTTCCGAAGCACATCTGGAATCATTCTGTAATCTGTGGTCCTTCAGAATGTTGAAGAAACACAGAAATTGCAACGGGATTGAATACAACAGGCACCGTGCGGACTTTCTCCATGGGAGTAATGTCTCAATCTGTCTTCATTTTGATCGTTCCCTGGAAGACAAGTAGTAGATTAAGAAGCACATCTGGAGGCATTCTGTAATCTGTGGACCCCCAGAGTGTTGATGAAACGCAGAAATTGCATCGAGATTGAATACAACAGGCACCATGCAGTTTTTTCTCAATGGGAGTAATGTCTCAAACTGTCTACACTTTGGCCGATTCCTGGGAGACCTGTAGAAGTAACCGAAACTCATCTGGAGGCATTCTGTAATCTGTGGACCTTCAGAATGTTGAAGAAACACAGAAATTGCATCGGGATTGAGTACAACACGCCCCATGCGGACTTTCTCCATGGCAGTAATGTCTCAAACTGTCTACAGTTTGATCGTTTCCTGGAAGACAAGTAGTAGATTAAGAAGCACATCTGGAGGCATTCCGTAATCCATGGAGCTTCAGAGTTTTGATGAAACACAGACATTGCATCGGGATTGAATACAACAGGCACGATGCTTACTTTTCTCCATGGGAGAAATGTCTCTAAGTGCCTACGAATTTTGATCGATTCCTCGAAGACCAGTAGTAGTTTCCAAGCACATCTAAAGGCACTCTGTAATCTGTGGGCCTTCCGAGTGTTGATGAAACACAGAAATTGCATTGGGATAGAATACAGTAGGCACCATGCGGACTTTTCTCCATGTGAGTAATGTGTCAAACTATCTACGCTTCAATCGTTCAGTGGAAGTCCAGTAACAGTTTCCGAAGCACATCTGGAGGCATTCCGTAATCTGTGGACCTTCAGAATGTAAAGAAGAATCACAGAAATTGCATCGGGATTGAATACAACAGGCACCATGCGGACTTTTCTCCATGGGAGTAATGTCTCAAACTGTAAACGTTTTGATCGTTCCCTGGAATACCAGTAGTAGTTTGCGAAGCACATCTGGAGCCATTGTGTTATCTGTATACATTCAGAGTGTTGATGGAACACAGAAATTAAATCGGGATTGAATACAACAGGCACCATGCGGACTTTTCTCCATGGGAGTAATGTCTCAAACTGTCTACGCTTTAATCATTCCCTGGAAGGCCAGTAGTAGTTTCCGAAGCACATCTGGAGGCATTCCGTAATCTGTGGAGCTTCAGAGTGTTGATGAAACACAGAAATTGCATCGGGATTGAATACAACAGGCACCATGCGGACTTTTCTCCATGGGAGTAATGCCTCCCAGTGTCTACGCTTTGATCGTTCCCTGGAAGACCAGTAGTAGTTTCCGTAGCACATATGGAGGCATTCCGTAATCTGTGGACCTTCAGAGTGTTGATGCAACACTGAAATTGAATCGGGATTGAATACAACAGGCACAATGCGGACTTCTCTCCATGGGAGAAATGTCCCAAACTATCTACGAATTTTGATCAGTTCCTCGAAGACCAGTTGTAGTTTCCAAGCACATCTGGGGGCACTCTGTAATCTGTGGACCTTCCGTGTGTTGATGAAACACAGAAATTGCATCGGGATTTTCATACAAGAGGCACCATGCGGAGTTTTCTCCATGGGAGTAATGTCACAAACTGTCTACATTTTAATCATTCCATGGAAGGCCAGTAGTAGTTTCCCAAGCACATCTGGAGGTATTCCGTAATCTGTGGATCTTCAGAGTGTTGATGAAATACTGAAATTGCATCGGGATTGGATACAACTGGCACCATGCGGACTTTTCTCCATGGGAGTAGTGTCTCAAACTGTCTACGCTTTGATCGTTCCCTGGATGACAAGTAGTAGATTAAGAAGCACATCTGGAGGCATTCTGTAATCGTTGGAACTTCAGAGTGTTGACGAAACACAGAAATGGCAACGGGATTGGATACAACAGACAACATACGGACTTTTCTCCATGGGAGTTATGTCTCAAACTGTCTACGCTTTGATCCTTCCCTGGAAGACCTGTAGTAGTTTCCGAAGCACATCTGGAGGCATTCTGTAAACATTGGACCTTCAGACTGTTGATGAAACACTGAAATTGCATCGGGATTGGATACCACTGGAACCATGAGGACTTTTCTCCATGGGAGTAATGTCTTAAACTGTCTACACTTTAATCATTCCATGGAAGGCCAGTAGTAGTTTCCGATGCACATCTGGAGGCATTCTGTAATCTGTGGACCATCAGAGTATTGAGAAACACAGAAATTGCATCGGGATTAAATACAACAGGCACTTTGCTGACTTTTCTCCGTGGGATTAATGTCTCAAATTGTCTACGCTTTTATCGTTCCCTGAAAGACAAGTAGTAGCTTCCGAAGCTAATAAGGATTCATTCTCTAATCTGTGTAAATTCAGAGTGTTGATGAAACAGAGAAATTGCATCGGGATTGAATACAACAGGTACCATGCGGTCTTTTCTCCAAGGGAGTAATGTCTCAAACAGTTTACCTTTGATCGTTCCCTGGAAGACCAGTAGTAGTTACCAAGGCACATCTGGTGGCATTCTGTAATCTGTGGTTCTCCAGAGTGTTAATGAAACACAGAAATTGCATCGGGATATAATACAACAGGCACCATGCGGACCTTTCTCCATGGGAGTAATGTCTCAAACTGTCTACGCTTTGATCTACTGCTGGAACACCAGTAGTAGTTTCCGAAGCACATCTGGAGGCATTCTGTAATCCGTGGACCTTCAGAGTGTTGATGAAACACAGAAATTGCATCGGGATTAAATACAACAGGCACCATGCAGACCTTTCTCCTTAGGAGAAATGTCTTAAACAGTCTACGAATTTTGATCGATCCCTCTAAGACCTGTAGTAGTTTCAAAGCATATCCGGAGATATTCTGTAATCTGTGGACATTCGGAGTGTTGATGAAACACAGAAAGTGAATCGGAATTGAATACAACAGGCACCATGCGGACTTTTCCCCATAGGAGTAATGTCTCAAACTGTCTACGCTTCGATCGTTCATTGGAAGTCCAGTAACAGTTTCCGAAGCACATCTGGAATCATTCTGTAATCTGTGGTCCTTCAGAATGTTGAAGAAACACAGAAATTGCAACGGGATTGAATACAACAGGCACCGTGCGGACTTTCTCCATGGGAGTAATGTCTCAATCTGTCTTCATTTTGATCGTTCCCTGGAAGACAAGTAGTAGATTAAGAAGCACATCTGGAGACATTCCGTAATCAGTGGATCTACAGAGTATTGATGAAACTCAGAAATTGCATCGGGATGGGATACAACCGCACCATGAGCACTTTTCTCCATGGGATTAATGTCTCAAACTGTAAACGTTTTGATCGTTACCTGGAATACCAGTAGTAGTTTGCGAAGCACATCTGGAGCCATTCTGTTATCTGTGGACATTCAGAGTGTTGATGGAACACAGAAATTACATCGGGATTGAATACAACAGGCACCATGCGGACTTTTCTCCATGGGAGTAATGTCTCAAACTGTCTACGCTTTAATCATTCCCTGGAAGGCCAGTAGTAGTTTCCGAAGCACAACTGGGGGCATTCTGTAATCTGTGGTCCTTGAGAATGTTGCAGAAACACATAAATTGCATCGGGATTGAATACAAGAAGCAACATGCGGATTTTTCTCCATGGGAGAAATGTCTCAAACTGTCTAATAATTTTTACGATTCCTCGAACACCATTAGTACTTTCCAAGCACATCTGGAGGCATTCTGTAAACATTGGACCTTCAAACTCTTGTTGAAACGCTGAAATTGCATCGGGATTGGATACCACTGGAACCATGAGGACTTTTCTCCATGGGAGTAATGTCTCAAACTGTCTACGCTTTGATCCTTCCCTGGAAGACCTGTAGTAGTTTCCGATGCACATCTGGAGGCCTTCTGTAATCAGTGTTCCTTCAGCGTGTTGATGAAACACAGAAAATGCATCGGGATTGAATATAACAGGCACCATGCGGACTTTTCTCCATGGGAATAATGTCTCAAACTGTCTACGCTTTGATCCTTCCCTGGAAGACCAGTAGTAGTTTCCGAAGCACATCTGGAGGCATTCTGTAATCTGCGGACCATCAGAGTATTGAGAAACACAGAAATTGCATCGGGATTAAATACAACAGGCACTTTGCTGACTTTTCTCCGTGGGATTAATGTCTCAAATTGTCTACGCTTTTATCGTTCCCTGAAAGACAAGTAGTAGTTTGCGAAGCTAATAAGGATTCATTCTCTAATCTGTGTAAATTCAGAGTGTTGATGAAACAGAGAAATTGCATCGGGATTGAATACAACAGGTACCATGCGGTCTTTTCTCCAAGGGAGTAATGTCTCAAACAGTTTACCTTTGATCGTTCCCTGGAAGACCAGTAGTAGTTACCAAGGCACATCTGGTGGCATTCTGTAATCTGTGGTACTCCAGAGTGTTAATGAAACACAGAAATTGCATCGGGATATAATACAACAGGCACCATGCGGACCTTTCTCCATGGGAGTAATGTCTCAAACTGTCTACGCTTTGATCTACTGCTGGAACACCAGTAGTAGTTTCCGAAGCACATCTGGAGGCATTCTGTAATCCGTGGACCTTCAGAGTGTTGATGAAACACAGAAATTGCATCGGGATTAAATACAACAGGCACCATGCGGACCTTTCTCCTTAGGAGAAATGTCTTAAACAGTCTACGAATTTTGATCGATCCCTCTAAGACCTGTAGTAGTTTCAAAGCATATCCGGAGATATTCTGTAATCTGTGGACATTCGGAGTGTTGATGAAACACAGAAAGTGAATCGGAATTGAATACAACAGGCACCATGCGGACTTTTCCCCATAGGAGTAATGTCTCAAACTGTCTACGCTTCGATCGTTCATTGGAAGTCCAGTAACAGTTTCCGAAGCACATCTGGAATCATTCTGTAATCTGTGGTCCTTCAGAATGTTTAAGAAACACAGAAATTGCAACGGGATTGAATACAACAGGCACCGTGCGGACTTTCTCCATGGGAGTAATGTCTCAATCTGTCTTCATTTTGATCGTTCCCTGGAAGACAAGTAGTAGATTAAGAAGCACATCTGGAGGCATTCTGTAATCTGTGGACCTCCAGAGTGTTGATGAAACGCAGAAATTGCATCGGGATTGAATACAACAGGCACCATGCAGTTTTTTCTCAATGGGAGTAATGTCTCAAACTGTCTACACTTTGGCCGATTCCGGGGAGACCTGTAGAAGTAACCGAAGCTCATCTGGAGGCATCCTGTAATCTGTGGACCTTCAGAATGTTGAAGAAACACAGAAATTGCATCGGGATTGAGTACAACACGCCCCATGCGGACTTTCTCCATGGGAGTAATGTCTCAAACTGTCTACAGTTTGATCGTTTCCTGGAAGACAAGTAGTAGATTAAGAAGCACATCTGGAGGCATTCCGTAATCCATGGAGCTTCAGAGTGTTGATGAAACACAGACATTGCATCGGGATTGAATACAACAGGCACGATGCTTACTTTTCTCCATGGGAGAAATGTCTCTAAGTGCCTACGAATTTTGATCGATTCCTCGAAGACCAGTAGTAGTTTCCAAGCACATCTAAAGGCACTCTGTAATCTGTGGGCCTTCCGAGTGTTGATGAAACACAGAAATTGCATTGGGATAGAATACAGTAGGCACCATGCGGACTTTTCTCCATGTGAGTAATGTGTCAAACTATCTACGCTTCAATCGTTCAGTGGAAGTCCAGTAACAGTTTCCGAAGCACATCTGGAGGCATTCCGTAATCTGTGGACCTTCAGAATGTAAAGAAGAATCACAGAAATTGCATCGGGATTGAATACAACAGGCACCATGCGGACTTTTCTCCATGGGAGTAATGTCTCAAACTGTAAACGTTTTGATCGTTCCCTGGAATACCAGTAGTAGTTTGCGAAGCACATCTGGAGCCATTGTGTTATCTGTATACATTCAGAGTGTTGATGGAACACAGAAATTAAATCGGGATTGAATACAACAGGCACCATGCGGACTTTTCTCCATGGGAGTAATGTCTCAAACTGTCTACGCTTTAATCATTCCCTGGAAGGCCAGTAGTAGTTTCCGAAGCACATCTGGAGGCATTCCGTAATCTGTGGAGCTTCAGAGTGTTGATGAAACACAGAAATTGCATCGGGATTGAATACAACAGGCACCATGCGGACTTTTCTCCATGGGAGTAATGCCTCCCAGTGTCTACGCTTTGATCGTTCCCTGGAAGACCAGTAGTAGTTTCCGTAGCACATATGGAGGCATTCCGTAATCTGTGGACCTTCCGAGTGTTGATGCAACACTGAAATTGAATCGGGATTGAATACAACAGGCACAATGCGGACTTCTCTCCATGGGAGAAATGTCCCAAACTATCTACGAATTTTGATCAGTTCCTCGAAGACCAGTTGTAGTTTCCAAGCACATCTGGGGGCACTCTGTAATCTGTGGACCTTCCGTGTGTTGATGAAACACAGAAATTGCATCGGGATTTTCATACAAGAGGCACCATGCGGAGTTTTCTCCATGGGAGTAATGTCACAAACTGTCTACATTTTAATCATTCCATGGAAGGCCAGTAGTAGTTTCCGAAGCACATCTGGAGGTATTCCGTAATCTGTGGATCTTCAGAGTGTTAATGAAACACTGAAAGTGCATCGGGATTGGATACAACTGGCACCATGCGGACTTTTCTCCATGGGAGTAGTGTCTCAAACTCTCTACGCTTTGATCGTTCCCTGGATGACAAGTAGTAGATTAAGAAGCACATCTGGAGGCATTCTGTAATCGTTGGAACTTCAGAGTGTTGACGAAACACAGAAATGGCAACGGGATTGGATACAACAGACAACATACGGACTTTTCTCCATGGGAGTTATGTCTCAAACTGTCTACGCTTTGATCCTTCCCTGGAAGACCTGTAGTAGTTTCCGAAGCACATCTGGAGGCATTCTGTAATCAGTGTTCCTTCCGCGTGTTGTTGAAACACAGAAAATGCATCGGGATTGAATATAACAGGCACCATGCGGACTTTTCTCCATGGGAATAATGTCTCAAACTGTCTACGCTTTGATCCTTCCCTGGAAGACCAGTAGTAGTTTCCGAAGCACATCTGGAGGCATTCTGTAATCTGTGGACCATCAGAGTATTGAGAAACACAGAAATTGCATCGGGATTAAATACAACAGGCACTTTGCTGACTTTTCTCCGTGGGAATAATGTCTCAAATTTTCTACGCTTTTATCGTTCCCTGAAAGACAAGTAGTAGTTTCCGAAACTATTCAGGATTCATTCTCTAATCTGTGTAAATTCAGAGTGTTGCTGAAACAGAGAAATTGCATCGGGATTGAATACAACAGGTACCATGCGGTCTTTTCTCCAAGGGAGTAATGTCTCAAACAGTTTACCTTTGATCGTTCCCTGGAAGACCAGTAGTGGTTACCAAGGCACATCTGGTGGCATTCTGTAATCTGTGGGGCTCCAGAGTGTTAATGAAACACAGAAATTGCATCGGGATATAATACAACAGGCATCATAGGGACTTTTCACCATGGGAGTAATTTCTCATACTGTGTACGCTTTAATCGGTTCCAGGAAGACCAGGAGTAGTTTCCAACGCCTATCTGGAACCATTCTGTAATCGGTGGACCTTCAGAGTCTTGATGAAACACAGAAATTGCATCGGGATTAAATACAACAGGCACGATGCTTACTTTTCTCCATGGGAGAAATGTCTCTAAGTGCCTACGTATTTTGATCGATTCCTCGAAGACCAGTAGTAGTTTCCAAGCACATCTAAAGGCACTCTGTAATCTGTGGGCCTTCCGAGTGTTGATGAAACACAGAAATTGCATCGGGATAGAATACAATAGGCACCATGCGAACTTTTCTCCATGTGAGTAATGTCTCAAACTAACTACGATTCAATCGTTCAGTGGAAGTCCAGTAACAGTTTCCGAAGCACATCTGGAGGCATTCCGTAATCTGTGGACCTTCAGAATGTTGAAGAATCACAGAAATTGCATCGGGATTGAATACAACAGGCACCATGCGGACTTTCTCCATGGGAGTAATGTCTCAAACTGTCTACATTTTCATCGTTCCCTGGAAGACAAGTAGTAGATTAAGAAGCACATCTGGAGGCATTCGGTAATCTGTGGAGCTTCAGAGTGTTGATTTAATACAAAAATTGAATCGGGATTGCATACAACAGGCACCATGAGGACTTTTCTCCATGGGAGATATGTCTCAAACTGTCTACGCTTTCATCATTCCCTGGTAGACCTGTAGTAGTTTCCAAAGCGATCTAGACGCTTTATGTAATCGGTGGATCTTCAGAGTGTTAACGAAACACAGAAATGCATCGGGATTGAATACAACAGGCACCATGCGGACTTTTCTCCATGGGAGTAATGACTCAAACTGTCTACGCTTTGATCGTTCTCTGGGAGACCAGTAGTAGTTTCCGAAGCACATCTTGAGGCATTCTGTGATCTGTGGACCTTCAGAGTGTTTATGAAACACAGAAATTGCATCGGGATTGAATACAACAGGCACCATGCAGTTTTTTCTCAATGGGAGTAATGTCTCAAACTGTCTACACTTTGACAGATTCCTGGGAGACCTGTAGAAGTAACCGAATCTCATCTGGAGAAATTCTGTAATCTGTGGGCCTTCAGAGTGTTGATGAAACACAGAAATTGCATCGGGCTTGAATTCAACAGGCACCATGCCGTTTTTTCTCAATGGGAGTAATGTCTCAAACTGTCTACACTTTACCGATTCCTGGGAGACCTGTAGAAGTAACCGAAGCTCATCTGGAGTCATTCTGTAATCTGTGGGCATTCAGAGTGTTGATGAAACACAGAAATTACATTGGGCTTGAATACAACAGGCAATATGCGGACTTTTCTCCATCTGAGTAATGTCTCAAATTGTCTACGCTTTAATCTTCCATGGAAGACCAGTAGTAGTTTCAGAAGTACATCTGGAGGCATTCGGTAATCTGTAGTACTTCCGCGTGTTGATGAAACACAGAAATTGCATCGGGATTGAATACAACAGGCACCATTATGTTTTTTCTCCATGGGAGTAATTTTTCAAACTGTCTCCGATGTGATTGTTCCCTAGAAGACCAGTAGTTCCCGAAGCACATCTATAGGAATTCTGAATTCTGCGGACCTTCAGAGTGTTGATAAAATACGGAAACTGCATCGGGATTGAATACAATAGGCACCATGCGGACTTTCCTCCATGGCGGTAATGACTCAAACTGTAAACGGTTTGATCGTTCCATGGAAGACCAGTAGCAGTTGCCGAATCACATCCAGAGGCATTCTGAAATCTGTGGTTCTTCAGAGTGTAGATGAAACACAGAAATTGCATCGGGCTTGAATACAACAGGCACCATGCCGTTTTTTCTCAATGGGAGTAATGTCTCAAACTGTCTACACTTTACCGATTCCTGGGAGACCTGTAGAAGTAACCGAAGCTCATCTGGAGGCATTCTGTAATCTGTGGGCATTCAGAGTGTTGATGAAACACAGAATTTGCATTGGGCTTGAATACAACAGGCAATATGCGGACTTTTCTCCATCTGAGTAATGTCTCAAATTGTCTACGCTTTAATCTTCCATGGAAGACCAGTAGTAGTTTCCGAAGTACATCTGGATGCATTCGGTAATCTGTAGACCTTCCGAGTGTTGATGAAACACAGAAATTGCATTGGGATTGAATACAACAGGCACCATGCGGACTATTCTCCGTGGGAATAATGTCTCAAACTGTCTACACTTTGACCGATTCCTGGGAGACCTGTAGAAGTAACCGAAGCTCATCTGGAGGCATTCTGTAATCTGTGGGCCTTCAGAGTGTTGATGAAACACAGAAATTGCATCGGGATTGAATACAACAGGCGCCATGCAGTTTTTTCTCAATGGGAGTAATGTCTCAATCTGTCTACACTTTGACCGATTCCTGGGAGACCTGTAGAAATAACCGAAGCTCATCTGGAGAAATTCTTTAATCTGTGGGCCTTCAGAGTGTTGATGAAACACAGAAATTGCATCGGGCTTGAATACAACAGGCACCATGCAGTTTTTTCTCAATGGGAGTAATGTCTCAAACTGTCTACACTTTGACCGATTCCTGGGAGACCTGTAGAAGTAACCGAAGCTCATCTGGAGGCATTCTGTAATCTGTGGGCCTTCAGAGTGTTGATGTAACACAGAAATTGCATCGGGATTGAATATAACAGGCACCATGCAGTTTTTTCTCAATGGGAGTAATGTCTCAAACTGTCTACACTTTGACCGATTCCTGGGAGACCTGTAGAAGTAACCGAAGCTCATCTGGAGAAATTCTTTAATCTGTGGGCCTTCAGAGTGTTGATGAAACACAGAAATTGCATCGGGCTTGAATACAACAGGCACCATGCAGTTTTTTCTCAATGGGAGTAATGTCTCAAACTGTCTACACTTTGACCGATTCCTGGGAGACCTGTAGAAGTAACAGAAGCTCATCTGGAGGCATTCTGTAATCTGTGGGCCTTCAGAGTGTTGAATGAACACAGAAATTGCATCGGAATTGAATACAACAGACACCATGCGGACTTTTCTCAATGAGAGTAATGTCTCAAATTGTCTACGCTTTAATCTTCCATGGAAGACCAGTAGTAGTTTCCGAAGTACATCTGGATGAATTCGGTAATCTGCAGACCTTCCGAGTGTTGATGAAACACAGAAATTGCATTGGGATTGAATACAACAGGCACCATGCGGACTATTCTCCGTGGGAATAATGTCACAAACTGTCTTCATTTTGATCGTTCCCTGGAAGACCAGTAGTAGATTAAGAAGCACATCTGGAGGCATTCCGTAATCTGTGGGGCTTCAGATTGTTGATGGAACACTAAAATTGAATCGGCATTGAATACAACATTCACCATGCGGACTTTTCTCCATGGGAGTAAAGTCTCAAACTGTATACGCTTAATCATTCCCTGGAAGACCAGTAGTAGTTTCCGAAGCACATCTGGAGGCATTCCGTAATCTGTGGAGCTTCAGAGTGTTGTTGAAACACAGAAATTGTTACAGGATTGAATACAACAGGCACCATGCGGACTTTTCTCCACGGGAGTAATGTCTCAAACTGTGTACGCTTTAATCGATTCCAGGAAGACCATTAGTAATTTCCGACGCACATGTGGAGGCATTCTGTAATCGGTGGACCTTCAGAGTGTTGACGAAACACAGAAATTGCAAAGGGATTTAATACACCAAGCACCATGCGGACTTTTCTCAATGGCGGTAATGTCTCAAACTGTCTACGATTTAATCATTCCCTGGAAGACCAGTAGTAGTTTCCGATGGACATCTGGAGGCTTTCTGTAATCGGTACATCTTCGGAGTGTTCACGAAACACAGAAATTGCATCGGGATTGAATACAACAGGCACCATGCAGTTTTTCCTAAATGGGAGTAATGTCTCAAACTGTCTACACTTTGACCGATTCCTGGGAGACCTGTAGAAGTAACCGAAGCTCATCTGGAGGCATTCTGTAATCTGTGGACCTTCAGAATGTTAAAGAAACACAGAAATTGCATCGGGAAAAATACAACAGGCCCCATGCGGACTTTCTCCATGGGAGTAATGTCTCAAACTGTCTACATTTTGATCGTTCCCTGGAAGACAAGTAGTAGATTAAGAAGCACATCTGGAGGCATTCCGTAATCCATGGAGCTTCAGAGTGTTGAAGAAACACAGAAATTGCATCGGGATTGAATACAACAGGCACCATGAGGACTTTTCACCATGGGAGTAATGTCTCATACTTTGTACGCTTTAATCGGTTCCAGGAAGACCAGGAGTAGTTTCCGACGCCTATCTGGAGGCATTCTGTAATCGGTGGACATTCAGAGTCTTGATGACACACAGAAATTGCATCGGGATTAAATACAACAGGCACGATGCTTAATTTTCTCCATGTGACAAATGTCTCTAACTGCCGACGAATAATGATAGATTCCTCGAAGACCAGTAGTAGTTTCCAAGCACATCTGGAGGCACTCTGTAATCTGTGGGCCTTCAGAGTGTTGATGAAACACAGAAATTGCATTTTGATAGAATACAATAGGCACCATGCGGACTTTTCTCCATATGAGTAATGTCTCAAACTGTCTACGCTTCAATCGTTCAGTGGAAGTCCAGTAAGAGTTTCCGAAGCACGTCTGGAGGCATTCCGTAATCTCTGGACCTTCAGAATGTTGAAGAAACACAGAAATTGCATCGGGATTGAATACAACAGGCACCTTGCGGACTTTCTCCATGGGAGTAATGTCTCAAACTTTCTACATTTTCATCGTTCCCTGGAAGACAAGTAGTAGATTAAGAGCACCTCTGGAGGCATTCGGTAATCTGTGGAGCTTCAGAGTGTTGATGGAACACAAAAATTGAATCGGGATTGCATACAACAGGCACCATAAGGACTTTTCTCCATGGAAGTTATGTCTGAAACTGTCTACGCTTTAATCATTCCCTGGAAGACCTGTTGTAGTTTCCGAAGCACATCTGGAGGCATTCTGTAATCTGTGGACCTTCAGAGTGTTTATGAAACACAGGAACTGCATGGGGATTGAATACAACAGGCACCATGCAGTTTTTTCTCAATGGGAGTAATGTCTCAAACTGTCTACACTTTGACCGATTCCTGGGAGACCTGTAGAAGTAACCGAAGCTCATCTGGAGAAATTCTTTAATCTGTGGGCCATCAGAGTGTTGACGAAACACAGAAATTGCATCGGGCTTGAATACAACAGGCACCATGCAGTTTTTTCTCAATGGGAGTAATGTCTCAAACTGTCTACACTTTGACCGATTCCTGGGAGACCTGTAGAAGTAACCGAAGCTCATCTGGAGAAATTCTTTAATCTGTGGGCCTTCAGAGTGTTGATGAAACACAGAAATTGCATCGGGCTTGAATGCAACAGGCACCATGCAGTTTTTTCTCAATGGGAGTAATGTCTCAAACTGTCTACACTTTGACCGATTCCTGGGAGACCTGTAGAAGTAACCGAAGCTGATCTGGAGGCATTCTGTAATCTGTGGGCCTTCAGAGTGTTGATGTAACACAGAAATTGCATCGGGATTGAATATAACAGGCAACATGCAGTTTTTTCTCAATGGGAGTAATGTCTCAAACTGTCTACACTTTGACCGATTCCTGGGAGACCTGTAGAAGTAACCGAAGCTCATCTGGAGAAATTCTTTAATCTGTGGGCCTTCAGAGTGTTGATGAAACACAGAAATTGCATCGGGCTTGAATACAACAGGCACCATGCAGTTTTTTCTCAATGGGAGTAATGTCTCAAACTGTCTACACTTTGACCGATTCCTGGGAGACCTGTAGAAGTAACCGAAGCTCATCTGGAGGCATTCTGTAATCTGTGGGCCTTCAGAGTGTTGATGTAACACAGAAATTGCATCGGAATTGAATACAACAGACACCATGCGGACTTTTCTCAATGAGAGTAATGTCTCAAATTGTCTACGCTTTAATCTTCCATGGAAGACCAGTAGTAGTTTCCGAAGTACATCTGGATGCATTCGGTAATCTGTAGACCTTCCGAGTGTTGATGAAACACAGAAATTGCATTGGGATTGAATACAACAGGCACCATGCGGACTATTCTCCGTGGGAATAATGTCTCAAACTGTCTTCATTTTGATCGTTCCCTGGAAGACCAGTAGTAGATTAAGAAGCAGATCTGGAGGCATTCCGTAATCTGTGGAGCTTCAGATTGTTGATGGAACACTAAAATTGAATCGGCATTGAATACAACATTCACCATGCGGGCTTTTCTCCATGGGAGTAATGTCTCAAACTCTATACGCTTAATCATTCCCTGGAAGACCAGTAGTAGTTTCCGAAGCACATCTGGAGGCATTCCGTAATCTGTGGAGCTTCAGAGTGTTGTTGAAACACAGAAATTGTTACAGGATTGAATACAACAGGCACCATGCGGACTTTTTTCCACGGGAGTAATGTCTCAAACTGTGTACGCTTTAATCGATTCCAGGAAGACCATTAGTAATTTCCGACGGACATGTGGAGGCATTCTGTAATCGGTGGACCTTCAGAGTGTTGACGAAACACAGAAATTGCAAAGGGATTTAATACACCAAGCACCATGCGGACTTTTCTCAATGGCGGTAATGTCTCAAACTGTCTACGCTTTAATCATTCCCTGGAAGACCAGTAGTAGTTTCCGAAGGACATCTGGAGGCTTTCTGTAATCGGTATATCTTCAGAGTGTTCACGAAACACAGAAATTGCATCGGGATTGAATACAACAGGCACCATGCAGTTTTTCCTAAATGGGAGTAATGTCTCAAACTGTCTACACTTTGACCGATTCCTGGGAGACCTGTAGAAGTAATAGAAGCTCATCTGGAGGCATTCTTTAATCTGTGGACCTTCAGAATGTTAAAGAAACACAGAAATTGCATCAGGAAGAATACAACAGGCCCCATGTGGACTTTCTCCATGGGAGTAATGTCTAAAACTGTCTACATTTTGATCGTTCCCTGGAAGACAAGTAGCAGATTAAGAAGCACATCTGGAGGCATTCCGTAATCCATGGAGCTTCAGGGTGTTGAAGAAACACAGAAATTGCATCGGGATTAAATACAACAGGCACCATGAGGACTTTTCACCATGGGAGTAATGTCTCATACTGTGTACGCTTTAATCGGTTCCAGGAAGACCAGGAGTAGTTTCCGACGCCTATCTGGAGGCATTCTGTAATCGGTGGACCTTCAGAGTCTTGATGACACACAGAAATTGCATCGGGATTAAATACAACAGGCGCGATGCTTAATTTTCTCCATGTGACAAATGTCTCTAACTGCCTACGAATTTTGATAGATTAATCGAAGACCAGTAGTAGTTTCCAAGCACATCTGGAGGCACTCTGTAATCTGTGGGCCTTCAGAGTGTTGATGAAACACAGAAATTGCATTTTGATAGAATACAATAGGCACCATGCGGACTTTTCTCCATATGAGTAATGTCTCAAACTGTCTACGCTTCAATCGTTCAGTGGAAGTCCAGTAAGAGTTTCCGAAGCACGTCTGGAGGCATTCCGTAATCTCTGGACCTTCAGAATGTGGAAGAAACACAGAAATTGCATCGGGATTGAATACAACAGGCACCATGGGGACTTTCTCCATGGGAGTAATGTCTCAAACTTTCGACATTTTCATCGTTCCCTGGAAGACAAGTAGTAGATTAAGAGCACATCTGGAGGCATTCTGTAATCTCTGGACCTTCAGAGTGTTTATGAAACACAGGAACTGCATGGGGATTGAATACAACAGGCACCATGCAGTTTTTTCTCAATGGGAGTAATGTCTCAAACTGTCTACACTTTGACCGATTCCTGGGAGACCTGTAGAAGTAACCGAAGCTCATCTGGAGAAATTCTTTAATCTGTGGGCCTTCAGAGTGTTGATGAAACACAGAAGTTGCATCGGGCTTGAATACAACAGGCACCATGCAGTTTTTTCTCAATGGGAGTAATGTCTCAAACTGTCTACACTTTGACCGATTCCTGGGAGACCTGTAGAAGTAACCGAAGCTCATCTGGAGGCATTCTGTAATCTGTGGGCCTTCAGAGTGTTGATGAAACACAGAAATTGCATCGGGATTGAATACAACAGGCACCATGCAGTTTTTTCTCAATGGGAGTAATGTCTCAAACTGTCTACACTTTGACCGATTCCTGGGAGACCTGTAGAAGTAACCGAAGCTCATCTGGAGAAATTCTTTAATCTGTGGGCCTTCAGAGTGTTGATGAAACACAGAAATTGCATCGGGCTTGAATACATCAGGCACCATGCAGTTTTTTCTCAGTGGGAGTAATGTCTCAAACTGTCTACACTTTGACCGAATCCTGGGAGACCTGTAGAAGTAACCGAAGATCATCTGGAGGCATTCTGTAATCTGTGGGCCTTCTGAGTGTTGATGTAACACAGAAATTGCATCGGGATTGAATATAACAGGCACCATGCAGTTTTTTCTCAATGGGAGTAATGTCTCAAACTGTCTACACTTTGACCGATTCCTGGGAGACCTGTAGAAGTAACCGAAGCTCATCTGGAGGCATTCTGTAGTCTGTGGACCTTCAGAATTTTGAAGAAACACAGAAATTGCATCGGGAAGAATACAACAGGTACCATGCGTACTTTCTCCATGGGAGTAATGTCTCAAACTGTCTACATTTTGATCGTTCCCTGGAAGACAAGTAGTAGATTAAGAAGCACATCTGGAGATATTCCGTAATCCATGGAGCTTCAGAGTGTTGATGAAACACAGAAATTGCATCGGGATTGAATACAACAGGCACCATGAGGTCTTTTCACCATGGGAGTAATGTCTCATACTGTTTACGCTTTAATCGGTTCCAGGAAGACCAGGAGTAGTTTCCGACGCCTATCTGGAGGCATTCTGTAATCGGTGGACCTTCAGAGTCTTGATGAAACACAGATATTGCATCGGGATTAAATACAACAGTCACGATGCTTACTTTTCTCCATGTGAGAAATGTCTCTAAATGCCTACGAATATTGATCGATTCCACGAAGACCAGTAGTAGTTTCCAAGCACATCTGGAGGCACTCTGTAATCTGTGGGCCTTCAGAGTGTTGATGAAACACAGAAATTGCATCGGGATAGAATACAATAGGCATCATGCGGACTTTTCTCCATGTGAGTAAGGTCTCAAACTGTCAACGATTCAATCGTTCAGTGGAAGTCCAGTAAGAGATTCCGAAGCACGTCTGGAGGCATTCTGTAATCTGTGGGCCTTCAGAGTGTTGATGTAACACAGAAATTGCATCGGGATTGAATACAACAGGCACCATGCAGTTTTTTCTCAATGTGAGTTATGTCTCAAACTGTCTACACTTTGACCGATTCCTGGGAGACCTGTAGAAGTAACCGAAGCTCATCTGGAGGCATTCTGTAATCTGTGGGCCTTCAGAGTGTTGATGTAACACAGAAATTGCATCGGGATTGAATATAAAAGGCACCATACAGTTTTTTCTCAATGGGAGTAATGTCTCAAACTGTCTACACTTTGACCGATTCCTGGGAGACCTGTAGAAGTAATAGAAGCTCATCTGGAGGCATTCTGTAATCTGTGGACCTTCAGAATGTTAAAGAAACACAGAAATTGCATCGGGAAGAATACAACAGGCCCCATGCGGACTTTCTCCATGGGAGTAATGTCTCAAACTGTCTACATTTTGATCGTTCCCTGGAAGACAAGTAGTAGATTAAGAAGCACATCTGGAGGCATTCCGTAATCCATGGAGCTTCAGAGTGTTGAAGAAACACAGAAATTGCATCGGGATTGAATACAACAGGCACCATGAGGACTTTTCACCATGGGAGTAATGTCTCATACTGTGTACGCTTTAATCTGTTCCAGGAAGACCAGGAGTAGTTTCCGACGCCTATCTGGCGGCATTCTGTAATCGGTGGACCTTCAGAGTCTTGATGACACACAGAAATTGCATTTTGGTAGAATACAATAGGCACCATGCGGACTTTTCTCCATATGAGTAATGTCTCAAACTGCCTACGCTTCAATCGTTGAGTGGAAGTCCAGTAAGAGTTTCCGAAGCACGTCTGGAGGCATTCCGTAATCTCTGGACCTTCAGAATGTTGAAGAAACACAGAAATTGCATCGGGATTGAATACAACAGGCACCATGCGGACTTTCTCCATGGGAGTAATGTCTCAAACTTTCTACATTTTCATCGTTCCCTGGAAGACAAGTAGTAGATTAAGAGCACCTCTGGAGGCATTCGGTAATCTGTGGGCCTTCAGAGTGTTGATGGAACACAAAAATTGAATCGGGATTGCATACAACAGGCACCATGAGGACTTTTCTCCATGGGAGTTATGTCTGAAACTGTCTACGCTTTAATCATTCCCTGGAAGACCTGTAGTAGTTTCCGAAGCACATCTGGAGGCATTCTGTAATCTGTGGACCTTCAGAGTGTTTATGAAACACAGGAACTGCATGGGGATTGAATACAACAGGCACCATGCAGTTTTTTCTCAATGGGAGTAATGTCTCAAACTGTCTACACTTTGACCGATTCCTGGGAGACCTGTAGAAGTAACCGAAGCTCATCTGGAGGCATTCTGTAATCTGTGGGCCTTCAGAGTGTTGATGTAACACAGAAATTGCATCGGGATTGAATACAACAGGCACCATGCAGTTTTTTCTCAATGGGAGTAATGTCTCAAACTGTCTACACTTTGACCGATTCCTGGGAGACCTGTAGAAGTAACCGAAGCTCATCTGGAGGCATTCTTTAATCTGTGGGCCTTCAGATTGTTAATGAAACACAGAAATTGCATCGGGCTTGAATACAACAGGCACCATGCAGTTTTTTCTCAATGGGAGTAATGTCTCAAACTGTCTACACTTTGACCGATTCCTGGGAGACCAGTAGAAGTAACCGAAGCTCATCTGGAGGCATTCTGTAACCTGTGGGCCTTCAGAGTGTTGATGTAACACAGAAATTGCATCGGAATTGAATACAACAGACACCATGCGGACTTTTCTCAATGAGAGTAATGTCTCAAATAGTCTACGCTTTAATCTTCCATGGAAGACCAGTAGTAGTTTCCGAAGTACATCTGGATACATTCGGTAATCTGTAGACCTTCCGAGTGTTGATGAAACACAGAAATTGCATTGGGATTGAATACAACAGGCACCATGCGGACTATTCTCCGTGGGAATAATGTCTCAAACTGTCTTCATTTTGATCGTTCCCTGGAATACCAGTAGTAGATTAAGGAGCACATATGGAGGCATTCCGTAATCTGGGGAGCTTCAGATTGTTGATGGAACACTAAAATTGAATCGGCATTGAATACAACATTCACCATGCGGACTTTTCTCCATGGGAGTAATGTCTCAAACTGTATACGCTTAATCATTCCCTGGAAGACCAGTAGTAGTTTCCGAAGCACATCTGGAGGCATTCCGTAATCTGTGGAGCTTCACAGTGTTGTTGAAACACACAAATTGTAACAGGATTGAATACAACAGGCACCATGCGGACTTTTCTCCACGGGAGTAATGTCTCAAACTGTGTACGCTTTAATCGATTCCAGGAAGACCATTAGTAATTTCCGACGCACATGTGGAGGCATTCTGTAATCGGTGGACCTTCAGAGTGTTGACGAAACACAGAAATTGCAAAGGGATTTAATACACCAAGCACTACGCGGACTTTTCTCAATGGCGGTAATGTCTCAAACTGTCTACGCTTTAATCTTTCCCTGGAAGACCAGTAGTAGTTTCCGAAGGACATCTGGAGGCTTTCTGTAATCGGTATATCTTCAGAGTGTTCACGAAACACAGAAATTGCATCGGGATTGAATACAACAGGCACCATGCAGTTATTCCTAAATGGGAGTAATGTCTCAAACTGTCTACACTTTGACCGATTCCTGGGAGACCTGTAGAAGTAATAGAAGCTCATCTGGAGGCATTCTGTAATCTGTGGACCTTCAGAATGTTAAAGAAACACAGAAATTGCATCGGGAAGAATACAACAGGCCCCATGCAGACTTTCTCCATGGGAGTAATGTCTCAAACTGTCTACATTTTGATCGTTCCCTGGAAGACAAGTAGTAGATTAAGAAGCACATCTGGAGGCATTCCGTAATCCATGGAGTTTCAGAGTGTTGAAGAAACACAGAAATTGCATCGGGATTGAATACAACAGGCACCATGAGGACTTTTCACCATGGGAGTAATGTCTCATACTGTGTACGCTTTAATCGGTTCCAGGAAGACCAGGAGTAGTTTCCGACGCCTATCTGGAGGCATTCTGTAATCGGTGGACCTTCAGAGTCTTGATGACACACAGAAATTGCATCGGGGTTAAATACAACAGGCACGATGCTTAATTTTCTCCATGTGACAAATGTCTCTAACTGCCTACGAATTTTGATAGATTCCTCGAAGACCAGTAGTAGTTTCCAAGCACATCTGAAGGCACTCTGTAATCTGTGGGCCTCCAGAGTGTTGATGAAACACAGAAATTGCATTTTGATAGAATACAATAGGCACCATGCGGAGTTTTCTCCATATGAGTAATGTCTCAAACTGTCTACGCTTCAATCTTTCAGTGGAAGTCCAGTAAGAGTTTCCGAAGCACGTCTGGAGGCATTCCGTAATCTCTGGACCTTCAGAATGTTGAAGAAACACAGAAATTGCATCGGGATTGAATACAACAGGCACCATGCGGACTTTCTCCATGGGAGAAATGTCTCAAACTTTCTACATTTTCATCGTTCCCTGGAAGACAAGTAGTTGATTAAGAGCACCTCTGGAGGCATTCGGTAATCTGTGGAGCTTCAGAGTGTTGATGGAACACAAAAATTGAATCGTAATTGCATACAACAGGCACCATGAGGACTTTTCTCCATGGGAGTTATGTCTGAAACTGTCTACGCTTTAATCATTCCCTGGAAGACCTGTAGTAGTTTCCGAAGCACATCTGGAGACATTCTGTAATTTGTGGACCTTCAGAGTGTTTATGAAACACAAGAACTGCATGGGGATTGAATACAACAGGCACCATGCAGTTTTTTCTCAATGGGAGTAATGTCTCAAACTGTCTACACTTTGACCGATTCCTGGGAGACCAGTAGAAGTAACCGAAGCTCATCTGGAGAAATTCTTTAATCTGTGGGCCTTCAGAGTGTTGATGAAACACAGAAATTGCATCGGGCTTGAATACAACAGGCACCATGCAGTTTTTTCTCAATGGGAGTAATGTCTCAAACTGTCTACACTTTGACCGATTCCTGGGAGACCTGTAGAAGTAACCGAAGCTCATCTGGAGGCATTCTGTAATCTGTGGGCCTTCAGAGTGTTGATGTAACACAGAAATTGCATCGGGATTGAATACAACAGGCACCATGCAGTTTTTTCTCAATGGGAGTAATGTCTCAAACTGTCTACACTTTGACCGATTCCTGGGAGACCTGTAGAAGGAACCGAAGCTCATCTGGAGATATTCTTTAATCTGTGGGCCTTCAGAGTGTTGATGAAACACAGAAATTGCATCGGGCTTGAATACATCAGGCACCATGCAGTTTTTTCTCCATGGGAGTAATGTCTCAAACTGTCTACACTTTGACCGACTCCTGGGAGACCTGTAGAAGTAACCGAACCTCATCTGGAGGAATTCTGTAATCTGTGGGCCTTCAGAGTGTTGATGTAACACAGAAATAGCATCGGGATTGAATATAACAGGCACCATGCAGTTTTCTCTCAATGGGAGTAATGTCTCAAACTGTCTACACTTTGACCGATTCCTGGGAGACCTGTAGAAGTAACCGAAGCTCATCTGGAGAAATTCTTTAATCTGTGGACCTTCAGAATGTTGAAGAAACACAGAAATTGCATCGGGAAGAATCCAACAGGTACCATGTGTACATTCTCCATGGGAGTAATGTCTCAAACTGTCTACATTTTGATCGTTCCCTGGAAGACAAGTAGTAGATTAAGAAGCACATCTGGAGGCATTCCGTAATCCATGGAGCTTCAGAGTGTTGATGAAACACAGAAATTGCATCGGGATTGAATACAACAGGCACCATGAGGCCTTTTCACCATGGGAGTAATGTCTCATACTGTGTACGCTTTAATCGGTTCCAGGAAGACCAGGAGTAGTTTCCGACGCCTATCTGGAGGCATTCTGTAATCGGTGGACCTTCAGAGTCTTGATGAAACACAGAAATTGCATCGGGATTAAATACAACAGTCACGATGCTTACTTTTCTCCATGTGAGAAATGTCTCTAAATGCCTACGAATATTGATCGATTCCTCGAAGACCAGTAGTAGTTTCCATGCACATCTGGAGGAATTCTTTAATCTGTGGACCTTCAGAGTGTTGATGAAACACAGAAATTGCATCGGGCTTGAATACATCAGGCACCATGCAGTTTTTTCTCAATGGGAGTAATGTCTCAAACTGTCTACACTTTGACCGATTCCTGGGAGACCTGTAGAAGTAACCGAAGCTCATCTGGAGAAATTCCTAATCTGTGTAAATTCAGAGTGTTGATGAAACAGAGAAATTGCATCGGGATTGAATACAACAGGCACCGTGCGGACTTTTCTCCATGGGGGTAATTCACAATCTGTAAACGCTTTGATCGTTCCATGGATGACCAGTAGTAGTTGTCGAATCACATCTGGAGGCATACTGTAATCTGTGGACCTTCAGAGCGTTGATGAAACACAGAAATTGCATCGGGATTTAATAGAACTGTCACCATGCGGACTTTTCTCCATGGGAGCAATGTCTCAAACTGTCTAATAATTTTTATCGATTCCTCGAAGACCATTAGTAGTTTCCATGAATATCTGGTGGCATTCTGTAATTATTGGACCTTCAGAGTGTTGATAAAACACAGAAATTACATCGGGACTGAATATAACAGGCACCATGCGGACTTTTCTCCATGGGAGAAATGTCTCAAACTATCGACGCTTCAATCATTCCCTGGAAGGCCAGTAGTAGTTTTCGAAGCACATCTGGAGGCGTTCCGTAATCTGTGGAGCTTCAGAGTGTTGATGAAACACAGAAATTGCATCGGGATTGAATAGAACAGGCAGAATGCGACTTTTCTCCATGGGAGAAATGTCACAAACTGTCTACGCTTTGATCCTTCCCTGGAAGACAAGTAGTAGTTTTCGAGGAACATCTGGAGGCATTTTTTAATCTATTGAGCTTCAGAGTGTTGACGAAACACAGAAAATGCATCGGGATTGAATACAAAAGGCACAATGTGGACCTTTCTCGATGTGAGTAATGTCTTAAACTGTCTACGCATTGATCGTTCCCTGGAAGACAAGTAGTACTTTCCGAAGAACATCCGGAGGCGTTCTATAATTTGTGGAAATTGAGATTGGCGATTAAACAAGGAAATTGCATCGGGATTTAATACAACAGGCACCATGCGGACTTTTCTCCTTAGGAGTAATGTCTCAAACTGTAAACGCTATGATGGTTCCCTGGAAGACCAGTAGCAGTTTCCGAAGCACATCTGGAGGCGTTCCGTAATCTGTGGAGCTTCAGAGTGTTGATGAAACACAGAAATTGCATCGGGATTGGATAGAACAGGCAGAATGCGGACTTTTCTCCATGGGAGAAATGTCTCACACTATCTAATAATTTTGATCGATTCCTCGAAGACCATTAGTAGTTTCCATGAACATCTGGAGGCATTCTGTAATCATTGGACCTTCAGAGCGTTGATAAAACACAGAAATTGCACCGGTACTGAATACAACAGTCACCATGCGGACTTTTCTCCAAGGGAGTAATGTATCAAACTGTCTACGCTTTGATCGTTCTCTAAAAGACCTGTAGCAGTTTGAGAAGCACTTCTGGAGGCATTCTGAAATCGGTTGACCTTCAAAATGTTGATAAAACACAGAAATTGCATCGGGATTGAATACAACAGGCACCTTGCGGAGTTTTCTCCGTCTGAGTGATGTCTCAAATTGTCTACGCTTTTATCGTTCCCTGAAAGACAGTTAGTAGTTTCCGAAACTAATCAGGATTCATTCTCTAATCTGTGTAAATTCATAGTGTTGATGAAACACAGAAATTGCATCGGGATTGAATACAACAGGCACCATGCGGACTTTTCTACATGGGAGTATTGTCTCAAACTGTCTACGATTTGATCGTTCGCTTTAAGACCAGTAGCAGTTTTTGACGTACATCTGGAGGCATTCTGTAATCTGTGGACTTTCAGAGTGTTGATGAAACACAGAAATTGCATCGGGATTGAATACAGCAGACACCATGCGGACTTTTCTCCATGAGAGTAATGTCTCAAATGGTCTACGCTTTAATCTTTCCCTGGAATGCCAGTAGTAGTTTCCGACGCACATCTGGAAGCATTCTGTAATCGATGGACCTTCAGAGTGTTGACCAAGCACAGAAATTGCAACGGGATTGAATACAACAAGCACCATGCGGACTTTTCTCCATGGCGGTAATGTCTCAAACTATGTACGCTATAATAGATTCCTAGAAGACCAGTAGTAGTTTCGACACACATCTGGAGGCATTCTGTAACCTGTGGACCTTCAGAGTGTTGATGAAACACAGAAATTACATCGTGATTGAATGCAAAAGGCACCATGCGGACTTTTCTCCATGGTAGTAATGTCTCAAACTGGCTACGCTTTGATCCTTCACTGGAAGACCTGTAGTAGTTTCTGAATCACATCTGGAGGCATTCTGTAATCTGTGGGCCTTCAGAGTGTTGATGGAACACAGAAATTGCATCGCGATTGAATCCAACAGGCACCATTATGTTTTTTCTCCATCGGAGTCATTTCTCAAACTTTCTCCGATTTGATCGTTCCCTGGAAGACCAGTAGTAGTTTCCGCAGCACATCTGGAGAAATTCTGTAATCTGTGGACCTTCAGAGTGTTGAAGAAACACAGAAATAGCATCGTGATTGAATCCAACAGGCACCAATATGTTTTTTCTCCATCGGAGTCATTTCTCAAACTGTCTCCGATTTGATCGTTCGCTGGAAGACCAGTAGTGGTTTCCGCAGCAAATCTGGAGGAATTCTGTAATCTGGGGACGTTCAGAGTGTTGGTGAAACACAGAAATTGCATCGGGATTGAATACAACAGACACCATGCGGACTTTTCTCCATGAGAGTAATGTCTCAAATTGTCTACGTTTTAATCTTTCCCTGGAAGAACAGTAGTAGTTTCCGAAGTAAATTTGGAGCATTCGGTAATCTGTAGACCTTCCGAGTGTTAATGAAACACAGAAATTGCAACGGGAATGAAGACAAAAAGCATGATGCAAACTTTCCTCCATGGGAGAAATTTCTCAAACTGTCTACGAATTTTAATCGATTCCTCGAACACCAGCAGTGGTTTCCGAAGCACATCCTGAGTCATTCTGTAATTTGTGGACCTTGAGAGTGTTGATCAAACACAGAAATTGCATCTGGATTGAATACAACATGCACCATGCGGACTTTTCTCCATGGGAGTAATGTTTCAAACTGTCTACGCTTTGATCGATTCCTGGAAGACCAGTAGTAGTTTCAGAGGCACATCTCAGGGCATTCTGTAAACTGTGGACCTTCAGAGTGTTGATAATACACAGAAATAGCATCGGGGTTAAATACAACAGGCACCATGCGGACTTTTCTCCATAGGAATAATGTCTCAAAGTGTGTACGATTTGTTCTATTCCTGGATGATCAGTAGTAGTTTCAGAAGCACATCTCGTGGCGTTACGTACTCTGTGGAGCTTCAGAGTGTTGATGAAACACAGATATTGCAACGGGAATGAAGACAAAAAGCATGATGCAAACTTTTCTCCATGGGAGAAATTTCTCAAACTGTCTACGAATTTTGATCGATTCCTCGAAGACCAGTAGTGGTTTCCGAAGCACATCCTGAGTCATTCTGTAATTTGTGGACCTTGAGAGTGTCGATGAAACACAGAAATGTCATCGGAACAGAATACCACGGGCACCATGCGGACTTCTCTCCAGGGGAGTAACGTCTCAAACAGTCTACGCTTTAATCATTCCCTGGAAGGCCAGTAGTAGTTTCCGAAGCACAGCTGGAGGCATTCCTTAATCTGTGGAGCTTCAGAGTGTTGATGATACACAGAAATTGCATCGGGATTCAATACAACAGGCACCATGCGGACTTTTGTCCATGGGAGTAATGACTCAAACTGTGTTCGCTTTAATCAATTCCAGGAAGACCAGTAGTAGTTTACGACGAACTTCTGGAAGCATTCTGTAATCGGTGGACCTTTACAGTCTTGATGAAACACAAAAATTGAATCGGGATGAAATACAAGGGGCACGATGCTCACTTTTCTCCATGGGATAAATATCTCTAACTGTCTGCGAATTTTGATCGATTCCTCGAACACCAGTAGTAGTTTCCAAGCACATCTAGAGGCATTCTGTAATCTGTGGGCCTTCAGAGTGTTGATGAACACAGAAATTGCATCTGGATTGAATACAACCGGCACCATGCGGACTTTTCTCCATGGGAGTTATGTCTCAAACTGTCTACGCTTTGATCGTTCTCTGAAAGACCTGTAGTAGTTTCCGAAGCACATCCCTAATCATTCTGTAATCTGTTGACCTTCAGAGTGTTGATGAAACACAGAAATCGCATCGTGATTGAATACAACAGGCACCATGCGGACTTTTCTCCATTGGAGTAATGTCTGAAACTGTCTGCGCTTTGATCCTTCCCTGGAAGACAAGTAGTAGTTTCCGAGGAACATCTGGAGGCATTTTTTAATCTGTGGAGCTTCAGAGTGTTGACGAAACACAGAAAATGCATCGGGATTGAATACAAAGGCACAATGCGGACTTTTCTCGATGTGAATAATGTCTTAAACTGTCTACGATTTGATCGTTCCCTGGAAGACAAGTAGTACTTTCCGAAGCACATCTGGAGGCATTCTATAATCTGTGGAAATTCAGAGTGTCGATGAAACACAGAAATTGCATCGGGATTGAATACAACAGGTACCATGCGGACTTTTCTCCATAGGAGTAAAATCTCAAACTGTAAACGCTTTGATGGTTCCCTGGAAGACCAGTAGCAGTTTCCGAAGCACATTTGGAGGCGTTCCGTAATCTGTGGAGCTTCAGAGTGTTGATGAAACAAAGAAATTGCATCGGGATTGAATAGAACAGGCGGAATGCGGAATTTTCCCCATGGGAGAAATGTCTCAAAGTGTCTAATAATTTTGATCGATTCCTCGAAGACCATTAGTAGTCTCCATGAACATCTGGAGGCATTCTGTAATCATTGGAGCTTCAGAGCGTTGATAAAACACAGAAATTGCATCGGGACTGAATACAACAGGCACCGTGCGGATTTTTCTCCAAGAAAGTAATGTCTCAAACTGTCTACGCATTAATCGTTCCCTGGCAGGCCGGTAGTAGTTTCCGAAGCACAGCTGGAGGCATTCCGTAATCTGTGGAGCTTCAGAGTGTTGATGAAACACAGAAATTGCATCGGGATAGAATACAATAGGCACATTGCGAACTTTTCACCATGGGAGTAAACTCTCAAACTGTCTACGCTTCGATTCTTCAGTGGAAGTCCAGTAACAGTTCCGAAGCACATCTGGAGGCATTCTGTAATCCGTGGACCTTCAGAATGTTGAAGACACACAGAAATTGCATCGCGATTGATACAACAGTCACCATGCGGACTTTCTCCATGGGAGTAATGTCTCAAACTGTCGACATTTTGATCGTTCCCTGAAAGACAAGTAGTATATTAAGAAGCACATCTATAGGCATTCGGTAATCTGTGGAGTTTCAGAGTGTTAATGGAACACAAAAATTGAATTGGTATTGAATACAACAGGCACGATGCGGACTTTTCTCCATGGGTGTTATGTCTCAAACTGTCTACGCTTTAATTATTCCCTGGAAGACCAGTAGTAGTTTCCGAAGCACATCTGGAGGCATTCCGTAACCGGTTGATCTTCAGAGTGTTGACGAAACACAGAAAATGCATCGGGATTGAATACAACACGCACCATGCGGACTTTTCTCCATGGGAGTAATGTCTCAAACTGTCAACGCTTTCATCGTTCTCTGGAAGACCAGTAGTAGTTTCCGAAACACATCTGGAGCCATTCTGTAATCTGTGGTCCTTCAGAGTGTTGATGGAACACAGAAATTGCATCGGGATTAAATACAACATGCCCGATGCTTACTTTTCTCAATGGGAGAAATGTCTCTAACTGTCTACGAATTTTGATCGAATCCTCGAAGACCAGTAGTAACCAAGCACATCTGGAGGAATTCTGTAATCTGTGGAGTTTCAGAGTGTTGATGAAACACAGAAATTGCATCTGGATGGAATACAAAAGACACCATGCAGACTTTTCTCCATGAGAGTAATATCTCAAATTGTCTACGCTTTAATCTTTCCCTGGAAGACCAGTAGTAGTTTCCCAAGTACATCATGAGGCATTCTGTAATCTGTGGACGTTCACAGTGTTGATGAAACACAGAAATCGCATCGTGATTGAATACAACAGGCACCATGCGGACTCTTCTCCATGGGAGTAATGTCACAAACTGTCTACGGTTTGATCCTTCCCTGGAAGACAAGTAGTAGTTTTCGACGAACATCTGGAGGCATTTTTTAATCTGTTGAGTTTCAGAGTGTTGACGAAACACAGAAAATGCATCGGGATTGAATACAAAAGGCACAATGCGGACTTTTCTCGATGTGAAAAAATGTCTTAAACTGTCTACGATTTGATCGTTCCCTGGAAGACAAGTAGTACTTTCCGAAGCACATCCGGAGGCATTCTATAATCTGTGGAAATTGAGATTGGCGATTAAACACAGAAAATGCATCGGGATTGAATACAACAGGCACCATGCGGACTTTTCTCCATAGGAGTAATGTCTCAAACTGTAAACGCTTTGATGGTTCCCTGGAAGACCAGTAGCAGTTTCCGAAGCACATCTGGAGGCGTTCCGTAATCTGTGGAGCTTCAGAGTGTTGATTAAACACAGAAATTGCATCGGGATTGAATAGAACAGGCGGAATGCGGACTTTTCTCCATGGGAGGAATGTCTCTAAGTGTCTAATAATTTTGATCGATTCCTCGAAGGCCATTAGTAGTCTCCATGAACATCTGGAGGCATTCTGTAATCATTGGAGCTTCAGAGCGTTGATAAAACACAGAAATTGCATCGGGACTGAATACAACAGGCACCATGCGGACTTTTCTCCAAGGGAGTAATGTCTCAAACTGTCTACGCTTTGATCGTTCTCTAAAAGACCTGTAGTAGTTTGAGAAGCACTTGTGGAGGCATTCTGAAATAGGTTGACCTTCAGAGTGTTGATGAAACACAGAAATTGCATCGGGATTGAATACAACAGGCACCTTGCGGACTTTTCTCCGTCTGAGTGATGTCTCAAATTGTCTACGCTTTTATCGTTCCCTGAAAGACAGTTAGTAGTTTCCGAAACTAATCAGTATTCATTCTCTAATCTGTGTAAATTCATAGTGTTGACGAAACACAGATATTGCATCGGGGTGGAATACAACAGGCACCATGCGGTCTTTTCTACATTTGAGTAAGGTCTCAAACTGTCTACGATTTGATCGTTCGCTTTAAGACCAGTAGCAGTTTTTGAAGTACATCTGGAGGCATTCTGTAATCTCTGGTCTTTCAGAGTGTTGATGAAACACAGAAATTGCATCGAGATTGAATACAGCAGACACCATGCGGACTTTTCTTCATGAGAGTAATGTCTCAAATGGTCTACGCTTTAATCTTTCCCTGGAAGACCAGTAGTAGTTTCCGAGGAACATATGGAGGAATTTTTTAATCTGTGGAGCTTCAGAGTGTTGACGAAACACAGAATATGCATCGGGATTGAATACAAAAGGCACAAGGCGGACTTTTCTCGATGTGAGTATTCTCTTAAACAGTCTACACTTTGATCGTTCCCTGGAAGACAAGTAGTACTTTCCGAAGCACATCTGGAGGCATTTTATGATATGTGGCAATTCAGAGTGTCGATGAAACACAGAAATTGCATCGGGATTGAATACAACAGGCACCATGCGGACTTTTGTCCATGGGAGTAATGTCTCAAACTGTCTACGCTTTGATCGTTCTCTGAAAGACCTGTAGTAGTTTCCGAAGCACATCTTGAATCATTCTGTAATCTGTTGACCTTCAGAGTGTTGATGAAACACAGAAATCGCATCGTGATTGAATACAACAGGCACCATGCGGACTTTTCTCCATGGGAGTAATGTCTCAAACTTCCCACGCTTTGATCCTTCCCTGGAAGACAAGTAGTAGATTCCGAGGAATATCTGGAGGCATTTTTTAATCTGTGGAGCTTCAGAGTGTTGACGAAACACAGAAAATGCATCGGGATTGAATACAAAGTCACAATGCGGGCTTTTCTCGATGTGAGTAATGTCTCAAACTGTCTACGCTTTGATCATTTCCTGGAAGACAAGTAGTACTTTCCGAAGCAAATCTGGAGGCATTCTATAATCTATGGAAATTCAGAGTGTCGATGAAACACAGAAATTGCATCGGGATTGAATACAACAGGCACCATGCGGACTTTTCTCCATAGGAGTAAAGTCTCAAACTGTAAACGCTTTGATGGTTCCCTGGAAGACCAGTAGCAGTTTCCGAAGCACATTTGGAGGCGTTCCGTAATCTGTGGAGCTTCAGAGTGTTGATGAAACAAAGAAATTGCATCGGGATTGAATAGAACAGGCGGAATGCGGACTTTTCTCCATGGGAGAAATGTCTCAAAGTGTCTAATAATTTTGATCGATTCCTCGAAGACCATTAGTAGTTTCCATGAATATCTGGAGGCATTCTGTAATCATTGGACCTTCAGAGTGTTGATAAAACACAGAAATGTCATCGGGACTGTATACAACAGGCACCATGCGGACTTTTCTCCAGGGGAGTAATGTCTCAAACTGTCTACGCTTTGATCGTTCCCTGGAAGACAAGTAGTACTTTCCGAAGCACATCTGGAGGCATTCTATAATCTGTGGAATCTCAGAGTGTCGATGAAACACAGAAATTGCATCGGGATTGAATACAACAGGCACCATGCGGACTTTTCTCCATAGGAGTAAAGTCTCAAACTGTAAACGCTTTGATGGTTCCCTGGAAGACCAGTAGCAGTTTCCGAAGCACATTTCGAGGCGTTCCGTAATCTGTGGAGCTTCAGAGTGTTGATGAAACAAAGAAATTGCATCGGGATTGAATAGAACAGGTAGAATGCGGACTTTTCTCCATGGGAGAAATGTCTCAAAGTGTCTAATAATTTTGATCGATTCCTCGAAGACCATTAGTAGTTTCCATGAATATCTGGAGGCATTCTGTAATCATTGGACCTTCAGAGTGTTGATAAAACACAGAAATGTCATCGGGACTGAATACAACAGGCACCATGCGGACTTTTCTCCAGGGGAGTAATGTCTCAAACTGTCTACGCTTTGATCGTTCCCTGCAAGACAAGTAGTACTTTCCGAAGCACATCTGGAGGCATTCTATAATCTGTGGAAATTCAGAGTGTCGATGAAACACAGAAATTGCATCAGGATTGAATACAACAGGCACCATGCGGACTTTTCTCCATAGGAGTAAAGTCTCAAACTGTAAACGCTTTGATGGTTCCCTGGAAGGCCAGTAGTAGTTTCCGAAGCACAGCTGGAGGCATTCCGTAATCTGTGGAGTTTCAGAGTGTTGATGAAACACAGAAATTGCATCGGGATTGAATACAACAGGCACCATGCGGACTTTTCTCCATGGGAGTAATGTCTCAAATTGTCTACGCTTTTATCGTTCCCTGAAAGACAAGTAGCAGTTTCCGAAACTAATCAGGATTCATTCTCCAATCTGTGTAAATTCAGAGTGTTGATGAAACACAGAAATTGCACCGGGATTAAATACAACAGGCACCATGCGGACTTTCTCCATGGGAGTAAAGTCACAAACTGTCTACGATTTGATCGTTCGCTTTAAGACCAGTAGTAGTTTTTGAAGTACATCTGGAATCATTATGTAATCTGTGGACTTTCAGAGTGTTGATGAAACACAGAAATTGCATCGGGATTGAATACAACAGACACCAGGAGGACTTTTCTCCATGAGAGTAATGTCTCAAATTGTCTACGCTTTAATCTTTCCCTGGAAGACCAGTAGTAGTTTCCGAAGTACATCTGGAGGCATTCTATAATCTGTGGACCTTCACAGTGTTGATGAAACACAGAAATCGCTTCGTGATTGAATACAACAGGCACCATGCGCACTTTTCTCCATGGGAGTAATGTCTCAAACTGTCTACGCTTTGATCCATCCCTGGAAGACAAGTAGTAGATTCCGAAGAACATCTGGAGGCATTTTTTAATCTGTGGAGCTTTAGAGTGTTGACGAAACACAGATAGTGCATCGGGATTGAATACAAAGGCACAATGCAGACTTTTCTCGATGTGAGTAATGTCTTAAACTGTCTAAGCTTTGATCGTTCCCTGGAAGACAAGTAGTATTTTCCGAAGCACATCTGGAGGCATTCTATAATCTGTGGAAATTCGGAGTGTCGATGAAACACGGAAATTGCATCGGGATTGAATACAACAGGCACCATGCGGACTTTTCTCTATAGGAGTAAAGTCTCAAACTGTAAACGCTTTGATGGTTCCCTGCAAGACCAGTAGCAGTTTCCGAAGCACATTTGGAGGCGTTCCGTAATCTGTGGAGCTTCAGAGTATTGATGAAACAAAGAAATTGCATCGGGATTGAATGGAACAGGCAGAATGCGGACTTTCCTCCTTGGGAGAAATGTCTCAAAGTGTCTAATAAATTTGATCGATACCTCGAAGACCATTAGTAGTTTCCATGAATATCTGGAGGCATTCTGTAATCATTGGACCTTCAGAGTGTTGATAAAACACAGAAATGTCATCGGGACTGAATACAACAGGCACCATGCGGACTTTTCTCCAGGGGAGTAATGTCTCAAACTGTCTACGCTTTGATCGTTCCCTGGAAGACAAGTAGTACTTTCCGAAGCACATCTGGAGGCATTCTATAATCTGTGGAAATTCAGAGTGTCGATGAAACACAGAAATTGCATCGGGATTGAATACAACAGGCACCATGCGGACTTTTCTCCATAGGAGTAAAGTCTCAAACTGTAAACGCTTTGATGGTTCCCTGGAAGACCAGTAGCAGTTTCCGAAGCACATTTCGAGGCGTTCCGTAATCTGTGGAGCTTCAGAGTGTTGATGAAACAAAGAAATTGCATCGGGATTGAATAGAACAGGCGGAATGCTGACTTTTCTCCATGGGAGAAATGTCTCAAAGTGTCTAATAGTTTTGATCGATTCCTCGAAGACCATTAGTAGTTTCCATGAATATCTGGAGGCATTCTGTAATCATTGGACCTTCAGAGTGTTGATAAAACACAGAAATGTCATCGGGACTGAATACAACAGGCACCATGCGGACTTTTCTCCATGGGAGTAATGTCTCAAACTGTCTACGCTTTGATCCATCCCTGGAAGACAAGTAGTAGATTCCGAAGAATATCTGGAGGATTTTTTTAATCTGTGGAGCTTCAGAGTGTTGACGAAACACAGAAAGTGCATCGGGATTGAATACAAAGGCACAATGCAGACTTTTCTCGATGTGAGTAATGTCTTAAACTGTCTAAGCTTTGATCGTTCCCTGGAAGACAAGTAGTATTTTCCGAAGCACATCTGGAGGCATTCTATAATCTGTGGAAATTCGGAGTGTCGATGAAACACGGAAATTGCATCGCGATTGAATACAACAGGCACCATGCGGACTTTTCTCTATAGGAGTAAAGTCTCAAACTGTAAACGCTTTGATGGTTCCCTGGAAGACCAGTAGCAGTTTCCGAAGCACATTTCGAGGCGTTCCGTAATCTGTGGAGCTTCAGAGTGTTGATGAAACAAAGAAATTGCATCGGGATTGAATAGAACAGGCGGAATGCTGACTTTTCTCCATGGGAGAAATGTCTCAAAGTGTCTAATAGTTTTGATCGATTCCTCGAAGACCATTAGTAGTTTCCATGAATATCTGGAGGCATTCTGTAATCATTGGACCTTCAGAGTGTTGATAAAACACAGAAATGTCATCGGGACTGAATACAACAGGCACCATGCGGACTTTTCTCCATGGGAGTAATGTCTCAAACTGTCTACGCTTTAATCGATTCCAGGAATACCAGTAGTAGTTTCCGACGCACATCTGGAGGCATTCTGTAATCGGTGGACCTTTAGAGTCTTGGTGAAACACAGAAATTGCATCGGGATGGAATACAACAGGCACCATGCGGGCGTTTCTCCATGGGTGTAATGTCTCAAACTGTCTACGCTTCGAACGTTCAGTGGATGTCCAGTAAGAGTTTCCGAAGCACATCTGGAGGTATCTGTAATCTGTAGTCCTTCAGAATGTTGAAGAAACACAGAAATTGCATCGGGATTGAATACAACAGGCACCATGGGGACTTTCTCCATGGGAGTAATGTCTCAAACTGTCTAAATTTTGATCGTTACCTGGAAGACAAGTAGTCGATTAAGAAGCACATCTGGATTCCTTCCGTAATCTGTGGAGCTTCAGAGTGTTGATGTAACACAAAAATTGCACCGGGATTGAATACAGCAGGCACCAGTTGGACTATTCTCCGTGGGAGTAATGTCTCAAACTGTCTACGCTTTAATCATTCCCTGGAAGACCAGTAGTAGTTTCCGAAGCACATCTGGAGGCATTACGTAATCTGTGGACCTTCCGAGTGTTGATGAAAGACAGAAATTGCAACGGGATTGAATACAACAGACACCATGCGGACTTTTCTCCATGAGAGTAATGTCTCAAATTGTCTACGCTTTAATCTTTCCCTGGAAGACAAGTAGTAGTTTCCGAGGAACATCTGGAGGCATTTTTTAATCTGTGGAGCTTCAGGGTGTTGACGAAACACAGAAAATGCATCGGGATTGAATACAAAGGCACAATGCGGACTTTTCTCGACGTGAGTAATGTCTTAAACTGTCTACGCTTTGATCGTTCCCTGGAAGACAAGTAGTACTTTCCGAAGCACATCTGGAGGCATCGTATAATCTGTGGAAATTCAGAGTGTCGATGAAACACAGAGATTGCATCGGGATTGAGTACAACAGGCACCATGCGGACTTTTCTCCATAGGAGTAAAGTCTCAAACTGTAAACGCTTTGATGGTTCCCTGGAAGACCAGTAGCAGTTTCCGAAGCACATTTGGAGGCGTTCCGTAATCTGTGGAGCTTCAGAGTGTTGATAAAACAAAGAAATTGCATCGGGATTGAATAGAACAGGCAGAATGCGGACTTTTCTCCATGGGAGAAATGTCTCAAAGTGTCTAATAATTTTGATCGATTCCTCGAAGACCATTAGTAGTTTCCATGAACATCTGGAGGCATTCTGTAGTCATTGGACCTTCAGAGTGTTGATAAAACACAGAAATTGCATCGGGACTGAATACAACAGGCACCGTGGGGACTTTTCTCCAAGGAAGTAATGTCTCAAACTGTCTACGCTTTAATCGTTCCCTGGAAGGCCAGTAGTAGTTTCCGAAGCACAGCTGGAGGCATTCCGTAATCTGTGGAGCTTCAGAGTGTTGATGAAACACAGAAAGTGCATCGGGATTGAATACAACAGACACCATGCGGACTTTTCTCCATGGGACTAATGTCTCAAACTGTGTACGCTTTAATCGATTCCAGGAATACCAGAAGTAGTTTCCGACGCACATCTGGAGGCATTCAGTAATCGGTGGACCTTTAGAGTCTTGATGAAACACAGAAATTGCATCGGGATAGAATACAACAGCCACCATGCGGATTTTTCTCCATGGTAGTAATGTCTCAAACTGTCTACGCTTCGATCGTTCAGTGGAAGTCCAGTAAGAGTTTCCGAAGCACATCTGGAGGCTTTCTGTAATCTGTGGTCCTTCAGAGTGTTGATGAAACACAGAAATTGCCTCGGGATTGTATACAACAGACACCATGCGGACTTTTCTCCATGAGAGTAATGTCTCAAATTGTCTAGGCTTTAATCTTTCCCTGGAAGACCAGTGGTAGTTTCCGAAGTACATCTGGAGGCATTCGGTAATCTGTAGACCTTCCGAGTGTTGATGAAACACAGACATTCCATCGTGATTGAATACAACAGTCACCATTATGTTTTTTCTCCATGGGAGTAATATCTCAAACTATCTCCGATTTAATCGTTCCCTGGAAGACCAGTAGTAGTTTCCGAAGCACATCTGGAGAAATTCTGTAATCTGTGGACCTTCAGAGTGTTGATAAAATACAGAAATTGTATCGGGATTGAATTCAACAGGCACCATGTGGACTTTTCTCCATGGGAGTAATGTCTCAAACTAAGTACGCGTTGATCGATTCCTGGAAGACCAGTAGTAGTTTCCGAAGCACATCTGGAGGCATTCTGTAATCTGTGGACCTTCAGAGTGTTGATGAAACACAGAAAATTCATTTCGATTGAATACAACAGGCACCATGAGGGCTTTTCTCAATGGGCGTAATGTCTCAAACTGACTACGCTTTGGTCGTTCCCTGGAAGACCAGTAGCAGTTTCCGAAGCACATCTAGAGGCATTCTGTAATCTGTGGACCTTCAGATTCTTGATGAAACACAGAAATTGCATCGTGAAGGAATACCAAAGCACCATGCGGACTTTACTCCATGGGAGTAATATCTCAAACTGTCTACGCTTTGATGGTTACCTGCTGACCAGTAATAGTTTCGGAAGCACATCTCGAGGCATTGCCTAATCTGTGGACTTTCAGAGTGTTGATAAAGCACAGAAATTGCACAAGGATTGAATACAACAGGCACCATGCGGACATTTCTCCATGCGAGTAATGTCTCAAACTGTGTACGTTTTGATCGATTCCTCGAAGACCAGTAGTAGCTTCCTAAGCACATCAGGAGGCATTCTGTAATCTGTGGACCTTCAGAATTCTGATGAAACACAGAAATTGCATCGGGAACGAAGACAACAGCCACCATGCGGACTTTTCTCCAGGGGAGTAATGTCTGAAACTGTCTACGGTTTTGATCGATTCCTGGAAGGCCAGTGGTAGTTTCCGAAGCACATCTGGAGGCAATCTGTAATCTGTGGACCTTCAGAGTGTTGATGAAACACTGAATTAGCAGCGAGATTGAATACACACAGGAACCATGCGGACTTTACTCCATGGGAGTAATGTCTCAATCTGTCTACAATTTGATCGTTCCCTGGAAGACCAGTAGTAATTTCCGAAGCACATCTGGAGGAATTGTGTAATATGTGGACCTTCAGAGTGATGATGAAACACAGAAATTGCATCGGGATTGTAAATAACAGGCAACAAGCGGGGATTTGTCTCCATGCGAGTACTGTCCCAATCTGTCTGCGTTTTGATCGATCCCTGGAAGATTAGTATTAGTTTTCGAAGTTCATCTTGAGTCATTCTGCAATCTGTGGACCTTCAGAGTGTTGATGAAACACAGAAATTGCATCGGGATAGAATACAACAGGCGCCATGGGGACTTTTCTCAATGGGAGTAATGTCTCAAACTCTCTACGCTTTGATTGATTCCTTGGAGACCAGTAGTAGTTTCCAAGCACATCTGGTGGCATTCTGTAAACATTGGACCTTCAGAGTGTGGATGAAACACAGAAATTGCATCATGCTTGAATACAATAGGCACCATGCAGACTTTTCTCCATAGGAGTAATGTTTCAAACTGTCAACGCTTTGATCGTTCCCTGGAAGATAAGTAATAGTTTCCGAAACACATCTGGAGGCTTTCTTTAATCTGTGGAAATTCAGAGTGTTGATGAAACACAGAAATTGAATCAGGATTGAATACAACAAACACCATGCGACCTTTTTTCCATGGGCATAATGTCTCAATCTGTCAACGCTTTGATCGATCCCTGGAAGACCAGTAGTAGTTTCCGAAGCACATGTGGAAGCATTCTGTAGTCTGTGGACCTTCACAGTGGTGATGAAACACCGAGATTGCATCAGGAGTGAATACAACAGGCTCCATGCGGACTTTTCTCCATGGGAGTAATGTCTCAAACTGAGTACGCTTTGATCGATTCCTGGAAGACCAGTAGTAGTTTCCGAAGCACATCTCTAGGCATTCTGTAATCTGTGGACCTTCAGAGTGTTGATGAAACACAGAAAATTCATTTGGCTTGAATACAAAAGGCACCATGAGTGCTTTTCTCCATCGGCGTAATGTCTCAACCTGTCTACGCATCGTTCGATTCCTGGGAGACCAGTAGTAGTTTCCGAAGCATATCTTTAGGCATTCTGTAATCTGTGGACCTTCAGAGTGATGTTGAAACACAGAAATTGCATTGGGATAGAATACAACAGGCACCATGCGGATTTTTCTCCATGGGAGTAAGGTCTCAAGCTGACTACTCTTTGATCGTTCCCTTGAAGGCCAGCAGTAGTTTCCGAAGCACATCTGGAGGCGTTCTGTATTCTGTGGCCCTAAAGAGTATTGATGAAACACATAAATTGCAACGAGATTGAATACAACAGGCACCATGCGGTCTTTTCTCCATGGGAGTAATGTCTCAAACTGTCACCGCTTTGGTCGTTCCCTGGAAGACAAGTGGTAGTTTCAGAAAAACATCTGCGACGCATTCTGTAATCTCTGGACCTTCAGAGTGTTGATGAAACACAGAGATTGCATCAGGATTGAATATAACATGCACCGTGCGGACATTTCTCCGTGCGAGTAATGTCTCAAACTGTGTACGTTTTGATCTATACCTCGAAGACCAGTAGTAGTTTCCGAAGCACATCAGGAGGCATTCTGTAATCTGTGGACCTTCAGAGTGTTGATGAAACACAGAAATTGCATCGGTATTGATTACAACAGACACCATGCGGACTTTTATCCATGTCAGTACTGTCTGAAACTGTCAACTATTTGATCGTTCCCTGGAAGACCAGTAGCAGTTTCCGAAGCTCATCTGGAGGCATTCTGTAATCTGTGAACCTTCAGAGTGTTGATGAAACACAGAAATTGAATCGGGAAGGAATACAACAGTCTGAATGCGGATTTTTCTATATGGCAGTACTGTCTCAAACTGTCTACGAATTGATCGTTCCCTGGAAGACAATTAGTAGTTTCCGAAGCACATCTGGAGGCATTCTGTAATCTTCGGACCTTCAGAGTGTTAAAGAAATTCAGGAATTGCTTCTGGATTGAATTCAACAATCATCATACAGACTTTTCTCCATGTGAGAAACGTCTCAAGCTGTATAAGCTTTGATCGTTCCCTGGAAGACCAGTAGTAGGTTCCGAAGCACAGCTGTAGGCATTCTGTAATCTGTGGACCTTCAGAGTGTTGATGAAACACAGAAATTGCATCAGGAACGAAGACAACAGCCACCTTGTGGACTTTTCTCCATGGGATTATTGTCTCAAACTGTATACGCATTGATCGTTGTCTGGAAGACCAGTAGTAGCTTCCGAAGCACGTCTGGAGGCATTCTGTAATCTGTGGACCTTCAGAGTGTTGATGAAATACAGATATTGCTTCGGGATTTAATACAACAGGCACCATGCGGTCTTTTCTCGATGGGAGTAGTGTCTCAAACTATCTACGCTTTTAATCGATTCCTGGAACACCAGTAGTAGTTTCCGAAGCATATCTGGAGGCATTCTGTAATCTGTGGACCTTCAGAGTGTTGATGAAACACAGAAATTGCATCGGTATTGATTACAACAGACACCATGCGGACTTTTATCCATGTCAGTACTGTTAGAAACTGTCAACTATTTGATCGTTCCCTGGAAGACCAGTAGCAGTTTCCGAAGCACATCTGGAGGCATTCTGTAATCTGTGAACCTTCAGAGTGTTGATGAAACACAGAAATTGCATCAGGAACGAAGACAACAGCCACCATGTGGACTTTTCTCCATGGGATTATTGTCTCAAACTGTATACGCATTGATCGTTGTCTGGAAGACCAGTAGTAGTTTCCGAAGCACGTCTGGAGGCATTCTGTAATCTGTGGACCTTCAGAGTGTTGATGAAATACAGATATTGCATCGGGATTTAATACAACACGCACCATGCGGTCTTTTCTCGATGGGAGTAGTGTCTCAAACTGTCTACACTTTTAATCGATTCCTGGAAGACCAGTAGTAGTTTCCGAAGCACATATGGAGGCATTATGTAATCTATGGACCATCAGAGTGTTCATGAAACACGGAATTTGCTGCGAGATTGAATACAACAGGAACCATGCGGACTTTACCCCATGGGAGTAATGTCTCAAACAGTCTACGCCTTGATCGTTCCCTGGAAGACCAGTAGTAATTACCGAAGCACATCTGGAGGAATTCTGTAGTATGTGGACCTTCAGAGTGATGATGAAACACAGAACTTGCATCGGGATTGAATACAATAGGCACCATGCGGACTTTTCTCCATGGGAGTATTGTCTCAAACTGTCGACGCTTTGTTCGTACCCTGGAAGACCAGTAGAAGTTGCTGAGGCACATCTGGAGTCATTCTGTAATCTTTGCACCTTCAGAGCTTTGATGAAACACAGAAATTGCATCGGGATTGAATACAACAGGCACCATACGGACTTTGCTCGATGGGAGGAATGTCTCAAACTGTCTACGGTCTGATTGTTCCCTCGAAAACCAGTAGTAGTTCCTGAAGCACATCTGGAGGCATTCTGTAATCTGTGGACCTTAAGAGTGTTGATGAAACACTGAATCTGCAGCGAGATTGAATACAACAGGCACCACACGGACTTTTCTCTATGGGAGTAATGTCTCAAACTGTCTACGCTTTGATCGTTCCCTTGAAGACCAGTAGACATTTCCGAAGCACATCTGGAGGTATTTTGTAATATGTGGATGTTCAGAGTGTTGTTGAAACACAGAAATTGCATCAGGATTGAATACAATAGGCACCATGCGGACTTTTCTCCATGCGAGTATTGTCTCAAACTGTATAACCTTGGATCTTTCCCTGGAAGACCGGTAGTAGTTACAGATGCACATATGGAGGCATTCTGTTATCTATGGACCTTCAGAGTGTTGAGGAAATACAGAAATTGCATCGGGATTGAACAGAACAGGCACCATGCCGACTTTTCTCCATGGTAGTAATGTCTCGAACTGTCTACGCTTTGATCGTTCCCTGGAAGACCAATAGTAGTTTCCGAAGCACATCTGGAGGCTTCCTGTAATCTGTGGACCTTCAGAGTGTTGATGAAACACTGAATTTGCAGCAAGATTGAATACAACAGGCACCATGAGGACTTTTCTCCATGGGAGTAATGTTTCAAACTGTCTATGATTTTAAGGATTCCTGGAAGAACAGTAGTAGTTTCCGAAGCACATATGGAGGCATTCTGTAATCTGTGGACCTTCAGAGTGTTGATGAAACACAGAAAATGCATCGGGATTCAATAAACCAGTCACCATGCGGAATTTTCTCCATGGGAGAAATGTCTCAAACTCTCTACTAATTTTGATCGATTCATCGAAGGCAAGTAATAGTTTCCGAAGCACATCTGGAAGCATTCTGTAATCTGTGGAACTTCAGAGTGTTGATGAACCACAGATATTACATCAGGATTGAATACAATAGAAACCACGGTAGTAATGTCTCAAACCATCGACGCTTCGGTAGTTCTCTGGAACACCAGTACTAGTTACCGAAGCACATATGGAGGCATTCTGTAACAATCAGGAGTTTTCTCAGTGAGAGCAATGTCTCAAACTGTCTAAGCTTTGATCGCTCCCTGTAAGACCAAGAGTGGTTTCCGCTGCACATATGGAGGCATTCTGTTATCTGTGGACCTTCAGAGTGTTGAAGAAACACAGAAATATAAACTGGATTGAATACAACTGGCACCATGCGGACTTTTCTCCATGGAACTATTGTCTCAATCTCTCTACGGTTTGATCGTTCTCTGGAAGACCAATAGTTGATTTCGGAGCACATCTGGAGGCATTCTGTAATCTGTGGACCTTCAGAGTGTTGATGAAACACTGAATTAGCAGCGAGATTTAATACAACAGGAACCATGCGGACTTCTCTCCATGCGAGTAATGCCTCAAACTTTATACCCTTTGATCGTTCCCTGGGAGACCAGTAGTCGTTTCCGAAGCACATCTGGTATCATTCTATAATCAGTGGAACTTCAGAGTGTTGATGAAACACAGAAATTGCATCGTGATTGAATAGAACAGGCACCATGCGGACTTTTCTCCATGGGAGTAATGTCTCAAACTGTCTACGCTTTGATCTTTCCCTGGAAAACCAAGAGTAGTTTCCGAAGCACATCTGGAGGCATTCTGTAACCTGTGGACCTTCAGAGTGTTAATGAAACACTGAATTTGCAGCGAGATTGAGTACAACAGGCAGCATGCGGACTTTTCTCCATGGGAGTAATGTCTCAAACTGTCTATGATTTTAATGATTCCTGGAAGAACAGTAGTAGTTTCCGAAGCACATCTGGAGGCATTCTGTAATCTGTGGACCTTCAGAGTGTTGATGAAACACAGAAATGTGTACAGGATTGAATACAACAGGCACCATGCGGACTTTTCGCAATGGAAGTAATGTCTCAATCTCTCTACGGTTTGATCGTTCCCTGGAAGACCAATAGTAAATTTCGAAGCACATCTGGAGGCATTCTGTAAACTGTGGAGCTTCAGAGTGTTGATGAAACACAGAAATTGCATCGTGATTGAAGAGAACAGTCACCATGCGGTCTTTTCTTTATGGGAGTAATGTCTCAAACTGTCTACGCTTTTGATCGATTCCTGGAAGACCAGTAGTAGTTTCCGAAGCACATCTGGAGGCATTCTGCAATCTGTGGATCTTCAGAGTGTTGATGAAACACTGAATTTGCATCGGGATTGAATAGAACAGGCACCATGCGGACTTTTGTCCATGGGAGTAATGTCTCAAATTGTCTATGCATTTATCGATTCCTGGAAGACCAGTAGTAGTTTTCGAAACACATCTGGAAGCATTCTGTAATCTGTGGACCTTCAGAGTGTTAATGAAACACTGAATTTGCAGCGAGATTGAGTACAACAGGCAGCATGCCGACTTTTCTCCATGGGAATAATGTCTCAAACAGTCTACGCCTTGATGAATTTCTGGAAGACCATTAGCAGTTTCCGAAGCACATCAGGTGGCATTCTGTTATCTGTGGACCTTCAGAGTGTTGATGAAACACAGAAAATGCATCGGGACTCAATACACCAGTCACCATGCGGACTTTTCTCCATGGCAGAAATGTCGCAAACTATCTACGAACTTTCATAGATTCCTCGAAGTCAAGTATTAGTTTCCGAAGCACATCTGGAGGCATTCTGTATTATGTGGACGTTCAGAGTGTTGATGAAACACTGAATTTGCATCGGGATTGAATAGAACAGGCACCATGCGGACTTTTGTCCATGGGAGTAACGTCTCAAATTGTCTATGCATTTATCGATTCCTGGAAGACCAGTAGTAGTTTTCGAAGCACATCTGGAAGCAGTCTGTTATCTGTGGACCTTCGGAGTGTTAATGAAACACTGAATTTAAAGCGAGATTGAGTACAACAGGCACCATGCCGACTTTTCTCCATGGGAGTAATGTCTCAAACAGTCTACGAATTGATGGATTCCTGGAAGACCATTAGTAGTTTCCGAAGCACATCAGGAGTCATTCTGGTATCTGTGGACCTTCAGAGTGTTGATGAAACACAGAAAATGCATCGGGACTCAATACACCAGTCACCATGCGGACTTTTCTCCATGGGAGAAATGTCGCAAACTATCTACGAACTTTCATAGATACCTCGAAGTCAAGTATTAGTTTCCGAAGCACATCTGGAGGCATTCTGTATTATGTGGACCTTTAGAGTGTTGATGACACACAGAAATTGCATCGGGAAAGAAGATAACAGGCACCATGCGGACTTTTCTCCATGGGAGTTATGTCTCAAACTGTCTAGGTTTGATCGTTCCCTGGAAGAAAAGTAGCAGTTTCCGAAGCAAATCTGGAGGCATTCTGTACTCTGTGGACGATCAGAGTGTTAATGAAACACTGAATTTGCAGCGAGATTGAGTACAACAGGCACCATGCGGACTTTTCTCCGTGGGAGTAATGTCTCAAACTGTCTACGCCTTGATGAATTCCTGGAAGACCATTAGTAGTTTCCGAAGCACATCAGGAGGCATTCTGTTATCTGTGCACCTTCAGAGTGTTGATGTAACACAGAAATAGCATCGGGATTGAATACAACAGGCACCATGCGAACTTTTCTCCATGGGAGTAATGTCTCAAACTGTCTACGCTTTGATCATTCCCTCGAAGACAAGTAATAGTTTCCGAAGCAGATCTAGAGGCATTCTGTTGTCTGTGGACCTTCAGATTGTTGATGAAACACACAAATTGCATCGTAATTGAATATAACAGGCACCATGCGGACTTTTCTCCATGAGAGTAATGTCTCAAACTGTCTACGCTTTAATCATACCCTAGAAGAACAGTAGTAGTCTCCGAAGCACATATGGAGCCATTCTGTAACCTGTGTACCTTCAGAGTTTTGATAAAAACACAGAAATTACACCGGGATTGAATACAACAGGCACCGTGCTGACCTTTCTCAAAGGGAGTAATGTCTCAAACTGTCTAAGATTTGATCGTTCCCTGGAAGACCAGTAGTAGTTTCGGAAGCTCATCTGGAGGCATTATGTAATCTGTGGACCTTCAGAGTGTTGATGAAACACTGAATTTGCAGCGAGATTGAATACAACAGGCTCCATGCGGACTTTTCTCCATTGGAGTAATGTCTCAAAGTGTCTACGCTTTGATCGTTCCGAGAAAGACCAGTAGAAATTTGCTAAACACATCTGGAGGAATTCTGTAATATGTGGACCACCAGAGGGTTGATCGAACACAGAAATTGCATCGGGAAAGAAGACAGCAGCCACCATTCGGACTTTTCTCCATGGGAGTAATGTCTCAAACTGTCAACGATTTGATCGTGCCCTGGAAGGCCAGGACTAGCTTCTGAAGCACATCTGACGACATTCTGTAATCTGTGGACCTTCAGACTGTTGATAAAACACAAAACATGCATCGGGATTGAATACAACATTCACCATGTGGACTTTTCTTAATATGATTAATGTCTCAAACGCCCTACGCTTTGATCGATACCTGGAAGACCAGTAGTAGTTACCCAAGCACATCTGGGGACATTCTGTAATCTGTGGAAATTCACAGTGTTGATGAAACACAGAAATTGCATAGCTATTGAATACAACAGGCACCATGTGGACTTTTCTCCATAGGAGTAATGACTCAAACTGTCTACGCTTTGATCGTTCACTGGAACACCAGTAGTAGATTCCGAAGCACATATGGTGGCAGTCTGTAACCTGTGGACCTGCAAAGATTTGATAAAAGCACATAAATTGCACATGGATTGAATACAACAGGCACCATGCGGAATTTTCTCCATGGGAATAATGTCTCAACCTGTCTAAGCTTTCATCGTTACCTGGAAGACAGTAGTAGTTTCCGAACCACATTTGGAGGCGTTCTGTAATCTGTCCACTTTCAGAGTGTTGATCAAACACAGAAATTTCATTGGGAATTAATACAACGTGCACCTGGCGGAATTTTCTCCATGGGAGTAATATCACAAACTGTCAACGCTTTGATCGTTCCCTGGATGACCAGTAGTAGTTTCCTAAGCACATCTGGAGACATTCTGTAATCTGTGGACCTTCAGAGTGTTGATGAAACACAGAAATTGCATCGGGATTTAGTACCACAGGCACCATATCGACTTTTCTGCATGGTAGTAATGTCACAAACTATCTACGCTTTGATCGATCCCTGGAAGACCAGTAGCAGTTTCCCAAGCACAGCTGGAGCCATTTAGTAATCTGTTTACCTTCAGAGTGTTGATGAAACACAGATATTGCATCGGGATTTAATACAACAGGCACTATGCGGACTTTTCTCCATGGGTGTAATATCTCAAAGTGTCTATGTTTTTTTCGATTCCTGGGAGACCAGTGGTAGCTTCCGAAGCACATCTGGTGGCATTCTGTAATCTGTGGACCTTCGGAGTGTTGAGGAAACACAGAAATTGCATCGAGATTCAATACAACAGGCACCATGCGGACTTTTCTCCATGAGAGTAATGTGTCAAACTGTCTACGCTTGATCGTTCCCTGGAAGGCCTGTAGTAGTTTCTGAAGCACATCTAGAAGCATTCTGTAAACTGTGGACCTTCAGAGTGTTGATGATACGCAGAAATTCAATCGGGATTGAATACAACAGGCACCATGCGGACTTATCTCCATGGGAGTAATGTCTCAAACTATCTACACTCTGATCGTTACCTGGAAGACCAGTAGTAGTTTCCGAAGCACATCTGGAGGCACTCTGTAATCTGTGGACCTTCAGAGTGTTGATGAAACACAGAAATTTCATCGCGATTCATTACAACAGGCACCATGCGGACTCTTCTCCATGAGAGTAATGTCTCAAACTGTGTAGGCCTTGATTGTTCCCTGGAAGACCAGTAGTAGTTTCAAAAGCACATCTGGAGGCAATCTGCAACCTATGGACTTTCAGAGTGTTTATGAAACACAGAAATGGCATTGCGATTGAATAGAACATGTACCATGCTAACTTTTATCCATGGGAGTAATGTCTCAAACTGTATACGCTTTGTTCGTTTTTTGTAAGACCAGTAGTTGTTTCAGAAGCACATCTGGAGGCATTCTGTAATCTGTGGACCTTCAGAGTGTTGATGAAACACGAAAATTGCGTCGGGATTGAATACAACAGGCACCATACGGACCTTTCTCAAAGGGAGTAATGTCTCAAACTGTGTAAGATTTGATCGTTACCTGGAAGACCAGTAGTAGTTTCCGAAGCACATCTGGAGCCATACTGTAATCTGTGGACATTCAGAGTGTTGATGAAACACAGAAATTACACCGGGATTGAATACAACAGGCACCATGCGGACCTTTCTCAAAGGGAGTAATGTCTCAAACTGTCTAAGATTTGATCGTTCCCTGGAAGACCAGTAGTAGTATCGGAAGCTCATCTGGAGGCATTATGTAATCTGTGGACCTTCAGAGTGTTGATGAAACACTGAATTTGCAGCGAGTTTTAATACAACAGGCTCCATGCGGACTTTTCTCCATTGGAGTAGTGTCTCAAAGTGTCTACGCTTTGATCGTTCCGTGAAAGACCAGTAGAAATTTGCTAAACGCATCTGGAGGAATTCTGTAAAATGTGGACCTCCAGAGGGGTGATGAAACACAGAAATTGCTTCGGGAAAGAAGACAACAGCCACCATTCGGACTTTTCTCCATGGGAGTAATGTCTCAAACTGTCAACGATTTGATCGTGCCCTGGAAGGCCACGACTAGCTTCTGAAGCACATCTGGCGGCATTCTGTAATCTGTGAACCTTCAGAGTGTTGATAAAACACAAAACTTGCATCGGGATTGAATACAACATTCACCATGTGGACTTTTCTAAATATGATTAATGTCTCAAACTCCCTACGCTCTGATCGATACCTGGAAGACCAGTAGTAGTTACCCAAGCACATCTGGGGACATTCTGTAATCTGTGGAAATTCACAGTGTTGATGAAACACAGAAATTGCATAGCTATTGAATACAACAGGCACCATGTGGACTTTTCTCCATGGGAGTAATGACTCAAACTGTCTACGCTTTGATCGTTCCCTGGAACACCAGTAGTAGATTCCGAAGCACATATGGTGGCAGTCTGTAACCTGTGGACCTGCAAAGATTTGATAAAAGCACATAAATTACACATGGATTGAATACAACAGGCACCATGCGGACTTTTCTCCATGGGAATAATGTCTAAACCTGTCTAAGCTTTCATCGTTACCTGGAAGACAGTAGTAGTTTCCGAACCACATTTGGAGGCGTTCTGTAATCTGTCCACTTTCAGAGTGTTGATCAAACACAGAAATTTCATTGGGAATTAATACAACGTGCACCTGGCGGAAGTTTCTCAATGGGAGTAATATCTCAAATTGTCTAAGTTTTTATCATTCCCTGGTAGACCAGTAGTAGTTTCCGAAGCAAATCAGGAGGCATTCTGTAATATATGGACCTCCTGAGGGTTGATGAAACACAGAAATTGCTTCGGGAAAGAAGGCAAAAGCCACCATGTGGACTTTTCTCCATGGGAGTAATGTCTCAAACTTTCAACGCTTTGATCGTTCCCTGGAAGGCCAGGAGTAGGTTCGGAGGCACATCTGGAGGCATTCGTTAATCGGTGGACCTTCAGAGTGTTGAAGAAACAAAGAAATTGCATCGGGATTGAATATAACAGGCACCATGCGGACTTTTTTCTATGGGAGTAATGTCTGAAACTGTCTACGCTTTGAACGTTCCCTGGGAGACATGTAGTAGTTTAAGAAGCATATGGAGGCATTCTGTAATCTGTGGACCTTCATAGTGGTGATGAAACACAGAAATATCATCGGGATTGAATACAACAGGCACCATGCGGAGTTTTCTCCATGTGAGTAATGTCTCAAACTGTCTACGCTTTGATCGGTTCCGTGAAGACCAGTAGTATTTACCGAAGCACATCTGGAGGCATTCTGTAATCTGTGGACGTTCAGAGTGGTGATGAAACACAGAAATTGCATGGGGATTTAATACAACAGGCACAATGCAGTCTTATCTCCATGAGAGTGATGTCTCAAACTGTCTACGCTTTGATCATTCCCTGGACGACAAGTAGTAGTTTATGAAGCACATCTGGAGGCATCCTGTAATCTGTGAACATTCAGAGTCTTGATGAAACACAGAAATTGCAACGGGATAGAATACAACAGGCACCATGCGGACTTTTCTCCATTGGAGTAATGTCTCAAACTGTCTATGCCCTGATCATTCCCTGGAAGACCAGTAGTATTTTCCAAAGCACATCTGGTGGCACTTCGTAATTTTGTGGACCTTCAGAGTGTTGATGAAACACAGAAATTGCATCGAGATTGAATACAACAGCTCCATGCGAACTTTTCGCTATGGAAGTAATGTCTCAAACTGTCTTCGCTTTGATCGTTCCCTGGATGACCAGTAGTAGTTTCCTAAGCACATCTGGAGGCATTCTGTAATCTGTGGACCTTCAGAGTGTTGATGAAACACAGAAATTGCATCGGGATTTAGTACAACAGGCACCATGCCGACTTTTCTGCATGGTAGTAATGTCACAAACTATCTACGCTTTGATCGATCTCTGGAAGACCAGTAGCAGTTTCCCAAGCACAGCTGGAGCCATTTAGTAATCTGTTTACCTTCAGAGTGTTGATGAAACACAGATATTGCATCGGGATTTAATACAACAGGCACTATGCGGACTTTTCTCCATGGGTGTAATATCTCAAAGTGTCTATGTTTTTTTCGATTCCTGGGAGACCAGTAGTAGCTTCCGAAGCACATCTGGTGGCATTCTGTAATCTGTGGACCTTTGGAGTGTTGAGGAAACACAGAAATTGCATCGAGATTCAATACAACAGGCACCATGCGGTCTTTTCTCCATGAGAGTAATGTGTCAAACAGTCTACGCTTGATCGTTCCCTGGAAGGCCTGTAGTACTTTCTGAAGCACATCTAGAAGCATTCTGTAAACTGTGGACCTTCAGAGTGTTGACGATACGCAAAAATTCAATCGCGATTGAATACAACAGGCACCATGCGGACTTATCTCCATGGGAGTAATGTCTCAAACTATCTACACTCTGATCGTTACCTGGAAGACCAGTAGTAGTTTCCGAAACACATCTAGAGGCACTCTGTAATCTGTGGACCTTCAGAGTGTTGATGAAACACAGAAATTGCATCGCGATTCAATACAACAGGCTCCATGCGGACTCTTCTCCATGAGAGTAACGTCTCAAACTGTGTACGCCTTGATTGTTCCCTGGAAGACCAGTAGTAGATTCAAAAGCACATCTGGAGGCAATCTGCAACCTATGGACTTTCAGAGTGTTGATGAAACACAGAAATGGCATTGCGATTGAATACAACATGTACCATGCTAACTTTTATCCATGGGAGTAATGTCTCAAACTGTATACGCTTTGTTCGTTTTTTGGAAGACCAGTAGTTGTTTCAGAAGCACATCTGGAGGCATTCTGTAATCTGTAGACCTTCAGAGTGTTGATGAAACACGAAAATTGCGTCGGGATTGAATACAACTGGCACCATGCGGACCTTTCTCAAAGGGAGTAATGTCTCAAACTGTCTAAGATTTGATCGTTACCTGGAAGACCAGTAGTAGTTTCCGAAGCACATCTGGAGCCATACTGTAATCTGTGGACATTCAGAGTGTTGATGAAACACAGAAATTGCATCGGAATTGTATGCAACAGGCACCATGCGGACTTTTCTCCATGGGAGTAATGTCTCAAACTGTCTACGCTTTGATCGTTCCCTGGAAGGCCAGTAGTAGTTTCCGAAGCACATCTGGAGGCACTCTGTTATCTGTGGAACTTCAGAGTGTTGATGAAACACTGAAATTGCATCGGGATTCAATACAACAGGCACCATGCGGACTTTCCTCCATGGGAGTAATGTCTCAAACTGTCTACCTCCTGAATGTTCAATCGAAGACCAGTAGTATTTTCTGAAGCACATCTGGAGGCACTCTGTAATTTGTGGACCTTCAGAGTGTTGATGAAACACAGAAATTGCATCGGGATTGAATACAACAGAATAATGCGAACTTTTCGACATGGAATTAATGTCTCAAACTGTCTCCGCTTTGATCGTTCCCTGGGAGGCCAGTAGTAGTTTCCGAAGCACATCTGGAGTCATTCTGTAATCTGTGGACCTTCAGAGAGTTGTTGAAACACAGAAGTTGCATCGAGATTCAATACAACAGCACCATGCGGACTTTTCTCCATGAGAGTAATGTCTCAAACTGTCTATGCACTCATCGTTCACTGGAAGGCCAGTAGTAGTTTCCGAAGCACATCTGGAGGCACTCCGTAATTTGTGGCCCTTCAGAGTGTTGATGAAACACAGAAATTGCATCGGAATTGAATACAACAGCACCAATGCGATCTTTTCGCAATGGAAGTAGTGTCTCAAACTGTCTCCGCTTTGATCGTTCCCTATCAGACCAGTAGCAGTTTCCAAAGCGCTCCTGGAGCCATTCTGTAATCTGTGGACATTCAAAGTGTTGAGGAGACACAGAAATTGCATCGAGATTGAATACAACAGGCACCATGCGGACTTTTCTGAATAAGAGTAATTTCTCAAACTGTCTACACTTTGATCGTTCCCTGGAAGACCAGTAGTAGTTTCCGAAGCACATCTGGAGGCATTCTGTAATCTGTGGACCTTCAGAGTGTTGATGAAACACGAAAATTGCATCGGGATTGAATACAACTTGCACCATGCGGACCTTTCTCAAAGGGAGTAATGTCTCAAACTGTGTAAGATTTGATCGTTACCTGGAAGACCAGTAGTAGTTTCCGAAGCACATCTGGAGCAATACTGTAATCTCTGGACATTCAGAGTGTTGATGAAACACAGAAATTGCATCGGAATTGTATACAACAGGCACCATGCGGACTTTTCTCCATGGGAGTAATGTCTCAAACTGTCTCCGCTTTGATCGTTCCCTGGGAGGCCAGTAGTAGTTTCCGAAGCACATCTGGAGGCATTCTGTAATCTGTGGACATTCGGAGTGTTGATGAAACACAGAAATTGCATCGAGATTCAATACAACAGCACCATGCGGACATTTCTCCATGAGAGTAATATCTCTAACTGTCTACGCTTAGATCGTTCCCTGGAAGACCAGTAGTAGTTTCCGAAGTACATTTGGGGGTATCTGTAATCTGTGGACCTTCAGAGTGTTGATGAAACACAGAAATTGCATCGGGATTGTATACAACAGGCACACTGCGGACTTTTCTCCATGGGACTAATGTCTCAAACTGTCTACACTTTGATCGTTCCCTGGAAGACCAGTAGTAGTTTCCGAAGCACATCTGGAGGCATTCTGTAATCTGTGGACCTTCAGAGTGTTGATGAAACACAGAAATTGCATCGAGATTCAATACATCAGCATCACGCGGACTTTTCTCCATGAGAGTAAAGTCTCAAACTGTCTAGGCTTTGATCGTTCCCTGGAAGGCCTGTAGTAGTATAAGAAGCACATCTGGAAGCATTCCGTAAACTGTGGACCGTCAGAGCGTTGACGAAACACATAAATTGCATCGGGATTGAATACAACAGTCACCATGCGGACTTCTCTCCATTGGATTAATGTCTCTAACTGTCTACGCTTACATCGTTCCCTGGAAGCCCAGTAGTAGTTTGCGAAGCACATTTGGGGGTATCTGTAATCTGTGGACCTTCAGAGTGTTGATGAAACACAGGAATTGCATCGGGATTGTATACAACAGGCACACTGCTGACTTTCTCCATGGGACTAATGTCTCAAACTGTCTTCACTTTGATCGGTCCCTGGAAGACCAGTAGTAGTTTCTGAAGCACATCTGTAAGCACTTTATTATCTGTGGAACTTCAGGGTGTTGATGAAACACAGAAATTGCATCAGGATTGAATACAACTGGCACGATGCGGACTTTTCTCCATGGGAGTAATGTCTCAAACTATCTACGCTTTGATCGTTCACTGGAAGACCAGTAGAGGTTTCCGAACCACAGCTCTAGCCATTCTGTAACCTGTGGACCTCCAAAGTGTTGATGATACACAGAAATTGCATCGGGATTTAATGCAACAGGCACCATGCGGACTTTTCTCCATGGGAGTAATGTCTCAAACTGTCTACGCTTCGATCGTTCCCTGGAAGACCAGTAGTAGTTTCCGAAGCACATCTGGAGGCATTCTGTAAGCTGTGGACCTTCAGAGTGTTGATGAAACACAGAAATTGCATCGGGATTTAGTACAACGGCCATCATGCGGACTTTTCTCCATGGGAGTAATGTCTCAAACTGTCTATGTCCTGATCGTTCCCTTGAAGACCAGTAGTAGTTTCCGAAGCACATCTGGAGCCATACTGTAATCTGTGGACATTCAGAGTGTTGATGAAACACAGAAATTGAATCGGGATTGTATACAACAGTCACACTGCGGACTTTTCTCCATGGGACTAATGTCTCAAACTGTCTACACTTTGATCGTTCCCTGGAAGTCAAGTATTAGTTTCCGAAGTACATCTGTAAGCACTTTATTATCTGTGGAACTACAGGGAGTTGATGAATCACAGAAATTGCATCAGGATTGAATACAACAGGCACGATGCGGACTTTTCTCCATGGGAGTAATGTCTAAAACTGAGTACGCCCTGATCGTTCCCTGGAAGACCAGTAGTATTTTCAAAAGCACATCTGGAGGCACTCCGTAATTTGTGGACCTTGAGTGTGTTGATGAAACCCACAAATTGCATCGGGATTGAATACAACAGCTCCATGCGAACCTTTCGCAACGGAAGTAATGTCTCAAACTGTCTCCGCTTTGATCATTCCCTGGAAGACCAGTAGTAGTTTCCGAAGCACATCTGGAGGCATTCTGTAATCTGTGGACCTTCAGAGTGTTGATGAAACAGAGAAATTGCATCGGGATGGAATACAACAGGCACCATGCGGACTTTTCTGCATGGGAGTAATGTCTCAAACTATCTATGCTTTGATCGTTCAGTGGAAGACCAGCAGCAGTTTCCGAAGCACAGCTGGAGCCATTCTGTCATCTGTGGACCTTCAGAGTGTTGATGAAACACAGAAATTGCATCGGGATTGTATACAATAGGCACCATGCGGACTTTTCTCCATGGGAGTCATATCTCAAACTGTCTATGATTTGATCGATTCCTGGGAGACCAGTAGTAGTTTCCGAAGCACATCTGTAGGCATTCTGTAATCTGTGGACCTTCAGAGTGTTGATCAAACACAGAAATTGCATCGAAATTCAATACAACAGGCACCATGCCGACTTTTCTCCATGAGAGTAATGTCTCAAACTGTCTACGCTTTGATCGTTCCCTGGAAGACTAGTAGCGGTTTCAGAAGCACATTTGGGGGCATCTGTAAGCTGTGGACGTTCAGAGTGTTGAAACACATAATTTGCATCGGGATTGAATACAACAGGCACCATGCGGCCTTTTTTTTATGAGAGTAGTGTCTCAAACTTTCTACACTTTGATCGTTCCCTGGAAGAACAGTAGCTGTTTCCGAAGCATATCTGGAGGCATCTGTAATCTGTGGACCTTCACAGTGTTGATGAACCACAGACATTGCATCAAAATTGAATACAACATCACCATGCAGACTTATCTCCATGAGAGTGATGTCTCAAATTGTCTACGCTTTGATTGTTCCCTGGAAGACCAGTAGTAGTTTCCGAAGCACATTTGGGGGCATCTGTAATCTGTGGACGTTCAGAGTGTTGAAACACATAAGTTCCATCGGGATTGAATAGAGCAGGCACCAAGCGGACTTTCTTTTATGGGAGTAAAGTCTCGAACTTTCTACGTTTTGATCGTTCCCTGCAAGAACAGTAGTAGTTTCCGAAGCACGTCTGGAGGCATTCTGTAATCTGTAGACCTTCAGAGTGTTGATGAAACACAGAAATTGCATCTGGATTGAATACTACAGGAACCATGCAGACTTTTCTCCATGGGAGTAATGTCTGAAACTGTCTACGCTTTGATCGATTCCAGGAGAGCAGGAGTAGAGTCAGAAACACATCTGGAGTCATTCTGTAATCTGTGGACTTTTAGAGTGTTGATGAAACACAGAAATTGCACCGGGGTGAATACAAGAGGCACCATGCGGATTTTCCTCCATGGGAGTAATGTCTTTTACTGTCTACGCTTCGATCGTTCCCTGGAAGACCAGTAGTAGATTCCGAAGCACATTTGGAGGCATTCTGTAATCTGTGGACCTTCAGAGTGTTGATGACACATAGATATTGCATCGGGATTGAATACAACAGGCACTATGCCGACTTTTCTCCATTTGAATAATGTCACACACTGTCTAATCTTTGATCGGTTCCAGGAGAGCAGTAGTAGTTTCCGTAGCACATCTGGAGGCATTCTGTAATCTGTGGACCTTCAAGGTGTTGATGAAAGACAGAAATTTCATCGGGATTGAATTCAAGGAGCACAATGCGTACTTTTATCCCTTCAGAGTGTTGATGAAACACAGAAATTGCATCGGGATTGAATACCAGAGGCACCTTGCAGACTTTTCTCCATGGGAGTAATGCCTCAAGCTGTCTACGCTTTGATCGTTTCCTGGAAGACCAGTAGTAATTTCCGAATCACATCTTCAGGCATTCTATAATCTGTGGACATTCAGAGGGTTGACGAAACACAGAAATTGCATGGGGATTGAATACAACAGCAACCATGCGGATTTTCCTCCATGGGAGTAATATCTCAAACTGTCCGCGCTTTGATCGATTACAGGAAGACCAGTAGTAGTTTCCGAAGCACATATGGAGGCATTCTGTAGTCTGTATACCTTCAGAGTGTTGATGAAACAGAGAAATTGCAGCGGGATTGAATACAATAGGCACCATGCGGACTTTTCTCCATGGGAGTAAAGTCTCAAACCGTCTACGCTTCGATCGTTCCCTGGAAGACCAGTAGTAGATTCCGAAGCACATCTGGAGGCATTCTGTAATTTGTGGACTTCCAAAGTGTTGATGAAACACAGAAATAGCATCGGTATTGAATACTACGGGTACCATGCGGAATTTTCTCAATGGGAGTAATGTCTCAAACTGCCAACGCTTTTATCGTTCCCTCGAATACATGTAGTAGTGTCCGAAGCACATCTGGGCTCGTTTTGTAATCTGTGGACCTTCAGTGTGTTGATGAAACACAGATATTGGATCGGGATTGAATAAAACAGGCAATATACGGATTTCTCTCCATGGGAGTTGTGTCTCAAAGTGTCTACGTTTTGACCGTTCACTGGAAGAAAAGTAGTAGTTTGCGAATCACATCTTTAGGCATTCTGTAATCTGTGGAGCTTTTGAGTGTTGATGAAACACAGAAATTGCATCGGGATTGAATACCACATTCACCATGCGGACTTTTCTCCATGGGAGTAACGTCTAAAACTGTCTACGCTAAGGTCGTTTCCTGGAAGGGCAGTAGTAGTTCCCCAAACACATCTGGAGGGATTCTGTAATCTGTAGACCTTCAGAGTGTTGATGAACCACAGAGATTGAATTGGGATTGAAAACAAATGAAACCAAGCGGACTTTTCACCATGGGAGTAATGTCTCAAATTGTCTACGCTTTGGTCGTTTACTGGAAGGCCACTAGTAGTTTCCGAAACACATCTGGAGGCTTTCTGTAATCTGCGGACCTTCAGAGTGTTGATGAAACACAGTGATTGCATTGGGATTGAAAACAAATGACACCAAGCGGACTTTTCTCCATGGGAGTAATGTCTCAAACTGCCTACGCTTTCATCGTTCCCTGGAATACCAGTAGTAGCTTCCGAAGCACATCTGGTGGCATTCTGTAATCTGTGGACCTTCAGAGTATTGATGAAACACAGAAATTGCATCGGGATTGAATACAACAGGTACCATAAGGTCATTTCTCGATGGAATAATGTCTTAAATGGTCTACGATTTGATCGTTCCCTGGAAGACCAGTAGTAGTTTCCGAATCACATCTTAAGGCATTCTGTAATCTGCGGACTTTCAGAGTGTTGATGAAACACAGAAATTGCATCGGGATTGAATGCAACAGGCACCATGCGGACTTTTCCCAATGGGAGTAATGTCTCAAACTGTCTGCGCTTTGATTGTTCCCAGGGAGACCACTAGTAGTTTCAGAAGCACATCTGGAGGCATTCCGTAATATGTGGACCTTCAGAGTGTTGATGAAACACAGAAATTGCATCGAAATTGAATACAAGTGGCACCATGCGGACTTTTATCCATGGAAGTAGTATCTCAAACTGTCTACGCGCTAATCGTTCCCTGGAAGGCCAGTAGTTGTTTCTTAAGCACATCTGGAGGCATTCTGTAATTTGTGGACTTGCAGAGTGTTGATGAAACACAGAAATTGCATCGGTATTGAATACAACAGGCACCATGCGGACTTTTTCCATGGGAGTAATGTCTCAAACTGTCTACGATTTGGTCCTTTCTACGAAGGCCAGTAGTAGTTTACGAAACACATCAGGAAGCATTTTGTAATCTGTGGACATACAGAGTGTTGATGAAAGACAGAAATTGCATCGGGATTGAATACAAGAAGCACAATGCGGACTTTTATCCTTGGAAGTTATGTCTCAAACTGTCTACGCTTTGATCTATTACTGGAGGACAAGTAGTAGTTTGCGAAGCACATCTGGAAGCACTCTGCAATCTGTGGTCCATCGGAGTGTTGATGAACACCGAAATTGCATCGGGTTTGAATACAACAGGCACCATGCGTACTTTTCTACATGGTAGTAATGTCTCAAACTGTCTACGATTAGATCGTTCCCTGGAAGACCAGTAGTAGCTCCTGAAGCACATCTGGTGGCATTATATAATCTCTGGACCTTCAGAGGGTTGATGAAACACAGAAATTGCATCGGGATTGAATGCAACAGGCACCATGCGGACTTTTTCCATGCGAGTAGTGTCTGAAACTGTCTACACTTTGATCGTTCCCTGAAAGACCTGTAGTAGTTTCCGAAGCACATCTGGAGGCATTCTGAAATATGACGACCTTCAGAGTGTTGATGAAACACAGAGATTGCATCGGGATTGAATACAAAAGAGACCAAGCGGACTTTTCTCCATGGGAGTAATGTCTCAAACTGTCTACGCTGTGATCGATTCCGTAAAGACCAGTTTAGTTTCCTAAGCACATCTGGAGGCATTCTGTAATCTGTGGACCTTCAGAGTAATGATGAAACACAGAAATAGCGTCTGTATTGAATACCACAGGCACCATGCGGACTTTTCTCCATGGGGGTAATGTTTCAAACTGTCTACGCTTAGATCGATTCCTGGAAGACCACTAGTAGCTTCCGAAGCACATCTCAAGGCATTCTGTAATATGTGGACCTTCAGAGTGTTGATGAAACACAGAAATTGCATCGGGATTGAATACAAGAGGCACCATGCGGACTTTTATCCATGGGTGTAATATCTCAAACTGTCTACGCTCTGATCTTTCCCTGGAAGACCAGTGGTTGTTTCTTAAGCACATCTGGATTCATTCTGTAATTTGTGGAAATCCAGAGTGTTGGTGAAACACAGAAATTGCATCGTTATTGAATACAACGATCACAATGCGGACTTTTTCCATGGGAGTAATGTCTCAAACTGTCTACGCTTTGGTCCTTTACTCGAAGGCCAGTAGTAATTTCCGAAACACATCTGGAGGCATTCTGTAATCTGTGGACTTTCAGAATGTTGATGAATGACAGAAATTGCATCGATATTGAATACAAGAAGCACAATGCGGACTTTTATCCATGGGACTTATGTCTCAAACTGAGTACGCTTTGATCTATCCCTAGAGGACCAGTAGTAGCTTCCCAAGCACATCTGGAGGCATTCTGTAATCTGTGGACCTTCAGAGTTTTGATGAAACACAGAAACTGCATCGGGATGAATACAACAGGCCCCATGCGGACTTTTCTACGTGGGAGTAATGTCTCAAACTGTCTACGATCTGATCGATACCTGGGATACCAGTATTAGTTTCCGAAGCACATCTGTAGGCATTCTGTAAACTGTGTACCTTCACTGTGTCGATGAAACACAGAAATTGCATCGGGAATGAATACAACTGGCACCATGCAGACTTTTCTCAATGGGAGAAATGTCTCAAAGAGCCTACGATTCGATCGTTACCTGGAAAACCAATAGTAGTTTCCGAAGCATATCTGGAGGCGTTCTGTAATCTGTGGACCTTCAGAGTGTTGATGAAATACAGAAATTGCATCGGGATTGAATACAACAGTCATCATACGGACTTTCCTCCATGGGAGTATTGTCTCAAACGGTGTATGCTTTGATCGTCCCCTGGAAGACCAGTAGTAGTTTCCGATGCACACCTGGAGGCTTTCTGTAATCTTTGGACTTCCAGAATCTTGATGAAACACAGAATTTGCATTGGGATTGAATACAACAGGCACCATGCGGACATTTCTCCATGGGTGTAATGTCTTAAACTGTCTACGCTTTGATCGTTTTCTGGAAGGATAGTAGTAGTTTCAGAAGCACATCTGGAGGCCCTCTGCAATCTGTGGTCCATCGGAGTGTTGATGAACACCGAAATTGCATCGGGTTTGAATACAACAGGCACCATGCGTACTTTTCTACATGGTAGTAATGTCTCAAACTGTCTACGATTTGGTCTTTGACTGGAAGACCAGTAGTAGTTTCTGAAGCACATCTGGTGGCATTCTATAATCTGTGGACCTTAAGAGTGTTGATGAAACACAGAAATTGCATCTTGATTGAATACAACAGGCACCATGCGGACTTTTTCCATGCGAGTAGTGTCTGAAACTGTCTACACTTTGATCGTTCCCTGGAAGACCTGTAGTAGTTTCAGAAACACATCTGGAGGCTTACTGTAATCTGTGGACCTTCAGAGTATTGATGAAACACAGAAATTGCATCGGGAATGAATACAACGGGCACCAAGCAGACTTTTCTCCATGGCAGTAATGTCTCAAACAGTCTACGATTTGATCGATTCCTGGGAGACCGGTATTAGTTTCCGAAGCACATCTGGAGGCATTCTGTAATCTGTGGACCATCAGAGTGTTGATGAAACACAGAAATTGCATCGGGATTGAATACAACAGGCACCATGCAGACTTATCTCCATGGGAGTCATGTCTCAAACTGTCAACGATTTGATCGGTCCATGGAAGACCTGTGGTAGTTTCCGAAACACATCTAGCGGCATTCTGTAATCTGTGGACCTTCAGAGTGTTGATGAAACACAGAAATTGCATCGGGAATGAATACAACAGGCACCATGCAGACTTTTCTCCATGTCAGTATTGTCTCAAACTGTCTACGCTTTGATCGTTACCTGGAAGACCAGTAGTAGTTATCGAAGCACGCCTGGAGGCATTCAGTAATCTGTGGAAATTTTTAGAATGTTGATGACACACAGTAATGGCATTGGGATTGAATACAACAGGGCCCATGCGGACTTTTCTCCATGCGGGTATTGTCTCAAAAGGTCTATGCTTTGATCATCCCCTGGAAGACTAGTGGTAGTTTCCGAAGCACATCTGGAGGCATTCTGTAATCTCTGGAACTAAAGAGAGTTGATGAATTACAGAAAATGCATCGGGACTAAATACAACAGGCACTATGCAGACTTTTCTGCATGGGAGTAATGTCTCATACTGTCTACGCTTTGATCGATTCCTGGAAGACCAGTTGTAGTTTCCGAAGCACATCTAGGGGCATTCTGTAATCTGTGGACATTCAGAGTGTTGATGAAACACAGAAATTGCATCGGGAATGAATACAACAGGCACAATGCATAATTTTCTCCATGAAAGTAATGTATAAAACTGTCTACGCTTTGGAAGTTTCCATGAAGACCAGTAGTAGTATCCGAAGCACATCTGGAGGCATTCTGTAGTCTATATATCTTCAGAGTGTTGATGATACACAGAAATTGCATTGGGATTGAATACAACAGGAGCCAAGCGAAAATTTCTCCATGGGAGTAATGTCTCAAACTGTCTACGCTTTGATCGTTCCCTGGAAGACCAGTAGTAGTTTGCGAAGCACATCTGGAGGCATTCTGTATTCTGTGGACCTTCAGAATGTTGATGAAACAAAGGAATTGCAAGGGGATTGAATAAAACAGGCACCATGCAGGTTATTCTCCGTGGGATTAATGTCTCAACTGTCTACTATATGCTCGACTCCTGGAAGAGCCGTATAAGTTTCCGAAGCACATCTGGAAGGATTCTGTAATCTGTTGACCTTCAGAGTGTTGATGAAACACGAAAATTGCATCGGGGTTAAATACAACATTCACTATGCGGACTTTTCTCCATGGGAGTAATGTCTCAAACTGTCTACGCATTGATCGATTCCTGGAAGACCAGTAGTATTTTCCGAAGGACATCTTGTGGCACACTGTAATCTGTGGACCTTCATTGTATTGATGAAACACAGAAATTGCATTGGGATTGAATACAACAGGCACCATGCCGACATTTCTCCATGGGAGTATTGTCTCAGACTGTATACGCTTTGATCAATTAGTGGAAGACCAGTAGTAGTTTCAGAAGCACATCTGGAGGCATTCTGTAATCTGTATACTTTCCGAGTTTTGATGAAACACAGAAATTGCATCGGGATTGAATACAACAGGCACCGTAAGTACTTTTCTCCATGGGAGTAATGTCTCAAACTGCCTACGCTTTGATCGATACTGGGAGATCAGTAGTAGTTTCCGAAGCACGTCTTAAGTCATTCTGTAATCTGTGGACCTTAAGAGTGTTGATGAAATACAGAAATTGCATCAGGATTGAATACAACAGACACCATGCGGACTTTTATCCATGGGAGTATTGTCTCAAACGGTCTATGCTTTGATCGTCCACTGGAAGACCAGTAGTAGTTTCCGAAGCACCCCTGGAGGCATTCTGTAATCTTTGGACTTTCAGAATCTTGATGAAACACAGAATTTGCATTGGGATTGATTACAACAGGCACCATGCGGACATTTCTCCATGGGAGTAATGTCTTAAACTGTCTTCGCTTTCATTGTTTTCTGGAAGACCAGTAGTAGTTTCCGAAGCACATCTGGAGGCATTCTGACATCTGTGGACCTTCAGAGTGTTGATGAATTTCAGAAATTGCATCGGGATTGAATACAACAGGCACCATTCAGACTTTTCTCGTTGGGAGTAATGTCTCAAACTGTCTACTGATTGATCGTTCCATCGAAGACCGGTAGTAGTTTCAAAAGCAAATCTAGGGGCATTCTGTAATCTGTGGACCGTCAGAGTGTTGATGAAACCCAGAAATTGCATCGGGAATGAATACAACAGGCACCATGCAGGTTTTTCTCCATGGGAGTAATGTCTCAAACTGTCTACGCTCTGATCGACTCCTGGAAGAACAGTAAAAGTTTCCGAAGCCCGTCTGGGGGGATTCTGTACTCTGTGGACCTTCAGAGTGTTGATGAAACACGAAAATTCCATCGGGCTTGAATACAACATTCACCATGTGGACTTTTCACCATGGGAGTAATGTCTCAAACTGTCTCCGGTTTGATCGTACTCTGCAAGACCAGTAAGAGTTTCCGAAGCTCATCTGGAGGCATTCTGTAATCTGTGGAACTGCAGAGTGTTGATAAAACACAGAAATGGCATCGGGAATGAATACAACTGGCCCCATGCAGACTTTTCTCAATGGGAGTATTGTCTCAAACTGTCTACGCTTTGATCGTTCCCTGGAAGACCAGTAGTAGTTTCCGAAGCACGCCCGGAGGCATTCTGAAAAGTTTGGACGTTTTTAGAATGCTGATGAAACACAGAAATTGCATCGGGATTGAATACATCAGTCACCATACGGACATTTCTCCTTGGGAGTAATGTCTCTAACTGTCTACGTTTTGATCGTTCCCTGGAAGAACAGTGTTAGTTTCCGAAGCACATCTGGAGGCATTCTGTAATCTGTGGACCTTCAGAGTGTTGATGAAAACAGAAATTGCATCGGGATTGAATACAACAGGCACCATGCAGACTTTTCTGATTGGGAGTAATGTCTCAAACTGTCTACGCTTTGATCGATTCCTGGAAGACCAGTTGTAGTTTCCGAAGCACATCAAGGGGCATTCTGTAATTTGCCGAATTTCAGAGTGTTGATGAAACACAGAAATTGCATCGGGAATGAATACAACTGGCACCAGGCAGACTTTTCTCAATGGGAGTATTGTCTCAAACTGTCTACGCTTTTATCGTTCCCTGAAAGACCAGTACTAGATTCCGAAGCATACCTGGAGGCATTCTGTTATCTGTGGACATTTTTAGAATGTTGATGAAACAGAGCAATTGCATCGGGATTGAATGCAACAGGCACCATGCGGACATTTCTCCATTGGAGTAATGTCTCAACCTGTTTACGCTTTGATCGTTGCCTGGAAGACCAGTATTAGTTTCCGAAGCACATCTGGAGGCATTCTGAAATCTGTGGAACTTCAGAGTGTTCATGAAACACATAAATTGCATCGGAATTGATTACAACAGGCACCACATTGACTTTTCTACATGGTAGTAATGTCTCAAACTGTCTACGATTTGATCGTTCCCTGGAAGACCAGTAGTAGCTTCTGAAGCACATCTGGTGGCATTATATAATCTCTGGACCTTCAGAGGGTTGATGAAACACAGAAATTGCATCGGGATTGAATGCAACAGGCACCATGCGGACTTTTCTACATGGTAGTAATGTCTTAAAGTGTCTACGATTTGGTCGTTGACTGGAAGACCAGTAGTAGTTTCTGAAGCACATCTGGTGGCATTCTATAATCTGTGGACCTTAAGAGTGTTGATGAAACACAGAAATTGCATCTTGATTGAATACAACAGGCACCATGCGGACTTTTTCCATGCGAGTAGTGTCTGAAACTGTCTACAATTTGATCGTTCCCTGGAAGACCTGTAGTAGTTTCAGAAACACATCTGGAGGCTTACTGTAATCTGTGGACCTTCAGAGTATTGATGAAACACAGAAATTGCATCGGGAATGAATACAACGGGCACCAAGCAGACTTTTCTCCATGGCAGTAATGTCTCAAACAGTCTACGATTTGATCGATTCCTGGGAGACCGGTATTAGTTTCCGAAGCACATCTGGAGGCATTCTATAATCTGTGGACCATCAGAGTGTTGATGAAACACAGAAATTGCGCCGGGGTGAATACAACAGGCACCATGCAGGTTTTTCTCCATTGGAGTAATGTCTCAAACTGTCTACGCTCTGATCGACTCCTGGAAGAACAGTAAAAGTTTCCGAAGCCCATCTGGGGGGATTCTGTACTCTGTGGACCTTCAGAGTGTTGATGAAACACGAAAATTCCATCGGGCTTGAATACAACATTCACCATGTGGACTTTTCACCATGGGAGTAATGTCTCAAACTGTCTCCGGTTTGATCGTACTCTGCAAGACCAGTAAGAGTTTCCGAAGCTCATTTGGAGGCATTCTGTAATCTGTGGAACTGCAGAGTGTTGATAAAACACAGAAATGGCATCGGGAATGAATACAACTGGCCCCATGCAGACTTTTCTCAATGGGAGTATTGTCTCAAACTGTCTACGCTTTGATCGTTCCCTTGAAGACCAGTAGTAGTTTCCGAAGCACGCCCGGAGGCATTCAGTAAAATTTGGACGTTTTTAGAATGTTGATGAAACACAGAAATTGCATCGGGATTGAATACATCAGTCACCATACGGACATTTCTCCTTGGGAGTAATGTCTCTAACTGTCTACGTTTTGATCGTTCCCTGGAAGAACAGTATTAGTTTCCGAAGCACATCTGGAGGCATTCTGTAATCTGTGGACCTTCAGAGTGTTGATGAACCACAGAAATTGCATCGGGATTGAATACAACAGGCACCATGCAGACTTTTCTGATTGGGAGTAATGTCTCAAACTGTCTACGCTTTGATCGATTCCTGGAAGACCAGTTGTAGTTTCCGAAGCACATCAAGGGGCATTCTGTAATTTGCGGAAATTCAGAGTGTTGATGAAACACAGAAATTGCATCGGGAATGAATACAACTGGCACCAGGCAGACTTTTCTCAATGGGAGTATTGTCTCAAACTGTCTACGCTTTTATCGTTCCCTGAAAGACCAGTACTAGATTCCGAAGCATACCTGGAGGCATTCTGTTATCTGTGGACATTTTTAGAATGTTGATGAAACGAGCAATTGCATCGGGATTGAATGCAACAGGCACCGTGCGGACATTTCTCCATGGGAGTAATGTCTCAACCTGTTTACGCTTTGATCGTTGCCTGGAAGACCAGTATTAGTTTCCGAAGCACATCTGGAGGCATTCTGAAATCTGTGGAACTTCAGAGTGTTCATGAAACACATAAATTGCATCGGAATTGATTACAACAGGCACCACATTGACTTTTCTGCATGGGAGTAATGTCTCAAAGTTAGTACGATTTAAACGATTCCTGGGATATTAGTATTAGTTTCCGAACCACATCTGGAGGAATTCTGTAATCTGTTTACCTTCAGAGAGATGATGAAACACAGAAATTGCATCTTGGTTGAATACAGGCACCATGCTGACTTTTCTCGATGAGAGTGATGTCTCAAACTGTCTACGCTTCGATCGTTCTCTGGAAGACCAGTAGTAGCCTTAGAAACACATCTGGAGGCATTCTGTTATCTGTGGACATTCAGAGTGTTGATGAAACACAGAAATTGCATCGGGATTGAATACAACAGGCACCATGCGGACTACACTCCATGGGAGTAATGTCTCAAACTATCTACGCCTTGATCGTTCCTTGGAGGCCAGTTGTGGTTCCCGAAGCCCATCTGGAGGCATTATGTAATCTGTGGACCTTCAGAGTGTTGATGAAACACAGAAATTGCATCGGAAATGAATACAACAATCAGCATGCAGCCATTTCTCAATGGGAGTAATGTCTCAAACAGTCTACGGTTTGATTGTACCTAGAAGACCAATAGTAGTTTCCGAAGAACATCTAAAGGCGTTCTGTAATCAATGGACCATCAGAGTGTTAATGACACACACTAATTTCATCGGGATTCAATACAACAGTAAAATAGCAGACTTTTCTCCATGGGAGTAATGTTTCAAACTGTATACGCTTTGATCGATTCCTGGGAGACCAGTACTAGTTTCCGAAGCACACCTGGATGCATTCTGTATTCTGTGGACTTTCAGAATGTTGAAGTAACACAGATATTTCATTGGAATTGAATACAACTGGCAACATGCGGACATTTCTACATGGAAGTAATGTCTTAAACTGTCTACGCTTTGATCGTTCTCTGAAGATCAGTACTAGTTTCCGAAGCACACCTTGAGGCATTCTGTAATCTGTGGACCTTCAGAGTGTCGATAGAAACACAGAAATAGCATCGGGATTGAATACAACCGGCACCATGCGGTATTTTCTCCATGGGACTAATTTCTCAAAAAGTCAATACTTTGATCGATTCCTGGAAGACCAGTTGTAGTTTCCGAAGCACATCTGGATGCATTCTGTAATCTGTGGACTTTCAGAATGTTGATGAAACACAGAAATTAGATTGGGATTGAATACAACAGACACAATGCGGACTTTTCTCCATTTGAGTATTGCCTCAAACTGTCTATGCTTTGATCGTTCCCTGGAAGATTAGTAGTAGTTTCTGAATCACATCTGGAAGCATTCTGTATTCTGTGGGCCTTCTGAGTGTTGATGAAACACAGAAATTGCATCGAGATTGAATTCAACATCCACCATGCGGATTTTTCTCCAAGGGTGTAATGTCTCAAACTGTCTCTGCTTGGATCTTTCCTGGGAGACCAGTAGTATGTTCCGAAGCACATCTGGTGGCATTCTGTAATCTGTGGGCCTTCAGAGTGTTGGTAAAACACTGAAATTGCATGGGGATTAATACAACAGGCTCATGCGGACTTTTCACCATGGGAGTAATGTCTCAAAGTGTCTTTGCTTTGATCGTTCCCTGGAAGACCAGTAGTAGTTTCCGAAGCACATCTGGAGGCATTCTGACATCTGTGGACCTTCAGAGTGTTGATGAATTTCAGAAATTGCATCGGGATTGAATACAACAGGCACCATTCAGACTTTTCTCGTTGGGAGTAATGTCTCAAACTGTCTACTGTTTGATCGTTCCATGGAAGACCGGTAGTAGTTTCCGAAGCAAATTTAGGGGCATTCTGTAATCTGTGGACATTCAGAGTGTTGATCAAACCCAGAAATTGCATCTCGAATGAATACAACAGGCACCATGCAGGTTTTTCTCCATGGGAGTAATGTCTCAAAGTGTCTACGCTCTGATCGACTCCTGGAAGATCAGTTTAAGTTTCCTAAGCCAGTCTGGGGGGATTCTGTAATCTGTGGACCTTCAGAGTGTTGATGAAACAAGAAAATTCCATCGGGCTTGAATACAACATTCACCATGTGGACTTTTCACCATGGGAGTAATGTCTCAAACTGTCTACGCTTAGATCGTTCCCAGAAAGACCAGTACTAGATTCCGAAGCATACCTGGAGGCATTCTGTAATCTGTGGACATTTTTAGAATGTTGATGAAACAGAGCAATTGCATCGGGATTGAATGCAACAATCACCATGCAGACAGTTCTCCATGGGAGTAATGTCTCAACCTGTCTACGCTTTGATCGTTGCCTGGAAGACCAGTATTAGTTTCCGAAGCACATCTGGAGGCATTCTGAAATCTGTGGACCTTCAGAGTGTTCATGAAACACATAAATTGCATCGGAATTGATTACAACAGGCACCATATTGACTTTTCTGCATGGGAGTAATGTCTCAAAGTGTGTACGATTTGATCGACTCCTTGGATATTAGTATTAGTTTCCGAACCACATCTGGAGGCATTCTGTAATCTGTTTACCTTCAGAATGTTGATGAAACACAGAAATTGCATCGTGATTGAATACAGGCACCATGCTGACTTTTCTCGATGAGAGTGATGTCTCAAACTGTCTACGTTTCGGTCGTTCCCTGGAAGACCAGTAGTAGCCTTAGAAGCACATCTGGAGGCATTCTGTTATCTGTGGACCTTCAGAGTGTTGATGAAACACAGAAATTGCATCGGGATTGAATACAACAGGCACCATGCGGACTTCACTCCATGGGGGTAATGTCTCAAACTGTCTACGCCTTGATCGTTCCATGGAAGACCAGTTGTGGTTCCCGAAGCCCATCTGGAGGCATTATGTAATCTGTGGACCTTCAGAGTGTTGATGATACACAGATATTGCATCGGAAATGAATACAACAATCAGCATGCAGCCTTTTCTCAATGGGAGTAATGTCTCAAACAGTCTACGATTTGATCGTACCTAGAAGACCAATAGTAGTTTCCGAAGAACATCTAAAGGCGTTCTGTAATCTATGGACCATCAGAGTGTTAATGACACACACTAATCTCATCGGGATTCAATGCAACATAAAATAGCAGACTTTTCTCCATGGGAGTAATGTCTCAAACTGTATACGCTTTGATCGATTCCTTTGAGACCAGTACTAGTTTCCGAATCACACCGGGATGCATTCTATATTCTGTGGACTTTCAGAATGTGGAAGAAACACAGATATTGCATCCTAATTGAATACAACAGGCAACATGCGGACATTTCTACATGGAAGTAATGTCTTAAACTGTCTACGCTTTCATCGTTCTCTGAAGATCAGTACTAGTTTCCGAAGCACACCTTGAGGCATTCTGTAATCTGTGGACCTTCAGAGTGTCGATAGAAACACAGAAATTGCATCGGGATTGAATACAACCGGCACCATGCGGTATTTTCTCCATGCGACTAATTTCTCAAACAGTCAATACTTTCATCGATTCCTGGAAGACCAGTTGCAGTTTCCGCAGCACATCTAGGGGCATTCTGTAATTTGTGGACTTTCAGAG